>NW_024423344.1:15087019-15510153 GCF_017311325.1 Ursus maritimus
GGGGGGGGGGGGGGGGGATGGAAGGGAATATAATGCGCCCTTGCTACCAAAAAAAGAAAAAAGAGGAAATAGGGAAAAGAAAGAAAGAAAGAGAAAGGAAGGAAGGAGAGAAGAGAAAAAAGAATAATTTCTGATTTCCTTGTCTGTATTTTAAAAGTACAGGATAGCAAAGAATGCTTCCCCTTTCGGGGAATCTTAAAGGGGCAGTTAAGTAATCCCCTTTGAATTTATATTCCAATACGTAATTTTCAACATTAACTCAGATTGAGGGAATGCGAAGTAAGCACCCCAGTAGGCACACTTTCTAAAAATCTCTTTTACTGGAGATTAGTTTCTCTAGTTTCAAAAGTTGAGAGATAGTACTTTTCGGACGCTTTTCTGAGAATCTTGTTCAAGCGTCTTACAATTTCATCACTTTTGACTGATTGTCGGTGAGAAGATCACTGCTACGATTTTTGTTCTTTTCTACGTAAGAAATGTATTTAATATCCTTGTGTGCGTGTGTGTGGATGTGGCGCGCCTTAGGACGCCGATATTAATCTTCCTGCAAGATGCAAACCGGTTAGCACAGTGGAATTTATATATTTAGATCCTATACCCCTTCACATCCTCCCGCCCATCCTTGGGGAACGCTGCTGCCGAGTGGAACGGCTTTACACGATGGCTGGTCTTTGGGGGCAGTGCTGACTGCCTACGGTGTCTCCGGAAAGCCGGTGGCGCTCAATGGAGAATCGGGGCATTTGTAGGATTTCTAGGCGGAGGTTACAAACTGGCTTGCAAAGGGTCACTTAATTCGGTATCCTGACCTTTTGGGGTTTTATAGAATTATTTATCTCTACTCTTGTTGTAAGATAATGTGCAAGAGCTAAGCAGACCTTATCTCACATGCATTACACAGGCACCATTTTCTTAGCGCATCTTAAAAAATAAAGACCCCGCGGCACCCTTTGGGGAGGAGGGAGCGGGAGAGGGCCACAGGGACTGAGTCTAACTCCGGTGCCCTTGTCTTTCAGGCCCAGTGGTTCTCAGTACCCCAGCCCAGCTCATCGCTCCTGTGGTGGTGGCCAAGGGGACTCTCTCCATCACCACGACAGAGATCTACTTCGAGGTAGATGAGGATGATCCTGCCTTCAAGAAGATCGACACCAAAGTGAGTTAGAGTGATTCGTGTACAGTACTAGTGGCTTTGTGGCAGGAAGTGGTTTTCAATTTTGCTTGGTTTTAAATGACAGGGGGGGAGGGGAGCACATTTCCATTTTTGTTAGAGGAAGTAAAATGAATGAAATAACACATGCTCTATTTTATGGGATTGAAGAATATATTAATGATTTTAAATCCTGTGTTACCAGAGCAGGCACATTACAGTCTCGCCATGAGTGCCTTTGTGTGCACTTGGGTAAATTTCGTTGGATAAGCCAATTGTTCCAAAGTCCCATGGGTACAGCATCTTGGTCTTGGAAGACCAAGAGGGGTCTTCTGAAATATCTTCAGATGACTTTTAATTTCCAAAAGTGTAATTTGCAATGTGAATTATTATTCATTGAAAGGTTGTCAGGAAACTGGGGAGGGGGGAAGCGTTTAGATATAAATTCATCTCCATTTTTGTGTCCATTTTTCATCTCCTGAAATAAGAATGAGTTTTACATGTGAATTTAAGAGTAAGAGAAACTGATTCTCTGAGAAGCATTGATTTAAAATGTATATAGGTAGTATATACTAACAATCAGAGGTTTAAAGTTTGTGTTCTTCTGTGGGTGTAATGCCAAAAAATACCTATTTGGACACTTTGAAATACATAAATATTTATTTGTTTATTATATCTTATTGTGTAGATTTTAAAACCTGATATTAGAACAGCTCTACGCCTCTGCACTTTCTATTGAAACCAATTTGATTGTTGTTTCAACTTTCATGTTCCTGTGCAGTTTGTAAACTTTCTTCCTGAGGTCAAGAATTCAAGTGTCATGCTAGATATTCAAGCATCAGTTTATAAAGAGCTTCCTTTGCCATATTTATCAGAAGCAATTATTCTAAAATCACCAGACAAATGCGCCCACGGATCCAGAACTTTATTATTTATATGTAGCTTTTATAGAGAGATAGAGAATTATAAAACGCTATTTGTAGAAGAGGAACTGAAATTCTAAAATCCATCCCCGCCTGAATTAACCTATCTTAAGGCCTGTAGGTGATTAGCGGTCTCAGCACTTGTTGACTATTAAAATACTTGAAAGGACAGTCATAGACTTCTTGTACGTACAGCTCCCAAAGGATGGAATGTTTAAAATGAGTTTGAATGTAGTGTATTTGATTTTTAAATAATTCAAAGTTTGTCGTTATGCTTTTATCACTAGCTTGCCCTGTGAAGTGAAAAGAAATGTTGGATTTCTGATTAACTTATTCAGCTAATGGAACACTTACTGCATAAAATAAGATTTGACATAAAATGGTCAGAAATAATCTTTATTTTATTAGCATAGCTATACAAATTTTGAAACTTTCATTATGACTTTAAGTTCACTTTCTCTGAGTTAGTCTAATTTTTAACTCAGCAGTCTGTACCGTCATGACATATTTTTCCTTATATTATCAAAAAAGCTACAGAAATGCTAATCCGGAAAAGCAAGCTTTCAAGGGGAGATTTAAATGTGTCTGTTGTAGAAAGAAATAGTCTTATAAGTAAATCATTATCTTCTGTAGCTGTACAAAGAGTTTTCTCCAGGATTTTAAGGTTTTATTTTTAATTATTTCATTAGTGTACTCCTCGAAATGTTTAAAACACTCAAGTGGGTTCAGTTTTCAAAATGGAGCATTACATCTTTCGATAGAAAAACAATTTAAAGTGAGACACAACAACGTTTATTTTACTTCATTTATTAGCTTCTAATTAAATAAAAACCAGCAACAGAAATTAAAATCTAAATCACAAAAGTAGTTATCCAGTGTATTTCAAGTGCATTTTTCAAATATATAATTCAGATATTCAAGCGTTATTATATAAGCTGAATTCAAATTTCTTTGAATATATTTAAATAACATTTCAAGTATATTTATGGAATGTTAGAAATAGAACAAGCATTATATTTGAAACAAAATGTAAACTTTTTAAAGTTCAGACACTTTCAAAGACAGATAAAAGTACCGGGAGGAAATCTACCTTTAAATGGTATCTTTGTTAGTGGAAAATGTCTGGAAGTCTCCAAAATGGCAATTTAACTTCTGTTCACCAAATCACAAAACACCAACATCCACACTTTCAAAGACAATGTGAGATCACAATATTTGTTACAAATCAAAATATACATTACACTTTCCTTCAGATGGCATATCCAAATCGTGTTTACTCACAGACAGATGCACCTAAATCACCAGGATTGCTATAATCCTTTGATAGTTAGGCAGAGTGTTCATTGGGGTCTTGCATCACAGCCGGGTTGTTTTCCGGGTGTTTTTGTGTACTTTTCAAGGGAGATATGAAATCCTTTGTAAAGAAGTCTTCTAATACTTGTGGGTTTGGGTTTTCCCTACTTCTTTTTCTCCCCTTGGAGGGGTGGGTGAGATGATGCCTAAACATTGTATTGTTATTCCTTTTTAAGGAAGAGATTGTTTGCACTGACAAGTGGAATATTAGGAATCCAACAGGAAGTTTACACTGAATCAGGTCTTTGAGAAGAGTAATCACATTTCGGCTCGTGATTAAATTGTCCTCTAAAGTTTTTCCAAACTTTTCGGGTTGGTCAGGATCTCTCTTGCCAGCCGCCACGTTTGTTTGGCAGCGTTCTCCAGAGCCGAATGAGGTTTGCCTTGAAACAGATCTAAGTTCGGTAGGAAGTAGTGAGGACACCGCCGGCACTGCAGGCAGGAGATAAGTTGCAGCAAAATCCCGTTAAGCCGATCACCCAGGCAAGACTCGTCCCAGTCTGACTCCCGGGGATGCTTTTCACACTCGTAGGAAACCAAAGTCTTCATGTGGTAATTGTTCAGGGGCTGGCCCGGCAGTTCAAGGTGACGATCCCGTAAGGTTTTGAGGATGGAGAGGCATTTCTTTCTGCAGCCCCCCATCTGCAGTCTGTTCTCTGCTTCCGCGAACTGCAGTACCCAGGCGTCGCTCTCGGCCGAGCTCTGTTTGCCGGCCAGGGAGTGGCACTCCTTGGACAAGAGATTGAACCCTTCCGCTTTGACCTCCGCCACCCGGTTGGGTCCTGGCCAGGGGATGTGGGGAAGTGGCCAGTGGGCAGCACTCCTCGGCCAGATCCCGGTACATTTAAAAGCCGGGGTGATCTGCACCACGTACCTATCTCGGATTCTCAGTTTCACTTCGCTGGTGTCTGCCACCATCTTTACCACATCCCTGTAGCTACATTTGTCTACGGCTTGAGCCACCAGCGTCTGAAACCTGGACCGGATTTTGCGCGCCGAGAGGTAGCCGGAGGCGGTAATGAATTCCACCCAGAGGGACATGCTCCTCTTGCGCCCGTCGCTCAACTTCAGCACCGCGCAGCCGGGCAGCGAGCCGTCGTCCACAAAGTTGAACACCCCCATTTGGTTAAGGTAAAGCACCACCTCAAATTCGGTGGGGGAGATGACCTCGAGGCCCTCGTAGCGATTGTCCATCTCGTTGAGGGAGCTGATGAACCGGGGCTCCTGCACTTCCACTTCTTTAAGTACGTCGGAAACTACTTTGCAGACTTCCCGGATAGTTTTTGCAATGGCAGCTTTCCTGGCTTGGCATTTCTCATTGTAGTATTTATTCAGATGGTATACCAGCTTGGCCTGGGCCGCGATCATGTTGGGGCAGAGATCCGGATTGTACACCGGAGTCTCGCAGTAAGCTGTGGGATCCAATGCGGCTGCTAGCGCTGGAGCCAACTTCGGTGGAGAAACGGGCCGCCGCGCTCAGAAATGTATCAAAACGCTCTCCGATGTGTTGCAGCGGTGGATTCCTAGCCGCTGCTTTCCCCTTCCTTTTATCTTTGAGCCCAGACGGTCTTAAAGTGAAAGATTGTTCTCCCCCCTCTCTCGGTCTTTCTTCCTCTTTTAAAGAATCCTTGTGTGAGAGAAACGCATGGAGAGATCACCTTCTCAGTAATGAAAACAAAAGTTGCGCTGAGACCCAGCAAGCTCTTCCAGTAGTCAAAATAATCAACCCTTTCCGTATTTATTTACGCTTTCCCGTAATCATTGTGTATGCTGGACTGTTAATCAGATGGAGGAAAAGTGTGCTGAGTGTGTCGGGGGTGAGTGTGCGTGTGTATATGTCAGAAGAAGCTGCTGTTGGTTTGTCTAAGAGCCCAGATGCACTCGTGT
The DNA here is from genome assembly GCF_017311325.1 of Ursus maritimus. Lineage (NCBI taxonomy): Eukaryota > Metazoa > Chordata > Mammalia > Carnivora > Ursidae > Ursus > Ursus maritimus. Next base: position 15,092,327 of record NW_024423344.1, read on the forward strand.
GGAAATTATAAAGGCAGGGCCAGGCAGGCTGGCGGCCAATCGCCACTGGGCTCGTCACGACAGCCTCCTTCAGCTCCAACCCGGCTAATTAATCCCCCCTCATGGATATAGGCACACAAACTAAAGGTAGGAGGCTGCTGCCGGCAGAAAACCACGCAGGCCACCTAGACAGTTTTGGAAATCAAGAGGAATCTCTCAGCTTTGGTATTAATTGAAGCATATTGACGTTTTGAAAAGACTTGGCAAAGTGGTTCTCTTCCGTGTTGAAAACCCTGCTTGTCTTTTTACGGCGGAAATGCAAATACAGGTGTATTAATGGTCATCCATCAATTAGTGAACTAGATGGGGTCTTCTAAAACAAAAGTCAGTAACTTGCATTTAGAGTAAGATAATTAATGTCTGTGAATCCTTGAGGTCTTTTTAAATGCAGGTTGAGAGTTTGCTCTTTCATGTATATGCAAGTTGGCTTTAGATGGACTGATGCCTGTGTAATTTGGGGGATTTTCCTATATGTTAGAATGGGTTTTTGGTTGGGTTTTTAAATTTTTTTTTTTTTTACATTATGCAGTGTTTTATCTCCGGTTCCCCCCCCCCTTTTTACAGTTGTTGAAAGGAATCTGAAAAGTATTGCTTTGTTAGATGTTGTCTACCCCAGTTAGGATGTTTAAAAAATGTTTAGTATTACTCCCCCTCTCCCCAACTGCAACCCTCTTTGTACATTGGTAGACTTGTCCAACATAATCAGAACAGTAAGTTTTGTTCGCACTGGTAGAAATATTTTAAAAATAACTTATCTCTGTGATTGAGAGATTACTGTAATGTGAGTTCATAGTGAGCTGTGTTTTAATATGGGAAATTAAGACAAGATCATAGAGATGAGACCTACTGGCAGATAACTGTCCTGAAGATGTTCAGGTTTAGGGTTTCTGGCTTGCTTATTAATGTATAATTATACCTCCTCTCTTAAGAGTCCTTAGTGGTGACCTGACAGTAGACTTCTAATTGTTATACAATTTCATGTGATTTGATTGAGGGAAAAATCGGTAAGATTTTAAAAAGAAAACTAATTTGCAGTCATCCAGGGTTTTTAAATTTAAATTTCATTTTGGAAAACTTTGAAAGAAATCAACATTTCTGCATTTTGGAGCCTTGAAACAGGAGGGGGGGAATGGATTTATGTAGAACATGTTTTTGGTTTGGGTTTTTGTTTTGTTTTTCTTTTTTCCTTCTGGTGATACCGATTATGTCCTTAATGTACAGGAAAGGAAATAAATACCTCTTAGGGATTATGTAGTAGTTTTAAAACCTAGGCATATTTTTAATGCCTACCTTTATTTTAGATGCCATCTCTCTGAAATTAACAATATTTCCAGCAAAATCCTATAACTCCTGGTAACAGGTCTGTGGCCACTCTCTTTCAGAGCCGCTTTCAACAAGATCTTGTTCAGGGCTCCCACTTTTTACTCCAGCTTTTGCTTGCTTGCTTATTTATTTATTTATTTACTTACTTACTTACTTACTTATTTATTTTTGCGCAGGTAAGAGCATCACAAAGGCATCTATTATTTACTTTCTCCTTCCCCAAGAGGGATAGATTCTGATTTACCTTAAAATAGTACATTAGATTTGGGGCTCATGGCATCCATCTACCATATTCCCCGGGAACCTTCTATTCCTTTAGGAGCAGGGATTGGGAACACCGGAACAGCCCCTCCCCACTTTGCAGGCTTTTCGGGTGAATGCACTGCTACCTTTTGGCAGTTGGAAGAGGAAGAAGAGGAGGCAAATCAGAACCGGTGAACACTGGGCCAGGAGGGGGAAGATGTGCCTTAGTCTCAGGGGAAAAAGCCACGTCTGGCCCTCACCCAGCGCAGGTCCCCTCTCTCCCGCTGCTCAGCACTCCCGAGCCATCCTTCTTTCCTCTCTCTGTTCCATGGGTGTGTGTGTGTGTGTGTGTGTGTGTGTGTGTGTGTGTGTGTTGTGTTTTTTGTTGGTGTGTGTGTGTGTGTTTTCCTGTGTGCCCGTTATTGTAAACCTTACCTGGTGTCCTCGGATTCTCCACTTCTGCTCCAGGCCATGGTCCCTGCCCGCGCGCCCCTCAGCCCCGACCGCCACCCGGGCCCACGTGAGGTCGCAGCCGAGCCCCGCGCTTTCTCCCCGTTGGCCGCGGGCCCCTGTGCCCAGCGCGCTCTCCCCTGGGTTCAGAGCAGAGTTGCTCGGCCAGGATCTCGTCCCTCGATTTCTTGGGTCACCTGCAAGTGTCCCCGATTGCCGAGGACGTGCAGCGTGGGACGCGGAGGCCCCGGAGCCGTTTGGTGGGCACCGTGGGGCGGCGGTCCGGATGGGTCTAAGGCGAAGGACGCGAGGGGCGCCGGGCCGGCCTCGCAGGAGCCAGGCGCGCAGGTGGCGCATCTTCGGGGCTCACTGTGCGGCTTAATTGGGTTAAAGCGAAGCTAAACACCGAAGCACTTTGCGCAAACTAATTGGTGTAACCGGGGCCTTTTCACTAACGATTTGCACTTTGAAGAAGAAAAATGGGTGGTGAGAAAAAGACTAAGAAACTCGTTAGTCCTAGAATGTTCCAGGGAAGTGAAGTCATTCTGCTTCAAGGACGCCAGGACTGTGTTTTCTGAGCTGCTTCCAACAGCACCCTTCACGCTGGGGGCTGACAGTGATTTACATAACACAGGACTCACCCGCCCGCTGTTATCACTGTAGGTGAACTGGGCGCCCTAGAATAATACTCAAGCGCAAGTACTGCTTGTTGCTGCAACACAGTGATTTTCTATTACACTGAACACGTGAAATGAACTGCCTTCTGTAGCTGAATCCTTTCAGGGATCCTAGACACCTCTCATTGTTGAAGGGCAAATTAAACTATTCGAGGAGTATGTTTTTCTGTCCCTTAATTTTTTTTTTATTGAAATGACCTACGGAAAGGAATTTAAAGTAGATAGCATATTTTTATGTAATTCGGCAACTTTTAATCTAGGCTTTGGAGATAGGTTTGGGGGAGTAACTTATTTTATAGTAATTTTTTTGAAACACCCTTTGACCAATTGAAGTGGTCATTTCAAATGATGATGTATTACCTGGAGATTGCTTAAAATCAATTTATTTACTTACGTGAGAAGTTATAAAGCAACTCTAGTCATTCCAGTCTTAACTTATTTTTTTACTATAAATATAATCTTAGTTCTAGAATAAAAGCTTGTGTGTGCCCCATGCTTTAGGATATAAATGCTTAATTGTTTTCAGTGGTATGCTGTGCAGGCATCTTTGACATGAGCTAATAATAGAATGATAATTGAAGAAAACTGACCTAATTGAAGAAAAAAAAAAGCCAAGAATCTCATGATTTAATGATAGTTTGATTTGCTTACATTTGAATGATATTTGGGATTTTAAGGTCTAACTGGCTTGACTTCTACATTTCATTTACTTAGGTTACTAGGCAGCCTTGATTTATAACGCACCACTTACAAAAAGAATCCCAAAGAGTCACAAACACACCATTATCAAAATGTTAGTAGTATTAATGAATATAAAACAATGAAATATTATGATCCTTAACATTTCAAAGCATTCAAAATAATAATGGCAAAATAATTTTTTCCTGAAGTATTGTTGCCTAAGTAACTTATCCCCCCTTCTGTAAACCTACTTAATTTATATGGGAAACACAAAGTAATGCATAAATAGTCACCTTATTGGGTTTAAAGAAAAACTATTATGTTGAGAAATGTAGGAATGCAAGGTTTCTGTGGTTTTTTAAAAACACTCATTTAAATTTGAATTACATGTTCATAAATTTAAGCCATTGTGACCTTTCATCTGGAAAAATGTATCTGTTGTTAGGGAATCTGCATATACATGTTAAATGCTCAGATAGATACTGTTTTGTGCTTTTTCATATTTGCTGGCTGCTATTCTATTCACAAGTATTCATGAACTTAAAGTTTTATTTTTTTAATATGTGCTTATTACACTGGGGAGATAAAAAGAATATGAAGTTGAGTTTATTAAATTATTTATCCCTACTGCTGGAGTGGCTTTGAAGGCTCATTGTACGCATCTGATTCTTACCTCCCCCCACTTCGTTTTTTAAAGGCACCCAGGCTATTTCATCTGCTTCATTCTGCCAGACACAATATATTTCTTTTTTTACACTAGAGAAATTAAAGACAGATATTTGTGCAGGGTTTTCTTTATGTGTCACATTAAATAAAGTAAAATGGAGGGAGTTTCTCTGGTAATCTAATTTGATGGCATCTCTACCTTTCTTCCTGTTGTGACTCCTTGTATAAGAACACTTGAAACAAAATCGCTTGAGAGCTTCAAAAGTTTCAATGATTTCTTAACACAATTATTTCATATTTTAATATCAGGTTTATGACAAAGTAAAGCAAAGAATTGAGGTCACTGTTGACACAGTTTAGACCCTGTTTTGTTGTTTCAACCAGAGTATCCTGGTCATTGAAGTTCTTCAAAAAAATTATTCCTTTCATTCTTCACTTGAATGATCAGGGCTGGGGCCTTAGTTTTGCTCATCCCCCTGGTACCTGTCGTATAGTCAACATTTGTTGTGGGGACGACTTTTTTCTCTACAGTGTTGCTTAGTAAATTTGTGATTGGTGCTAATAAATGTTGGAAAGAAGGTAACTTTGAGATTTGAGATGGGCATTAGAAGTGTACCTCACTAGAATTATGACCACTGCTGGATTTGCACATTTCTAGTGATTCTGGGTAATTCTGACCGTGTTTCTTTCAGTAGAAGAAAATGGAAGCCTGGTTATTTAGATAATTGACTCACTTTCCCCACTGCGTTTGAATATATACATAGAGGTGAAGGATATTGTAAATTGCATGCATAAACTGAAAAATTTGAGGGGAAGGCTGTTAACCAAAAGATTTTCTTATTGCTCTAAATAGATTGTGATCTCTAACTCTTTTCAAAAATTTAAGGATATTGGGGTTAGTCATATATTTATTATTATGGAAGAAGTGTTGATTCCAATATTCCAGTTGCTTGTAGACCCGTCAGAAAGTCACCGTCGTCTTTATGATGTAGAAAATTCAAATTCGTTTTGTTAGATTTCAACCTCTTATTTTTCATTTGGATGTTATAGAACTATTCTGACGAGATAAATGGCCTCACGCGGTTCCTATCTTTCTGAATATATGAAAACTAGGTATTCACGCGGATTTATAGACATTGTGTGTGTGACCACAGCCTTAGTACTCTTAGCGCGTTAGAGTTTTATTGCACTTAGACAAAACAATGGAATCAGATGCGATTAGTGTCTTAATCTGTACATCTGTAGTAGGTCACCCAGGACTGCACAGCTCTCATTACTGTCCCATACTGTATGTGATTAAGCCACGGAAAATATTCAACATGACCTTGAGACTAGAGTATGGTATGTAGATAATCAACATTCAGTGATTGCATGTCTAAAATAACCTTTTCTATATCTAATTTACAGTTTTGGAGCTTACGTGGTAATGAACAAAGCAACTCCTCTAAACTAGGATTTATTTTTTTTAATGATCAGCGTCTGGAGTAATAATTTAAGAGGATAATTACATTAAAAAACTATTACCTCGTATCATATATATTTTATGTAAAAAATAAATGCTTTATAGAAAAAGGAAATTAGTTTATGAATAAGAATTTCCTTATAGTTTTACATATAGATACAGAAATATAAACATCTGAGAACACGGCACATAAATAATGATTTCATTTCCACTTATGTATGATTATTTTCACTATTCTAATAGTCTAACAATATACATTTTAGTGTACAAATGCGTATTATTTCTGAAAAGGCGAGTTTTCCATGATTGGTCAAAAATATCAAGTCTAAGTAGTTAATACTTGTTAATCTATGTGTTTATTCATTTTATCTGCACATCTAGAGCACAGAGCTTGTAAGACGTAGTCTTTCTAATAAAATTGTGAAACCAATGAAAAAGAAAGTATAGCTTTATTTTATTTTTATGTGAAATCTATTTTTTATTATTTAAGTCAGGTTTATTGATGTGTATTTTGTGTACAGTACCATTCTAGTCTATGGTTTTTCCACATGAATGTGCCATCCCGTGAATTTTCACAAGTTTCTACACTCACAGAACATCTGGCACAGACATAGAACATTTCCATTGCCACGAAAGTTTCCTCGTGCCCCTATTTTACATTTTAATTCATAAATTTTATGATTCATTTATAAGCATCTGGGTGCTTTACTTTTATATCAAAAAATCTTTAGGTTGTAAATCTTATTCCTCTAGAATTTATTATTTTATCTCACTTCTAATTTAAGGCCAGTTTTAATCCAATAGCTGTGAAGTAGAGGCAGGGTACGAAATAATATTTCAGATAGGCTAGCGATAGGTTTACAATTTTCGTTTTACATAAAAGTATTAAATGTTTAATGTTTAAATGTAATATATATTACCTTAATGCTAGGTAAAAGATTTATTTTTCAAAGGAACTGCTAATATTTGTTACCCTAGCATGAACGTGTGTATTAGACTTACGAATGGAGTTTACATTTGCACATCAGAATACGGCGTAGTAAGAAACAGGGATTCCTCATACACGTTGGCAACATTTGATGCATATTGGTGATGTTACTAGCTTTATGTCACTGGAGAAATGAATCTCCTTTCAGTATTTAAATTACATCGTACTTTACATTTTCAGTAAATTAATCCTCCCTTTGAGTGGTGGGGGACAAGGCCAAGGAGTTTATTAGAGCTAATATTAATTAACGTCTACACGTTCTTGGAACATACGCCTCTAATCCTAATTTTATATAAATATACATTGTCATTTAAATTTCGATGGTTATAAATACTCCAAACACAGAATGCTGAAATTGTAGGAGAGCAGACGTATTCATTGACCATGATGCTCTTTCAAGTATTCTGCCTTTTCACAACTCGGAATAGTACAACTAGTCTTCTGTTTCTTTCCCCAAGATATAAAATTATTTAAATGCTTTCTGTTTTATATTTTTATTTGGCAATTACAATAGAAATTTTAATGTTATGCATGCTTACAGGCCTATTAAGAAAGAAGTTATTGCTTTCTTAATAATCTTAAACCATTTTTAGAAAGTACACTCTTTTTATGGTTTGCAAAATAGCCTGTGCGTGTACACACACACACACACACACACACCCAGTATTGCAGATAGTAAAAGATTGAATTGGCCTCTATCCATTTATTTTAACCTGTTAAAGGGAAACAACTACTAAATACAGGATTCCTGTGGCCATCAGGTTATAATATCATATCTGCAAGATTGGTCCGTGATAACCTGTACCGTTTTCAGTAATACCTTAAGAGATGACACGAAACAGATTTTTTTAAATAATAATAACTGGAAGTTCTGACAGTATTTATATAGATACATACACTGTGGCGGTTTGAATGTCATAAGCTTTTAATTGCAAAATTGAGAAGTTTAAATGTCGCTAGCCATTCTGTCCACATAAATACAAATATACTGCTCAGTCACCCACGTACATAATACGCATGTCTAGCCACAAAAACGGTTTCATGTATTTAAAATTGTTTTCTGCTTTCCTGCAACAGACAATGGTTAAGTTTCTTGCAACCTGAACCTGTATTTGATAACCAAATTGCCTAATTCTCTGGGTGGGGGGGAGGGGGGAGAGAATTTTAGAGTTTCTTTTGGTTTGGGGGTTTTTGCTTTTTGTTGTATTTTTTTTTTCCTTTTACTAGCAAATTCAGTTCTTCATTTGTTTTGCTCTCCACGCTGCATTAGCACGGTTTTCCCCTGTGTACATCTGCCAGTGTACAATTTAGCCACGGGCATCTGTAGACCTTGTGGTGATCAGTATTGCAGGCAAAAGCCATATGTGTTTAAATAAAAAAAAAAATCTCTTTATTTCATTTGCTGTTTTAACTGGATGGATAACTTTTGTGCCTCAAGACAGAAGAAGAAAAAATACAGAAATAATTAATTGCCTCTATTCTTGAGGCAGTTCCATTTCCCCCTCCAATATGGAATGCTTGTCAGCTTTCCTGATAAATGACTGCATGTATTTGCATAGATTTTACATTAACACAAAAATTAGTTTTATTTGTGGAAAACTAGTTTACATAATAATATAAAACCTAGTGTTATTGATTATGTTTGCAAACTGATGATTTTTTAAAGGGGTCATAGCATTCTTCTGTTTCAAAGATCTGATCAACCTATTTTTTAACCTACACTTTCTTTTGCTTTATATGATTTTGCACTAACAAGACAAACACGTATAAAATTGTGAAGTCGTAAAAATTCTTTTCTGGACGTGTTCATCACAACTGTTTCAGACCCATAGTTAGTAACGCTCATTTTAGTAAAAAGATTCTGGTTTTAAACTTTGGTCGAGGATTATTTTCAAAGACTTATTGCCAATGGCAGACACCTCAGACAGTTGGAGAATTGCATCGGTGTGAATGATTGTAATTTTCATATTCACGTTATCAGAAGGATGGGCACTGTAATGGTGTGTGCAGTTGAGCTCGTTCTGAGACATCGTGCATCGTTTGCTGCCACATTTAAAAGACAACTGAGAACTATTCTCTAGGTCTTCCGTCTGTTTCCTTGAGTGTACGTAATCGGCGATCACCCTAATCCAACCTTGAAAAAACACAGTGTGCTGGAGCTATTTGGGTGCCGCAAACAATTCTCCCTCTCTAAGTGGCAGGCAGTAGATGTTTATTCATACTGTAATCTGGCATCTTGTTGTCTAGAGGCAACCTGCTAATTATGTGCTATCATTGTATTATCCATGTTATGGAAAATTCAAATATGTTCACTGCTGTTACTCACATCACAAAGCTTTTCATAAAATACACTTGATCCTCCAGAAACCTACTACACTTAATGGCAACCTAAACCAAGAGTCTCTCTGCCACTTCTTGATTCTGGGACACCCTGGGTGCCAGCTGTCACAGCTCAGCTAATGATGACAAATGCCCCTCTCTATGCAGATTGCGGAGTTTGCAGGCTGCCGTGAAAGGCAACCAGATTACCTTTCCTCACATAGTAACTTAACCTTTTAAACTCATGTCAGAATGAAATTATCAGCTGTGATAGTTTCAATATCTGTATCTTTAAAAACAAAAAATCAGAACAATATCAAATAATGGACTCCCTTTTTAAACATTTTTCCGATTTTGGTATCCTTTACATGGCTTTACCCTGGAAGGCTATAATATTCTTAAATGAGAAACTCTAGGGAAAATACACTTTACAGCCGCACCAGAATGTGCATTTGAACCCTGCATGCAGCTCAGGTAGTGTGAGTTATAGAGACAATCATCAGATTGGTGAGGCTAGAAAATAGGCTGGAATAGGCGGAATCTTGAGGGGAAAATGTATTCTTTCTTTCTGTTCGTCTGCATGAAGAGTGGTAAAGCCTCTGTTCTCCCGCTGGGTGTATAGGCCCAGCCCGTTCAAGATAAATTGTTATATTATTTTTTTTTAAAACTCTGTGGATTATTCCAAAATGATTTAGAGAATAATTGTTGCTAATGATCGCTTTCCCTATTTTCAAACTTGAGCTTTTGTTTTAAGCTGCTAATGTCTTCTATAGAAATTTGTGATTATATTATGATACATATACCTACATGGATTATTCAGAAGGATAATGGCGCCTGGGTGGCTCAGTCCATTAAGTGTTAAGCATCTGACTCTCGATTTCAGCTCAGGTCATGATCTCAGGGTCCTGAGATGGAGCCTCACCTTGGGCTCCTCGCAGAGCATGGAGCCTGCTTCAGATTCTCTCTCTCCCTCTCCTCTGTCCCTCCACCCCCCTCTCTCTCTAGCAAAAAAAATATATATATAATAACAACAGTAATAATAATAATAATGAACACTGCTAACCATGATGTAATGCAGGGAATAAATCGCCTATTAAATGATCGAATACAATTGCAACATTCTTTTAGATTTACGGAAAACTTTGATATGCATTATTTCACTTGATACTTAAAATAATTCGGTGAGTTGAGAGTAGCAGGTGATAAGGAATGGGGACCAAACCTTATGAGTATTTGATCACATTTAATCTTCACAACAAATATTAGTTCCCGTTTGCAAATAGCGACTGAGGTTTAGAAAGGTTAAGTGTGTTAGCAAGGGTCACATAAGGAATTGCAGAGCGAGGTTTGTCTGACGGCAGCTGTTTTCGGCACTGCGACATCGCGGCCGTGTATGGCAGCCGTGTAGATGCAAGCGTGCATGCGTGAAGGCGTGCGTGTCTGTGCGGTCTCTAGCTAGAGGGAATTTTGAGCAACTGCTGCTGGGATAGAAGGAAGTGTTATTCTGAAAAGAAACTACCAGGTTTGCATTTCCGTGAAGAATATGATTGTGTGATGAGTTTTAAAGATTAAGTTCTTTATCAGGAGGCTTTTAATTAAGTAAATAGTGAGGCACTTTTGATATTATAAATCTTTATGATAATAATGTACTGATCTATCACATAGGGAGAAACCATTTAGAAAATACATGCACTGTTTAATGAACAACAAATTGGACTAATTCACCTAAAGAAACATTTCATGATAAAACCTAAGATTAATGGGATATACCTTCACAAAAATGATGAAGAGAAACAATTCAGCAATTACTTGAATAAAATATCCATATCCCTTTTTTATACATATGATTTTACTCTGTGACATCAATGGGTTATACAAGCCACAATATTGTACATCTTTCAGTTTAAAACACATTAAAAACTCCCTTTTATCATGAATTGAAATACAGTTGTTTCCAAGAAAGCTATTTGTATGCCTTACTCCTTACTTATTCCTTACTACATTTTTATTTGGTACAGATACTACAATAGAAGGATTTTTATCAGTGAAATGTCTGTTCATGTGTGAACGCTCCGTCTTTGTGTGTTTTAATTACAGAATTCTACTTATAATTACTAATCAGTACTAATGCTTAGTAAGTTGCAAGTATTTCACTGTATATAAAAATTATGTAGAGTTTACAATGGCCATTTTATTAAAATACATTATGCAATTAGTACCGGGAGGAAGAACCTAATTCTACTCCATGAGTCAGATATTTATATCAGGGCAAGAAGGAAACTTTAGAGGAGAATATAATGCAGCCCTCCTCCTTAACTGCCTGAATCTTCCCTACAACATTACTAAGGAATGGTCATCCAGCCTCTACTTACACCTCCACTGATGAGAACTTTACTATCTGCTCAGATAGCTCCCTGCGCTTACAGACAGGTCTGATTGTTAGAAAGCTGTTCTCTCTCTCTCTCTCTCTCTCTCTCTCTCTCTCTTTTTAAAGTTTTATTTATTTAAGTGATCTCCACACCCAACGTGGGGCTCAAACTCATGACCCCGAGATCAAGAGTTGCATGCTCTTCTGACTGAGCCAGCCAGGTGTCCCAAAAAACTCTTCTTAATACTGAACCCAAATCTTTTCTCCTTGAAACGTTCACCTTTGGGCGTCTTCTGTATAGCTTTACTCCTTTAACAGAAATAAGTCCTTTAAATTCAGCACTGAAGGTATCAAATTGAATATGCTCTGACCGTCAGCCATTAAATCAACAGCATAGTTTAAGTCACCTCACCAGTCAGGACCCGTTCTCACACATCATTTTCTTCAAGTGTGTTGCCTAAATCCATTACTCCCAGAGTAGATTGGGGAATGTCAAGTGGAGAGGCTTCTGTTAAGGGAAACATGGTCCTATTCGCTCTTGGGGAGGTGCCTCCATAACCCTGCTGATAAATGCTGAGCTATATGCCAGCAACTTTGTTCTAACATATGTTACGGAGTCCGAAGTACGTGACTCTTTAAGGTTTCCAACTCATTTTACCTTACCATTTTTAGCTGTTTTTTCTGTGGTTTGACTTATGAGTTATGTTATTATTTTCTAACAGGCATAATAGTTCTTTCTTAAAAGTTGTTATAGGCTGTATACAGAACATTCATAGCTAAATGGAATTTAACTATAATGGATCTACTATTTTTGCTCAGCTAAGTAGACAAAGAGGTTAATCCACTTAAGATATGTGGGTAGATTAAACTCACTCAATATTCTGCAGCCTTTGTGTGGTTTTTTGCCAAACACTCGAAATCCTAATACTAGTTTCTTATGGTGTTATCGAAATATGTAACTAATAAGTCCCATTTGGTATAAAGTGTATTTTATATATTTTGACCTATTCATCAGTTTTGCTTTGTCAACCATTTTTTGGTCCACAAACAGAATCTACAAGTTTCCCATATGTTTGAACAATGAACAGAAAAACTGATTTTTAATGTAAATAAATGTGTTCATAGAGTCTTATACTGTTATTGGAATAATTTTCATATTGATCCACTAATATTTTGGTGATAACTTTTGATAACAATAGTTTCTAAATAATTGAATATGGACAGAGGCAAATGCTTTTTAAGAGCGATATATTTAATAAGTTAAAGCCAATGTGAAAACAGTTTATTAAGCTAAAGTAGTTTCATCAATCAGGACCTATTCTTTTCTAGTATTTTCTTCAAAAGCAATGCCTAAATCTGAAAATAAGATAACCCAGAGTGAATTGGTGAATGGAGAGTAAAGACGCTTTCCTTAAATAATGAATACATTGTTGGAAAAACATACTCAGAAGATTAAGTAGTAAAAGGTAACCAATATTAGGTATGTTGATAACATGCACTGTGAGTCGTAAAAAAAAAAAAAAAAACCCAAAAGCAAAAAACTTTTTATGTGATGTGTTATTTATTTTAAAGCCTTAAATTTCTCTAGTGGAAGCTCATGTTTTTATTTGCCAAGTTTTTTTTTTCTTTTCCTAAATGAGGATATTTCATTAATACATTATTTACTATTGCTGTGACATCTAGGCAATAAAACACACAAGAGAGCTGGCCTCAGATTTGGCTTTCTTGCAGTTTGTGTCTCGAATGGAGAATAAGGAAGTCCAGTGTTTTTACAAAAGAAACATTCTCAAGTGAAGAGCGGCCCCATCTGCTTCATCTGGTGGCTTATGCAATAAGAGGTGTTATCACATGAATCTAAATGCACAAGCAGTTGTTTTATGAACTGTTTCTGTGCTTTGAGGAGTTTATAAGTTGCCTGCCCTATTGTGTGTCAGTCCCAGCTGACCCAAGTGCATTCTGCTGAGCATATTTGGGGGATAATTAGAACTAATGAAGCCTGGAACATAGCTAATTCTCTAAATGATTTATTCTTATGCTCGTGTCTGAGTCCTAAGAATTCTCCAAATCATAATCTCCGCCACTTATTTTTGCTAGCACTGTGTTGATACCGCTACTCGATTTTTATGTTTGTTTGATGGGCATTGAAAATAAATTAGGTATTTGAAATGCTGAGAAAAATGTTTTGCAGTAAAAGTTTGTAGTATTCGTTAGTCCCCAGAGGTGAGGGGAATGCTGGTTCTTCACCATCTTTTGTTTTTGTGTGTATCTCAAAAAAGTGTATGGCGCCTGTGACGAGATAAGGGGATAGACAGTATCAAGCGATAAGAGCCTCTTTAAAAATTATGTATCCCTGGGAAATAAACCTGCAAGCCAAAGAACTGAAAATCACTAATGGAAAAATTCCTATTTCTGAATTAGGTTTCCTAAGGAAATCAGAAGATTTTTAAAAATCCTTATGAACAGCCTTCATGTTTCAAGACTGGTTCATTAATATGGCTTCCCAGTGCTGGCCCTGTTGAGAATGACATTTCTGTCCATGCCCTCACCAAGTAGTCAGTGATTCAGTGGCCTGTAACACTTTAAATCCCATCAACTTGCTTTCCTTTCCTGTTATAACCGTTTCAATGAGTGGCACTTTTGTTGCACAGGTTAAGATCTGGTAGCTTACTGAGGGCATACGAGAATGAGGACAGACACAATTGCCAACGCAAGAAGGCTATGACTTAATTAAAGCCTCACGCTCAGGAAATAAGATACTGAAGTCCCTTCAGGTAGGTAGTTTTTGTAGCCCGTGTCCTACTCGCTCTCCTGTTGTCTAGAAACTCTAACATAATTCGTTGTTATTATTTTTATCTCATGATCCCAGTATATAAAATTCCCTCTCCTCTAAGAGCCCAGATAATAAATACTTTGAGGGCAAGTACCACTTGCTCAGAAGCACTGAGATACCTAAAAGAGTAAGATCACCAGCTCCACTGCCTAAGCAATGACTTGGGAACCAGTCGGAGGTTCCCTTATCTTCATTACAAGATGCTTAATGCTGCCGCCCACAAATCCGAGTCGTCACTGTTACACCTCGACTCAAGGCAGTACTCTTCCTCATCTGTCACCCCCTGCCGGAAAGTCACCTAAACACTCAAATAACCATGTCTTAGAGCATGCAAGGAAAGAGTTGCAGGTGATTGTTACTGCAACAAACGGGCTTGATAAAAATCCGGAAGTACTGAGTTTTTCTAATACGCTAGGTACTGTGCTAGGTCCTTGGTCAGGGTTACTGTACCTTCATCCTCCTAACGGCGCTATGCAGTAGATCCCGAAGCTGTCATTTCATTGTTGAGAAGCTGAGACACGGGGAGTCAAGTGAGTCCTCCAAGTTGGCAGGGCTAGGAATTTTCAGAGTCGAAACTGCTCAGCCAGCCCCTCTGAATCCAGACTCCAGAGCCCACTTTTTTGGTCATCCCACTAAGCTTATCCTAAGTGTGTTTTCTCTTCTGTAATATAAGGGTAATAATATCTACATCATTGCTGCACAGATTAAATAAATTAATACACATAAAAGAGAATATTTTCTTTAACTTGTATTATGCAAGTCCGTACAGTAACTGCAGAACCCAGCTTTTTCTGTCTCTAGACCCCTGAGCTTACCTAGCATAGTGCTCAGGTGAATATTTATTGAATAAATAATGAAATGAGTATCATCTGTCCTGTACCTTCCAATGGAAAAATTTGTTAATTTTACTGGCTGTTTTGATAGCAGACAGCAGATACTCAATGGTGGTTGAAGGAGTGAATGATTATCGTCTACCCTCTAATAAAATAAATACATTGATGACTCTTAAATTTATAGCTTTGGCCAAGACCTCTCCTCTCAACTCCAGAAACATTTACCCGGCTGTCTCCCCCACATTTTCTCGCGTGTGGAAGACGTGTATCAAACATAACCTCTCCGAACAGAGCCCCTGCTCTCCAGCCCCAGCCTGCTTCTCCCTCAGTCTTCCATCCCTCAGTAAATGGAAGTCCTTTTTGCCAACTTGACTCCCTTCTTGCTTTCATACCACACATCCGGTGCGTCAGCAAGTCTTCCGGAATCTGATTCCCTCTTACCAACTTTATAGCTTCCGTCCTGGTCAAGTCACCGTCATCTCTTATGTGTGCTATTAGTTATCCAAGAGATGCCTCAGTTTCCTCCCTTATTCCATTCTTGCTATACCCTCTGTCCTCTTTTTGTGACATGGCAGCCAGAGAGATCTGTTAAAAATGAAGGTCAGATCACACCACCCTCAAGTTCAGAATTCTCTAATGGCTTCCCATCTCAGAGAAAAAATCTAAATCCTTATTAGCCTTACAGCCAGCACCCTGCCCTTCTGTTTCTCCCCCCTTAACCTTCTGACATCATTGTCTATGACTGTCACCATTACTGTGTCTTTGCCACGCACACTGGCACCCACTCACATTAGGACCTGTGCATTTGCTGGTGTGGAGTTCTCTCTGCTTCTAGTATCTGCATGACATTTTCCCTTATGTCCTTCAGGTGTTAACCTATCTAAAAATGAAATACGTCCCCACACAGACTCTCCCTGTCCCCGCTATGCCTTCTTTTCCCCCTACCACTTATCACTATCTAACATACGTTTTTGCTTATTTATCATGATTAATATCCTTCTCCCCCTATTTAAATCCAAGCTCTTAAAGAGGGCAAGGATTTTGTCTCTTCGTTGCTGCATACCCAGGATCTGAAACAGTGCCTGGCTTATAATGAGTGCTCAACAATTATCTGTTGGTGGGAAGGGACAGGGGGAGGGAGAGATGGATAGATAAAGGGAAAAACAGGAAAGAAAGAAGGAGTGAAAGGACATTACCAGTTAATTCTGCATATTTTGTTTGTCATAAAGCTACGGAAACTTAAAAGTTGTACTAAAAGTACTTAAAAGTACTTAAAAGTTGTAACCTAATTCATGAATGTTAATGGCGTCTTGACATCATCGACCTCTTCCTCTTTTTTGAAATTTTACTCTCTTCACAAAAGGAATAGTAATAATTATTGAACTAATATTAGCTATCCTGGGCAGGACCCTAAGCTAAACACTTTAGGTATGCAGCAAGAGATTCAGTGGGATTTTTCCTGTGGTCCCAGAATTGGCACCCAGAGCTGCATAGCAAAGAAGCAACTAATATCTTATTTCCTAAAGAGCTAAAAACAGTTGCAGCTAGAGACATTAAGTTAGCAAATAAATATATAAGCAAGTACACAACTGTGTAACATGTCAGTTGGTGATAAATGCCCTGAGAAATAGGTATTACCATATCGTTTTTGGAGATAAGAAAAGTGAAACTTAGAAAAGTTAATCAAGGGCTTCTCGTTGGGGTTGGGACTTGAAACTGTTCTTTGTGACTTCGTCATCCATGCATTTAACAACTGTGCTCTACTCACTGAGTCCATTCGTTACCCTGTTTTGCCTCTTTCCTCACTGAGTTTTTACCATTAACTTTTGGAGTCCCCTTTCTCTTTCTTCTCTAACCCCTTAAATAAGGGTGTACTGTTGAGCTTCTTCTCGTCTTACGTTGTATAACTTGAATGATCATCTCTGTGTAGACGTGTCACAAATCTATGCCTCCAGTCCTGACCTCTGTTCCCCCTTCATCATCATTTCCTCCTTCTTCGTGGACACTTTCCAAATCGATGCCCCCGTTCTCCCCACGTTGTTATACCTGCTTCGCAAGTAGAAGTCAAAAGCTTTTCCTGAAAAGTGTCCTATCTCATTTCTCCCTCTGTTTCTGAGCCATTGTGTTATAATTGCAAAGACTTGACATCCGAGCCATCATTGATTCCTTTGTCACCCTCTGCTCCTTCTCCACTACCCCCATGCTCTGTTCATCAGCAAGTCTAGTGGATTCTCATTCTTGCCTAGTGTCTTTCACATGTCTTGCTGTCATACCCACCACCATCACGCTAGTTGAGGTCTTTATCACTTTGTTACTGGACTGTGGCCCCTGTGCTGTCTTTCCCTTCTTTAGCCCGTCATGAAGAATGCTTCTGCACTGACTTTCTCAGACACTTCCATCGGCTACTCCCCCATTAAACACCTTAGTTTGGCTCCCAATTCTCACAGGCAGAAAAGATGGACGAAGTGAGGGAGGGAGGGAAAAAGCCACCCCTGGTATTCAAAGCTCTTCACTATCAAACCACCACAGTATTACAAGATTAACTTTCAACGCCCATCCTTGAATTCTCTGCTACGGATTGATTATTTTCCAAACATAATTCTTACATTTCTTTCTCTACCTTTTTACCTCTCACTCTTTACCTATCAGAATTGCATTCCTTTCTTTAAGGTCAAATGTACCCTTTCTCTGATTTTCCCGGATAAAAATGATCTTTCCGTCTCAGTAATCTCCTATCACTTGACTTTTCTAATGTTGGTATTAGTGCAGATGAGTGCAATCTAACAAAATTATTTAAATGTGTAAATGTCTTTTGTCCCCAAAATGGATTTAAAATTCCTGGGTGATAAGCAAAATTTTACCTTCTTTACCCTTGCCCCAAAATACCCAGTATAGGACCACATGCATAGTAGCTGATCAACACATAAATGTTGAATGAATAAAACTTACCTTAATCTGAAGGTATCAAAAATGTAGGAGGAAGATTAGGGCACGTTTGGTGATTATAAGAAAAATAGATGACAGTGATCACAGTACCCATTTCATCTGTAGACCAATCACACATAAAATGGGCAAAGTAATTTTCAAGCATTGTATTTCATCCAAGGTTACTATGATAATATAACATACGGAGTCTATTGGATAAACTGGCTGGCTTCTAATTGTTTTCCTGATCATTATTAAAAACCAAATTTTGGTAAGTAGATTGAGATTCCGCACCGCCATCTCAGAGTGCCACTGTACTCCTGGTGCCCTAAGACGGTGTAAGGGAATAATTCCTGGGGCTCTTTCCTGCCTTATATTGCCACACATGGCAGCTCCAAACCTTCTATTATCATTAGATAGTCTTCCCTAAAGGCATTTATTGCTCAACACACTTCAAATGGGTGTCTTCATTCAAGAGAATTTAGAGAGATTTTAAATAAATATTTTTAGCACTCCAGTATTCATGAATTATGAAATCTCTGGTATTAAATATGTATCTCAGCAGCATTTGAAAATTATAAAATTATCATATGGCTGCCGATGGTAAATGGGTATCTTACCTTGGCATGAACATACAGCTTCACAGCCTTGCCCTGTTTTTAGTTGTGTCCGTATAGAATGCAATGAGAAAAATGCAGTTGTAATGCTTTCTAAACACTAGCTCGGGAATGTGTAAAAATATCCCTTTATAATTCCTTGCAGAGGACTCAAGTGAAGAACTTTTTAAGTCATTCAATTATCAGATATTCATTGAGTATCCCCTGTGCTCTTCACTATGTCCTGCTGATACCATCACTGGCTTCACAGAGTTTTTAGGCCAGTAGGAAATTAAAGAACAATTGAGTGCCCAATTACAATTCAGGGGGCCAAGTACTGAGTGATCAGAAAAGGAGAAATTTCTAGGGATCCTAAGGGAGGGGTATGTAAACACAATCCGGGAAAGCTTTCTGAATGAAAAACCTCAAGGATGAATAGATTGGTCCTATCAAGCACATTTTTTTTCTCTTTTTATCCTTTTGTTCTCAAGCATTACACTAACTAATACAGTAGATAGGTAGCTCATAACCTCTACTGTGAAAGGCAACTGCCTGGAAAACAGAGAGAAATCATAAAAGAGTATTTGGGTACATTTAAGCTGATTCTCAGGTTTCTTCCTGGAGTGCCAGGTACAGAAGCTCTACCAATTGAGATAACAGAAATATTGGAGCAAAAACACGTTTTTCTGGGAAGATGAAGAATTCAGTTTTAACCACTGAACCTGTGGGTTATCAGGTGGAAAAGTTAAGAAGGGAGCTAAACGTAGGACTCTAAAGCTTAGGAGAAGGATCGAGTTTTCATCATAATATTTTGTGTAGTTAGAAGCATGAGGGTGCTTGAAAGACAGCAGGAGACAATATAGAATGAAAAAGGGTTCAAGGGCATTACCTTAGGAACACCGACAGAGGATGGTGATCCAGGACAGATGAATGAGAAATGATGCTCAGAAAAGTGAGGAGGAAAACCAAGAGACAGGATTCTCCTGAAAGCCAACGATAAGTGAGTTTTAATAAAAAGGCAGTGGACAACTGTTCAGCTACCAGACAGAGTTTAAGTAAGATAAAAAGTTCTCTGTCTTTCCGCATCAGTTTTTGCAGAATTGTAGAGACTGAATGCAGATCCCAGTGGGATTGAAGAGTAAATGGGAGTAAGTGAAGTGTAAAATACACTTTCAAGAAAACGAGATACAAAGGAAATGTAAGAGATATTGTGCCACTTATGGAGGAATGCAGGATAAATTTTAAGAGAGATTTTCACCATTTAGGGCAGAGAGGAACAATAGAAGCAAGGTCAAAATTGAAAAAGAGGGGGCTAAATTCGTGGAGGCCTAGCTCCAAGACCAACAGAAAGAAACAGTATAATTTTCTTGAGGCTGCAATTGAGAGATGGCTCAGTTTTCCTTGAAGGTAGACTGTGTATAGTTACTAGCGTTACATTTCATTTACTGTATCCCATATGTAATACAAACAGTGGAGGGTGAGGATGTTGGTTTGGGATTGGCAAGGACAAGTTCTAGAAATATACCAGGAAGAAGCTGTTGCATGTTACAAGGTAATTGTGGTTGGAAAGAAGTCGATAGATGGTTGTTTAAACAGTTGTTGGGAGTATATAAGTAGGCCTCAGTTTTCTCTTGGCAGTAGAAAGCACTGGGACTTCAGTAAGGATTGAGGGTCTTGGATGTTTAAATCATCACTAAAAGGAATAAGAGGTAATACACCGATCAAAAACAAGTAAAAGGTGGAGGAGGAACAGCGAAGACCCACCACGATGGAAACCATGAATTTGCAGTGGTGTCAATTTACATAAAGTCAAAATTATCCATATCACTTAGCCCTCTAAACATAGAAGAGGGGAGAGACTAAATTACAGAATGAGGATTTATGGAGAGTTTATGGCTGAAGGATATGGATGCAAAAAAGTTGAAGAACTGGGTGATGGACATTAAGGAGAGCACGTGATGTAGTGAGCACTGGGTATTATATAAGACTAGTGAATCACTAACCTCTACCTCTGAAACCAATAATACATTATATGTTAATTAATTGCATTCAAATTAAAAAGTAAATAAATGAAATGTCAGTGACTAGAATGTAAAAAACCAAAAAGAACAAAAAAAGTACTTATGTAATTAGACTGGCAGACTACTGGTTCTAAACTGGAGGGGAGATAATGTAGTCCGGTGGATAAACTGGCAAAAAAATGGAATGATGAAGAAACTAGAAGTCCTATTGGGTTTAGCATATGGAAATGCAGGACTTCTCATTAGCATATGAAAAGGTTCTTTCCATCACCACCTAAAATCTTAGCATCTCAAAATTAGATTTGAGTTTCAGATAAGCATTTCATTGTTTGCGCGGACAAGCATCGTGTGCTGCGTCTGGCAACCCTAGTTGAGAGTGAGATGGAGTCAAGTCAAAGCCAAGGGGGATGAGTTATTGGAGGTAGGAGGCCGAGGAGATCATGAAGCCGAATGTGGCCATACAGACATATGTTGTTGGAATTCAAAGAAGTCAAGGAACTTTAAGATTAAACTGAAATAGATTGAATACTGAATATATGAATATTGAATTCTCTAACAGTGATGATAAGATTTGGGGTGGAGAGGGGGGGAAGAAGAAACTTTGGAAAAGAAAAAAACACAAAGGATTGAATGACGGAATGGGGAGGAAAACAGGCTGAGTCACAGAAACCTGCACAGAAAGAAACAAACAAGCCTAAGAGCAGTTGCTGGAATTCTGGGAGCCAAAAGACCACCTCACAGAATCATTTCTAGTTTAATGCTTTGAGTAGTACTTTTGAGATGTTTAATAAAACATTTTTTTCGTCAACAGCTGGTATGAGACGAGTTTATTTAAATTTATTCCTGTAGCCAGGACAATCATAGGCTCCTTTAAAAGACCCTGATATATATAAAATTCTATTTAGGGGCCAACTCAAGTCTTTTTTTTTTTTTTTTTAAGATTTATTTATTTATTTTAGGGACAGAGAGTATGAGCACACATGAGCTGGGGGAGGAGCAAAGAGAGAAATTTAAGCAGACTCTCCACTAAGCGCAAAGCCCATAGCAGGGCTCGATCCCACAACCCTGAGATCATGACCTGAGCCACAAATCAAGAGGCAGAGGCTCAACCGACTGAGCCACTCAGGTACCCCAGAAGTCAACCCAAGTCTTAATAAACTTGGTATATCTGTTTTCAGGACTACTGGGGTCTCAGGATCTGATAGGAGTCGATCATATCTGTTTCATTTGAGCTATACAAAACTGCCAAAAATACTTTTCCTTTAAGTTTTGGTTATCAACCATCTTCCTTTGATGTTGCAGTAGAATGAGAACAGCCCTTGCCTCGGAATCAGAACACTTGGGTTCTCGACTTGCTCTTTTTCAAACAAGCTATATGACGTTTAGTAGGGGGTCCGGGTAACCTCTGTCCAGTGTCCTGCCGTATCTGATGAGAGCATTGGGATACATGATTTCTGAAGCCTGTTCTACACATCCACTTCGAAATCATTCAGCTCTCTGTATTTTATTTAACTTTGAGGTCAGCACGAAATATCAGCAGTTTTACCTTTGAAAATATATTTCATTATATGCAGCATATATATTCCTGGAAAGTTAGCTATAAATCATATTTTATTATTTGAATTATATTTAAATGTATTTGAGTTTATTCTTCCAAGGACTCTTATAATGAATCCTTTATAAATAAATTATTGTTTTATACTTTTAATGATATCTTTATTATGTATCATTTTTAAATTAAACCTTTAGTTACTACATATTTTTTATAAGATTTTACCTTTATGAGAGAGAGAGAGAGAAAGCAGGGGGAGGAGTAGAAGGAGAGGGACAAGCAGACTGGGTGCCAAGTGAGGAGCCCGATGGAGGGCTTGATCTCAGGATCCTAAGATCACTACCTGAGCTGAAACTAAAAGACGCTTAACTGACTGAGCCACCCAGGCGCCCCTACTTACTAAATATTTTTAAAAAGACAACTTAAGTGATGCCTGGGTGGCTCATTTAGTTAAGCGTCTGGCTTCGGCTCAGGTCAGGATACCAGGGTCCTGGTATGGAGCCTCGAGGCAAGCTCCCAGCTCAGCAGGGAGTCTGCTTCTCCCTGCCCCTCTGACCCTTCCCCTGGCTTGTGCTCTCTCGCTCACTCTCACTCTCTCTCAAATAAATAAATTTAAAAAAAAAAATCTTAATAAATAAATAAATAAATAAATAAAAAGACAACTCTACTTATTTGTTTTTATATAGCTTTGGGGAAGATATAGTGAATATGATTAAGAGTAAGAACTAATGAAAGTAAAAAAATAGTAAGAAAGTAATTAATCACTTTAAATGAATTCATTACTTCAGGGCACTAAAAGAGAACTTGTAGGTTTGGTTGAAGAACCAATCATTGAGGAATTACAGAGAATGAGATGTGTCAAAAGTCCAGATATGGGCAAAATACTAGGCAATTTTGTATTTGGCACCTTGTTCAACGTTGTTGAGAAAGATGGTGAACACTTCGGAGAAAATCCCAAGAGTGCCCCAAATCCTTTTGATAAGGAACTAAGATTTAAATTTATTGAAATAAATTTGTATTCTGATGAGATGTATATTGTAAACCCTAGAGTGGCCTCTAAGAAAATGTCCTAACTTTATAAGTTTAAAAAATCCTTAAAGGAATTACAATGTTGCACTAAAAATATCAACTTTTAATGCAGAAGAAGGCAGTAAAGGGGGAACAGATGAAGAAAAAGACATGAGACACGTAGAAAACAAAAGCAAAATGCCAGACATAAATCCAACTATACTAATAATAACATCAAATATGAATGGATTAGACAGCCAATCAGTCAGGCTGCTTTTTTTTTAATTTAATTTTTTTTTAATATTGGAGAAGCAACAAAATCTAACTGTGTGCTCTCTACCTACAACTACATACTATCAATTACACTTTGATCTACTTCAGATTTAAAGATACAGATAGGTTGAAAATAAAAGATGAACAAAAGAGATACCATGCAAACAGCAATCATGAAAGAGCCCGAGTGGCTATATTAATATCAGAAAAAATAGGCTTTTGACCTAAAAAAATCTTACTAGGATAACTGAACCCAGGTCCACGTGCTCAAAGCCAATCACTGAGACATTATTGCTTTGTAGCAAGGAAAGAGTTTATTCAAGAGGCAGCCAAAGGAGGAGGAAGAGTAGTAGGCAGGAGGGCAAGCCTCAAATCCACCTCCCCAATGGGGGACAGAACAAGATTTCTGTAACCATAGGGATTGAGATTACATACATATTGATGGAAAAGGGCAGGGAAACTTATGACTATTCATGAGGAACAATGGAGTGTGCGCATTGAGCAAACATATATGTAACATATGTTCCATGTTCACTTTAAGGGAAGACTTAATATCAGAATGAGACAAAATTCAGCCTCTGATGTCAGAAGGTTATCCTAGGACAGGAAGAAGGGGTGTGGGCATGCTCCAAGAGCTGGTATAAACTGGAGGGGGTCTTGGGCTCCTTATCTTAGATAAGAAAGGTAGGGTCTTGCTTATTCCTAGGCTGGAACTGCATCAGTTGACCTTGAGTCCAGGCTTCTGTGGAGACCATGAGTGGATTTGATAGTGGGGTCTGAAAAGACATCATGTGTGATCAGGGGGAAACAACTCTCTGAGAAACAAGATTTAAACTTTCTGAGACTTTCGACCTCATTAAAACTATGGGGCACAGCGTCATTTAAGAGAGACATTTTATAATGATAAAAGGGTTAATGCATTGGAAAGATATAACAATTATAAATGTGTATACACCCAACACAAAGCCCAAAATACACGAAGCAAAAACTGACTGACATGAAGGGAGACATAGTTTTTCAGTAATAGTTGGAGATTTCCATACCCCATTTTCAATAATGGACAAACTGAGTAGACAATAGATTAACAAGTCCATGAAAGACTTGAACAACACTATAAACTAACCAGACCTAATGGACATCTATAGAACACTCCACCCAACAACAGAATTTTTCTCTAGTGCACATACAACATTCTCTAGGCTAAACCATATGTTAGGCCATAAAAAAAAAAAAAAAAACCTCCATAAATTTAAAAGCATTTAAATAATACAAAGAATTTTCTCTGACACAATGAAATTAAATTAAAAACCAATCTACAGATGGCACAAACTGAGTTAGTGAATACTTTGACATCGAGATATATAAATGATACAGAAACCACGTCATGTGACTTGAAGGAACTGAGGCTAGTTTAGCCCACTGGAGAGACTAATTTGGATTCTAAAGATAGGAATGGGGTAGGACATGACAGTTTCCTCTAAAAAGCCTGTCATTTATAATAAGGAGTATATTTATATGTGGTCTTCCAAAGGACACAAGGAAGACCAATGGATGGAAGTCGTAACACAAAATAAAGAATATTCTAATAGTACTTTCCAATGAGATATAAGCAGTCTTGTACTTTCATATATTGTGTCCCTTAAAATGTGTTTTAAAAATCCTACATTGGAAAGTCAAGCAATAACTCAAAACAATGTTAAAAAAGGGTTCCATTCCCAGAAAGTTTTAAAGAGTTATAAATATGATTCCTATAACATATCTTTTCTTAAAAAGTCAAAGAAAAGCCTTAGTAGCAGCACCAGCTTGGTAGGCAGGCAGTTTCCGCCCCTCC
Organism: Ursus maritimus; assembly: GCF_017311325.1. Classification (NCBI taxonomy): domain Eukaryota; kingdom Metazoa; phylum Chordata; class Mammalia; order Carnivora; family Ursidae; genus Ursus; species Ursus maritimus. The sequence goes on from NW_024423344.1 coordinate 15,117,412, forward strand.
CAGGGTTGGATCAAGAGCTTAGAACCTGAGCCAGCCCATTTCCCTTCTTTCTCAAAATAATGCCCACCCTCCACCACACCCCCCCCCCGGGCACCAAATTTAACAAATTTCTAAATAAATTCTTGTGTAATTTCCTTATGCTTTAGAACTTCTCCTTAACTTTATCAAGCCAATTCTTAATTGCCTAAATTTCTAGAGGACCGTATGAGCAACTCTTTCTCCTAAATCTATGTTCTAATCATACAAACCGCGAATTATTTAAATAGCAGTTCAGTTTGTGTTAATATAGAATCTTCAAAAATGCAGATTTGTACCAAAATTACCAACACGAAAGACCAAGATCACCTCCAATATGTTACCTCCTAAGTAGAGAACATTGTCACTCAAAGTTATTCAGTCAGAATTCTGAAGAACCTTCTGTGGGGAAATTGAGGAAGTACTCCTCCATGCATGATCTTGTGTACGTACACACACGCGCACACACACACACACACAAATGGACTGAAAAAGTGTAAACCTATTTCATCACATATTCTTAACTTCTGTAATTCTCTTCATTCAGACAGTGTTTTTATGTAAGAACAGAATTTTCAAAAAGCTTTTAATAAGAAAAATTGTTTCATTTACCATATTCTCCCAGAAAATAAATTACACTGGTGGAGAAAGCTAGGCTAATTCTTTATTCCCTGGAGTTCCTTCAACATACTACTCTTCCAGTGAGCTAACTGATGCCCTTAGAGTGCTGAGAAAGGTAACACCCCCATTGTCTGGTGTACCTGTAAGATGCTAATTTACATACCAGGAAGGGCTGTATAAATCTGGGCATGGCATCTTTCAGTCATTTGTCTGTTTCCTAAATAGTGACCAGGCAATTAAGATAGACCGAGAACCTCAGAAATGAGAAAGATATTGGCATATTATCTCTTTGAGTGAGGGCAATGAGATTTCACTTTAAAGAAATCTAAAGTCTTCGGTGTATCTAGGAGACTTTAGATTACTTATTTATAATCTTTTATATTATATAACTAATATATTTATACTTTTCCATTATTTTCTACCAGATATCTAGAGAGGTCTATTTAGAATCCACTTGAAATGAATATTTATGTTTCTGGCTTACTAAACTTCCATTGTGAGATCGGCTCTTATTTTTTAGCTCGAAAATGTCACTTTATTTACTCGTCGTCTTTTTCCTGAATATGATTGTTATTTCATAAACAAAATTATTTAGTGATAGATTTATAACTTTGTTGATCTTAGCATATTTTTATTTGTACAAAAACGCTTGTTTTTTAAAGGTCACATAAATCAAATTTCATGAAGAAAGTGCATCGGAGATGCTCAGTAGACATTTTCCTGGGCATTAAGAATTATTTGTTTATGTATGAGATAGATATTTCACTTGTAATACCCAGTCCTCCCCGGGTTGAAAACTTCATGGCTGATCTTGTCTTTTGTGTGTCCAATAAGAATTACCGAAATATCTTCCATGAGGTGCAGCAAATAATTGCTAATTACTATTCAGTTTCTTCCTCCCCCAGGCAAGTTGGTTTCTATCTAGTTCCCAGAGCAAGGGGGCCAAGGCAGGAGTCCTCTGGTGTCGATGCCTGCTGGGATAAGCTGCGCTGACACATCACGACGGTACCACATGAAGACATCAGGGTTTATTTATCTTAGAGTTGGTTGTAGCAATATTAGATGATGAAACAGTCTTCTTAAAGCACTAGAAGCCCAGGGATTACACTTAGCATTTTTTGAAAAGCTTCACGATAATTGGAAGGGAAGAAGTTAAAAAAAAATGCTCCAATCTCTTTAATAAATTGTACTTTCTCCTTGACCATTGAACTTATTCAAATGCACCTGGAAACTATTTTTGCTTCAAATCTGCATCTTCCTAAGAAAATTTGTATTTACAAATACTAAAAATATATTTGTCAGCTACATTAAGTGTTAGTTCCTGTTATAGTTTAATTAAATGATAGCTGTCTTCACTAATGGAAATGTAGCATGCCAAATGCTCCATTAATTTCTTTTTTTTTTTCCCTGATACCTTGCGGTCAGCCATGCCTGATACGAGTGACATATAGACATATACTTCTCCGAGATTATTAATTACTTGTTCATGACCTTGTGGTTGAGATTGGTGTGTTGTTTTGATATTTAAAGAAAGCGTACTTCGTGGGATGTGTATGACCACACCGGGCAATTTAAAAGTAGGTATTATTCCGGGCTCGGATCTGTAACATAAGTTAATCATAATCACTTGTGGAAAAAAACAGAGTCTTGCCGTCAGCAGGCAGTTTTGTTTTGTTTTGCTTTTTTTTCCCCAAATGAGAGAAAAATGGAGGTAATGCTCTTTGCCTTTGCGTTTTCCAGAAAAGCATAAGATCTGTTTACCTGGTTGAAATTCAAATGGTTTTATTATGGTGTCAATTCTTTGGTTTTGGCAGCACTTCTAAAGTGTCTATTCACAAAAAGACTACCCTAGTGAATGAATGCTAGTGTTGACACCACCTAACAAGCAGGGATTATGTGTTTACAGAAGAAGTAATATGATAGGTCAAGTATAAGAGGCACTTCTCAAGAGCACTTCAGCACATAATGAGTGACTGACTAGAAAGTGCGGAGCTGCCACTCTTTGGCTTCGAGGCCGTGTTGATGCCTGCCTCTCTTCTCCAAAGCTCTCTTGATCATGTTCAGCTGCTCTGTTCTCATGTGGGGAATAATAGTAGAGTAAAGCTGCTTTTCTGTCTCATTTTTCTTGCTAATTTACACATTCAAGCCATTTTTTGTTTGCTACCCTTATTTGCTATTCCCTTTTGTCAAGGCACTGTTCTCTTTTTTGCCTCAGGCCTAAGAACTAATTTGAGCTTATCCCCCCCCCCCCCCCCCCCGTCTCTGTACTTAAGCTGTATATTTCCTTGCAGAAAAGCTAGTTTTCATATACAAGGAATCCTAAGTTTCTCTCCTCAGACTTCCTCTAGAAGAAACACAATTACACTGTTGAGATACCCTCAGAATGCGGCTGACCTCTGGAGTTCATGAAGGACAAATGAACGCTGTCTGCTCAGACACTTTGTGTGAAGACATTGTTGAGGGGAGAGCCTGAGCTTTGTTCCTCGTGAATGAAGCAATGGTTGTAGTCATTTTAAAATCATTAAGACCCTGAATGCGCAGTATCATTCTGCAGTGTTTGCTCTACAGCTGCTCTCCTGCTCTAATAGCCGCTTATTAAATTTGGGTCAAGCGTCCTCTGAAGAGTATCACAATGAAGAAACTGTTCTAAAAGTTACCTGTTTAAAAAAGGCAATTGATTAGATTTTTAACTTAAGTGAAGCTGCAATTCATTGCCTGTTCTTTGTGATGTCCGGCAGCCAGAGCAGCCTTTTGTAATTTGGGCTGCATTTTGTCAGGGCTTTCCTGAATAATCCAGGGTTGCTTTCCACTCGGAGCCTGCCTCAATCCAATTAGGAGTTTAACAAGGGTCAAATTAAGGAGACTTTACACTTCATGTTTGCATCATTAGCCATAAGACTGTTATGTGAGTGCATGACTGTGTGTCAGGGAAGAGGGGGAAAGGCGGCAAGATGGGACAGACACAGAGCTGTCATCCGCCGTGTGGTGCGCCCCTTCCCTGACGGAGGCTCAGCAGGCTAGCAACAACATTTCCAGTTGTCTTTGGGGTTGTTGCCTTGTCAGACCAGCTGGTATATAGTTGTTTGGAGGTTACGGGTGCTAGCTGGGGCTGATGAAGAAGTGTTTTTCGCCTACTCCTTTCTCTTCGGGTAGCCTATTGTGATTGGACCAAGGACTGGGAAGACATGAAGTTGAACCCTCTTGAGCATTCATTATTTTTGATGAGATGACAACTATCTGGGTTCGTGTTCTCACTCCTCGCGCTGTTTCCTGCTTTTTTTTTTTTTGAAAACATAATTGTTCGTTCTGTAAGATATTATCATAGGGAGTGGAAACTCGTTTTTTTCAGGGAGTCGTCTGTTAGAGGCCTGGCAAAGAGGCGTCCCTTGCTAGTCAGGAAAAGAAGGACCTCGTGATAGTCTCTTCGGAACTGCAGATACTTAGAACAACTTTGTGTTTTAGTCTGTCCAAGGCCATCGAGGTGTATTTATGTTTGCTCGTGTCCTCTAACTATATGATGTCACCGGGAAGAAAATGAGCTCTTTCGACAAAGAAGAGACAACAGGATTCCGCGAATCAGCACTTCCACGCATGGGCTGTTGCTGGAGGACTGTGGCCGTGCCCTTCAGCAGAGCTTTGTGCCGCGACACACAAAGTAAAGATTTATCTAAAAATAACACTTCCATTGTTCCTTTCTTACCTCCTCAACCCATTAATAGGTACTTTAGTATCATGAGAGTTTTCATAGTTTAATCCCCTTTCAAAAGCTTTTCAGAATAAAAGCTCTAAATGGTCCTCAGTATTAATTTGATGTGACTTCTGTACAATATGGTTTAAAACTCTCAGAAGCACATTTTTACCGCTTACCCTTTTTCATTGGAGCAGTGCGTGGAAGATACCAGCTAAATGTTTAGTGGGGCGTCTAATGTGAACCATTTTTGTTACATTCTAATAATATACTTTCCCAATTTAAAAAAATTGTCCTGATGATGTCATTCTTAATCCTCAAAAATATCATTTCGGGTTTTCCCATGATTTTTTTATTGTAAATGCCTTCTTAATGTTGACATTTTTCAAAGCTTTTTTTTTTTTTTTTAGCCTCTGATCTGCTAAGAACTAAGAGCCAATAATAAAGTCAGCCTGGTAAATAGCAATCAGGCTAGATTATATGCAGTCGGTTACATCTTTGTTTATGTTTGGACCACAGTGGCCTGGAACACAAGAGCTTCTAGTGCTAAAAACCAGCTTCACCATTTTTGTGCGTTTAGTTGCTTTTGAACACACATCGGTCTTCCTAAAAAAGTGGGATATAGTAAATGTAATTCTTGCTGTCTACAAATCATTTCATAGTGGACCCGTGCATTCCATGCCAAGTTCCATTGCCTCAGCTTCTCGTACGTCTACGAAGCTTCCAGTATGTGAAACAAGCCTGTTAATTCTTTTAAATTCCAGATTCCTTCACTGAATTTTAATGTTCACATTTTCCGAAGGGTTGTGTGTGATGCACTCATACATGAGTGTATGCAAGTAAACATCTTTCTGCAGCAAACAAGTTATTCATGTATTTTTAAAAATATATTTGAGTCACCTACTAGTGCAGAGAGTACTGTTTCTGGTGAAACGGTAGAGAGAGCTGGAAGAATACCACCCTGCCCTTTGGAGCTTTCGCGTGGTGGGGAGACAGGAAGAAATCCAGTAAGCCCACAAATATATGGAAGGTTACGATCACAAATATACTTTTCTTGGGGAATGTGATCTAGTCGGCGAGTTCAGGGAAGATTTTCCTGAGAAAGTGACTTTGAGTTGACCTGTTGAAGACACCTTGCCATAAAAATGTTTGTACTTATTTATTTTCATTCCAAAGGACCGAAAACATTTGCACGTACACCTCTGACAAACATACTGAATCTTTGTACAGATAATCCGTTAACTGAACATGTAGAAAAAGACATCCGAAAAGATACGAATAATTATAATTTCAGAGGAAAGTTTTAGGCCAGCTTTAGACTATGTTCGTGGGCAGGAAAGAAGCAAGTGACTTCTGCAACAGCGTTTCTTTCTTGGTTACATTTTCTCTGGTGTATTTCTTTTAATTCCTTCTACAAGGCTTAGTACGTGATTTATCTCCTTACCATGTGGCAACAGATTGGAATCCTCCTGTGTGGAACCGGTGGTGCCCCGGAGCCACTCCTATAGGCCTGGAAGGGGGCACGTGCTCGTTTCTTCCCAGCTCCACATTTAGTGACCTCACCTTGGCAGCCTGAAATCTGCCGTGGTGTGAGTATTTATACAACAGGGATTGGCAAGCCCTACCGAGGAACCTCATCACCCCAGCTGGTTTCCCAGCACACGGTTCTGGACCTGTAGATAGATTTGGGGAGGGAGTCCATAAATTCTCACAGCTTCCGATGATTTCTGTATAGGAGACGGAAGTGGAAGTTAGAAAACATCAAATCAAGTTTTGGGTGTTTTTTAATTATTTGAAGTTTTACAAACATACAAAACTTACAGTCAACAAAATTCAGTTTCTCACTATATAAAAATTCTGATATTGTTTACCTTTTGAGGTTAACAGTCAATGACTCCTCTTCACCACAGATGAAATGACGATTCCCTTTTAAAAATAATTGTCTTTTGCATGTAAGTGTTTACTACTTTCCAGTGTAATCAAAGACAATATAAAGTTAAAGGTGTATTGTGAGCCTATAGACTGATGACCTTTATCACGGTTTATTTTTTCCTCATAAGGAATCAAAAGATTGTTTTGCTTCCAAAATGAATACATTTGTTTTTTACTGCATAGACATGTCACACTTGCTAAATGTTAAAATGTAGGCAATTTAAAATAGTTTAAAAATTTGGGGCACCTGGGTGGCTCAGTCAGTTAAGCACCCAACTCATGATCTCAGCTCAGGTCTTGACGCAGGGTCATGAGTTCAAGCCTCACACTGAGCTTGAAAAAAAAAAATCAAAACAGTCCTTATCCAACAGCCCAGAGATAAAAAATTGTTGACATTTATAACACCATACCTTTTCAGTGTATCCACATATAGGTAGATGTATTTTTATAGATGATAGTAGACACATTATTTTTAACTCGCTTTTTTCACACAACAGTATAATATATATGGACCTATTTATACATATATCTTTATATGTCTGTATATATATAAAATATATAGAGACATATTTCTGTATCGATAAGTATTTATCTACATCATTCTTTTTAGCAGCCATATGACATTTCATTGTGCAAATACAATATAATAACCAGTCACCTCTAGAAGAACATTTTAATTTTTCTCTGTTTTAAACAATGAATAATTTTGTAAATACCCCTTTATACTATGTTCATTTATTCCTCAATTTCCTAGAAGTACAGTTGCTGGAATGGAGAATTCATGTTTTGTTTTGTAAAAGGCTTTTGTACGTAGTGCTTTTAAAACTGCTCCAGAAAGTGTATACGAGTATACAAAGTACCATATATATCCATACATTTCATTGCTCCCTTATCGACATGGGATATTATCATTGCCATTAAGTTTTGGTAATCTGGTTATCAAAATGGTTTGAATGATATACTTAAAAATCTTTATTTCTTGTTCATCAATAGACTGTGAGCTTAAAACTGTCCAGTGACCAATTATAATTACTCTTTCAGAGAAAGAAACAAAAACCAATTCAAAATGTGCAAATTATAAGTAAAGGAATAGGACTATAGTTTTAGGTGAAAGAGCTGGATTATATTATATTATATTATATTATATTAATTATATTATCTAGGACAAAGGCAACAAATATTAATATTCATTTATAATCAGATTATTGGGATATTTCACATTCTTTATACATAATCCTAAATGAATATTCATTTTAAAGAAAATATTTTGGATTACAAAATAAGAATGTGGAACATCTGAACTATAGAGTGTTGCCAGCTAAGTGGAATTAAAAACAACAACACAACCAAAAGCACTGCACTAGCCAAGTAAAACATATCTATAACAAACTGGCCAAAAGGCTGCCAGTTTACAAACTCTGCCAAAGGTTTTGTGGCTTTCTTCCCATGCAAAATAGTTTCTTACTAGTTCTTAACTAAAACTGTTTCTCCGTTCCTCTACCTAAAACTTTATAAAGCTTCAGATAAACACACACGAGATTTTTTTCCGCTAAGTGTAACTACTGTTTAAAGAATTTCTCTAATGATGATGGAGCTGAATAGAACCTACCGCCTATAGACTGGGCATGCTCAGCTTGGAGGTTGCAGTCGTTCAGACCTCTCCTGTTGGCTCACACCTGTCCCACCTCACTTGTTGGCTTTACTTGAAACTTCTATTTTTGAGTATGTAAAATAACATAAAAATCCTTCCATTGAGAGGCACCTGGGTGGTACAGTCAGTTAAGTGTCTCACTCTTTTTTTTTTTAATTAAAGATTTTATTTATTTGTTATTTGACAGAGAGACAGCCATCGAGAGAGGGAACACAAGCAGGGGGAGTGGGAGAGGAAGAAGCAGGCTCCCAGCAGAGGAGCCCAATGCAGGGCTCGATCCCAGGACCCTGGGATCAGGCCCTGAGCGGAAGGCAGACGCTTAACGACTGAGCCACCCAGGCGCCCCAAAACGTCTCACTCTTTATTTCAGCTCAGGTCATGATTTCAGGGTTATAAGATTGAGCCCTCCTTCTGGCTCTGGTGCTGGGCCTGGAGCCTGCTTAAGATTCTCTCTCCCTCTGCCTTTGCTCCGTCCCCCTCCCCCACAGGCACGCTAGGGCACACATTTTCTCTCTGTCTCTCTCTCTGAAAAAATCCTTTTATTGACATACATTTTTCACTTTTTCTTTAAGATTTTATTTATTTATTTGACAGAGAAGCGAGAGAGGGAACACAAGCAGGGGGAGGGGGAGAGGGAGAAGCAGGCTTCCCGCTGGGCAGGGAGTCCCATGTGGGGCTTGATGCGGGACCCTGGGATCACAGCTCCAGCTGAATGCAGACTCTTTGTCACTGAGCCACCCAGGCGCCCCTACGTTTTCCATTTTTAAATGGAATGTTTATTTTTCAGCAATAAATACAAATATTACTGTTCAGAACATCATTTATCTCTGTAAATGGCTGGCTTGTATTAATTGACTTTTAAAAGTAAATATATAAAAACATATATTATTACAATAAAACCTTGTATTATTGTAAAGAAAGCAAGTGGGTAAAAAGTAGAAACCAAAATAACGTTTCTTTAAGTTATTCATAATGAGACTAAATGGCACTACCATACATACTGAGAAATGCATATAAATAAAAATATATTTGGAAACTATTCTGGGTCCATATGAATCCAAACATTTACCTGAAAACTGACTTTTTTGAAATTTAGTTTATAATAGATTTGTAAGTACAAATTTAGACTTAGAAATCACCATTATTGCAGTGATAGATATTTGGCCTTTAATCTTTGTTGCTTTAAGATCAACTCACTACAGCTCTGTGGATAATCTAAAATTTTAGTGACACAAAAACAACGTGTTCTGGAGTTTGAGAATTAGAAGTGAAAAATGGAAGACTTCTGAACTGGAAGTATAACCACTTGGTTTTTATTGTTTACTCCATTTTTACTCAGTAATCTTTCAACTTCTTGTTCTTCCATGTAATGTGCATAAAAACAAATTTCTCAACTGTTTTCTTATATCAGGAATACTTCTAGGCCTAAAATGGATTTCGAATGTGTGATTGCATCTTACAAGAGATAGCCAGAATACAACCTTGAAGAAATAGGTTAAAAACTCCTGGCTGTCAATTTCCTTTGTCTCTTGGGAAAATTCCCTTGGCAACTACATTTTCCTCACCAAAAAGGTTAATGTAATAAAATAAATAATCTCACAGGTATTAGTGAATTTTAGTATCTGGGAGATCTTTTTGCATGAGAGGACTTTTTAAAATTTGTGTTTTAATCAATATTCAATTAATTAATTAATTTTAATCAGTTTTAAAGGTAGAAAACTTTCTACTTGAGTGTTTAATTCACCTTACAGACTTTGTTTACAAATGTTTTAATTTGCGTATAAAAATAATGTTTACTTTCACTTGATCTTTAATTCATTTTAAATAACCAGTAAGTTGAAAAATCAAGTTCCTGTAATCATTTGACACCCGATCCATATTAATTCATGATTCCCTTAAATCTTTCCAATTTTAACTATTAAATTTATGTGTGATTTATTATTATTTATGGCGCTTGTTAAGTTATTAGAAAGACTTTTGTTCGTTTTATAAGTCCCCTTTGCCGAATCCTCCTTTCCCCTCAACCACCCAAGACTGGAGTGCCTCAAGACTTAGTTCTTGGACCTCGTCTCTTTCTTTTTACAGTTAGTAGTCCCACTTGGTAATCCCACATAGTCATATGGCGTTAAATATCTTCTATATCCTGAAATTCCACAATGTATAATTCTAGCCTGAATCTCTGTGTTGGACTCTGATATTCAGCTGCCTACTTACCATTTCCACTTAGGTGTCTAATAGGTAAATCACACTCACCTTGTCCAATCCTGAGCTCCTATTTTCCTTTCCTCCTGCTCTGATCTAAAAACACTGTTCTACCCGTACTCTTTCCTATCAAAGTTCTTGGAACTCCATCAATCCATTTGTTCAAGCCAAAACCCTGGAGTTATCCTTGACTTCTCTCTCTCCCTCCTACCTCATATATATAGTCTCTTAGCAAATCCTCTTGTCTCTACCTCAAAATATATGTGGGATTTTACCACTTCTCACCACCTCCACAGCTACCACTTGAGCCAGCCTCTTCTGGGTATTCTTTAATTTTAAATGCACCTCTTATTGTGTAATGCTCAGAAATGGCCCAGTTAACATGTTAGTTATATCCTTTTTCTATCATAATCATTTGTCCTAGGGGCGCCTGGATGGCTCAGTCAATTAAGCATCGGACTCTTGATTTTGGCTCAGGTCATGATCTCAAGTTGTGAGATAGAGGCCCAGGTCAGGCTCTGTGCTCAGCAGGGAGTCTGCTTGAGATTCTCTCTCTCCTCTCCCCCTACCCCTCCCTCCAATCATGCTCACTCGCTCTCTATCTCTAAAATAAATAAATAAATCTTTAAAAAAATAATAATTTGTCCTAGGATTACAAGGACCATTTGAGTTATATTACAGTGCAGGCTAGAGTTAACCAAAACTGGCTAATGTTTTTATTTATTTATTTTAGAGATATATTTATTTATTTTAGAGAGAGACCAGGCAAGCGGGGGGAGGGGCAGAGAGAGAGAATGCTGAAGCAGACTCCCCACTGAGCGTGGAGCCCAGCACAGGGCTTGATCCCAGGACCTGAGCTGAAACCAAGGGCCAGCCCCTCAACAGACTGAGCCACCCAGGTGCCCCAGGCTGATGTTTTAAAATATTCATTATTGGTAGATTGGTGTCCCCATCTAAAGTTATTATAAGTGCCTACCATTTGCTGAGCATCTAGGTACACACCTTTATCACCACAGTCCCTTAAATCTGGAGAGGGTTATCCCAATTGGCAAAGGAAGAAATAGAGACCCAACAAAGTCGAGTATTTTCTCGAGATCACAGAGCTAAAAATTAATAGCACTGAGCAGTAGAATTCAGAGCTGTTCAATTTTACTGCCTATTTTTGGGTGACCAAATATGGAGGCCTAGGCATGAGAGAGACAAGGATACATTCAAGGGTTTGCGAGGCTTTGTATATTGGGAGGGTATAAGGGATAGGATGCCGGCAAGAATTAGGCTAGAGAGGATAGTGCCAAATTCTGAGGGAGATTGTAAACCATATCAAGAAGTTTACACTTTCTGGGGCACCTAGGTGGCTCAGTCGTTAAGCGTCTGCCTTCGGCTCAGGGCGTGATCCCAGGGTCCTGAGGTCGAGCCCCGCATCGGGCTCCCTGCTCCGCTGGGAGCCTGCTTCTTCCTCTCCCACTTCCCCTGCTTGTGTTCCCTCTCTTGCTGGCTGTCTCTCTCTCTGTCAAATAAATAAAAAAAAATTTTAAAAAGTTTACACTTTCCTATCAGGCATTAGGAAGAAGTGAAGCTGTTAACGTATTTTATTTTATTTTTTTATTTTTTTTTTTATTAATAATGATTTTTTATTATATTATGTTAGTCACCATACAGTACATCCCCGGTTTTCGATGTAAGGCTCGATGATTCATTAGTTGTTGTTAACGTATTTTAACCACATTTACTTTTCCAAATAATCACTCTGACTTTAGTACAAAGAACGAATTTGAAGACAACAATGCTGAAGGGGTTTTTGATGGCCTAATCTTGGGTAGTGGCAGTGAAAAAGAGTCATCCTAGGGGTAGTGTTTGTGAATAATTACTCTAGTAGGGTGATTAAAAAACGATATTGTTTGAAATTGGACCATGTGTGGATACCTTTACTGAAACTTATTTTAATGCCCAATGTAGACTTTTTGATATTTTTCTCTTCTTCTAGTTTGTTGTTTATTTTATACAAAGAATTTTATGACTATTAGCTATGGAGTGAAAATCTCAAGATGAGATTTTCTATCGGTCTGTGCATTAGAGGGGACTCAGACTGAGCTTCCCAAATAAATCTTAGCCCTGCTCCTGGTTACCCAGAGTAGAAATGGAGTGTAGTCGTCTCTTTAGGTGGGTGTTGGAAAAAAAAAAAAAGCCTAGGTTTCCGAAAGAGTCTGCCAGACTCACCCCTGTCTTGAACTGTCAGTGAAAGCATATGGTTCTGCTTTTAATTTCTAACACATATTAGTTGCATATAGGTACATGACAGGAAGCAAAATCTTCACCCACCGCCCGATGACAATTCCAGTTTGGGCTGCATAAAACTATTTATAGAGGATTGCCTAAATGTGAAAGAGTTCGTTCCTAAATATTCTCTACTCCTGGATTACACCTGATTAGCAGAAACTGTGAACCTGGATCACCATGTTGGCCCCTTTTCTGGTTAAATTCCTTGGCTTCATGGAATAGACTTCATTCAAATTACCTCAAGAAAGAGGGACTTTATTGTAAGGATATATGGTCTAGAGTTGTAAAACTAAAAAACTAAGTCTGCTCTAGGGACTGCTCTCTCCATCCATCTTTCATAAACCAGTTGGTCTACTAATCTAGGAGCGTTCTTTTCTTTTCCCGTAAACAGATAAGCCTCCTTATACTTATTCATAGCTTTGGTTCACTTGAATTTTCAGCTTTGCCTAGATCCCACTTTGGCTCCCCTGGCCTCTTGCTCCATCTGTTCCCAACTGCCAGGTACACAGTTCGTTCTGCGTTTCTTATTTCCAGTACTCTGCGGGAATCTGATTCACTGAGCTCATATTCTTGAGCTGGGCCAAACCACAGAGTATTGGCAACCCTAAGGATTAGCCGCCATTGATTCTGCCCAGGGGAGGCTCCTCACGGTCCTTGGAGGTGGGCCCCTTGCACAGAAACTGTGGATGAGCCCACTGCTCTCAGAAGGCAAGTGTGCTGTCTCTCTTACTACCTCCAGTAGGATTCATTTTCTTCCAACTTGTGCTTTGGGAAATACCGTACACCTTGAAATTCAGTGGGAGGATATTGTTGAGACATTATTTATTGCACGATACAGAGCCCTTTTTGGGAAAACCCTTGGCATAAATTCATTTCTAGCTTTAGTTTTAGAAATAATTGTGCAGTTATTCCTGAACTGGTTTGTTTTTATCTTATTAATTTTGTGGTGAATTTATTACTTCTTTTTTCCAAATTGCCTGTTGGGAGTTCACAATCTGTAGCCCAAACAAAGGAAGTTTAAGTGAGTCTGGGGTGTGCTTTTTATTATTATTATCAGTCTTACATCGAGATTCATTTTCTATCTTTGGCCTCTAATTCAAATCATATTTTCTATACCTCAGTAGGTAGCTTTACATCTTTTCGGAAGCAAGATATATGTAAATCACGTAAACCTTAACACATTCAGGGACATGTTAAAGCTTCTAGCTAGTTTTTAGTTAAACGTGACCTAAGTTTAAAGAAGGGAACAAATAATTTGAAAATATTAATATATCTCATTTTTCTATATTTATGTAATTTTAAAATCATCCAGATGCTTTTCTAAAATACAAAAATCCCTTTGGGCTTAGAAATATCTTTCAACTACAATTTGAGATAGAAAAGATCTTGTTACACATTAATCTGCTTTTGGCGCTCATTAACTATTTGTAACACTGTGATTGAGAAGGCACATGTGTAAGAAAATTACTATATTATTGAAAATTGTTTTCACATGAACCCTGTTTCAAAACAGCAGCCTCTATCCCTCCAACAATAACATACTCCGAAAATTATTTCCTTTTTCTCCCAGACTTGACTTCTCAGCTACTCCTTCTTTTAAAAAAGAAACGAAAAGAAACTGACATCAATTTTCTATAAAAGAAGCCCTTGAGCTGGAAAGTGAGGGAAGGCCGTATGAGTTTGTAGCAGACAAAATGTCGCTTACATTTTGCTGTTCGGTGGTTTGACATACTCATTTGCTGATGTGAAATGACGAGGGCTTACAAAACAGGGTTTTGTTTTTTAGCTGCCTGTAGACCTAGTGGGGCCTACCAGAACCCAGTCAGCAGGTCATTAACTCTGGAGAAAACAGCTTGCATTAATATGCTCTAATCCAGGATAATTAGTCAAATTACTGCACGCCGACCAGCTTGTCATGTGTTGTCAGACTTGGCATGCACGCTGGATTGCCTGGGTCCCTCTGGAATGCCACCCTCAATCAGGGAAAACTGCTCATTTGTAGTGGTCTTGAACTCTTGATAGAAAAGCGAACTACAGCAGCAGTCATGGAGGAACTTTTATTAATCCTTTGAATGAAAATATTTTTCTCATCAAAAAGAATTTGGTATGTTGGTGATTGAAATGGCATCTTTTCACTTCCCGTATTTTCTGTCGCCGGTCTATATAATACTCAAGTGAAATTCACATTCTCGTGAAAAAAAAAAGATTGAAAATGAGTAATTACCAGTTGGTCAGCTCTTGTTCCAGTATATGGGAGTGTGAGTTTGTCTGTGTTTGTGTATGTGTGTGTGTGTGTGTGTGTTGGGGGGGGGGTCTTTTTCCAGTAGGGTAAGAGGTTATTAAACTCCAAAAGGGCTATATTAGCATAAATTTACAAGAGCTCTTGTTCTGGCAGCAGGATAAAAACCTGTGTTACCTTTGCATTAACACTGAATTGCTTGTTGTGCTTTTGGCAATGACAGATAAGTCAGTGTAATTCCCCATTGCAACAGAAATGATGCTCCGGATTCTAGACGCATCCTGAAGATGTCACTGACAATAATCTTCAAAGAACGGCCAGTGAAAGTGGGCTGTATGTTTGTAGGATGATATACTGCAAATGACAGGAAGAATTATGTGAGTGAAGACGAATCTGTAACATATTATTAAGCAATTTCACGAGAATAACAGGGATAAAAGGATAATGGATGAGGGTGTCATTATTACCTTCATGTAGAGGGAAAGCAAAAGCAAAGGTAGAGAGACAAGATTAATTGAGGAAGGGTGAAGCATTCATTGCTCATCAGCTCTTTTGTACTCTTTGCTCCTGAAATTCCAGACTGGGGTAGGGGCGGGGGAAGGTGCTCAGAGCCGCATTTTAATGCAGCTGGCAAGGAGGAGAAAACTGACAAGGCACTTTTTAGTCCCCTCCCTTCTTATCAAAAAACACATAATCGTTATCACCTTTTGAATCTTCTGAAGCCACAACAAAAACCCAGCAGAATATTTATCCTTCTGTTGGCGGTTTTCATGATTAGTTATACCTTGAAAAAGAAAAATTCTAGAATTTCAAAATGCATTTTCCCGTGAATTGCCCCCCAAATTGCTCTTTTAAATTTGGAGATTCGCATCCAGTGATAAAACATTTCATAACCCATTAGATTGTTATTTTGATCATCCTAAGATCATTAGGTTAAGGAAACAATGCATTTCATAACCCATTTTGTCTGTTCCTTTCATATTCTCAGCACATTGTATATGTAATATACAATCATGTAATATTGATTTCTCTTAGGTAATAGGAAATAGGAAATATATTTACTTTTCATTATGTGAAGGTGTAATTAAAAATTTTAAATGCTAACGTCTTCATTTTTATTTTCCTCTATGACCTGTTTCTTATAACTTACTATTTGGCCAATTATTCCAAAGCGTACATTATATCACACACAGTTAAGGTACAGTTCTAATACAGCGACCACCGTCCTGGTTGCAAAAAAGTAGCACAGGTGTTTTGCTGGAATCTAAGAAACCTTTGGGGACGTGAATTCCCTTCTGATTGTAATTTACACCTCATCCTGAGTTAACCTTAAATGTTGCAGAAACCTTAAAAATATTTTTGTGTGTGTACTGAGCCTATAGGAGAGTCAGATGATCAAGTTACATGCCTAAATAGGTATCCAGTGGATGGACTCACAGTCAAAGACTAATTTGAGTATAAGAAGCCTAAATTTCATCCTTGTCTATATAATGGGTTCATATATTCAGGAAAGGTAACAAAGGGTCAGGATTCAGGCGGCGGTGAGACTTGAGAATTACTCATCGTTAGTACACAGCTGACCACCAACCGTGTGATGTGTACATACATACACAGATATGCAGAGCAGTAATGGTACCAGATGCTACAGGCATATACTATCCAGTGATACTGTTTTTATTGCGTAATAATGTTCAAACTCTCTTCCTATACACCTTTTCATATTTGATCCTTGAAATAGTCATTTTTGATGAGCAGAACCGGAATTCCTATTTCAGCTCTTTCAATGGGAAAACTGAGGAGCAGGAAATTAAATGAGCTTATCCAAGTAATTCTATAGTAAATGATGCTGCTAGAAATAGAACCAACCTCTTCAGACACCTGATCCAGTGTTCTGGATTTTTCCATTTACTATATGATTTTTAAATTCATTTTTCATGCCACACTCTGATCTTTGATATCCTGCTACTTTTCATGTATGTCTTTCTGTCTTGAGTGTTTTTTCACTAAAGGGTCATCCTCTGCCTTGTGTTTTCCATAGAGCAAGGAAAAGAAACTAACATTTGTCATGTTCCTAATATGTACCAGACACTGTTTTTGGACACTCACATGCCATACATTACCTAAGTTAATTTTCACAAACCGCTAAGTGAGGTAGATATCATTATCACCACTTAACCAAAGAGGAGACTAAAATTCAGATATGTCATTTGTCCAAGCGCACAACCAGGAAGTGTCGGGGATTCAAACCCAGGTTTTCCTGGCTCCAAAGCTCACGATCTTTCAAACACCATAGGGCCCTTTACTCTTGTCTATGCTGTATCATACACGTGCAGTCAAAATTTTACCGTCTTTTTGCATCCGTCCTATAGTTTAGATCTTTGAATGTCTACATTCAGTGGCTTTTTTCTGTCCCAGCGTTCCTTGATTCCCGCACCGCCTTTGACGCAGAGCTTCCAAAATCCTCAGTAGCACTACTCCACTAATTCACTGGCCCCCAGTCTTTCTCACCAGCTGCTCTTCCTTCTGCTCTGCCCTCCGTCTAGAGTCTCCCATTCTCAAAGGTGTGTTTTCCACCCCCTGAACTCTCTACCGCAGAGATGGAATCTCTCTCCATGCCTTAAGCTGTCTCTCTGTACAGATGATACCAAATCCCTCCTTAGAGTCATGTCTTCTCTCCGGAGCTCCATTTCCTCAGCTGCCTGCTCTGCCCAGCAGCCCTCTCAGGATGCTTTGCTTGCCCCAAACCAAGCTCATCATTTTCCTTTTCTTCCCAAATTTCCTCTTCCTGATTTTAGAAGATACCATCTTCGTCTAATCACCCAGGCCTTACTGCCAGTTGTAATTATTTAGAAGTTTTTTTGTTTTTGTTTTTGTTTTTTATTTATTTATTTTAGAGAAAGAAAAAGAGAAAGAGTACATACGCGAGCAGGGGGAGGAGCAGAGGGGGAGAGAGAATCTTAAGCAGAGCACGCTGAGCGCAGAGCCTGATGTGGGGCTCGATCTCATGACCCTGAGACCGAAGCCAAAACCAAGAGTCAGATGCTCAATGGACTGAGCCACCCAGATTCCCCTAGGAGTTTTTTAACCTGACATTAAAACCTCTCCTGCCTTTTTAGGCTGCTGGAGTCCACCCTGCTTCCCTTCTCCATCTTTTACAGACCCAGCCATTCTTCAAGGCCCTCATCAAATGTTATCTTCAATAGGAAGTTTTCCCCAAACCCATCAGATGTATTTCTCTCTTCTTTAACTTTCCAAACACATAATTTGTACGCAAGTTTTCCTGGCTCCAGAGTTCATGAAACCTAACAAGAAACTCAATAGTATTTGTAGAATTGAATTAAATCAAGTTCTCTAATGATCTCAGCCAAGTATTTTTAATTTATATCACCTTTCCTTATTCTTGACTTTCCCATGTCAAAATTTAATATTAACCTTTTGATTTTTTATTTTACATTTTGAAGGGGTTTTTTTTCTTGTTGAGTTTGCATCTTTACATCCTGATTTATTATCAAGAAGTTGCCATTTGTTGAACATGTACTATTGGGTGCCTCCCACAGACCAGGGACTGTGTTCAGCCCTGGGTACGCAGAAGTGAACCAGGCCTGCGTTCAGAAAGTTTCCTGCTTCGTTGGGAAGAGAGTACTCTTTTCATATGACATTTGAATCAAATTTATTGAACATTCTCTTACAGTACATTTATGATACGAAGATAAAGCAGGTATACAGAGCCCTTTATTATGTTATACTTAGAAATAGCTAAATCTTGATTCTTTATAACAACCCTAAAATGTAGGTATTATTCATCCCCATTTTACAAATGAGGAAACAGACTCCAAGAGTCCAAATCATTTGCTCCAAATCACAAAAGCAGTAACGCAGCAGGGTCAGGAGTGGAACTGAAGTTTGGTTAATGCCAAAGTCCGCACTTTTCTCCTGTGGCACAGGACCCTACATGTCTTTGTTCTAGCAAAAGGGATGTTATATGACGGGAGTTCTTAACTTTGACTCATGAGTTTATCCAGTTGCCTTAACTTTTAGAGAAGGCAGGAAGCATTAGTCATAATTACGCCACATAATGGGTAGAATGGTATTACTTACTGCACTTATAGAAAACACACCCTGCAGTTTTATGAGAAGAACTAAAACAACTTACTGCTTTTGTGCACAAATGCCCAGTCAGGGTGAGGACACGTAGTTGCCCGGCTTGCTAGCGCTAGCCGCGTGCTTCTAATCACTGGTGTGATGTGGGCCAGGGACAACGTACTATGCATCCTTCCAAGCATTTGGGGGAGTCCTGTTGTGGGAACGTCATAGAGGCTGACACTTTCTACTACACTTGCTGCCGCTCTGATAACTGTAGGGAAGCAATTCTTAAGTGACCGTAAGCCCAAATCAAGCACAGAAGATGACAGAAGAAGCCACATTCACTCCTTTCTTACCTTTGCATTTAGCAAAGTTTGAACTCCCCTGCGAAGATGAGAAATAAACATCAATGGATTGACCAATACAATGCTACCCAGCCTTCTAAAGCACCCTTCAAACTGCTTGTTAGATTGTTATGCCTAGATTTATTTTTCTTTCTTTCTTTTAAAATTCAAACTTCCCTTAACTATCAAGTCTTCTTTTGTCTTCTCATCCTAAAAGCTGTTTTTCTAATCCAGTCTTTTCTTGGGAGGAAACATAGAGGGGTGCCTGGGTGGCTCAGTCAGTGAAGCGACCCACTTGGTTTCGGCTCAGGTCATGACCTCGGGGCTGTGAGATGGAGCCCCACGTTGAGCTCCGCACTCAGGAGGGAGTCCGCTGGAGATTCTCTCTCTCTGCCTCTGCCGCTCCCCGCTCCCACTTCTCTTGCACTCCTGTGCATGCGTGTTCTCTCTCTCTCAAAATAAATAAATAAAATCTTAAAAAAAAAAAAAAAGAAAGAAAAGAAATGTAGAAATTATCTCATGGTCTCACATGACCCAAATTTCAAAATTCTGGTCTACTTACCAGGGCCCAAAATGACACTTCTATAGTATCGGTTGAGTTAGGATTTTAGTTTTATTTAATTGCTTTTAACTAATAGATTATTCTAATTTTGTATTTCAATATAAACTTAAAGGTGAGATCATTCATGTCTCTGTAATGGGCTTTATATAGTTCCCATCACATTGACATTCCCAAATATTTATATAGAAATGCTTTTGATGATAATATCATCTCCTTTAATATTTAGGTTTCCTTAGCATCCATGAATGACATATTAGTTTCAGTACTTTAAAAAATAATATTAGCCTTTTAAATAGCATTCAATATAATGTAGACGTGAGTCAGTATGCTTTACAGAGGAAATAAAGAGCATAACTTAATCTGATGACTTCGTTAGGTAGAAGTCAAGCCTAAAGTGCCCAATTTGATACAGGCGCCATGTAGAACAATGCTTCCGTGATAAAAGGCCCTAGGCAACCGTGTCTCTGCCTGTACTGGCAAAATTGGACTATTTCTTCCCCTTAGCTCCAGTGGCACTGAGAACAGGGCATGCTGAATAGGATAAGGGCCTGGAGGCAGGTGGTCAGGGAGGATGTGCCAATGGTGTCACTAGTAAGGAGTAGGTAAGAGTATCCAGGGTTAGAGAAGCACAGTGCCGATAACCTAGGACATCTTGCCAGTGAGGCTCTCAGGGACATCAGCCAAATGACCAGTTGCCTCTTTTTTTTCCCCCTGACAGCCCCAGGAATTAGTTCCTCCTCTCCCTTTTCCTAGACCATTAAACGTTACTTTCAGCCTGACTTTCTTTCCTTCTTGACCCGATAGGGGAGAAGGACAGTCTTCTAGCTTCTCACAACTCTCTTCCTTAAACCAGAGTAAAGTTCTCTGGAAGTTTCTAAGTGTCTTTATTGTGTCAGTTAGAGAGGTTGCCCTTGAAACTCATGATTTATTTATGAGATTCCATAAACTCAACTTTTTTTTTTTTTGACAAATTTTTACTGATGAGGAGACTTCTGTTAAGGAGAGATCCTTTTATGTCCTCACATCTCTGCTTCGTCCATAGAGAAGAAACTTCGGCATAAGCTTTTGTTGCTCTTCCCATGGGAAAAGAATTTCTACTCTGATTTTCCAGAGCCAGAAGTATTCATTGGGCCATAAAAATTCACTACTGGTAGGGTCAGTATAATGTTAAATTGTCAGGGCTCCCATGAGGTAAACACATCTGGACAGAACTGATCCCTCATGGTAGCCTAGGCAGCCCGTTTTCTTCCATTTTATTCCATAGAATCATTAAGTTGACTAGGTTCCTCTTGAAGTCTAGCCAGATGTTTCCCCACGGGGATATTCAGGTACATACACCCCAAGATCTCTTTTCATGCTGGGAGGTGGAAGCGTTGCTTTGGCTTCAACTCCACACCAAATTCTTTAATCTAACTCTTGGCAGAATAGCCTTGCAACGAGAGAGGATAATCTCAGCTATAATTTTTTTTTAAATCCTAGCTTTGCATCTGGTTATTATTCTCCCTTGTATATTTTCTTAGTCGAGAACCTACCAGGGAAAGCATAATATGATAGGATTTAAGCAGCAAAATGCCACCCACAAGTTCTAATCCTGATTCCATTATTATCACAAGTACGAACTTTCAGGGAGCATTTGGTTGCAAGAAATAGAACTCAAACTAGCTTAATCTAAAAGATCACTTATTTTAAGCAATTAGGAGTAGTTCAAAGAATCCAGTGACAAGCACAGCTGAGCTTGATGAGAGACTGGAACTGAAAACTGGAAAACCCAGATTTCCAAAGAATTGGAAGGTCTAGATCTCCCTTTCGTGACCATGTGGTCTCTTGTCTCTGCTTCTGCTTACCTGTTCTTTATCTTCACACACCCGATGTCCCTGGATCTCCCTGTCTAAAACCCAAAAGTAGCCACTAGAGCTTTCTGCAATTCACTGCCTCTCCCACACCAACTAAGATTCCAACTTCACATTCCAGCGAGAAGAAATCTCATGGGCCAGCTTCTGCAACTGGTGTTCACCCTGGTCCAAATCAACTGCGGTTCAGGAGAAGCAGGGCAAGACACCAGTGTAATTTGCAGGGCATCACCCTGACAGTATGGGAGAACTTCTCAGAGAAAACGGGAATGGTTGGTGTACACGCTCCAAAAAGTTGCTCTCTTTTAACTATTCTGGCGCTTCCTTCTCTCAGTATACTATGCCAGGATAAAGAAGGAACAAGCAACCCAGTGGAGGATGACAGGATTTTCAAAAATGAACTGTCAACAGTGGGTCAGACAGAGGGGAGCAGGACGTTCCAAACAGATAGAAGGAGCAAGGCTGCAAAAACAGGGAGGGGCGAAGCACAGGGATGCTGAGAGCAGCAGAGCTTCTGTGGAGTGTGTGAAGCAGGGGCAGGAGGGGAACCTGGAGGGGAGGGAGCTGACAGGTACCAGCCGTGTAGCTATCAGATGCCAGGGCTGGGGGTCAGGCAAGCCCGGAGGCCAGGGCAGCGTGGAGGCCAGATTTGAAAAGTTTAGAGATCCAGGTGAGGGCATCAGCAGTGGAAAAGAAGAGGAAAGAGCAGATTTGATACACAGTTTGGAGCTAGAATCAGCAAGATTGAGCCACCCGCTGGATAGAGGGAGTGAAGTAACAGGAATGTTTACAGATAAGTCCCAAATTTTAGCTTTGATTCCTTCATGAATAGTAGTGGAGATAACAATAGGAACTTACTACTATGATAGTTTCCACTCGTTCTGAGTACTTGTGTTACACGAAAGTACTGTGCTAAAAGCCTTTCCATTATTATTGTATTATTTAACTTAATCATCATAATGTCTCCATGAATTTTTTATTATTTTCACTCATTTAGAGATAAGAAACACAAGCCTTCAAGACTTTAGGTACTTCGCATGTGTGCACATAATTCATAAAGTGCATGGGGAATTTTCACATCCATTTCTGTCTGACTCTGGAATGATCGAGCACTGGAGTTTACTTTTCATAAGAAGGAAGAGCAGGTTTTAAGGAGAACATAAGTTTTATTTTGGACATATCACATTGGGTTTCCTGTGAGACATTCAACTGAAGAGGTCTGGTGGGCACTGGACTATGGGACTGAAACTTACAAGCAGCCTGGCTGGACACGCAGATTTGAGTCAGTGGTTTGAAATGGGAACTTTTGTAGGAGGGCGGAAGGCCTCGCTCTGGGAGCGGACAGCCACTTAGTAGAGAAAGCAGATGCTTGCCTCTCCTGGGAGCTGCTTCACAATGTAAAAGAGAAATTATTCTTAAATACATACAAGTCTTCAGAGTATTCATTTTTAATTTTAAGCATCTCTCTATATTAGTTGTTTCAGCCCTACTTTTTTTTTACGGCTTTTTCTTCCTCTTTTTAAAAGATATGTACCAACGATTTCTCTTTCTTGTCTTTTCAAAGATTCAGTTTTTAGATTTATAAAATTTTCATTTTTTAATTTTCTAATGATTTTATATTTATTTTAACTATTTTCCTTCTACATTTTTCCTTTGATATGTTTTTCTGTCATTTTTTAAAGATTTAAGTTGAATGGTAAATTCACATCTTTTTTTTGACAGTTGAAACATTTAAAACTAAGAACTTGTATTGACATTTTTGTCATATTCATCATATTCCATGATGTTTTAATATTTATTGTTTCCTAAATGCTCTGTTGCTTTATTCATTCCTAACAGTGACCATAATCCAAATGAGCCTTGGTAGGATGTCTTTCGTAATAAGTTCTTTCGGAGGCGCTGGACAGAGGAAGCTTCAGAGCTTCACTTGGTCACTATAGGTATACCGCACGTTGCCCAGCCAATGCAGACTCCATAAGGAGGATCTGTGCCATAGGTCAAAAAAGAAGAGGAGGATTCCTCTCTTGAAGAATATGTTCCCAAGGAACATATCAGATCTTTTGGACACGTTCCAAACAACTAGTCAGCAATGAACGATGTAGTCTGAGTGAGGAAAGGAGTCCGGGGAGTGTCCCAGAAGTGCCTCCCCTTGCCTCCCACCTCCTCTTACAGCCTTCTCTCACCCCCTCTGCCAAGTGGCTCCTAGTGTTTCCTGTAAACTCCATTTAGTTGGACTGTCCTCAACCTATGAACTCCAGAGATTATTTATTCTGATTAGAGAAAGTTCTGTATCAAGTTCTACGTCATTGAACAGGATTGTCGTTTTTAAATCCCTTTATTTCAACCTGTCCTACTACATTGAGTTCGTCATACTTAACCGGCAAACCCAATAAAGCTAAAAATTTTCCAAGGATAACACAAATGGCATAATACACCACCTAGATTTTATTTTATATCATTAAAAATAACATTAATTTGTGTATGTAAATGTGAATTATATAATTAAATTTACTGATTGATGTGTCATAGAAAAGTATAAAACATCTCTCTTCCAAATGAGTTTCCTTTACACCATGATAAACAGAACTACAGGTACTTATCTGGGTGTTCCTCATCAGCACGCAAGGTATTTCGAGAAAGACTACCCGCAGGAATGAGTAGGAAGCTTCTCTCTGGACAGCATTTATAAGTAGAGCATAATATATCCTGATCATTGAGATGGACCTTTTTTTTTTTTACAAAGAGAACTAAAATTGATGTCATTTGTTTAGAATTATGCCAAGTCACAAAATTTATTAATCATTCTTTATTTTTTTGAAGTTCCTACCATATTTCAAAAAATATTTAAGGCAAATTGATGCTTATCAGAAATGAATTACTTTCAAAGCCTATTAATGTCACTGCTTTTAAAACATTTAGTCTCGTTGCTTTATTTGATATACATTTATATATCAAATCATCAAATGTTTACCAAGACATGCATGCAATGATTAGAGAGATTGTTGGTAAATATTACTGTATAAATGAAATAAATGTGAGAAAACATGTCCATATTTATGGAGAAGTATTACTGTATACAAGAACTCTGAGGCAGGGCACTTGGGTTCTAGCCTCAGCTCTGTCAGCGTTCAGATTTCTTGTGACCTGGATGGAAATCAGCATCCCTGAGTCTTTTCTTCCTCACTGGTAAAATAGGAATAAACACTCCATCCCTACCCATTACATGGTGATTTTGTGATGATGAAGTAAAGCTGAATATTTTAAAACCTTTGTCAAACATAGATATAGATATGAAAGCGTACATTCAGTACTTCTAATTTTGTTGTGTTAATATTTTGCATTGTGTTAGTATGAAATAGCCAAATAAGTAGAAAAGTAATCAAAGAGTAATATAACAAATGCCATGTAGACAACACCCAACTTTAACATATCCTACAATTACACCATATTCACTTCTGATCAGTTTTATGAAAGAAAACATTATAGGTACAAGTTGTACTCTATCATGGTTTCGTTTTCTTTCCTCTTTCCTGGGAATTCCACATTGTTTTATGGATGCATTATAGTAATTTGATCCTGTTCGATTTAGACTTCCTACTCAGTTTACACAGTTGCTCGTACATCCAACAGTTTTACTCCAGGAATGAGTATATCCATTATGATGGCTTTTAGCAGGAGGGCAAAGCAATTACACAGATTTCCAGAAACACTGTATATAGTCATTGTCAAGAAAACCTATAATCAGATTCTATTTTGCTTGTTTTGTTCCCTTTTTAAATGTTAGCTGATGCCAAGCAAAAATAAAGAAGACATTCTTTTGAGTGCATTTATACAATAATAAAGATAGCTCATTGAAAACATATATTTTTCATCTGCTTTGGGGGATAGATAAACTAAGAACAGAAGCAATTTCATAACTTGATTAAAGTTGCAATTGTAAGCAAATCTGGATGACAAATATGAATATTTACTGTAATGGGAATAAGGTTAATATTTTAAAACAAGGTTGACAGGAGAAAAATTGTCTTAGTTTGCAAAAAGGAAATTTGTTTCTTTAAGTGAAAATTGAGGTCAGTAGGCCATAGCTCTCTTTGCTCCTACATGACTGAAACGAATTAAATAATGCAGCAATAAAGCAGTTCTGAGCAAACTAATGACAAAATTATACTGAGAGCTCAAAACATGTATTTTGTATAAGAAAATATGAAATTTTAAAAGCATGTCCACTTCACCTCGATTGTCTTAGGAGAGAAAAAGTAAGTCCTTTTCTCTTGAGTTCGTTAAGGATCTCCTGGTCATTTTCGGGGGGGAGGGGGGGCAAGGGTCATAACCATCATTTGGACTATTCCAGTTTTGGTGGCTACGTTCTGTAGACTCATTGTGATTTCAGTGCGATTGGGTTATTATGAAAGACTTGTTCTTTATACAACAGAAGCAATATCCAGCCTCATATGCTCTCCAGAGGGAGTATTATTTTGTAAGTGAAGAAGTAATGGTACTAACTTTGTTCATCAGGCACTGCGTTCTAGGCACGGAGACAGATGTCCTATATCCACTCTCTAATCCACAACAACCCTTTGAAGCAAACATCGTGCTCACCATTTTATAGATGAGGAAACAGGCTCAGAACAGTTACAGAAGTTGACCAAATTGGCCAGGCCAGTAAGTGGCAGTTATTGTATGCCTGCTACGTATTTTCAGTAATATATTTCAAATAGATTAATATTTGATGTAATATTGCTACCATTCATATTGAATCTTATGATTCATGACTTTAAAAATGAGGGGGAGTGGGAGTCTACTCTTAGTTGACAGAATGAGTAGCACTTTAAGCCTGTTCTCTGCATATATTTAGACTGAAACACACAGAGAGCGCTGTATTCGTCTCTTTTTGCTTTCAGTGTTAATGCTGGCAGTTACTCTATGGAAAATGTGAGTGAAAAACCCTAATGAGTAGAAGGTATATTTTACTATATAATCATGTATTTACATGTGGGCATATACTGAATGAAGTGTTAACCTATGCGTATTACATGTAACTTTACTTGGAATACTTACATGCGAAGTGAACATATTTATATGGTGAGCTAGCTACGTGATGCTGAAAGAACCATCTGATTCATGGAAATTATTTAATCAGTGTGATTTTTTTATTACGAATCTTCATTCTTTAGTTCTTTATGTCATGTAATATAATATAAACACGATCCAAGTTGCAATGTTCTCAGTGGGTTGTATTTATTCATAATGACTCTTTTTTTTCCAGCATCACAAAGGGCAGAAATGTGTTATAGCCATCTGAAAATACTAGTTTTATCTATTTCTGTCTTCATACCTATTGGTTCTCAGAACACAAGAAATAAAATCAGCACTACTGCTCCCTGGTGATCTTTACAAGAAAATTCTTTGAACATAAAGGATTATGATATCAATAAACTGAATTGAAAAGTATTAAATTTCTGATATGATGTAGCTTCTCTACGGACAGAGACAGAGGTGGTCTTAGGTCCCTTTTTTCCCTGCCCATATTATCAAAGTAACCTTTGTATGTGTTTCTAATAATGACATTTACACTTTGTTGCATATATGGAGTAACACGGATTGCATGTGTTAGTAGATTACTTTTAATTGCTGTGTAAAAATGATACGTAATTGAAACGAAAAGCATTGTTTCCAGTCCCTTTTTTTTTTTTTTCCTCAAGTCCATCCTGTCAAGCTGAAAGCATGAAAGTTATTTTCTGGTGGTGTGATTAGATTGGGGCTGGACTCTCCAGCTGGCAGGCCTGTCTATGACTGGCGGCGGCCTGTCCCCAGTGCTTGTCATTTCCTGACATGCCTGACAGGATGGGGACAGCCGCCCCAGACAGGTTCATTAGATGGTGTTTTCTACAGCTGGGCTAAAAATAAATAAATAAATAAAAAGTCTGTGCTTTGTCAAGGCCCAAGCTGTAGGGGCCCTTCTTGTTGGTTTAAACCAGGGCCTTGTTTTGACAAATTTTGATCTGTGTGGTTTTTAGATTTTCTGACACATTTTTGTTTCTTTCCCCTTTGGCCTGCACTTTGTGCACCCTGCCTTGTTGCTGCTTCAAAATCCTAACAGTCTTCCCAAGAGAAAAAGAACCTCAGGTATTGAGATCCTAAAAGGAAAAACAGGGCTATACTCTATAAAATAGCAATAGTTAATTTATTTCCATGGTGATCTGCTCAATGATAGGAAAAACAATCTTAGGACTTGGGGTAAGCCAATTACAAGAAAGGTTAAGAGTTTTTCTAGTGCCAGAAACATGCCATCTACGTGAGAACATAGTATCATTACTAGCAGTCTACACTCTCAAATACACTGCTCTTTAGAACTGCCAGAAATTTAAGCAATCTTCATTCTTAGGCTTTTGGGAAGCTGACAGAGTTTTCCACTTGTGCTGATAGGCTTTGATGTCAGGAAGAGAAATTATAGAAGATTATAGAATACCTGCTAATTAAAACCAGAAATAAATTCCAAAATCAAATTTAGAAATGTGTTTCTTTGTCAATGATAGGGACATTTTAAAGTGAACTGGATTTGCCAAAAATTGGTGCACATTTGAAATGTACATGGATGCAGAGTCATGATTTAGCATTTTCAAGCTCAAATTTATACTTTTAAAACTGTGATGTTGGAAAGGGAAAAAAAAAAAATCTTTAGCCAAGAAATTATTCTTTCTGGGTTGTGCCTGCAATTAAAAAGTAGATATTGACGTCTTTACTTTATAAACTTGCTAGCCATGGTCTCTTTATTATCGTAGTTTCTGATAGCTTCTCTCTGTTGGGAGACACATCTGATCTTTAATTTTTAGAAAGCAGAACATGCCCAAATAGAAAACATTTGACATATATATTGATGTAATCTTAGTGCTACTGTGGTTAACTCTCTTTCTATTCACATGCGAGATACAAACTGTAATACTGTTTGTATCTCTGGTACTTTGTCATTGGTGTAATAAACAGTGTTGCTGAAAGAAAGCAGGCTCCTCATTCGCAGAAATCTTAGCCCTTACCTTTCCTTTGTATTGTTAGTTTCTGCTGCTTTAGTTCCCCGTCTCTATGACAACTGTTTAAATTGGGATGGGCAACTGTCATCTGGAGTATTACTGAGAGAAAAGTGTTAGTGAGCACACAGTTCCCATAGATAGAGCATTTCAATATAATCCAATTTTAATTGAGCTCCAGAGACTTTGATGTGCTGCAGAAGGTTGGGAGGGAGCTATTCCAGGGAGAAATTAAAGCAGCCCAGCAAGGCTTCACTACTCCAGACTGTCACCACTTTAAGTAAGCATTAGCATCAGACTTAACCTGCCCCTATGGAACATCTCACTTCTTTCTTCAGCTTTTCACTGATTTATTTTGCCATATGTAAAAGCAAAGCACTTTCATCTTTTTATATATGTTTTTACACCCATGTGATTAGGCTTGAAAAGCTTGTTCTGGACCTGAGATTCGTCTTACGCTGTCTATTGGACTTTGCTTCAGTGGTTCATAAAAGAAAAAGAAGGTAGAGTAGGGATTAGTTTGAAATTGTCAGCTATCATATATTAAACTTTCTTTTTAATATTACCGTGTAAAACCCTATCTTGGAGCTAAAAAGTTGAAGGTAGTGTAATTTTTATTTAGCTTTGATTTACCATTGAATTTCATTTTAATGCTTAGATGCTTAGGCATTTATTAAAGGCTTGGATTTTTATTTCAAAATGCATTAAAATATCTTTTCCTCATCACATGAAAAATACCTTTCAGGCAAAGCTGGTTTAAAACAGCCAAACACAGGCACATCAATCCTTCATGAAGAAAGCATGAATCTTTTTTTATTTTTTAATGAGGAGGAAAATGGATATTTTTCCGTGTATATTGAAAGATCTTTTAAGTACTTTGAAATATAATGTTGAATACATTAGGTCTTTTATTTATAATAAAAATGACATAAAACCACAATATTAATTAAAATACTTAAACAACACTAAATATAATGCTTGTGATGTCAAAAAGCTTTGTTACAGATATGGTAAACTGAAGAAAGTTATCACCTGTCTACGACAGACATGAGATTTCGGATCTATATATATTGGCACATTTAAAAAATAAATTACAAATGTATGTTGAGCAATTAAGTAAAATTATGACAATAGTTAGAAATTAGTTTAGTATATGCATCATCATAGATACTTCTAGATTTTCTTGTGGATTTACTGTACAGCTAATGAAGCTTAGGCACCAGGGTCCCTTAGTCCACAGAGCCTGTGAAAGATGAAAGTTTCTGGGAATTGTGTAGTGGGCTGTTTACTCAACTGTTTTAAGAGCCCTCAAAAGAAAACAACCTTAATGTCCCAGGCTCCAATATTTGTTGTGACTTTTTTTTTTCTTATTCTTAATAAGTATTCACTTACATAACGTATCTAATTTTTTATTTGTGAGTTTATGTTCCTTTTCTTTGAAAAAGCATCTAAAAATGTAAGCTTAGTCCGTACTTTATTTAATTACTTTATTGAATTAGCCCCTTCCCCCCGTTGGTGGGCATTTCCCTCCATTTTTTGGTATTATAAGCAATACGGCAGTCAAGAATCTAGTACATACTTTGTCTTGCTTCATTTGCACAGGAGAAATTCCTAGCAACGAGATTACTGGGTCAAGGGTGTATGTGTTTGAAATTTTGATAGATAATGCCAAAATCTTCTCCATAGAAGTTATACTATATGTATGTCTATGTTTCCATATAGGTAAAGTTAATCATGTTTTCAATCAACAAAAAGCCATTTGCACTGTATTTTCTGGGCTTTATCTGTTTGATGTGTTTTAAGCAAAAATTTCCTGTATCACAATGTCTATAGGAGGCAATTATTGATAAATAATACAGTTTGTCTTGTGTATGTGTTTTTGTGTATTAGATATCATACGGACCTCTATTACGTATTATGAAAATTACATACATGTATGTTTATCTCCTTTTTTCCCTACTTCCCATCTGGATTAATTTGTTATTCCTCTGTGGAATGCCCTCCCACATTTTAGTGGCATAAGTTATAAGGGTCAGCATCTTTTGAATTTCCCTACCTACCCAATAAGAATTTTTCTGCTGTGGCATAAAAACAAAAATTGTGAACTGTCTGACATTATTTAAAATATAATTAGGGGCTCCTGATGGCTCAGTCTGTTAAGTGTCTGCGTTTGGCTCAGGTCATGATCCCAGGGTCCTGGAAACGAGCCCCACATTGGGCTCCCTGCTTAGCGGGGAGTCTGCTTCTCTCTCTGCCTCTCCCCTACCCACCCCCCCCCGACTTGTGCTCTCTCTCGTGCTCACTCTTTCTCTCTCAAATAAATAAATAAAATATTTTAATAAAAAATAAAAAATATATAATTTAATTAGCTAAATATATTAGTATATCTTGTTATACTTACTATATAGAATTCTGTATCACAAAGGCCACCTTCTTTGTAAATTAGTTTGCATGTGGATATCTCTGGTTTACAGTTTTATTTATTTACTAAGGCATGAATATTGGAGAAACATACAGTGGAGTTCCACCGAGCTACACACACTTGCTGTGTGCCAGACACAATGCTAAGTGCCAGGGAAAACATTCACCGTTGATATGGGGTTGAGACTGAGACTTACAAATAACCTCCTAATTAGGGAAAATAATATTATTAGGTTTACTTATACTATTAGTGAAGAGCAAAACTTTAATAAAAATTAGATATTTTAATTTATGTTATTCATTGGCTATCATTTTTTTATAGTCAAGTGTAGATAGGTTGGTTGTTTCTGTTCACACATTTTATTTGCACAAGTTCATGCTTACATGAGTGATGATGGGCATAGTGATTGCATTATCTAGAATCTGGACCAAACCTCTGATCTTTTTCATGATACCTCATCATCTGCCAGTAACCCTAAACCTAGAATGTGGTGGAGAGCACCATTCACCCAGTCACTGGAGCCAGAAACTCTTGCAAAAGTTTAATTCCTTTCATTTCTTTATGTCAGCATTAAACAAAACAAAAACACAGGGTCTTCCTAATTCTGCTCATAAATATGTTTACTCTCTTTCCTTTCCTCTTCCTCTTTTCGGCAACTGCCTTAGATTAGACTTCCTTTACTTTCTAGTGGCAGAGTTCAGGTTTCCAGTCTAGCATCCTTCCAAATCCTTCTCACCACTTCTAGAACGTCTTTCTAGCATGCAGATTTAATGCTATACCTGTGCTCCTTTCACTGGTCTTAGTGGCGTCACAATCGCCATTAGAGCTACCATTTAATGAAAGCTAGTTTAAAATCAATGTCTCCATGTATCCTTTCTGCAGTAAAATGCCCTGGATGGCCTCTTGCCTATAGCAAGGTGATCTCTGGTACTTATACTAGAGACACCTGTTAAATACAGTAACCTATTTAATGTTTTTTTTTAGCAACCCAGTAAAATCGAATTATTATATCAATTATCAAGGCTTCTACACAGAGAAAGTATGAGCTGTGTGTAAGGAGGGACCATCTTTCTCTTGTTCACTAGTGTATTTCCATCACCTAGCACAACATTGGGAACCTCGTAAGTGCTGACTAAATTGTTTTTTGATAAATAAATGATATGTGATGCTAACAGCCTTGCCTGGGGACAGAATACTTGCTCGTGATGTTCAAATGAAACACATAAATGGCAAATTATCAGCAAAAGAGTATTTTGCTGCAAATAGCTTTACAACGAAGGAATATAAAGTAAACAGAAGAAACAAATATAGTCTTGGAGCATTATGGTAATGAAGAAGAGACTTGGGGCGGGGGATACCGAACCCTGGAAGTACTATTTTCATTGCCTGTAAAAGTTGGGAGCTCTCTAACACCTCTTCTTACCCCCCCAATCACAAATATTTGTGTGAAAGACATTCAGGTACAAACAAGTGGTGTTTCCCGAGCTGCTTACGTTTAGGTTGAGTTGCGTTTCTTGAAGAGCTGTTAATTTTCCTGTAATATAGAAAACCGAGAGTAGGACTAAAAGTACCACAGGAAATTCAGGTGCTGAAATGTCTCTAGCTGAAGCAGTAAGATTTTTTTTTTTAAAGAGTAAACTTCAAACATGGCAAACAGAGCACTCAAAGCCATCCAGTAAGTGGTATATTAGAACCAATTCTTGGAAACAGCCAGATTTAGCTGAGCAGCTGTGAGATGCAAGCAGAGTTTGGATAAGAGGATAATGGACACTGGAGAAGGACCCGGGCCAAGACCACAGCAGGGACTGGTTCTCATCACTCCGGACTGGGAGTTTCACGAAGGTTCTGGTGGGGAAGAATTGGGAGTTCATTTGTTCGGCGCATATATGTGGCACTACCTTTGTACCGACCTCTCCACTAGACACTCTATATGTTATTTACCTTAATACAACAACCCAGTGAAGTGGATATGATCATTCTTATTTTATGTGAGTGGAAACTGTGTCTCGGTTACATTAAGGAATGTTCTCAAGTGAACACAGCTCTGAAGTGGTTACGTCAGACTTCAGTCTTTCTGTCATCCTCAAAAATCCAAGTACTTTCTACTCCAGTTTGGCATACAGATTTATAAAAAAATTTCATAGTCCACCAGACTAAGTGCTAGCAAACTATGTACTTTTTGGCACGTACTGGTTGTGTGAGGAAATGTGTCAAGGGTAACACTAATACTGTGGTGGGCAGATACACGTGAAAATAACCCCCACGTGGGACTTCCCGAATGCAGATTCCCTACGGAAGGATTGGGCTTCATCCTATAGCTGCTCTTTGAGAGACCATGATTCTAGAAGAGCTTCAGCTCTGAAAAAGAAAAACAAATTCTCATAAACCCCAAGGATGCACCTATGAGTGCCCAAGAGGACTCAGGTTTTCAAGGGAAAACATATTTATAAACTGCACTTGTATTTTACGAAAATAGCTTTCAGTTGCTAATTATCACTGAAAAAGAAGTCTTTAAAACTTGAAAAATAATTCACATTCATATTGTCTTTCCTGTCCCTGATGAGCCTGGTACCTGCCTGACAGACACATGATGAAAGTTAGATGTCTTTTGAGGAGATGTTTTTTTGAGCAGTCAGCTTTTAATACAAAGTAGGACTTTATCAGGCAGACAAGGAAGGAAAGCTATTCCAGAGCATACACAAAGTATGGAAATGTTTAATGTTTGCATATTTTTAAAAATTTTAGTATATTTTTTGGAACTGTTTGGATTACAGACACTTGAGCAGACTGTACAGAATTTCTAGTTGTGTGTGTGTGTGTGTGTGTGTGTGCGCGTGTGTGTGGTATTAAGCTTCTTCCTTCTTCAGATAAAACAGACATGAAGGTTGCATCAGGCAATAAGAGTTTGGATGAGAAAACGTCCAGCTGCAGGTAATACATACCCTAACTCAGATAGCTTTATCTGTATGGATGGGTGTGCATGCATCACAAAATAGCAAGTCCTGAATTACACCGGTCTCCAGGGTTGATTGATTCAGCCACTTCTATATGTTTTCAAGAACCCAGACCCATTCCCCATCTCCGTTCTGTCATCCTGGGTTTGTCCTAGTTCTCGCGTTGATAGCAGTGTAGCTTGAACATTTCCCCAAATCAGCATAAGCCGAGGAATGTTCACAGGACGGAGAGAGTATCTCTTCCACTGGTTTCCTCTTAATTGTGGGGACACTTGTACAAAATTGATCTACGCCTGGGACTGGCCCGGGGTCAGTATGTCCTGACTCAGAAGTGCATGGAAGAGAAGTCAGTAGAACACAATCGGAGTTCTGTTAATCAGGGAAGTGGAGGATGGGGGAAGCAGGAGTAGATTCCAAGTGGGGAAGCAATAGTGTCGACTACAGTTTATTTTAGGAAAATATGGTAACGTTCAAGTGGGAAATTCTCATCAGGCCTTCTGAGAAACTGGAATTTCATCCAAGTTCCATGACCCAGTTTTTTAATGTCCCTTCAACCATGGACATCCATTAACATTACAGCGCCAGTTACTCTCCATTTTTACTCATATTGTTGCTCCTACAGACTGACTCTTAAATATACCTTTAATTCAGTCATTCAACAGGTTATTTGTTGAGTTTCTACAATGTAACAGACACTGTGCCAAGCAGTAGAGATACAGTAATGGGCAGAAACAAATGGTCAAAGAGTAGAGGAGATTACATTAATAAAATCTGTAATAAATTTGCAAATTTGTGGGTAAGTGCTGTAAGGAGAACTTCTCTCATAGATGGTGCTGTGAGAGTATGTGATACGGGTGGGTGGGGAGGTTAACCTAGCAAGAGAGAGCAGTTGAGAAAACAGAGAGTAAAGAAAGCTCAAGAATGAGTAGAAATGAAATGAGCAAATAGGGGAGGGAAGATATTTCCAGAGAAGAAAGAACATGTGCATTGGCCCTGTGACAGGAAACAACATGGTACAGATAAGAGATTGAGGGAAGACCAGTGGAGCTGGGGCCAGGAGAGCAAAGTGGTACCAGATGTGTCTGGTTCGAGAGATGGTTACACCACTAGACGCTTCTCTTTCGGTCTTGGCTTCTGCTTCAGAATTCCNNNNGCTTATGATTTCTTGTGATTGCTGCCTTCTCTGTCTTCTGGCTTCTTCTCACCTTCCTGTTAGAATTGTCTCTGAATATCTCACATTCACATCATTAAAAGGGATTATCTGATGGTGTCAGCCAGTCAACATTCGTGAAAGCCTGGTTCTGATGGACAGACAGGATTCTCACAGCCACTAGCTGTGGCTGTCCTACTTAGATCATTACTTTTATATTAGGTGTCCATCCTAGTTCAATCCACCATGGCCAGAGTTGTGGGATCATACGTAATTAAGAAGGTAAAAGGGAACTTTTCAGGAGGGGGTACCTTCCATGTCCTGTCCAATACATAATGAATTGGGAATCAGCTCTGGATTATCTTAACATGACTGCTTTTTAATTAATATAAGCCATATAAATTATAACTTTCCTGCACATGTGTATTACTAAACATGGATCAACAGAGGCATTTATAATTAATTACTACTGTTAAATTACTGATGTGTGCTGGGCTCTGTGCTGAGTATGAAAAATACAGAGATGCACTGAGAGTTTTTGCCTTCAGTGAGCTCACAGGTTAGCAAGAGACACCAACAAGGAAGCCAACAGTTGTAGTAGTGGTCTAGTAGGTGTCCTAGGTGGGTACAGGGTTCTCAGAGGGAGCAGCAGACTCTTCCAGCTCAGTCATTACTAGGAGTTAATTAGAAGAACTAAATAGGGAGACACCTCCCAGGCAGAAGAAACGGCATGTACAAGGATACAGAAGCATGACAGAACATGGTACCTTTGGGAGCTGAAAAGTGTTCAGGGTGGTTAGGATTTAAGAACCAGGCATAATGCACATTGTAGCTAAATATGGGATTTTTTTTACTACTATTAATAGTAGTTAACACTTATTAAATGCTTACTGTGTACCATAAGTATATAAGATTTATATATATAAGCTCCATGATGATAAAAAAAATTTTTAATAAAATTGTTTTAATTTGTTAAAAGATTTCTCTCGTAGCATAATTAGATCTCCAGTCAAAAGCAATTCTCCTTTATGTCTACTCCGCAAGTTAAGAATGATTTCACTATTGCAACAATTACTGCAAATGCCCAATCTAACCTTCTATCATTTCTGACTGCACCTAGAACTTGAATATGAAATATTTGCAAAAAGGGAAAACAGTTTGCGGTAGCAATTCATAGTAGCCACAAATCAGACCCTATTACCAAAAAGGTTCAAAGAGAAACCTGTAATTCAGAAACCCAAATGAACTCACATAGAAGAAAATAAAGGTAAAAGCAGGGGAATTTTATATATATATATATATATATATATATATATATATATATATATACGTGTATATATATATATACACGTATATATAACTAGTTTAAAACTTGCCACCATGCAGAATAATACAGGGGAAGTTAACATATCCAGTATGTAAATGAAAGTAAATTCTAGAAACCGGAAATAAGCTTCTTTTCAATGTTGTAGAGTTCTCCCCCCCCCCCCGCTACTCCATTCTTCCCTTTTTGTTAAATAACAGCAGAGAGACAAATAGAAGATTTTAGAGTTTGCCAAATTTGAGAAAATGAGAAAACACAGCCAAATATATAGTAGTTACACATGGAGACAGTCATGTGTAGGACAAAAATTAAGCAACCTTGTCAATATCATTTATTAATTTTGAGAATTTTACCACAATTTCGAGAGTATGCATTTGAAGGTGAAGTAGACACAGAGGACTCCAGCTGCAACTCGAAGTTCATAAATTGAATTTTCGATATTTTCTTCAACAAAAATTGATTGAGTTCCTTCCATGTGCAGGTTCTGTAAGGAATACAAAGAGAATAACACCCAGTCTCTACCCTCAAGAAGTCTCCAACTGTTTACGGGATATATGTAATAAAATAAGGAAATTTAAAAGTATTTGACATGGCGTGAGATACTATTGGGGAGGTACAAACAATACTCTTTCTGACAGAGTTCACGGTTGTCTACCAGTGACTATAAAATAGCATTCCCATAGATAATCGGGACCATGTCTACCCTGTAGCCGCAGCAGTGATTTCAGGTGCAAATTGGATCATCTCAGCTCTTTGTTTAACATAGGGGCTCTCAGAGTGTTTCTCTCAGACTGCAAGTTCAACTCTAACATGAATTACCTAGTATTTCCCCATGTCCTGGTTCCCCGCCCACCGTTCATTATTCTAATTTTACTTTGCACGTCTCTCCTCTTTACAATATATGTTCCAGACAGCCTGGACCCATTCCCCAAAGCACCATATTTGCATACACGTTGTTCCTTCTGCTCGAGATGCTCTTCTTCCCCCTGTGTCCAGTGTTTGTGATTCTCCAGCAGACCGTGAACTAGGTGCGGTGAAGGATTCTGCCCCTCTTGCTCGCCATCAGCTCGTAGAGGTCAATCGATAAATCTTTGCTAAATGAACATCCCTGAAAGTAAATAAAATTGATAAGTCATGAGGACAGGCTTGGTAGAAAAGAGCTGGCCGACTCACAGACAGGAAGAGAGGATAGGAAGAAGCCTCCTCAGAATTGTCACTACCGACAGGGCGTGGTAGCTTCATGTCCCAAATAGTTGGGCTTTCTCATTAGAGCTTAGCACTGTGAGTTTGGAGAATTTCTAGAATACAAACTGCCACTAAGGAAACAATAGCTGTGACTGTTCGCTTAGTAAGTTTGTTCGCTGTGGTCCAGTTTTCTCCTCCCTTGCTGGCAATGTTGTGTGTGTGTCTGAGTGTGTCTGTCTGTTGGGCAATAATTATAGTTGTAAGTTATCATTTGTTTAGCACTTCCTGTGTGCCGGGCACTGTATTAAGCATTTTTAAGAGGAGTTATTCCATTCAGGCCTCACGATCACCCTGTGCGGTAAGGTATTATTCTTTCTCCAAATCTTAAGATAAGTAAACTAGCTATCAAAAAGAACGATTTCTCAACATTTGCTGCAACATGGACGGCACTGGAAGAGATAATGCTAAGTGAAATAAGTCAAGCAGAGAAAGACAATTATCATATGGTTTCTCTCATCTATGGAACATAAGAACTAGGAAGATCAGTAGGAGAAGAAAGGAATAAAGAAAGGGGGGTAATCAGAAGGGGGAATGAAGCATGAGAGACTATGGACTCGGAGAAACAAACTGAGGGCTTCAGAGGGGAGGGGGGTGGGGGAATGGGATAGACTGGTAATGGGTAGTAAGGAGGGCACGTATTGCATGGTGCACTGGGTGTTATATGCAACTAATGAGTCATCAAACTTTACATCAAAAACCAGGGATGTACTGTATGGTGACTAACATAATATAATAAAAAAAACATTAAAAAAAAAAAAAAGACAAGTAAACTAAAGAATTGAAAAGTAACTAACATACCCGAGGTCTCACATCTAGTGAGTAAGAGACGCAGGCTAGACGCAGGTCCTAGGGTGACTTTAAATCTAGGACAGGCAGATATGTACATTGATGAATTACAGCAAAAAGCAAGGTTATTAAATAAAAAGCTCTCTGTGGATGGACTGCCTAAATTTCCCCCAGTTGGAGGACGTTGTAGTCTTGCAGTTTTAATCCACATACCGATAATATCTGTGTTTATGAATATTTAACCTCAGACATATGGCAGGAATAGTATCTATTATTTCATTTTCATTGAGAGTATATTTTCTGTAAACCCTCATTTTGCCAGCTTCATTTCTTCAGCATTTTTCCTTACTTCAAAGTTAAGCCATTTAGTTTGCCCCATCTTCAACTTTGTATCACCAAATTATTTATTTTCATCAGGAAAAAATTTACAGAAAGATTTGATTCCGTGATCAGTGTTTCACTCTGCGTTAGATTTTACTGATTACGGTGGCTGCCCTTGACAGTTTTATTCCGATGATTGTATTCATTATTCATTGGAGGAGAGGCTAAAGTGACTCTTCCATCAGCTCTTTGAGGGTTTCTTTATTGTGTGGGGCTGGTCTATCACAATTGTCCCCTTTTTTTTTTTATCTATTCTGTAAAAAAAATTTCATAAAACTATATACCACCTAATATTGTGTGTCAACTTAGCTCAATATTAAAAAACACTCTGTTCTTTTTTAAGTTTACATCTAAATTTTTTCATAAGTTCAAACATTTTTAAAGATATAATAACCTCATGTTCCAAATACTGATATTTTAAAGCAAAAAAAATTATATCACTGTTCCATGAAAGGGAGATAGATGCTAAGTGACTTCCAAAGGCCAAAGAAGCCATAAGACTGAAGAAAAAGGCCAACAAGTCCAGCGTGATGAGAAATGGTTGATTGAGGAAACCTACGGAGAGGTAGGGCTGCTAGGAGAGGAGTAGAGAGCTTCCGCAACCCCACAGCCCTTTTAAGGCCTGATTTTATAGCCCTAGAGGCTGGGAGTACATGGTGAGGGACCACCCAGGAGGAGAATCTTTAAGAATAGGTGTGTGTGTGGAGTCGCGTCTCCAGTGCAGATCAAGAATGCTATGCCCCCGAGAGTGTACTTAAGGGTGTGGTTAAACAAAAGGAAAGAATGTGGGTGGGGGGCTCTGCTCAAGAAGGTTTCAGGTGACAGAAAGGTCATCCTGGGCGATTTCTACAAGATGGTTAGTCTGGTTCACACAGTCACTTTTCAGAAGGATTCAATAGAATCAAATATACCCAATAGAATAGGGATTTGATTACTGTCATCACCCATTTTAAAACACATGAATAATAAGGGGCGCCTGCATGGCTCAGTTGGTTAAAATACACGAATAATCTTTTTTCAAATGGACATTTTATGTAATTCCTCTTTCTCTTTGAACTCATGTTTCCATTTGATTCCCTCCCTAAAATTTATCTAAGATATTTTATTCTTGGGGCACCTGGGTGGCACAGTCGTTAAGCGTCTGCCTTTGGCTCAGGGCGTGATCCTGGCGTTCTGGGATCGAGCCCCACATCAGGCTCCTCCGCTGGGAGCCTGCTTCTTCCTCTCCCACTCCCCCTGCTTGTGTTCCCTCTCTCGCTGGCTGTCTCTGTCAAATAAATAAATAAAGTCTTAAAAAAAAAAAGGTATTTTATTCTTGAAAGTCTTTTATTGCCCACTATATTATACTAATCTGCAAAAAGTATATACATTTATGAATTAAAGTTTTAATTTTTTTAATTCCTAAGACTGTAAAATTTTAAGTATTTAGCACTTTTATTCAGGAATAATTATTATTATAAATGACATCAGCTTACAATCACACAACAACATAAATATGAACTTTGAAAAATAATTATTAAACACAAAAAAATGCTATTGGAAATTAATCTCTTAATGAGACGAATGGTTAATATATCCACATATGAATATTGCTAGGACAATACAAGGATCAATATTACAGCTCCTCCTAGCTTTCTTTTTTGTAGATATGTTGAAAAATCTTGTTTACATAAATCAATAGGATATTGAAGTTTTATTATAGTAGTGTTAACAGTTTTTTGTACCACTTCTAAGTTGTATGCTAAAAATCAGTGATCTATAATCAAAAATTATTTTTAATTATCTCTCCATTGTCAGCTCAGATCCAACTTCAGTCTTTCAAAGTGACTTAAGAAACCATGTGATTCGCAAAAGGATTTTTTTTTAATCTAGTCATTGAGGACATCCGCTTTTTAACAACTCTGTCACTATTTTGACTTGTCCATTATTCGAGGCTCCTCCCTCCTCAACAGACCTCATACCCCAGGCAATACACCATAGAGAGCCTCCTCCCCCCCCCATTTTTTTTTTAATAGGAAAAGGGCAATGGGAAAAAGATATGAGTAAGAGGACCTGTGCTTCCCTCGGAAGTTCAGTCTCAGCCAGATAGATTTTAAGAAGTTGAGGATCTGAGGGCATCTGGGTGGCTCAGTGGGTTAAGTGCCTTCAGCTCAGGTCATGATCCCAGGGTCCTGGGGTCCTGTCAGTCTCCCTGCTCCCTGTGGGGAGTCTGCTTCTCCCTCTCCCTTCCCCCGCTTGTGCTCTCTCTCTCTCTTTCCTCTCACTCACTCTCTCTCTCAAATAAATAAATAAAATCTTTAAAAAAAAAAATCTGAGGATCCGGACATTTATTCTGTTAAATTATGTGTGCCTAACTTATCTCTTGGAAAGCTAGTGCATTGCCCGTTCAGAAGAGGCTGTTCCGTTGTGTTTCTCTGTCAGTCCTTGCACGCACGTCTAATTATTTCTTACATAGCTCATACTTCTCCATGCCTTTAGCGAGGAAATAGCATCACGAAGACAATGTGGGGGGAACAGAGGGGAGAGTGTCAGCCGTCTCGCTGTCTCTGCTGTTCCCTACATCCTCACCCTTGTGCCACCACAGCAGTCAGCAGTCAGAGATGATCTTGCACAGGGTCGTTGTAGAAACCAAGCTTCCTCCATCTTGGGGTGCGGCTTTCCTTCCAGGCCTTAGAATTCTCTCTGTTCAGCTGGCAGATGGGAAAAGAACATGCACCATCACGTATGAATGTAAACCTGAAATTACTTTTGAACTATTCCCTCTTGAATATATTTGTTATATCCCAAATCACTGAACACGTATATGGAATTATTAAAGTAATGGGGACTTGTAACTTTACATTGTACTAAACCCCTTTAATTAAGCTGCAAGCACCAGTCGGGTAGATATGACGACCTCATGAACACTGAAAAGGGCATGTCTATCCAGCCTTCCACGACGTTTTCATCAATTCTTAACAGAAAATACAACCTACAGCAAAATTCAGATCTTGCATATTGAAAAAAGAAAGTATTTGTAATACTTGTTCTAACAGATGTGTTCGATGATTTGAGATCAGCAAAGATATCACTAAACAAGTACGTTTTTAGGTTGCACGATATTGCTGACTTAAAAAGGGGAAAAAAAGATAAAACTGGTTTGACAGCCCTATACGTGTTTCTGACAACATATACATGTCTGATACACATGCGTGCACAGCAAGCCGATTTTTCTTCAACAGGATCATCAAATAATCTGTGTTAAGCACACATTTGGGTGAGATGGCTTACAAGGGGTCTCTATTACATTTGTTTTATATTGCTTCCTGAGTGCTTCAGTTCATAAGTGAGAGGAGCACACCTCAGGGTATGAGGCCAGCGTGAACTCTTTCTCCCTTCACTTCTTTTGGATTGTAAGCAGGTGGCTCAAAACAGTTCAGGGGTCACTTAAGAAAATCACAAAGTTCCCTAAGATTTGGGATCGAGATGCTTTCGTATTCTCGTTTATGACTTACATGATGTCCTAAAAATTTTTATTCGATTTTCAGAAAACAAAACTGAATTGCGGTAGTTAGCCTTTGTTGATTGGGTTTCGTAGTATATTAAATAATTTGGAGAAGTAGGCAGGGACCGGCCAGATGATATAGGAAGGTTGACTTAAGGAAGAGAACAAAAGCCGCAAACCTCAAACATAGATGAAAGTACATCCGTGGTGCAGAAAAGCAGGGGTGGTGTAGGTGAGGAACGGACTTCCAGAGTTGCTGTGGCAGGTTCGGAAACTTACGGAACTTAATGTAACTAGTAAAAGTATAAATCAAATACAGTCAGTTTTAGAGTATCAGGTCATATTTCAGACCCGGGCTTGAGGCCCAGGTTTTTATAGAAACGTGCCATAAACTCAATATTTAACCAACTATAAATGATATTACTTTACATTTCTGAAATACATACAAATCGATTAAGCCCCTCATCACTTGCCTGAAGTTGTATCGTAACGGGTCATTGTGCCTCCAGCCTCACGACCTTCTACCGCGGCCTCCGCGGACCGCCCAGCAGGTGTTGTCAAGTCCCACTAGGGTACCCCCCGCTGAGTGGGGGGGCTTTCTCGTTGCCCACGAGCAGGGGAGAGTAAAGGAGATCGTGGTGTAGTCTAAGGCACCCATGGCGATCACAGAACTTACCTGAATGCCAGTGTTTTATCTCAGCAGTTCATCATTGCTTACATTTTATTTTCCATCCTGTCTGTATGAATTTCACTAAAAAAATGTTCAGTTACTTACCAGAAATAAAACTGATGCTCAAGAGGGGTGCCGAATGATATTCTGTGACACGCCTCAGTATACATTTTTCTTTCTAAGTGAGAGATGTCAGACTATAAAAGTCAAAATACTGTAGCCCAAAGACCTTCTCTAACCCCTCTAGCATGAAGGCCTCCTTTTTGTGAGGGGGCATGGTCTTTCAGGGTGGGGTGTAACTGAGTCTAGAGTTCGCCAAGGGTTGAAAATTAGACTACCACAGAAGAGAAACCAGTTATCCTATTTCGTTTTTTCAGGACTTAATTAAATCTAAAGTCGGGAGAGATGTCTGGTGGGCTCCGCCATTAAGATAGCAAACATGAGACGTCTGAGGGCCAAACTAGAAAGCTTTCTCTAATCCAGCCAAGGAGTCGGAAATGCCCACACGTTGTAAGATTTCTTTGTAGCCTTCCCCATATGTATTCTCTCTGTTCAATTCTGGTAGTGATTTATTCAACAAACAATTGTGTATGGAGCACATATACACCAGGCACTGTTTTAGGCACTGCGTAGTGAGCAGCAAATGCGACAGACAGGGTCCCGTTCTCAGAAAACGTTCACCTCACTGGGGGAGGACAGAGAAAAAAGAAACAAGAAAATAAATAAGTGCCATGCACAGAATTAAAATAAAGTGATACGATAGAAGAGACAGTAGAGGTTAGTTCTGGTGATTCTGCGCTGGGTGCCAGGAAAGGCATCCCCTCACAAGAGGAGATATAAAAAATGTTGAAATAAAATATTTTAGGAGAGTTTTATTGCATATGCAATTTTGAAGGGAATGAGAAGAAGGGAAAGCGGGAGGTGGTTTGTTATAAAAAAAAGAAGAGGACTCTAAGCTCTAGTGGATTTCCTGGCAGGGAATTATAACCAGTTTAGGGCATTATCTTTTATCAGCCCATCGTTAAGGATTTCAAAAGCTTAAATATAACATAGGTTACTGTAAAGTAATTAGGAAGATTTTTTTAAAATAAAGTTGTAAGTAGTTACATATATAACTGATTTTCCTTCCCACAGCCCCGTTGGTAAGGGCTGTACACTTATTCAGATGATTCTGCCCTTGCCCAAAATAGCTTTGTACCTTTGGCTCTGTCTTTTGGAATTTGCTTCCTGAGCTGTGTACTACTACCCCTACTAGCAAAATAATTTTCGTTTAGTTTTATTCTCCCTCGTTTTAGTCCTTGCCTCTAGGCTTTGC
This sequence comes from Ursus maritimus, assembly GCF_017311325.1. Taxonomy (NCBI): domain Eukaryota; kingdom Metazoa; phylum Chordata; class Mammalia; order Carnivora; family Ursidae; genus Ursus; species Ursus maritimus. The sequence continues at coordinate 15,161,632 of NW_024423344.1, forward strand.
TGACTTCCTCTGATTATCTCAGTTTCCTTTTCTCTTGCTCCTGAGGGCCCCTAAGGAGTGTCATGGCCCCAGCTGGAGGGAGAATTGATTGAGTTTGTCTATCAGTCCAGATCCATTGGGAGAGAAAAACCACATAGCAACTTAAACAGGGAAAGTGTAATATGAATAATTATAACATAAATTATACCAGGAGATTAGAGTAACAGGGAATGGTTAGTAAGAAGCAAAAAGAATTCTAAGGATTATAAAAAGAGTATTGGAAAGGAGAGCCCCCACCCTTAGAGCTGTCACTGAACCCAGGGAAGACCCCCCAGGCCTCCCTGGGGAAGGCTGGGGTGTAGCTCACTGAAGGGTGGAGAAGTCACTCTGGTGCTCTGCTGGGGGTACTTGCTGGAGTTCTATCCTCTAGAAAGGTCCAGAAGTCTACCCCCTAGGGAGTCATTGAAAGGAGGGGTTCTCACCAGAGGCACTCTGCTACAAAACTGCCTGGGGCAGGGCGAAGTCCTGGAAAAGCCTTCCCATCACGGGGTGCTGTTGGCCATCACACCCTGCGGGGGCCGCCCTGCAGCAGCCCCAGGTTCCTCAGGAAGCCGCAGAGTGAGCTCGCCAGCACCAGGAAGGAGAACCCTTCCTCCCGCATGTGGTGTCTCCTCAGTGTCCTGTCCAGACAAAGCTTAACATCACGCCCGCTAGCAAAGCAGAAATAAAGGGTACGGATTCATTTTCACAGAACAAGCAGTTAAGGGTGAACTTGGGGCTGGAAAACCGTGAAGTAATAACCGGCAAAGTTGGTGAGACCGTCTTACAGGGAACACTTAAGGAGTCAGACTAACTCCTGTGTGTTTGTGAACTACCTGCCTGCCAGAAGTAAACTAACGGAAGGAATGCTTGACCAAAGATGCATCACATCATTCCCAAAGAGAAATAAGTAAACACGTGAGTGAGGGGTGTGTCTGTGTGTGTGTGTGTCTATGTGTCTGTCTCTTTTTGTCTCCATCCTCCTGGCACACCGGCTTTCCTAGAAGGGTGCCAACACAGCTTTCATGAAAAGGTTTCTGAGAGGATACTCATTGTACTGTTTGGGTTTTCAAATGACCTCAATAGTTACATTTTTTAGCGAAGTAATGGTCATGTGGAGGATTGTTTTTGTTGTTTTGGCTGTTTTATTTGTCTTAAAATTTTCCCTACTTGACGAAAAAGTTATCAGTCTTCTATCAGTACTCTTTCCATTAAAAAAAAATTATACTAGTCTGTGAAATTCAAGTCTGGAGAACATTGCACCAAACTAAGAATTTATTGAAAATAAATTGTGGCAAGGCAGTGTAACCCTTTTGTGAAATGTATAGTTTTACATTTAGAAGTCAAAACAACAGTTGTTGCTTTATGCTCAACAGTGAAGACATATAAACTTATAAACAGGACTTAAATAATAACTAAGGCCATGCACTTAAGGTTCTTGTCTCTGCTTAGACGAACCAGTAATAGTATTATTATCACTGTTTTTCAGATGATGAAAATCAGATGGCGTTAAATAATTTTTCCAAGGTCCTATAACTGCTACGTAGCAGAGCCAAGATTGCAATAGGAGTCTGACTGGCTCCAAAACGTCTCAGGATTTAAATAGATGTCTGACTGCCTCCAAAAACTTTCTAGCATCTAGGGAAAGACAAAAACTGAATTAAGGAGTTAGAAAATGGAATTTTCAAAATATACAAGACTAAAGGATCATATTTTTTTCCTAGAGAAAAGAAATGTGAAAAGGGAATTCATAACTTGTTTGCAAAGCTTAAGGAATATCATGCATGTAGAATTCAACCAGTTTTGATTTCAACAAAGCAAGTATAAATGTAGTAGGTTATATAGAGTATATTAATGCAAGTAGAAATGTGTCTTGTATTGTTGATGTGCATTGGCGTATCAGGAGGGGATGCACTTGTTGCGCATTTGCCTGCATGCCTTGATCAAGTATGGACTTACCGGTATCATGGAGCACGAAGTGCAGATATGGTGGCCGCTGAGATTCTTTCACTAACTCAGTATTCGGGCCAACCTCTCTGCAAGTCCCTTGGCCTTCCTCTCATGGTTATACAGTTGCTGTTACAGTTTCTGCCATTACATCTCCACTCAAGAAAGAAGGAAAAAGGAGTGTGCCAGCTACGAATACCTCATTTTATCAGCTGATACATCCCCCACTGGCTCTGGTTTTCTTCTCATTAGCCAGTCCTCGGTCAAATGTCCTCACCCTTAGTTTCAAGGGAATTTGAGAAAGCAAGGACTATCTTCGCTATGATTGGCTTATAGATCAGCCAGATTGGCCCCAGGACAGAATTCAGGCCACCCCTGTTGTTATAAATAAAGTTTTATTGGAACACAGCCACACCCTCATTTATACATTGTCTATGACTGCTTTCACTCTATAATGGCAAAGTTGAGTAGTTGTGATAGGGACCTTGTGACCTTTAAAGTCTAAGAATATTTGCTATTTGTCTTTTTACCAAAAATATTTGTTACCCCTGCCTTAGACCAATCATGATCCATTGCCTGGTGTTGACCACACGGACACTGGGGCTAACTGGGCTTCCGTTAAGCAAGGAAGAAGAAAGAAAAGGAATGTTGGAAAAGAACCAACAGCATATGTCAGGTTACTTTGTCCAACTAATTATATACAAGACCCAAAAACTATAATATATTTTCTGTTTTAAGTTACAGGGTCATTTAGAACATACAATTTTTCTGTTCCTTCATTTCTTCATGAGGCAACAAAGAAAATTTAGAAAGGTAGAAATTTTGCAAATACTATGTACAGAATCAAATGTTGTGATCTATCATGAATTCAAGAAGATAATCCCTACTTTACTGACTTTTATACAGCACTGTCTAAGATATTGTCAGACTAAGTCTTCACTGATTGACACTTCCCTTTAAACTATTTATTTTAGGTTCTTGCGTACACTGAAGGACTTCATGGAAAATGGATGTTCAGCGAGATACGAGCTGTATTTTCAAGACGTTATCTTCTGCAAAACACTGCTTTGGAAGTATTTATGGCAAACCGAAGTAAGGCCCCTTAAATATTTGGAAAGGAAATGTGCTCCTGTTTGGTTGTTATTTATTTGCATGGTGTGATAATCTTCATTTTCCCCTGCTGTATTTCTCTCTTTGATATGCCCTCACTAAAACAAAAATAAGAATTAATTTGTTTGAAAATGTTCATCCTAGATTTCTCATGGATAAAGTTATAGACTCTGGGAAACAAACTGAGGGCTTCAGAGGGGAGGGGAGTGGGGGAATGGGATAGGCTGGTGATGGGTAGTAAGGAGGGCACGTATTGCCTGGAGCCCTGTTATACGCAAACAATGAATCATGGAACTTTACATCAAAAACTAGGGATGGACTGTATCGTGACTAACATAATATAATAAAAACTATTATAAAAATTTTTTTCAACAAAATAATGATTATTTTTTAATGTTTAATTTGATTACTTTGTTCTAAAAAAAAAGTTATACAGAAAGCTGATTTTCCGTGAAGATTCATTACCTTTACAAATAAATCATGATAGGCACTTGAAAATGATTTCTAAAATTGATGGTTAGCTCTCCTGTGGTTTTCTAAATCGTGTTTTTTCTCCTTACCACAGCCTCGGTTATGTTTAATTTCCCTGATCAAGCAACAGTAAAAAAAGTTGTCTATAGCTTGCCTCGGGTTGGAGTAGGGACCAGCTATGGTTTGCCACAAGCCAGGTAATTATATCATATTACACATTATCTATGGTTCGTTAACATATTTTAATCTCAATATGACAGAAGTATAAATAAGGTTATATCATTATAATTATTTTGAGAACCAAGGAATTTTCTTTCTCTGCAAGCCATTTGTAGGGAAAGAGGTTATGAAAACAGCTATTTTAAGAATGACAGAATGGTTTGTGTATAGTTTTCTGTAACACATATGTAAATGAAGAAATAAAAAAATTGATTGCATATCATAGCTAACATATAATTAAGACTTTTTTGCTTAAGATCTTACAAAAAAACATACCTAAAGCCTCATGATATTTGTGATTAATTGCTGTATAGTCACATATAAGTTGTATTTGTAAATGGTATGTATAGATGCTTCTTCATGAAAATGATAAAACTCTTAGAATTTATTGAGATTAATAGTCATGAATGATGACGTGGTTTTAACCATTTCCTAAATCTTTCATCCTATTATTTTAAAATATCATTTGAAATCTGACTTTATTGAAAGATACTGATCTAATAGATGGCACTGTCAGTAATTATGGGTATCACTCAATTCAGTTAGTCAGCTTCTGGCTCCAAGTAGCAGAATACCTGTCTAAAAGTGGCTTAAACAAAAGGGTGTTTTGCCGTTGAGTCTTATTCTATAAACGCCTGGAGTTAAGGAGTTGCCAGTACTGCCTCAGAAGTTCACTGATATCAGACCCTCAGTTGACCTCACGTTCACAAAATCACCACTAGTGCTCCAGACACCACAGTTTCACCAACTGCATTAGGTGGGAAAAAGACACAAAGGATTTCTCCTCGAGGTTCTACATTTTTAGGAAAGAGTATATTTGTCAGATGCCTCCCGCAGTCTTTATCTCAAGTCCCTTTGGCCTGAATGGGGTCACCTTCCTGTGCTTGGAACAGTCACTGCCAAAGCGGAGTGAGTTTACTGGCTTAGGCCAATCATCCTCTCGTAAAACTCAGGGTAAACAAGACCTCTGAGCTCCTTGCCACCTCCTACTTGGACAAAATAGGTTTTCTGGTGGCAAGAAAGAAAGAAACCAGCTTTGGACAGACAAAGAACAGTGTCTTCTACATGGCCCGCTGTGTCCGTGGGCATTATTGCAGAGCTCCGCGTGGAGGGAAAGAAAAGCTAATCTTTGTCCGTCTTCCCTTAAATAGGCTACCGACATTTAAAAGACAGGGACTGTGTCTTTTTTATCTTGTCGTCTACAGCACCTAGCACAGTGCCTAATTGCCGAGGTGCTTTTTAGGTGCTGCTCAGCTGGAGTTAGCTTGCGTCGCGGTGTATCAGCTCTCGTGTTAAGCTTACGGTGTAAGACCAGTTCACTGACATGTATGAACATGCTCAGGCTATTTACTAGTAGAATGACAAGATTAAACTAAGACATTAGTGGATAATGAAGAAGTACTTCTGTAGAACACAGGTCAAAGGAAAAATACATTTAATCTATCAAAAAAAAAGAAAAAGAAAATGAGGTTAGTTTTGCAAGACTTGTTCTTACTGAATCAAAGCTGACTCATGTAATCACTGCTTCCTTTCCCAAGTGCTTACAAACTGTTTGTTTAATCGTCAATGCAAGAGTTTTCCCAGGAATTGACATTAAGAACTAACAAATAGGTTTCACTTTTTCCTTTTTTAAAAATGATCTTCTGCCTCCTGACATCTTTCTCGATGATCATGATTCTTCAGAGATTACCAATAAGGGCTTCTCAATGACGTGTATAAGTTCCTTCAGTACTTTTGGACTTGTCTGGACCCGGGTGCATTTAAAACAACCAGAAGCTCTTTTACTCTCTCCCTTATCTATTATGAGTATTATTTCCCTTTTAACCACCTTTGGTGTCCCTTTGGGTGTTGGAAGATTATCCTTCTTGATAGTAAAACTGGAAACAAAATAGATGTTTAATAGTTTGGGGTTTGCTATTGCTTCAAACAACCATTTTACCTTAAAACCCTCTAGTCCTTTGTTTCCCCCCCACAAAGGCTCATCTCATTCCTAGTTTCCTAATGCTATTCTCAGAAGTCCACCTTTATGTATTTCCTGTGATATATAGCCTTGGAAGCAGCAGATGGGGGTAGGAGAAACATTGAATCTAGGCTGAGACTGGCCACTTACTGGCTGGGTAATGGTAACAGAACCTGGTACTTAGTAGGAACTCAATGCATATTAGTGGAAAGAATGAAGAACACTGGGCAAGAGGAATGACACTTTCATCTGCTGTAAAATGGAGACAGTATCTTTGAAAAGAGATCTTTTATGAATGTTGTGAGATCATAAAGTGCAAACATTTTGTAACCTATAAAGACATATATGCTCTATATATACGTGCAACACGCATGCACAGATACAGATAAGTAGGGAGGTGGGTAGGAGGGCAGGAAAATAGATCTATGCACAGGCTCCCATAAACACATGTGTGTGTGGCATGTAAGGTCCTGTTATGTTTAGAGGTTTGTCAAAGAGAAGGGAACCATGTCTGGATCCTACCAGTGGAAGCCTTCCAGCTGAGAGTATCATGGTAGAATCACCAAGGGCTTCATTCTCTGCTTTGTTTTCTTGACACTGGGTTTTATCAGTTTAAGGAGAGCTTATCAAACTCTAGGGAATTTACACTAAGCTAAATCCATAAGATTCTTAAACAAAAAAAAATTTACCAAATTCAAAGGCAGGTGTACTGCTAGAATAATTGAATTTGCATATCATTTAAGCCACTACTTGGGCAAGCCCACCAAAGAGATCACATTACAAATCAGATTGTTACTTTGTTCTTTTAGAACAAAAGGAATATATCCATTAAATTATGCCAGCATAGCCTAATGAATGCCTCTTTAATTAACTAGTATCCATAGCTATCATTTACTGAGGACATCCCCTGTGCTGGGGACTATAATTTGCTTTAGTTTATAAGCATTATTTCCTTGATTTATTTATTTGTTTACTTATTTTTGGCTTACAAACAACAAAAACTAATGTCTTGAAGTTCTGGAGGCTAGTAAATCTAAGATCAAGATGCCAGCAAATCTGGGGTCTGACTAGAACCTGCTTCCTGGTTCATAAATGGCCATCTTCTCCCTGTGTCCTCACATGGCAAAAGGGAGCTCTCTGCCCTTAATTCTTAAAACAACCACATTCCTAAAACAATGTGATTATTATTATTATTTTTTAAAGATTTTATTTGTTTATTCGACAGGATAGAGACAGCCAGCGAGAGAGGGAACACAAGCAGGGGGAGTGGGAGAGGAAGAAGCAGGCTCATAGCAGAGGAGCCTGATGTGGGGCTCGATCCCATAACGCCGGGATCACGCCCTGAGCCGAAGGCAGATGCTTAACTGCTGTGCCACCCAGGCGCCCCAAAACAATGTGATTATTATCCCATTTTACAGAGAATAAAATTTTGATTTAGATAAGTTACTTATCTTGCCCAAGATCATAGCTCACTCTCAATTTCTATCCTGTGTCATCTGTCACAGTTTCCCACATTGGCCATGAGAACAACACCTTCACCCCCGCACAACGATGGAAAAATACTGGCAAAAACATGCCCATATTCTAGATTCCTTGCTGATTATCAATGTTTGGTTAATGTATTTTTCTATTCAGATAGTCAGTACAATCAATTAGCTGTGGATTTAGTCAGATTCCTTACTTACTAAGGATACACCTGGTTGTATCTGTAGGCTTAGTGACTTTAAATAGTCACCTTTTGTTACGGTGCTTAATAGTTTTTATTCTCAGAGGGCAATTTTGTCTTCACCTTATCCCCTGCTTCTAAAAGCACCCTACCATAGCCCAGATACATACCAACCATCCCCATTCTAGTATCTAAAGTTTTATGGGTTATTTTGGAAAGCCCTGTTGATTTACTGTTTCCCATTTTTCTTCTTCATGTGATTGAATTATTTAATTTTTTTATCATCACATCTCTCTTCAGCCATTTTTTCTTTTAGGGTGACCAGTAATTCAAGTCATGTAGTATGTACTTATTGCGACCCCATTATTTACTAAGCATTGCTAAATGCTAAGCATATAACAGCAAGTAAAACAAGGTTCCTGCTCTCAATGAGTTTATATTGGGAAAGACGGAGCAGTAAATAGGAAAAGCTGATCCTTTCCCTGGACCTGCTTATAATCGGCTTTTCTGAGTTCATGTCCCATGGCTGCATTTTTCTTCACTCCCACATACTCTAAGAGTGACATGGTAACGTTCTCCCATGATAACCATTATTTATACTTACGTTTGATTTTTGGTCTGGGGGTGTTTTTGATGGTCAGAATTATTTCCAGATCAGCAATTTTCTTCTTAAATCGTTTGGGTTCAAAATGTCAACAAAGGAATTCAAAATTTTATTATATACTTTGCTTTTAGCAGACTTTCCTGAGAATGCCGCAGGTAAAAATTTTAGTCAGGATAGCGAGAATTTGATTATAATAGTAATACCGTGCAGATTAAACCAGGCATATGATTATAATAGTAGCACAATGAAAATTAGACTAAGCATAGTTTATTAATTCCTTGATGATTCAGAGACTAGTTTAACACGTTGCCATGACAACGTCCGGATCAGGGCTAAAATTTATAACATAAAATAGTTGGGTAAGTGGAAATAGACCTGGGAAAATTTTGAATATTGGTACCAGTATGGATCAAAATCTGGAAGCACTGTGAAAATCTATTACAAATTAATTGAGAAATGTACTGAATTTTAGTACTGGAAGTATGAAACATGCATGCCATCTACCATTGCGCTGAAGTGAATCATTGGCCTCAGATGCTTCCTTTGGAGTCAGTACAAGTCAAAATATGTTGCTAGGAAAGTTCCTCAAAAATGTTAATATTTAAACATTGAGTTACACCTAATCAGTCTGAAACTCTTAATTCAGATTTGAATTTGGGATAACAAGTTCCTTTCATCCTTTCTGCCTCCCTCCTTTTCCTCAACTAACCCATATTTTAGCTCCTACTATGTACAAAGACAGTACCTATTAGGATTCCATGTGAACAGAAAAATTTGAAGTAATATATGAAACAGAACTGGTCTTAAGTCTGCAGTTCCCAAGCGGAGTCTCAAGGAACCCTGGGATGTCACAGTGAATTCACAGGGTGCTGCAGGGCAGTTCGTCCTTTTCAGGGAAACACAGAAGACAGAGCAACATCTGTCAGCGCCCAGACTATTAGCTGAGTTAGTTCTGTGTTTCCACATTAGATAGTACTGCATTCTTTTCAGTGACGTCTTAGCTTTATGGAACTAGTTTTTGGGAGGTGCTATGATAAGAAACAAGAGCTGCATGAAACTCAGTGTGAAACAGATGTAAGTGGTGGGGCCAGGTGTGACTCCAAGGCTTAAGAAACTCTGCAGTGTCTAGCAGGTGCACACATCCCTTTGGTGAGTAATCTTGGTTATTTAAGAAGGAAGTAACAATGCTGTTTTTCTTTCAGTTTAGGAGTATTTTCAAATAGCTGCTAAGTTATTAAGACTTAAGTATTATTTAGATCTAACAACTTAATAAACAGAACTGTTAGCTATTTCTCTCAGCCTAGGGACAACATGAAAAATCCCTGACACACCAAGGGTAGTATGATTTGAAAAAGTTTGGGGACCTTGTTCATTCGTAGGTACTGATCACTCTAGAAACTCAGTAGCTTTATCATACTTTTAAAATACAGCTCACTTTCATTATTTTTTAGATAAACTCAATGAACCTCAAAAGGTTCATCATTTACGCATATTGTCCTGATTTTATTTCCTTAAGCTATTCCCGTGTCCCTTCTTCTGAATTCGTATGTTTTCAAAGTTCCCAGCTTGTTTTTTTTATCATGAGACGGCTATGTGTGGTGTGGGTAAGGCTGTCCACAGATGCACACTCTGTGTGGGGGCAGGGATGGAAGGCTCAGCAGCAGCCATTATGATATGAAGCTTCAGTCAAATGCTTGCAAGATGGTACCTGACTACCTATACCTGCTTAGCTTATTAGCATGGAAAAGATTTGCTGTATTGTTTAAAAGCTACTTATCTTGAGTGTAGTTTTACCTTTTTTTGTTCTCGTTGACTTGTAAAATACCCATTTGTGGCCATCTTATACAAATAGGTGTTTTCCTATTGGTTTATCCTGAGTCACTAAATATATCTTTTCCAAGGTAGAATTTTCGAAGATTGCTAGTATCTACAATTAAAATGTATTTTAAATTTCCCTAAGGATAAACCATAAATTACTTCAAATGGATTGGTATTAAACCAATGTATTAGTTAATACTGATTTTTAAAAGTCATGAGTTAAAAGAGACGACATTTGTTATGGTTTTGCTTTATTGCTAGGAGGATATCACTGGCCACTCCTCGACAGCTTTATAAATCTTCCAACATGACTCAGCGTTGGCAAAGAAGGGAAATTTCAAACTTCGAGTATTTGATGTTCCTTAACACAATAGCAGGTAAGACACCTCATTCTTTAATTCATACTACGTTTGTTTTCATCAGAATCATTGGTAATATGACTTGATGGAATACACATTTTCCTTGGAATTCAAATGCGGCATTAGAATAAATATTGAAACACTCACGTTAAATGTGATCAGAAACTCTACAAGCTGGTACTGAGGTTTTAGATGCATTTGTTGTTGAAGAGGCTTTTCCTTGCTCTCCTTTTGCCATTTCCTTTGCTGACAGCTTTGTCTGAAGGTTTATTAGAGTCAACAAACCATTGCCAGAAAGTGTCTGGAAATAATAATGGGAAAATGTAATTTCCCTACTTTGTCATTCTCAGCAATAGCAGCTAGACAGGAGAATAACAACAGGATTCTGCCTAGTACAGATGTCACCTGGATTATGGCATGATTGGGTTACAGGATCTTTTTTTCCTAAGATCTTCAAATAAAAATATAAAATCAGATTGGGTTTCTAAATGATGAGGAACTGCCATCAACCTCAGCGGTACGATGCTTGTAAATTAGAAGAAGGGAATGGCTTTGTTTTTCTGCTAAATCAGGGGCTGTCAGTGGTTAAACATGTTTATGAGATTTAAGTATCTCTTTCTTTTTTCCTAAATTAAGCTCCAGAAGCCCTTATTCATGGTGAATTACAAGAAGTTTACTTCTATAAATCAGGCTCTACAAAAACTTTTTGGAATCAGATGAATTGAAGTAACTACATAAATACACATGCATCCCTTTGGTTATTGTTCTGTTATGAATAAAGCCTCGGAACCATGAATTTAGAGCCCTGGTCTCTGAATCGTTGCTTAAAAGGATAGTGTGTAATAGCACTCTTGAAATCGATCATGTACGTGTGAATGTGGATGCTTTAGGGATATACATACTAAATATGGGTGATACAGATATGTATTAGATAGGCAAGAGAACGCAATTTGTGAACAAAGAGGATAAGAGTTGTCGGAAATGGTTTTGCACTTTAATCATTTAAAACATATTGCAATGTTAATGACTTTGCTAATAGGATACTAGAGGTACAACCAAAGGATTATTACATAATTAAATTTTGGTATGTATTTTATATGCGTGTTTCTGTTATATACATACATTTTCATGTATATGAAGATATACACACTTCAAGGTATACACACACGACATATTTCATACATATATATATCAGTATACGTGATGTTTATATCTTAAAGAAACCTGTTTACTCCCTCAAAGACACAGGAAATGTTTAATTAGCACATATCGTTTACATGGATGGGTAGAGTGGACTTAAATATCTGAAACGTAAAAACTTCATTAGCATGCTCAGCTAACAGCATGTGTAGCAGAAAGAAGCTTCAATGCCAAAGAGAAGAAAGATAAAATCTCAGATGTGCCAACTTTGTCCTAGAGCATAGGCGGAATTTCAAGTTTTAACCCTATCTTGGACTTTACTCTTTCAGTAACCATATTTAATATGTTCACATCAGTTATAATAAGTGATATGTTTGGTCTTCTGTCATCTCATTTTGTACTATTTTTAAAGTGTTTTCTTGTTTTTTGCATTGGTTTGTTTTTCTTTAGCCTTATACATTGTTGCCCACTTTATTAGTGATTTAGAATGTAGTCATCTTGTTAGTAATTCTCCTAGGCATATGTTTAAATTTTTTTAAAACCCTCTAAAATATATTTGTCTTATTTTTGAACTCAAAAATGAATCAACTTTAACTCAATTTACTCCTTATTCATTGCCTATCTCTGTCAATATGATTTACTACCCAGAATCCGTATTCTTCCTGAACTCTTATTTTTTGGGGTCCATATATTTTGCATATTATGAAGAATGTCAGACGCCATTAAAATTTTCTTCTTGCTAACGCAGTTTATTACTTTCAGCTACGTGGATCTTTACCTGATTTTTAGGATGGTGTTTGTTCTTTCCAGTCTTCTGCAGTATTTTCACATATTCAGTGTGTTAGGCTTTTGTGTTATCCTTGAGAAATCTATCAGTAATCATTGTCTACCGTATGTCGTAGGTGGGCGTATGATTTTGTCCTTGGCTGTACCAGCTACTTGGAGCTGTTGTATGTAAAACTGGAAGACGAGGGGCTAAACCTCACTCACATAAGCTGTTCTGCTATTCTAAGATGGGATTCTTGCTGTCTTTCTGGTTAGAATGTGGTCTAGTTCATTGTTTTAAAGGACTTTGCTGGTGTCCATCCTTCTGCACTACATTTTAGTGATGTCAGATACTTCCCGCAGTATGGTACAGGACCACCTATAACCACTGCCCCCTGCATGCCTGTTGCTTTCTGGGAGTTTCTTTCTCTGGCAAGCTTAGAAAGATTGCAGTCTGGATGGAGATGACGTTGTGATCCCTTCTGAAAGCTACACCTGAGCAACACAGACAGTTTTTTTTCCTGATTGAGACAGTCTTTGGGTTTCTGGGCCAGAGCATGCAGGTCATAAGGGATATTTAAGTGCCATTCTACTCTCTTTTGAATCATTGCGGTCTGTTTTATTTGATGACATAAAGAAGATAGAGGCCACTGGCTTTTTTTAAAAAGAATTTATTGGAGGGCGCCTGGGTGGCACAGCGGTTAAGCGTCTGCCTTCGGCTCAGGGCGTGATCCCGGCGTTACGGGATCGAGCCCCACATCAGGCTCTTCCGCTATGAGCCTGCTTCTTCCTCTCCCACTCCCCCTGCTTGTGTTCCCTCTCTCGCTGCTGTCTCTATCTCTGTTGAATAAATAAATAAAATCTTTAAAAATAAATAAATAAAAGAATTTATTGGGCTTTTCCTTTACAGTGATTGTAACTAAACATTAAAATCTGTCTGTTGTAAACAGTGGGATAAAAAGAAGTATAAAATTGGGACTAGGAACACAGCACTTACAACTGGATGGGTAAATGAACTATACATAAATAAGAGAGCATTTTAAGAGCTGATATTAAGTGCTGAATAAGAGCTGTAAATAATGAATGCTGTGAGAGCGAAGCAGAGTAGAGGAGTTTTAAATATGTGTTTGTCTGGGGAGCGAAAAAAGAGCAGAGCTTTACAAATTTCTGCCAGTCGGATATGGGATGTTTTCAGTAGACATGAGTAGCATATCTTGGCTGGAACAGCGAATAAGAGGAGATAATATTGGAGCTATCGGTAAGAGCCAGATTATAAAGAGCCTGATCTTAGACTCTTAGGAGTCAGTGTGATTTTGGAGTAGAAGGGAATGCAATGTGGAGTTTTAGGAAAATTAAACTGGTAACGATGTATGGCCTGAATCAGAAATGAGATAGCCTAAAGTTGGGGAGAGCTGTTGATAGGAGAGTTTGACAGGTCTCCAGATAGGAAGTCAATTTGTTCAGTTTTTTAGTAAATAGTTACTGAACACACACTCTGGTGCTGACACTGCAGAGAAAACGAAAGTATGGTTTCTGCCTTTGAAGAGATCATAGTGTAGTCAGCAAAACACCATGCACACCAGCAGTTCCAGGAGAAAGTGATCATTGTTAGAACGGGAGGATATGCAAAGCCGTTTGGAGTCACAGATCTAGACAACATTACTTATAACTAAGAGATCAGGAAAAGCTTCTCATAGGTAACACTTAAATTGGAAATTGTAATATGAGAAAGAATTCACTAGAAAGTAAACAGAAGGCATTCTAAGAGAAAAGAAGACGTGGGGTGAAGAGCTGGATTAGAGTAGTGGCAGCAGGTATGGCAAAAAGAGAATGAGAGAGAGAGCTGCATGACTCCATATACAGTGTCATTACAGAAAAAGTAGAAATCACTGTGATGGGAACACCGCGTGTTCAGTGGTTGACAAGTGTGGCCCCCTGACTGGCAGTATCAGTGTCACTTGGGACTCATTAGAGGTGTATATCCTCAGACGACTCCTCAAACCTGCTGAATCAGAAATCCCGGGAGTGGGGCCCAGCAATGTGCACTTCGGCAAGCCTTCTAGGTGGTTTTGATGCATGCGCAGTTTGAGCACCATTGCCCTAGACATTTAAGACCTAATTATCAGCACAATATTTGCATATAAAGACATTTAGAACATACAAGAGGGCATGCAGTTACGTGCCATTAACAGTCCTAAAAGTTTACAGAAGTGGGAGATGAGGATGAGCCAGTCTACTCAAGGGAAGCCTGTGGAAAAGGTGGGATTTGAGTTAGCTCCTCAAGGATTTTGTCTACAATAATGATGATCCAGGCAACATGAACCTTTATACAGAATTAGAAGGACAGTTGAAAATAGTCACGAATGTAAATGTCCTGAGGTACTCTTCCCGGATATATTCCTGCTAATTCTTCCCTGGCCATCATTCTGAAGCTGTAAGTAGGAGTGCTATCTTGTATTGAGCACCAGCATTGAAGATTTAGGTGATGGTTTCATAGAGAAGCTTCACTAAAGAGAAACTGAACCCCAAGGTGGTGTAGCAAAGGCCTCAGCAGGTGCCACAGGGAGCCAGGAGCTAGGACAAGCCTTCGAAGGTGTCTTGCCTTGAAGCAAGGGGGCCAGGCCTTCGTTACCTCCTCCACACTGCTGTCACTAGAGCAGGCTCCTGGGAAGGAGACCAGACGTTGGGCCAGAGGGCTTTCCTCCAACAGTGGTGACTCCTGGGGAGGAACTTAGCTGAGTACCTACCACCAGCCACAGTATCGCAACATGGCCACCAACCTAGCGTCCAGGATACTCGTGCTTCCCAGAATCACTTGGGGGGCTTGCTCCAACATGGATCGTTGGGCCCCATCCCCACAGGTTCTGACTCAGTAGATTGAAGGTGGGACTCAGATTTGCATTTCTAACAAATCCCCGGGTGATGCTGAGCCACTGGTCTAGGGTCTGCCCCTTGAGAACCACAGCTCTACGTTGATATTCTTTAAAAGACATACCTAAAGATAATCGTATTAATCTTCTGTAGCACTCACACCTTCAGTGGCGCTGTCTTCAGCTGTCTGTATCACACGTGTTGGCACTTATGGTAATGTGGCCTTAGCATTTTATGTCTGTATTTCATCTTTCTAATGAGATTACGAGATCGCTACAGGAAAAAAAAAAAAGTTTTGCCAAGTAAATACCCCTCAGATTGAACTGATTTAATACTTAGGCTTTGCGAGTGTTTTGCTTGATTGTGTGATCTATTATGTGAATTTACTAGAATTGCTAGATGAGATATTCTTTACATTTCCTTGATTAAAGAGAAGGGTTACAGAATGAGAATCTGGAAAGATGAAACAATCTTTCTTGGCTTCACATTCTTAAAAATACAGGCTAATGTGACTTAGTAAAGCTACATTTTCTATAAAAAAAAAACATTTTGGCTCCTGTCTTACACTCTCAGACTTACCTTTTTTCTCCAAAATATTATTTTGACATGAAATACAAAGTACATTTATGCCCCATTTGTTGTTCTCCATTTTTTTGAGGTCTGTCATAATTGGCCAATTTCGCTGTTCTCCTTTCTGGATGCTTTTAAAAATGAGACTCTGTATAAAGCATATAGCACCAGTGTCTTAGTATTAATGCAGTATTAGATTTTTTTTAGACCCTCATGTGATATAGGTATATATGCGTAATTGCATATAAATACACATTTTATTATATAGAGGTGAGTTTTGTAAAAAAAAAACTTTACATGGTAAAAGAATTTTATCAAAACTTCAGAAAACATCCTGTTTCTAAAAGACACCTAAAAGCCCACACGTGTTTCATGTCCTATGGTTTGTTCTACTTATAAATTTAATAAACGCTCATTTTAAAAAATTGGAAATATGGGAAAGAGTAATTAAAAAATTAACTCACTCGTAAGCCTGGCAGTATATCCATCACATTTAACAATGTTGGTAGTTTTTCTCCTTTTTCTTTTTCCGTGTGTGCTGTCTCGCTGGGAACCTGATACACATACAGGTCCAGTTTCTTCTGTTTTGATTCCACTAAATATTCTTGGAAGACATGATTTTTAAAACTGCTTGAAAGTCTAGCTCAGGACTCTGGTATAATTTATGTAACTATTTTTGAAACATGCTTTTTTTATTTTCAAAGAACTTAAGTTTTGGAAGATTTATGTAGAAGAATTTTTTTTCTTTTTTTTTTACATGTGGAAGAATTTTAATGATGCTTAGAGTTCAAATAAAAATGTGGTTTCAACCTCTAATTCCTGGCTTTGACCCGATTTCTGTTCATTGTGTTCTGGAAGATACAACCTATGCCTCATTTTATACCTTATTAGATACTACCATGAACAAGACGTTAAAATCTGGCATTCTTGCATTTAAGAAAATAGCAGAGTGATTGCTAACATAGCTTTGTGTAAATGATTCCGTTAGGTCTGAGAATTTTTTAAAGGTTTTCGAGTTGTGTTTCATATGATCAGCTAATGAATTCAGCACAACTTCCCCAACCCCAACCTTTTTCTCCTGTTTAGCATTTTCCACTTTTTTACTCTGTGATGTACAAGCCCTCCCTGGTTAATTATGTATATATTTAGCTACTGCATGTGTTGGGCTTATTATTGTCATCTAATTAGATGTAACTTGAACTGCTTGCTTCTAGAAAAATCATTAAAAATTCTTTCCTAATGACCTAGAGATGACAAAATGTCTGTAAAGTGTGAAGAAGCAGACAAGCACAGGAACATCGCTCTTAAAGAGTGTTAATCCAGATGCTGCAATCATCTAATTAAACAATATTTTGCTGTCATTAACATTTTCACCAAGGAATTGCAGTTATAATTTCTTTGTCAGCTGTCTCTAGATCACTTTACCTTCAAAACTAAAGTGCCATATAAAAACATTAAATTGGATGGTTTAATTAAAAAGTTTTTTTTTAAATGAAGAAACATATCCAGGGTTTCTGAGATCTCATTTACTGTGCTTCACTTTTATTGTTTGAGTAGATTAGTGTCATAGGCTTGCAATATTTAATATTCATCTTCTAAGATAAAACCTTATAAGCATAGTTAGTAAAAAAAAAAAAAAATCCCTTACCACTGCTGGAAAAGGAAAGAACCCAACCAATTACAGCACAAGGTTATTTACTAAACTTCTCAATTATCCTAAAAGAAAAAAAAAAAAAAACCACGAAACATAAAAAACAAAAAAACAGAACAGAACAGTTGATAAATAGGTACCTCTAAGTAACAGGTTTTACTTTGGAAATAGTTCACTTCTTTCGCTAATTTAGTAAACAGTCATTTTTTTTTTGTTCGTTTCACAAAGATGTTCAGTAAAATAATTAAGTAACAATCCTAATTCAGGAATGAAAAATCCCAAAGTACCATTTACTTATACTTTCTCATCCATGTGATTTTTAAAGATATTGTGCATTTATAATTTAAATAAAAAATGTATATTGACTATCCATAGAGTAAGGCTTTTATATGAACATTTTTATTGAAAGAGGTTTGACTCTATGTAAGTACACTGATTTATAAAATTTCTTGTATTTATTAGGATTTAAATGATGCTATCAGCTTTAGTAATTTAAAAGTTGCTAAATTTTTGTTAGGATTTATGTTGAAGGAACCTTCCATTGATTATTAGAAATGAATTACAAAAAACGAAGGACAGAGCAGTTGCCATAAGCTGTAACTCTTGTCATCAATTTTGTGTGTGTGTGTGTTTTAAAGACGATGGTTTCTTCCTTTGCATGTTTTCCAGAAATGCCATTATATTATTTCCTATATTAGAAAATCATTTCTGTTAAAAGGCTGATGTCTTCAAATGTAGTGTCTATTTTTATGCTGTTTGTATTTATATGATACATTTAAGTACTAAGTCAATATAAATTGGCTTATTTATTTTATTTTGACAGTTCTTTTCCTTAGTATATATGGAATAAAACCTTATCAGAAAATTTAAAAACAATTATGGTATCTAATTTTCAGCTATTTTATTTATATAAGTAATATAAATATAAATATATGTTACAGGAATAACAGCAACATCATTCTAGAAAAATACACTTATTTACTGGAAGACCTATTTTTCATTGAAACCTACAGATTTTTAAGTAGAACGGTAACCCAGAAAATGACAGAGCCCTAAATATGCCACAAGCCCACTTTGAATCCCAGAAATACCTCTGCCTAGGCAATTGGACTCTGTGTATATACATATATAGAAAAAATACTGAGAGTCATCAGGTGTCCTAGGCTGACATAATACGTGAGCTGTCAGTAACACATTTCAAATTTTAGAATTTTACACATGGTGCTTTACAGTGATACTGCTTTAGCGGAACATTCTTGTGCACGAGATGTTAATAAAGGTTCCGAATTTGTGTTAATTCTTATCAGTCTGATTCTTCACAGTCGACTTATGAACATAAAACAGGTGCATTCGTTGGCTGAGCCGTCTGGCCGCAGACACTGCCTTCGAGCTTAACACGCATGCTCACAGTGTCGTTCTCTCTCATGTATACTACTCTGCCCCAGGTAGTCCTCATCCGCCAAAGAGACTATCCTGCAATCTTAATTCCTTTTCTCACCTGGCTATTTGTTCACCTAAAATTTGGTTCATCTTATCCCATTTTTATCACCTCTGTATTCATTCCTTCCAAACTTTTATTGGCAGACGGTATGTTTGAGATTAAAAACGAAACAGAGCCCTAGACTCTACATTCACGTGTTTACAGAGTGATGGAGAAGCAGACACGTAAACAGCGATGTGTATTAGCGGCAACCCGCGTTCGTGTGAGCGCTGTAGGGGGAGAACAAAGGGGAACCTAACCTGCCTCTCGCCTCAGTCCAGGAAGTGGAACGTGGAAGCAACATCCTGCTTTCTATCTGTTACCTCCATCAATTTACATATTTAAAGCAATATATCAATCTGTTGTGATGATGCAGCAATATGTGATTCTGTTGATGCGGAGATTCGTATCATTAACAGATAAAATAGCCACCTGGTAAGATGTTTATGAAATGAATGAATGAATTTGATCTGATACTGGTAATAGCAGATTTAGTTCTCCCTTGGATCATGGTTGGTTTTTTCCTACTTCACAACCACATTTACCAATTGCTACAAAAAATAGGTATCACTTAATGACAATTCTTGACGCCAAACGAGATCATGTATGCGTGCATATCTATGTTACTGTTATGCTCTGTGTGATGTGTGCACTAAAGCATTCTAGATGAAATCCGTATCACTGAATACTGGGGAAATTGCTCTTTTGTATGAATTCAAATGGAAATTAGGAAGTTACCCATGATCAGATTATAACATAGGTTTGGAAAAAAAAAAAAAATCTTGTCCCAACAAGATTTGTCCAACAGGATAGTGATTCTCTTAATTTCATCTGCTCCTATGTTACTTCAGTACCAGTTTATGAGGGTGAGCCAGTGCTGTGCGTTCCCTAAACTTTTTACCTTCCCACTGTGCTTCCATAGCCCACCTGAGCCTCTTAAATCATTCTATCAGAAAATAAACCACAAACCCAACCTAAGGGGCCGCAGCTCTCCACTAAAGTGAAACAACATAATACAAAAAGAAAACGCATGCACCTAAAGGAGTGAAAACAATGTGTGAGACATCTGCCTCTGAACTTTTTCATACTGGCTTCAGAGGACCTCTGTTAACTCGTACATTCTCAAGTTATTCTTGTATTCGTAATTCTTGATATAAGCTCAGTATAGCATTCAGTACACTGGCAATGTAATTTCTAGCTATATAATCATTGCAGTAGAATACCATCACATAACCTGCAAGTGTACAGGTCGGCAGGATCCCTCATCCATGATCACTTTCGGGGATCTTCACCAACAAAGCCCTGCTTTTCAGGTGCTGGTAATATCTTCATCAGAGCCAGCAGAAAAGTGACGGAGATTGGAGGCACCCATGTGGCAGGTTGCAGTGGGTCAGGGCTGGATGTGGGACATAGCACTTCTGCTCAGGTTCTGTCAGTTAGAACCGAGTACCATGCCCATAGCTGCTTGTAAAGAAGGTTGAGAAATATGGTCTAGCCCATAAAGAGAAATGAATTATGATAAAAGGCTCTCAGTCTCTACCACACGCTTATATTCTAGAAAGTAATTCTAGTTACTCATGTCTTATTATTGAGTAAATTCACTTGAAATACATTGTTGTTAGAGTGTTTTTGATTAAACAAAGACAGAGTTCAATAAACGAGTTACTCTATTCTGAAATAGTTTCCTTATATGAGAACAAGAACAATTTCATAAGCAATTAATGCATATACAGATTTTCATTTCTTGTTTTCATTACTAGGACGGACATATAATGACCTGAACCAATATCCCGTGTTTCCATGGGTATTAACAAACTATGAATCAGAAGAATTGGACTTGACTCTTCCAGGAAACTTCAGGGACCTATCAAAGGTAACTTTCAAATATATAGAAGTCAATTTTCTTCATAAACTTTATTCTAAAAACTTTTCTACCAGGTATATGTATATACACACAATATGTGCAAGATATATATATATATATCTCCATCCAATTAATGTTTGTAAGAAAGTAAACCTGGGTCCTCTCCTTTTGTGGTCAACGTCTAAATCTCATCAATTCTTACTATAGGTATTATGCTACAAGAAGATAAATTAGTATTAGCATAGGCAAAATGCAATACATATTTGAGAAAGAGCAGATGTAAGGGGAGGTTGCTCATATATCCTTGGTTTTAAAGGTCAAGATAGAAAAACCTGAAATTAGAACAAAGTATGGTTGCACATTATTTCTGTGATATATTTCTTAGGTGATAAGACACGTAATCTTGACCATAGCGCGCACGCACACGCACACACACACACACACACACACACTACGTAGGGGGGCATCGTAGTGAAAAGAAAGTAGGGCACAATAATTTATCAAGGACCTGCTGAAATAGAAGAGAGACGATTTGGCCCAAAAATGGCAAGAAAAAATACATAATGGGGGATAAGAATAAAAAGCGAATTTGTGGTTAGTTCACCTCATTTGTCCAGAGGAAACATAAGTGGGATACTCAGTTATTGGAAGTGCAGTAAAGGACTAGAAACAAAGCCCAAAAAGCTTCTCTATAGGCTAAGCTGATGTCAGAGCCAGACTGTTAAGTTGTGTATGTATACTTTAGCCATTTTAAGCCTCAGCCCCCATTCACTCTGAATTTCGCTCTGTTTTCTATAATACTTGGTGGCCCGCTTGAGCAATCCACACCAGGTTATAAGGCATATATGTGTATGTTTGGTTTGGGTGGCGGGAGGGCTGAGGAGCTCATGAGCCAGGGTAGCATAAGCATTGCAGCCAATTAAAAGTGATCCCACAGATTTTTTTTATTTTAATTTTTTTTATTATATTATGTTAGTCACCATACAGTACATCCCTGGTTTCTGATGTAAAGTTCGATGATTCATTAGTTGCGTATAACACCCAGTGCACCATGCAATACGTGCCCTCCTTACTACCCATCACCAGCCTATCCCATTCCCCCACCCCCTCCCCTCTGAAGCCCTCAATTTGTTTCTCAGAGTCCATAGTCTCTCATGCTTCATTCCCCCTTCTGATTACCCCCCTTTCTTTATCCCTTTCTTCCCCTACCGATCTTCCTAGTTCTTATGTTCCATAGATGAGAGAAACCATATGATAATTGTCTTTCTCTGCTTGACTTATTTCACTTAGCATTATCTCCTCCAGTGCCGTCCATGTTGCTGCAAATGTTGAGAACTCGTTCTTTCTGATAGCTGAGTAATATTCCATTGTATATATGGACCACAACTTCTTAATCCAGTCGTCTGTTGAAGGGCATCTCAGTTCCTTCCACGATTTAGCTATTGTGGACAATGCTGCTATGAACATTGGGGTGCATATGGCCCTTCTCTTCACTACGTCTGTATCTTTGGGGTAAACACCCAGTAGTGCAATGGCTGGGTCATAGGGTAGCTCAATTTTTAACTTTTTAAGGGACCTCCACGGATGGTTTTTAACTCAGCACACCTTCTCTTGCCTGCTTTCTTACCTTTGAAAACTAGACCTACCTAAGTTGAAGTTTTGTATTCCACTGCTTACTCGCTGTGTGACCTGTAGTCACTTTCCCTTAGCCTGGGTTTTCACATTTGTAATAGGAGAAGAGCACTACTATCCTAAGCCCCACAGTTGCAAAGATCAAATGACATGTGCATTTAAAGAATGTGACATGGTTCTTGGCACATTGAAGCACCTCGTGATTATTAGCTCTCATTATTACACATGGAATATTTCTTAGCCCGTATTTGAAGCCTGTGTACTAATATTTGCATATTCTTATCTGTCATTCATTCTCTAGTTCTGTGATTTAATGTGACTTCCTTATCAAATCTCCATTGCTACCTCATTGCTAATTTTAGTTATGATATTATGGGTATGAAAGGGACCTAAGAGGTCAGTTAGCCAACACCTTACTGAGAGTCCCACATCTGGGAGAATACAAAGTACTAGCAACCGAGTTCCAATATGGTTTCAAATATAGTAATTTTTCCAGTTCAAATGAACTGAACAAAAAATCTTGCATCATTTACCATGGACAAGTAATTATTCAGGTCCCAGGTAGATGGAAGCGTTGTAATTCATGAGGCCTGCCCTCCAGGAGCAAATCTAGTTATAAAGTATCTGAATCATAAAACTAATCTCTACAAAATTAAATAATAAGGTCCGATATTATATAGAGAGGACTACATGAGAGTCGGTAAGTAGTGTTTAGGAATGAGAACTACAGAGCTAGATGGCCTGGGTTCAAATCCTAATTGTGCCACTTACTGGCTTCAGGTCTTAAACAAGGTTAATTTTCTCTTTGCCTCAGTTTCTTCACCTGTAAAATAGGGATGATAGTAATAGGTTTGTTGTGAGGATTTGATGAGTTAATAAATATAAAGAACTAAAAAAAAATAAGTGTAAAGAACTTTGGATAGCACTTAGCAAACAATATCAGCTGATACTGTAGGTTTAAAGATGATGTAAATCATTGATAGAGGTCATGTATTTTCAATTGTCTTTCAAATATTGATGACAAATATATACTGTTACATTCATATTAGAGTTTTAATGTTTGAAGGTATGTGTTTTTGACATGACTTGCCAAGGGTGCAGTATAATCTTTGGGTATAAAACAAAACCAAACTTATTCATCAGTGTGAGGATGAAAACTGTCAAACTAGTTCTTTAACATAATCTCATCTGTGTATGTTTTATTTAACATTATTCAAATGACTGTTATGTACTGGTCACTATAAAGTACACATAGATACAATTTGTCGTAGATTTGCAAGTACCATGATACACAGTATTAAAACCTCAAGAGCTGACTGCCACTATGGCTATTTTAGATTTTTTTTTTTAGATTATTTTAAAAACAGGGAAGGAAGGCC
Organism: Ursus maritimus; assembly: GCF_017311325.1. NCBI lineage: Eukaryota > Metazoa > Chordata > Mammalia > Carnivora > Ursidae > Ursus > Ursus maritimus. The sequence goes on from NW_024423344.1 coordinate 15,185,156, forward strand.
TTTTTCTTTGAAATCAACTAGAATAATGTGGTGATAGGAAGCTTCTCAATTAAGTTTCCTTTACTTCCTCTGTTTATTTGTTCATCCTTTCAGTCAACAAATGTTTATCACACACTTCCTATATGTCAAGCACTTGTACTAGCTGAAAGGGTGTAGAGGAGTTAATAAAACAGACATAGTCACTGCCCTTCTTGGGAAGAGTCCAGTCCAGAGCTGAGGTGAAAACTCAAGTCATTACCAGAAATACGTGGCCAGCATATCTGACAGTCAGTATAGTGGGGACTGTACTAAAATGGAAATTTTCGCACTTAACTCCTCGAAGACATGGGACTCCGATGTTCTTGCAACACTGTCCCAACCAAAGAAGATATAGCCTTCAGTGTGATTCATATGGATAAGAGAAGGCATAGGTAAAATATTTGCTAATAATTATAGATTTTTAGTTTATCCATATAGAAAAGATGACATAAACTAAATGAGGAAATCACTGTTTCTAGAGTAACTGGAATATGTAAACATTTTCAGGTTTTTAATGCTGATCCATTTAATCTGTGTTGCTTTTGGCAGAACATTTCCCTTTGTAACTCACATGTGCTCTCCTGATTTTATATAATGTTAAATAAGTAGAAGGGGTAAACAGACAAGGCAATGGGAATACTAAATATACTTTCGCGAGCATGGAGTCCTTCCTGTTATGAACATTTGAACCCATGTGCTCTTAAAAGATAGATAGCTTTTTTTTTCAGCTCTGCTATGTTCCATGCTTTAGTAATTTGTTCTTTATATTCTGTCAGACTAACATGATAGGAAAATGTTAGCAAATTAAAGCCTCCTGATGTGTTAATAAATTACTCTTGCATTGTTCCCATGCTTCGTTGAATTTCTTAATAGGAACTTATTACAAATGGGCTAGAAACCCAAAACTATCCTGTATAAAAATCATTAATAAACAAGATTTTAATGTATGAAAATATATCATATTATACACCTAATAGGAAAATGAGATTTGAAGTATAATAATATAAGTGGAAGGACAAACTACTAAGAGTGAAATATTATTCCAATGAGATGACCACTAAGAAGCACATGAAATTCTTATAGGTATAATCAATACTACAAATGAAATTTTTTTTTTTTTAAAAAGTTTTTATTTATTTATTCGACAGAGATAGAGACAGCCAGCGAGAGAGGGAACACAAGCAGGGGGAGTGGGAGAGGAAGAAGCAGGCTCATAGCGGAGGAGCCTGATGTGGGGCTCGATCCCGTAACGCCGGGATCACGCCCTGAGCCGAAGGCAGACGCTTAACCGCTGTGCCACCCAGGCGCCCCTACAAATGAAATTTTTAATAGAGAGTTTGTTAATCTTCAAAAGCTCAACAAGAATTTGAATATCCGAATGATATTATTAACCAGGAACCTTCTAAAAGATCTCTAAGAGCAAAAGAAGTTGTTCCTAAACAAAGATTGAGACCCATGGACTAACTTCTAGTAGTGAGTAATTCTAGAATTTGTTGTTTAGTAAACAACATTTGAAGGCCCAAATAATTTTTATGTTTTTTTTTTAAAGATTTTATTTATTTATTTGACAGAGATAGAGACAGCCAGCGAGAGAGGGAACACAAGCAGGGCGAGTGGGAGAGGAAGAAGCAGGTTCATAGTGGAGGAGCCTGACGTGGGACTCGATCCCGTAACGCCGGGATCACGCCCTGAGCCGAAGGCAGACGCTTTAACCGCTGTGCCACCCAGGTGCCCCTATGTTCTAAAGGATAAAAAAGTATTAAAAAATTAAGAAGCTATGAAATATACAATAAATAAAATACACAATCCAAAAAAATCAGAAAATTTTCATCTTTCTACCCCCACATTACACTGGCTTCATGAAATTCTGTTGTCAGAACTTTTTGTGCAATATAGTAGTAAAACAGGTGCCTCAGTTCCAGATCTCACATCATACAACCCAAAGGAAGAGAGAGCATCTCACCAAAGTCATGCTCATGGAAGACAGAAAAACTTTTCTTTCCTAGAAATCACAAAAATGTCTTCTTGTGTGTACTTGGTGCTGCTTAACAGGGGTAGAATATGTTCCCTGGAGATGAGATAAGCCAGTCATTTCACGTTTGGAGCCAAAGGTAGAGTCAGGATCACACAAGACACCTGAAAGTTGACCAAAGGAAATTTGGATTTCTGTTCCCTAAAGAAAAGGGACTGAGTTGTGGTCGGCAAACCGCTCTGTTATAAAGTGAAAAATACAGTGTATCTGAGAGTTTCTTCTTTCTGATTTCTATAATCTAGAGAATAGCAAATAAATTACAGGTTTATATGCACATAGCTACTTCATAAAAGAAGCTTTGCAAGGTGCTAAGAAGACTTTAAAATATAGTCCTGACCCTCAAGGAACAGTCACTGGCTAGGAGGGAAAAACAGCCAACAGGCGGTAGCTTTTTATTACATACATACAAGTTTAATATATGAACATTCGGGAGGATCAGAGATAAATTTGCCATAAAGCTAATGAAGCTTGAACTTCAAAGCCGCTCAAGTTTCAGGGGCTTCGTATACCTTGACCCTCCTTTTATGTTCGTAGTCCTGGGTTTATTTTCTCAGAGAGCCCCTCTCCAACGAATTCCTCAGCTCCCTGAGCTTCTCTCTCCTCTTCTTTAACCTGAGCGCAGGAGTACGTACGTAACACGCTTGCTGAAGGAATTAAAGGCGCTAAAGTAGGAAAGGCACCTGGTGCCTGGCTCTCTAGTGGCATTCAGTGACGGGTAGCTACAAAGCACGTTTCCCTGACTGTCAGCTGAGGGTTCACTGTCTTTGGTACGATAGAAAAAAACATAGGGGAAGATTGCTTGATTTAATTTTGTTCTAATAAAATAAAAAGCAATACCTTTTAATAAAATGTAAAGTCAGATTTTCCTGCAGTAAGTAATTGCTTTTGCCTCTCTTTAAATTGTCAACTTATCAGAACCATAAACATCAAGATGCTGAAGTTAAATATTTATTGAAACTCGAGAGGCACATTTATTTAGACTGAAGTATTTTATTATATTCATAATATTCATATTCTTTCTTTAACCCACTTCAGTGAACGAAGAGCCCAGAAACAAAGTTCTTTATCAGTAAAATTTATTGGACCCCTCATTTGATTAGACCTCATAGTTTCAAGTTTCATTTATTACGTGTACAGGTTAGAGGTTATGTTTATCGTTTGGCGTGATGGACAGCAAATGAAACAATCTGTCATCGACTTATCTCTTCAATACTCAGCCAGCAGTGGGTGTAGACAATTTTTCCCTCATGTATCCAGATTTTCCTTATGGAGATGTGACCTCGTGGTGAAATCTATCTTAAAACATGATACACGCCGGTGCTTCTGTTATTTACATATACTCATATGAACTTTGCTCTTAAATTACAGTGGTTACATGACTTTGACGTGAAGCCCAGCCTCTGCTCATTAAAGTGTAAATGGAATTTTCCTATTTCCCAGTCATGCCCTCTGATAAATGAAATAGTTTCATCACAAAGCCAAGTCCTGCTAATATTGACATGAGCGTAAGACATCACACACACACCCATTCACTGAGTGGAAAAAATATATTTTGTTAACACAGGAATTGTTTGACTGACAGATGATGATAAGCATAACCATTTTCCCAAATTATTATGCCACTTAAAAAAAGGAAGTGATAATGCCTTGAGGCTTTGAAATGTGATAATGCAAATGGATGCACTGAAGTGTGAATACTCTTCAGCCGTCCACCCTTGATACTACTGCCAAATGTCTATATATACATAGAACAGGGTGTACGTTGTTAAGGTGGGGAATGCTCAATTCTGCAAGGTGGTGCAAGTTTCTAGTTATTTTATCTTTCTTTTTCATCTTCGGTTAACAATATCTAAAATGAAATTCATTCTATTTAGGTTAGTTTATAATCTCCCTAATGCTTAGGTTTTAACAACAATGCACGAAGAATGGGCCAAACGATTAAGTGTATTAGTAGCTGACTATGACGATATAAAACTTGGTAGAAGATAAAAATGTGAATGTGTAAATTTATTCTGTACTATCTGCCAAAAAAACTACTGCCAAATTTGAAATATTCTAAATATATGTTGAATGTCACCTTAACATAGAACCCAACTTGAAAACTGTTTTTATTAAGCTTGCTTATATTGCATTGTGGAAGGAAAGGTACTATTTTAAGACAGAGTATTGATTGGCAATATTTGGATACTGTCTTAAACTCATGGAATAAGCCAAGCCGAGGGTACAACTGGAAAGGGGGTAAATGCAAAAACGTACCAATTTCAAAATTGGGTTTAAGTTGATCATTTTAGTCATTTACTTATTCTTTCCTTACACAAGCTTTTATTCCACACCTACATTGTGCCAGGTACAGGAGATAAAAACACAGTAAGAACTAGTCCACACTATGAAGGGTTGACAGTCATTTTTAGGTTACCCAGTGGCATATTATGTTCTTTACCTTCTAATTGAAAGGAAGAACCAAGTAAATGTAGACAGAGAAGAGAGTTGGTTCATAGGCACTATGGTAACCAGAAAGAGTGAGGTGTTTTCTGTTTGTTTTTATCTCCACTGTTAGGGTGACAGGGAGCTTTGAGGATTTATGCAGAAGTCCCAAACCAGTCCCATGCTCTGTCTGCTTGTGCTGTATAGTCTCCTTTCTAGTTCCTTCCCATTTAACCAGTTGTTCTACCCTTTCAGAGAGAGAGAAAAAATACTAGAGCCTGTCCTGCTTTGAAAACTTTAAGCTGTCGGGGTGCCTGGCTGGCTCTAGCACTGCATGTGACTCTTGATCTCGGGGTTGTGAGTTTGAGCCCCATGTTGGGTGAAAGATTACTTGGAAAGCAAGAAAGCAAGAGGGAAAGTATGAAAAGAAAGGAAAACTTTGAGCTGTTAGAGAAGGAACTGGGAACAGTAGGAGCACTTCTGTAGCGTATGTTCTTAGGATACTACCTGCGGAGAAGGAAAGGGAGCCCTCTTAGGCACTTCGGTGTCACTTCTGAAGTACAGCACTATCAAGGCAAACCTAGGCCAGACTCGGTCTCCTTTAACCTTTCTTTCCAGCCGAAACAGAAGATCCAGTAGAGACGGTCTTGAAACTAATCTATAGGCTCATCATTGTACTACTTAATACCTAGAAAGCTTTTAGAACTGACACCTGGAGATTGAAGGTATTTAATTATTCCTCCATTGTTCTTATGTCAAGATTGGTTACTTTTCACTAAAGTATTTAAAACTAATTTTCTTAGGAATTACCCTGGGACAGTGATAACAACACCAGGCAATAGCTGACAGGCTCTTATTATGTAACCAGACATCCTGCTAAGCATCTTCCATAGATTTTCTCATTTTATCCTCACAACTTTATGATGAATTGCACTTGGGTTTATAGGTTGCATTTCCTTTCATTTGTTACCTAGTATTTCTCTATAGTAGGTAAGTAGAATATACTAAAAAAAAACCCAAACAAACAAAACAAAAAACCAAACCATAGTGATTAATTCATCTTCTAGGTGCCCTCCACCTTTCCTCAGTGCCCTGTACTATGAACAGCCATGTGATAGGAGCAGAGGACGCAAAGAAATGTATTGGATGAGCCATTTTGTACCTCCAAAGACTTCTGTCCTAATGGAACTGCCATACCTGTGAATATGCTAATAAGTTGTGCTCATCAAAATTCAACTTTAGCTCAAAGTCTCTCTTTCCTCATAATATAATTAATCATATTTATTTACCCTATGAAAAAATATAAAAAAGAATTGCACTCAAAGATAGCCAGCAAATTATATATCTTAACAGTTTTTATTAGTGCTTCATTACTTTGGGTTCCATTTTTTAGGGATGTATGTGGGAATTGTATGATGATTAGCTGAAGGTCACCTGATTATACCATTTTGTGCATAAAATTGCAAAGGGGAGACTTCATCTGTTTAAGAGAACAACATTTTGGGGGCGCCTAGTTGGCTCAGTCGGTTAAAGGTCTGCCTTTGGCTCAGGTCATGGTCCCAGGGTCCTGGGATTGAGCCCTGCATCAGGCTCCCTGCTCAGTGGGGAATCTGCTTCTTCCTCTCCCTCTGATCTCTCAGGTCATGATCTCAGGGTCTTGAGATCGAGCCCCACGTCAGGCTCTGTGCTGGGCATGGAGCCTGCTTAAGATTCTCTCTCTCGCTCTCCCTCTGCCACTCCCCACCCACACACGCTCTCTCTTGCTCTCTCTCTAGGAAAAATAAATTTAAAAATAAATTTTATAAAAGTTTAAATGTTCGTATTTGAAAGATTTTTCTGGGTCATATAATTGAGAAAAGCCCCTAACATTCTATACAGAGGATAAACCAAATTCTGGGGGGTTTTTTAGATTTTATTTATTTATTTTGCAAGGGAGAGAGAGAGAGAATGACACCGGGGGAGCGGCAGGCAGAGGGAGAAGTGGGCTCCCCTCTGAGCAGGGAGCCCGATGCAGGACTTGATCATGACCTGAGCCAAAGGCAGATGCTTAACTGACTGATCCGCCCAGGGGCCCCAGGATAAACCAAATTCTTAACCAAACAGTAAAAAGGAGTTAGGGAAGACTAAAAAATCTCCATTACTCTCACTCCCCAGGGCAACTATTATTGTAGTTTTATGTATATTCTTCAAAATTTTTTCTCTGAATAATTAGCAAAAATATATTACTTATATACTATAGGATTTTTAGAAAGCCATTGATACTACTATGATGTTGATAATGCTATGATGCAGATGGCTTTTGTCAACCCTAGTACTCGTAATAATTTAATATTACCTGTAATCCATTCTCCACAAAACTACTGGAGTTACCTTTTTAAGGCCTAACTCAGATCTTATTTACCTCCTGCTTAAAAGCATTCAGTGACTCTCCCCTTCACTTACCATGAAACGTGTTTCATTTCCCTGATCTGCGAAGCCATATGATATAACTTGGCCTATGTTCTCACGTCATCTCCTATGCCCTTCCTCTCATCTACTGTGCTTCAGTCACCCTCTTTCTTTCTGTTCCCTGAACATGTCAGTCAGGCCTCCTTAGAGCCTGTGTACGAGCTCTTCCTCCCTCTCGAATTCTCTCACTTCTGAACTGCATATCACTGGCTTCTCTGGTCAGTCAGCCTCTGCCTAGAGGTTCTCCTTGAGAGATGCCGTCCCTGTCACCCAGTCGCTACTACCCCATTCTGTTTTCATTGTCAGTAGAGCACTTATCCCTGGTGTTTTCTCATTTACCTAATTGTTTATTTAGATTCCATCTGTCTCTGCCTCTGAAGACACACACACACACACACACACACACACACACACACGAAACATCATGAGAACAACAACCTCATTATCTTATTGTAGGGTCTAGAGTAATTACGGACACATAGTAGGCACTCAATATTTATTGAATGAATTTACCTTGGAATTTTGTTCAAATCAACCTTTTCAATCAGACCCTTTGTTTTGCTTTGCTATTTCAAGCAATGTTGTGAGAAATATAAATATCCTTGTATCTGATTTTTTACATATTATAAATTCCTCAAAGTGGAATGATTGGATCAAAAGCAAGTGCATATTTTAAAAAATATTACCAGTTTGCCCCATGAGAAATGTATACCAATTTATATTCCTACCAACGGTATTATGACATATCATGTTTTGCTATACCCTGGCCAACACTGAGTATTGTGAAACTTAATTTTTGACAATCTAATGAATAAAAATAGTTTTTATTTGACATTTTAAAATTTGCCATGTAGTTCTGACTTTTGACTGCAAGGAACAGAAAATCAATTTAAACCGGCTATAATTTAAAATAGAAATTTTTTATTGGCCCACATAACTGAGAAATCAGGGATTGGTTAGTTCGGGAAAACTGGACCCAAGGGCTCGCCAGTGTCATAGGATGCTACATCTCTGGTATTTTCCTTCATTGATTTCATTTTCAGACAGGCTACCCTGTGTTATCGCAGTGATCCCTTTGTAATACCACTAGAAAAGAGAAACCTTCTCTCCCAGAGGCTTCAGGAGAGTTTCACTGGAATAACTTGAATTATCTGCCCATTTCTGTACTAATCTCAGGGGCCATATGGATAGCATATGCTGATTGCCCGCTCCGGATCACATGTCCACCCAGGGATCAGATAATGGAGTCAGCCCACCTGCACCAGGTATTCCAAGAGTCAGGAAGGAGTGGTTCATAAAGGAAGAAGGAGTAATGTATGCTGAACAGAAAGAGAATAGATGCCCAGTATGTTGTATGAGCTGGTGCTGTTCTTCCTACATATACTGGAAATTGCTTCTGTGAATTGCTTGTTCACCTCATTTGCTCATTGAGTCAACTAGATTATTCATTAGTTCCTTACTGATTTGTGAGAGCTCACTTTTTAAAGAAACTAGCCCTTTATCATATGTGCTATAAATATTTTTCACTTTGTCTTTTGATTTTGCTTAAAATTTTTGTCGGAAGTTTCCATATGGAAATTTGAATGTTATATAATCAGGAACGCCTAGGTGGCTCAGTCAGGTAAGTGTCCAACTCTTGATTTTGGTTCAAGTCATGATCTCAGGCTCAGGGCTGGGTGAGGAGCCTGCTTGAGATTCTCTCTCTCCTTCTCCCTCTGCCCCCCCTTCCCCAATAAATAAATAAATAAATAAATCTTATATAATCAGATCAATCAGTCTTCATTCATTCAGCATTTATTACATACCTAAAAAGAGCCAAGTAGTGTATCAGGTGTCTGCAAACATAGAAATAAGTAAAAGCCATTGCCTTGAAGGGCTCACCTACTGGGCAAAAAAAGTTATAGACTTACCTATTACCAGAAAGTGTCATGTAGGCCTTCACAGATGAAATTTGAGCTTCTTTGGGAAGAATGCATTGAAATTCCCTGGTCAGATAAGAAGAGAGGCAGGGAATTTCCTTGAGCACAGAAGCATATGTAGGTATGATTTCTATGTTGTCCTGAGAATTTGAAGAATGATGACATATATAGCTCATGACTGAAAAAAATGAAAAGACAAGAATTCTTGAAGCCTCTTCTCAGGATTCCCAAGCCCTTGGTTATTATTATGAGAGATAACAAGATAACTTTGATATGTTAGAAGCTCAGATGTGTTGAGAGTATTGAGATAACAAAAGCAATACTTAGGAGCCAAACAGATCAATCAGCTGTATCCCCCTTCCAGCTCTGTCTAGCACAAAGCTTCAGCTTGTTCTGTGAAACGTATAGGCTCTGACTAGCAGTGCAGTCTTGATTGGACGTTTCTTCATTGTCCTCCTCTATAATGTGAGGGAGTTGGACTTGTAGGCCTGTAGGGTGCATTCCATTTCTGAAGATCTGTGATGGTTTAGGAATTAAGTAGACAGTTATAGAAGAAAAAAATGCCATCAAGATCAGAATTTCCTATTTCACCATGAAATGGCAACGCAGTATTGTGGAAAGAGTAGAGACCCACGTACCTGTCTCCTCCTCATGAAGTTAGGTTCAGCATGAATGCCTTGGCCACCTCAAGATTTAGGAAAATCAGTCTAGAAAATGGATGTGAAAACAGTGTCTTTTATAAATATATAGTACCATTAGCATTTGCAGCAGGCAGCACTGGCAGTAGTGAGCTCACATTTTTTATATATAAGTAGAATCCTAATACCGTGAACATAATGAGCATTTTCAAGTTTTTTTGGAAATACCAGAATTCAGTTTTATTAATATTACTTTAATTGGACCTCTGATTCCTCTGGAAAACCTTTTTTGTTCTTAGAAATTGTAATCTATTTTAATGGCATTGACTGCGCCTCGAGTCAATCCACATTTATTTTTGATTTGTTTATTTATTCAAATCAATCCAGCCATGTGCCCAGACTTTCACATTCTCTCAAGTTCTTTGAATGCTTCATAAAGTACCCTTTACTCAAGTAGTACTTTTTATTTAAATTATCTTTGTTGTTCATTTTCACCTCTTTTGTTTATTTTATACACCTATCCCATAATATGCACTTGATAAAACTTGCGAGTTTCATAAAAGAGAAAGGTATTGATCGATTAAGGCTAAGAGAACAGAAAAGGAAAGAAAATAGGAAAATGTAACCAAAGAAAAAGTTCACACTCAGAAATGCATGCCATAGTGTTCTAACCAGAACTTTTCAAGGAGCCCTAGTTCTATTGCCTATTAATAGTTATTACGAAAACAAAAAAGAAGGATGAGGTTCTAGTAAAAATAGATAAATGGTAAACACTGGAGTGAACAAGGTTAACCAGTTCTATTTATAATAATATTTCTCAGAGCCTTTCATAATGTAAATCTCCATGAGTATCTGTTAAGATCTTTGTTCCATATAATAAAGTAGCAGGTGTTTTTTGTTTTGTTTTTGTTTTCAGGAAAACAAAGCTTTTTGTGGTATTTAAGACTGAGACAAATTTCTCTCTTTAATATTCAAACAGGGGAAATTGAGTGATAGAGTAGAGAAAATCCTCAACAACAATTCTTCAATAAATTCAATAGTTTTAAGTAGACGTGGTAATGTTACACATATGATTTTCCACCGATTTTATATTGAAAACCGTTCTTATTGCAAGCTAGGTAGGCTTTGTAACAGTTTTTAGAAACTGAATTATAATAAGAAATGCTACAGAGGTGGAATTTTTATTTTTAATTTTTGCATTGTTATCTGCATCATTTTCTCTTGTCTGTTACAGTGTCAAATTATGGCATACAAACTGACAAGAACAAAATCATGATACATCTAATAGCAAGGTCTAAACTTTCAGTTAAACCTTTTCATATGGAAACACTTAAGAAGCATAGAGGTGGCTGTTCCTAAAAGCCTTCTGTTTGAGAGAAAAGGAAACTGGTGATAATTACTATGGGTAATTATGGTAAAAATTGAAAATGTTTACAAAACAAGCTTATATGTTTTATGAAGTAGAGTTTTACTGTTTCACCAGATTTCCTACCTTATTCGTTTGCTAAATTCAAATGGCTTTGATGTTGCATTATTTGCTCAAATTTTAAAAGCATAACAAACACAACCATATCAGTTTATACATAGGTAAGTAGATCGTTATTGGCAGGTAGTTGATAGATGGACAGGTAGACAGATAGGCAGATAAAAAGATAGATATTACATGTTTGGATCCCATAAGGAAATATGTCATCTGTGATGAAATTTTTGTTTCCTGGACATTTTCAAGCCTTTTTCCTTCAGATGATTACTGCTTCTTGATTACCAGAGCAATATAATAGAAAAATAACAAGTACGAAGTAGATCATAAACATTTTGTTATATAAAATTCATTTCCAAATGCATTAGATAAAAATTCATAATTGGAAATTCATTTTAAGAAGTTACTAATGGAGGCGTGTACATACTTTCCTACAGTGCAGCTGTTCCCTACAAAGTAGTATTCTGTCAAACACTCCAAAAAAATGACGTGGATGAAACTCGAGTAAAATAAAAAGTGCAAATATTTATTTTATCCCTTTTCCAGTAGTTGGGGAGAAGGCTGGAAAAGATTAGAGGAAGGGCCTTGTTCCTTTTTCAAGAATGTTTTGTGTGGTCCTTGCAGAACAAACAAAATCTCAGATAAGGTCAATCCTTACAGATTGTGTGGCCATTTTATGCACGTGAAAGATCCATTAGCATAGTCAAGAGAGAACACAGTCTTAAACATTTTAAATGCTTTGAAAAAATCATCTTTTAATACTGAAGTAGAAAAACAGATGTCTGCACATCTAGAAAAGCATAAAATATGTTGGCTGTCTTAAAGGAAAAACTATTCCAATTCAGTAACGGCTCACATTTATTCCACTATATTAAGTACAATTTGACCCCAAAAATTAATTCTATATTTGTTTTAAATATTATTAATATTCTATGTGGCATTTAATGAAATTACATTGCCTTTTTATATAATGTAAAAAGATTTGAGAGATGAACAATGAAATGTAACACAGAATAAAATATAAGCCTTAGAATATTTAAAAAAATATATTTAAACCAAAGTTCTTAAAGATTTTTTAAATAATTAAATTAAACCAAACTTTTCAAAAATTTTTTAAAAATAATTAAATTGTTTAGTCTTTGTTAAGTTATAATCAAGTTAAAGAAAAATGAGCATAGTTTACAAATAATTTTAGTATTAAGGATAAGAGCCCTTGCAAATAAGAGTTTATTATGGAAATTTTAACAGACTTTTAACTGCTGACATCATTGTGTTATTTGAATTAGTCCCATGGGACCAAAAGAAAAAGCTTACAAACAATTTATAAATGAATCTTTCTCTCTTGTGTAACATTATTTGTCCCACAGAAACACTAATTTTCTAGTACTCCTCTTGTTAAAATTAAGCCCTGGGGGGAACTTCATAGTTAACTAGTAATATTAAATTTTGAATAAAGGAGTTCTATATTATACTTAGTATTCATCTTTTGTTTTCGCTATAAATATTTATATATAATAGTATGTATGCATCCTAAAGCAAAATAATGTAGCTATTAGGTATCATGAGAATGGACTCCATGTCCCATAAACCAAAATCAGACAGAAACTAAGCTAAAACAGATTATTATTTGAAATCATGAGGACTATATGCTAGAAATTCTTTTAATGATTAGGTGTGCTAAGAAGTTTGAGGCAATGACCCAATTAACACATGCTTTGTTGGAAAAAAGAATCTGTGTATATTGTATCCTGAGCATTTTACTGTGTGCTCCACTCTAAGGATTAACATCGTCATTGGGATGATCTGAAGGGTCTTCGTGGCCTTACAAAATGCTTTCTAGGAACTCAGAATTGCCTGGATTATTTTCATCAGCCTTAGGTTTGTAGTTTCACTTATTAAAGAAGATGTATGTGCCATTTGTATGATAACAGAATGGAACCAGCATTCCAACAGGGTTTCCATATGGGTGATTATTGTTTTTCTCACTGTGGGTAACCCTCTAGTAAGACAAGGTTTTCTCTAATATGGTTGTCACATGGTCAACTGCTTCACCTTCTCATTGATTTCCTATGATCAAGCTAAACGTTCATTATGGTTATTACTACGTAGGCAGGAAAATGACATTAAAAGTCTTGGCTTTGCCTTGACAGTTTAAACTGGATCATTCCTGGGCGCCTGGGTATCTCAGATGGTTAAGCGTCTGCCTTCGGCTCAGGTCATGATCCCAGGGTCCTGGGATTGAGCCCCGCGTCGGGCTCCCTGCTAGGTGGGGAGACTGCTTCTCCCTCTCCCTCTACTGTTCCCCCTGCTTGTGCTCTCTTGCTCTCTCTGTCAAATAAACAAAAATCTTTAAAAATAAATAAATAAAAATAAACTGGGTCATTCCTAGTAATCCAGTTTGCTGAAACTTTTAGTAAAATCCAGAAACTTTGCATATATAAATCATCTTCCTGAGAGATTTTTAGCAAGTATAATGATCCGTAATTAATATTACAGTCAAATTTGATAAAATGTAATACAAAATTATTTATGCTCTATGGTTAAAATGAATTAATGGTAAATAGTTTCAGCATTAAGAGTTATAATATAGAATGTTTAATATAACCATATTAAGTGAAGTGCTTCTTTTCTCTTCTTACAGCCAATCGGTGCTTTGAACCCAAAGAGAGCTGTGTTTTACGCAGAGCGTTATGAGACGTGGGAAGATGATCAAAGTCCCCCCTACCATTATAATACGCATTACTCAACAGCAACATCTACCTTATCCTGGCTTGTTCGAATTGTGAGTATCTTCATTAACTTCAACCAAGTTAAGCTACTTGGTTGTTTTAAACAAAGATTAGAGGCCAGTGAAGTAGAAGTAGAGACGAGAAATCAAAACCTGAATCCTTTTTTTAAATGAGTTTTCTCATTTAGGAAATCGGGTTAAGAAGATAGATTATTGTGAGCTTCTTAAGCCTAAACCAGTTATAAAAGGAACCAGACTCTTGGAGTGCGTCCCTAAGGTCCACAGTTTGTTTTGTTCACCGGTGGTCATAAGCTGGCTCTTCCCCTGGCCCTCTCAGGCTTGCTTCTTATGCAGTATACTTTAAGAACAGTTTCTGAATGCCTTGAAGACTTCTTTCTGTTTCTTTCTCTTTCTCCTAACACATTCAAGTCTCTCCGATCTTTCAAATACATTTATACGTCCATATGTACACACAGACGTGCACACATACATACACACAAGGTTCCTTGGACCCCGACCAACCCTGCAGTTACTTTCCAGTTCTCACCCTTCATAGTCACGTGTAAGCACAGCCTCCACTATACTGCGCTGTCCCGTGCTCCTCTCTGCTTCATCACCTCCCATTCAGTCTTTAGCCTGGCTGATTAAGGTTCCACACCCACGCTTTACTGAATTGTTTTTGTGGAAGTCACAAATTATGGGGCTAGAACATCTCATTTCTTACCGTGATGTATCGGAAGCATTTGGCACCATTGCTCGGTTTCTCCTTCTTGAAATTCTTCCCTCTCAGGACGCTTAGGTGGCTCAGTCAGTTCGACGTTTGCCTTCTGCTCAGGTCACAATCCCAGGGTCCTAGGATCAAGTCCCGCTTAGGGCTCCTTGCTGAGTGGGGAGCCTGCTTCTCCCTCTCATGCAGCCCCTGCTTGTGCTCTCACTCTCTCTCAAATAAATAAATAAAATCTTCAAAAAAAGAAAGAAATTCTTCCCTCTCATGACTTCGCAGACAATATCCTCTCTTGGTTTACTTCCTGTCATCTTAACTGCCCTATCCAGGCTCATGCCCAGATTTTTTTTTTTCTTGACGTTTGTGTTCCCCAAGATTTTTCTGTCTACTTAATCTGGACAATGCCATTTAATTATAAGCTAATGCCTTCCAGCTTCTGTCTTCATTGCAAGCGTTTTTCTTGGATCCCAGCCTTTATTTCCAAGTGCCTACTGGATATTTCTCCCTGAATGCCATTTCCATAAATGAACTCCTCATCTCCCTCACACACCTGTTGTGGCTCTTCCTGCATTTCCTATTTAAATAAATGGCGTGATCACTCACCCAGTTACCTGATCGAGAGATTTTCTCTATTTCACCAGCCTGTTACATCCAATCAGACATCACCTCACCTGGGTTCTACCAACTGAATATCTCTGCAGTCTGTCTCCTTGCCCTATTAACTCTGGCATTTCCTTAGTTTAGGCTACCATTGTTTCTCATCTAGATTATTGCAGAAGCCCTAACAAATCTTCTTGCTTTAGTCTTTAGTCTTGCTTTCTTCAATCCAGTCTAGTTAAGAGCAGTTACTAGAGTCAGATGGTCTGAATTTTTTTTTTTCTATAAGCAACTGAGGAGTATTATAGAATGTTAAACCCAGTCCATAAATCAATACAATCAACGATGTCTTCTCGCCTTACCAAAGCATACCTTAGATCACTCTGTTTCATGAGGCTGATTTGCCTCAGAAACACACTGGTAAAATAGAGTACATGAAAATGTATGTACATGAGACCACATCTTATATTCTCAAAGATTTTTTTTTCCTCTATCTAAATGACAGCTTTAGTTTGGAGGTCCTTCTCAAACATTCTCTCTGTTATGGGGACAAATTGAACTTACAACAAATACAGTATGAGTATCCTTTAAGTAACTTAGAAATCACTGATAGGTAGTGTGCTACAAACAATTACTGTTATTACAATGAAAGATTTGTCAGAGTTATGATTCAGTTTAACTGAACAGAAATTTTATATTTTTATCATCTTAAAGCAGTCTAAGTAGTTTTAAAAAGTTTAGATTTAACTAGCCTATGAGAAAATAAACCCAAACCTTATTTAAAAAATAAATCTGTAATTATAAACTAAAGGAAAATACATAAAACTTTCGTTTTTAGACCAAAGTTATTAGTCTAATTTGTCCAAAGATTCACCTTAATTACATGAACTTGGATTTTTTTAGAAAAATGTTTCTGAGCTGATGTTTCTTTAAAAATATTTTTTTAACTCTAGCACTTTTAAAGAGTAAGAATTTCTATTTATTTTCTGGTAATTTTTGAGGAATATAAGATTCAAATAGGTGCTCGGTTACCCCTATAAACCAATCTGAACAGAGCACTTTAGTTTATGGGTTGTAATAATTTTTTAATACTCTCCAGATGTAGGAAAATACTTCAGACTCACACAAGAGTTAAAGGCTTTTCTGAATTACAGACACACAGGTATATTGAGAACTTATAGCTTCTAACCTGTAATATCAACCACAGGTCAAAACAAAACACAGAAACACAAAAAATTACCAGTCAAGATCTCAAGGAGCTGGTGTCCTTTATGATGGACATAAAATATGTTCTTATTTGATTTGGGCTCACAAATAGGCAGACAAGAAAACAAAAAGACTAATAAATTCTATGATCACCAAATGGTGAGATCATAAAACCAAATTCTCAGTCATTACCACCACCAATGGGAAATGACTGATTAGCAGTGCATGTTATAAAAATGTTACAACAACAAAATCAGCAAATGGAGTTAAAAAAAAAAAAAACCTAGAGAAAAAGTGTGCCAGTAAAGTTCAAGTTATGTTTGCTGCTCAGAATTCACTCTGCAGGGCAAGAAAAGACATACCCAGGCTTAAGCAGCCTTTGACATGTACTTCCTAAGCAGCACGGTCTATTTGGCTTCATAGAGTTCACGCTCAAAGGGACTTCCAAAAAACTGTTAGAGAAAGAAGTTTTTAGAAAGCATCTGAGCCAGAGATATTCATCGTGGGAGGCCTTTACCCATCACCTTGGGTCCCATCAATGATATTGCTGTAGTGAGCCACTGCACCACTGCCATGGGGAGAGTAAGACACGTCTCTTGGGTGTTTTGGTGATTGGAGGGAAAAAAGGTCCAAAATCATTTCAGAAAGAACATTATCATAAAACTTGATTATTTGAGAATTAATTGAGAGCATATATGTGATAGTATTTTGAAATATATAAATTGCTATCTAATAGCGTATGTGTAATCAAATTAGTCTGAAGTCAGATTTATGACTTATTTATGTGAGTCCGTAAAAATACTTGTTTTTAGGGTACCTGGGTAGCTCAGTCGGTTAAGCATTTGAATCTTGGTTTTGGCTCAGGTCATGATCTCAGTGTCCTGGAATTGAGCCCCGTGTCAGGCTCCTTGCTCAGCAGGGAGCCTGCTTGTGGATTCTCTCTCCCTCCCACTTGCGTGTATGCGCTCATGCGAGCATGCGCTGTCTTTCTCTCTCAAAAATAAATTAATTAATCTGTAAAAAAAAAATACTTGCTATCAACAGCTTGATTTAACTTAACACTCTTGTATCCCTGATAAAGCTAAATACTTTCTCAAATCATAAATCATAATTCATCCTTAAGTTGATTTATTATTCCGGTGAAATGGAGCACAAATTTGAATCTGTACAAGAGTATGGCAGAAATTCTGTACATATTTATTCTAGAAAGACCCTTTCAGTATTATCTATAACACTGCTGCACAATAGAAATATAATGCAAGCCACTTTCGTAATTTAAAATTTCTAGCAGCCACATTTAAGAGTAAAAAAAACAGGTGGAATTAATTTTAATAACCATATTTGTTAACCCCGTATATTCAGAATGTTGTACTTTCAACATGTAACCAATATAAAAAATGTTGATGATATATTCTACTCTTTTCTGGTCCTAAGTCTTTGAAACCCAGCATGTATTTTTATATTTATAGCACATTCCGTTTGAAAGAGCCATACTTCAGATACTCAGGAGTCACATGTAGCAAGTGCCTACCGTATGGGACAGAACAGATCTATAGGATTGCTTTCACGGAGACTCATTTAGCTAACACATCTTTTGTCGTGCTGTTATAAACCCAAGTATCCCGGTCTAATAGCTTACTAAGTGTTTAACCTAATGGTCCAGGGAATTGTGATTTCCCCACTCCCATCCCACGGGGTTTATGAAGTAGAAAATGCATTAAAATTCGTGTCACTAAGAATTTGTTCATAAAAACAAGGTACAGAGTAAGTAAGTATTTGCCCTTTAGCTTTCAAGTCTTTTGGACCCAAAGTCATTAAACTCATTATTAGTTTCAATCAATATGTGTGGTATGACAATGATAATAACTGCTTTAAAATCCTAATCAACTTTCTTTAAATTAAAAATATTATTTTAGACAAACTACCAGTGAAATCACTTGTCTGAATTATAAGACTCTGAAAAGCCTGGTTCCTGGAGAGGTGCCACTGGGCAAATGATGAATGAACCATGAGAGTGGAGTTTGGAGTTTCTTCAGATATTAACTGGTAGAAAAGGCACATTTTACTTGGAATGTTTTTACTTTAAATCTTACCCTGAACATATAGTATATAACATACACATAGAAGTAATTAAATCTTACCCTCTGACCTTTACATCCCTCAGCGACCTAGTCACCTTCCAAATTCACTATATTCCACCTAACTATTCAAAACTCATTTGTCAAACATTTAATCATAATCTTTAAGGAAGTTAAATAGGTTGTGCAACAAAAGTTCATTTATAAATCAGTTGTTTGGAATTTGGAACTTTTAAAAATAAATTATGGGCTTTTTTGGAAGGCCTACCCAAGAGCCTGTATCTTTAAAAGAATGTATTTGTAGTGAAAAAATCATAGGAACACTTTTGCAGGTATTATAATTAAAGCCCAAATATAATGCTACTAAATAAAATAGTGTTGTCATGTTTATCTTGAATACTGATGCTTAAGGACAATGCAAATTTACTTAGAGGAAGACGAGGAATTCTGTTTTTTCATTATTTTCTTATTATTATGTAAGTTTCAGGTAGACAGCTATATAATTTGACATTTGTATTGACTACAAAGGGATCACCGTCCCAAGTCTAGTTACCGTTCATCAGCATACAGTTGAGCCTCTTCACCCACTTCACCCAGTGCCCAAACCCCTTCCCTTCTGGTAACCACTAGTCTGTTCTTTTTGTCTATGAATGTGTTTCGTTTTACTGTTTGTCCATCTGTGTGTGTGTTTTTTTTAGATTCCACATGAGTGAAATCATGCAATATTTGTCTTTCTCTATCTGATTCATGTTGTTTAGCATATAACAGACTCAAGGTCCATCCATACTATTACAAACGGCAAGGTTTCATTCTTTTTTATAGCCAAGTAGTAGTCCTCTGTATAAATTCACCATAACTTCTTTATCCATCCACCTATCAGTGGACACTTAAGCTGTTTCCATGTCTCGGTTATTGTAAATAATGCTATAATGAACATAGGGGTACATGTATCTTTTCAAAGTAGTCTTTTTGTATTCTTTGCATAAATTCCCAGAAATGGAAGAGCTGGGTCATGTAGTAATTCTATTCCTTTTTTAAAAAATCTCCGTACAGATAAGGGATTTTTAACCAAAACGTGGTTTATAATAGGTATATGGGTTAATTAAAAGAGCCTTTTTGAAGATTCTAAAAGATACTTCTGGATTCCTTCAAAAGGAATGGGAGAAAACAAACTCCTGGAGTCAGACAATGCACAATACTAATAATGGGGCCTCCGTTTCCTAGAATGTGACCCTGAATCTTCTCAGATGTAAAATAGGAATAATTATACCTACTCTGAAGGATAATCATGAGGCTGCAGTTAACTGAAATAATACAGTTCTGAGCACAGAAACAGGCGCCCCTTGTCTTCGTGGCCGTCCCTTTGGTCTTCATTATGCTTCATATCCCTTCAAGATACACACCTTTCCTTTGGTAGAGTTACGTTCCAAGCACTGCCTATTCCCCACGAATGGGGTTTGTTTCAAATGAAAGGGAGGCAAAGAAGAAAAGTACAGCAGAGAGGGACTTAAAAGATCCTTATGAGGTTACTAAGCAAATATAATAGAAGACAGAAGAATAAAGGGCTTGAGTGAAGAGAAGAGGGACAGGGGAACGGGGTTAGATTGACCAGGATGGAGTTGATTGGTCTGTAATCATTGAAAGGCAGGAAAGGTGGTTGGTGTCCCGGCAGGGGATAAGGGTTAGGATCAAATTCAGTAGGACAGGTACGACTACCCAGTGCAGGCCTGGCGGGTTCTGTTTTCTAGTACTAAGACAGGGTTGGAAGATACTACAAAGTGACATTAGGGTAGATGTAATTAGGAGAAGGAGGTCTGCCATCAGCCGTTCATATCACAGGATCTAACAGGAAGCTTGTAAAATCCAACAAATGCCAGCATTTTAATTTCTGAAATTTCTGCTTAATATGTTTTCATTTGTACATCGTCCAAACCGAAAGCTTTTCTAAGTAGAATGATAAATTATCTAATATGGTAATGTACACATACAAAATGGTTCAATCCGCATATCTTAAGTAAAAAAATACAAAAGTTTCTTAAGTTTAATATAGCACTTAATCCTCTCTGTTAGTTGGGCATGAGTCAAATGAAAAACGAAAAGCCTTCCACTGTGCCTTGAAGGTAATAAGGAAACACATGGAAAAAGGTAATCTCCACGGTAATCAGAGCTTGAAAGATCAATACTCACTTAGAAACAAATAGGTTATCCATTTCTATCCATACTCTACCACTGTCTCAGCCGGAGGCCTTCAGGAATAATGAGAATATATGTCGGTAATATAGTATGTGACCCTAAAACAGTTGTTAATCAGATCTTTCTAAAAGCTACTTAAAATTGTGAAATGTGGAATTCTTCCATATTCTCTGCTTTTGGGTGCCACCGGTTTCATAAACTTCATGACCAGAAATAAAAGTAATTCTTTAATTTCAGATTTCTTTTTACTGTGCCCATCTGTGCTATTTTTGGCATGCCTTTGTTAAGGTCTAAAAGCCAGGAAGGATTGTATAATTTAGGTCAGGATAGAGATAGATCAGCTTTTAGTGGCTGATGATTTAAAAAAAAAAAAAAAATAAGGCTTTGCATGTATAAATGGGCCTTCACTCATGTCTGTGTAATAGGTTAAAAATCATAGAGACAAGTGCAATCCTTCTAAATTAATCTCTGCCTATGACCTGCAGAGAGAGAGAGAGGAAAAAAAAACAAAAACAAAAACACACCACACCTGACATCAGCATCCTAGGGCAATAAAGAAGTGCATTCTGAAGTTACAACTTTTTGGTCCAACGAATAGTTAAGAACTGACAAAAACTATCTTACTCTTCCCCAGCCATACCTAATCTCTCAACAGTACTTGTATGTGTAGGTGCATTCAAGGAGCTTTTTATTAAACACTGACTCTGAGCCAAGCACGGTACTTGGTGCTAAGGATACGATGGATTAGCCGAAGGCAGGAAGAGTCCGGTCAGGTTGTCAGTCTGTCATGAAGCCCAGCCCAGCAGTGAAGATTGACACGTTCATAAAGCTGTAGTCATTTTTATAACTGTGTTAGGTGAGACACTTCAAGCTTCCTCAATATTATTTAATTATATGTAATACCCGTAATTATCCCTGAGGTGTTGTCCTTCCCAATTAACGTAGATGAAGGACCTGAAGCAGTTACTTAACACAGCTACTTAAGGTTAAATAACTTGCCTAAAAGAAGTTAATGGTTTGTTCTACCCAGATTCCAGCTTACATCTGTCATATTTCATTCAGTGTTGCCATTTGCTACTTCTAGGATTGTTCTTATCCCCACTTGAACTAACCCGGTGATAAGATATGCCGCATTAATTACCTAATGTTTATTAGTGAGCTAAAAATCTGCAAAGCAAATTAATTAATGAAGGACATCTCATAAAATTTTTCTTCCTTAACTTAATTTCAGTGACATCTATTTGTCTTTCTTATCACTTAAAATCTTAAACAGCAATATGGACTTCCTGAATGCAGATCTGATTTTCAGGTGAATCAGTAATATAACCCTTCTCTATTGTTGTATCATTCTTCATCCCATCTCTTTAATCATCCTTACTGTCATCCGATACTGATCATGAAAAATCGGTGATCTGTTACAAACTTAGAACATTGATGACATCCAGCCACACTAAATTTTAGGAAGAGACTGAGGAAGATGGATGGTTGTAGCTGTTGCCCAACAGCTGGCCCTTACGGCCAATGGCAACAAGAAAAGTTCAATGGGGCCCCGTAATATTTCATAGATATGAAAGAATTAATAGAGATTACATATTAAAGAAAAATAACTGTTCAGGAAAACGTCGTGTAGATTTCTTAGCATTATTGAACCTAGGGGTGACATGTCATTCATCCTAGACATAAGAGAGAATTAAACCGTGGGAAAGGAAATAGGTATTTATCTGTGTTATACTTGTAGTTAAGTAAGAAATCCTTGGTAAGAATGAATGTTATTCAGAAGTGGATTTAATGAGATCAGAAATAATGCCTCACTCCCAACAAGAAAGTATACAAAAAGCATTAAAATGAAATGCATTAGGCACGTGTGGTAGTCATTCTCAGGTTTCCTGCTATGGAAACATGTACTGGGTAGCAGATACAGTGTTTCTGTGAGGTGACAGTGACAGAATACCAAAAGGACTAGAGTTCATCTATTCTCATTTGCACTTAACTTTATTTCATTCATTTCTTCACCAAAGTATACATGTAGCAACTTCTGTGTACCAGGTATTGTTCTAAGTGTTGGAGATAAAACAGTGAACATGATAGATGATGGAATCTGTTTCCATGGTGGGGAGTGAGGAGATAGGTTACAAATCACTTACAAAACAGTATGACAAGTGTTTCAGTGATGTCTTTAGAAAATATAGGGTGTATTTGAACATACTGGAGAGCTTAGCAAATCAAGGAAAGTCTTTCAGGAGGAAAATGACATCTTGGCTGAGGCATAAAGGATAGAAAGAACTTAGCCAAGTAAGGACGGTGAGAGGAAGGGATAAATTGGTACGAGGCAGAGGGCACATCCTCTACAAAGGACAGGAAGTGAGAGCAGTGTGGCACGACCTTAGAATGTGAAGAAGGGAGGGTGACAGGTAAGTTTCCAGATCATTTGGGATCTTTTAAGACAAGTTGAGCAATTTAGACTTTCTCCGAAGAGCTCTGAAGAGCCACTGAAAGATTTTAAGCAGAACTTTGCATTTTAAAAAGATCATCGGACCGTGATGTGGTAGAAGTACTTTAATAGACTTCCATAGGTAATCTAAGATGGCCACCCCCTACCCAATTCCACAGTGCAGTGACCAGTGCCGGAGTGGTTTTCTTATGGCAGTGTTGTTACATATGGCCTTAGTTATGAGAAAGAACATCTGAGTTACAAACCGAGAATAACGCAAAGTCATTCATCATTAAATCGTAGAGCACTACACCTCCATCAACTTATGGATCAGAAGACTAAAGCCCAAGGAGCAAAATGGCCTATGAAGGCTGCAGAGTGACAGTGCCTCAGCTGCCCAGTCAGGCCCAGTCAGGCACCTCCTGACTCCTCAGCGTAGGCGTCTTTCCAGGACCCTGCACCGTTTCTACCTCACAAGGGTTTCAAAGATGGTTGTATTTTACAACGGAACGAGGCAGCTGCCTTCAGGAGGGTCACATTCCTGATTCTTCTTCCTCTTTTCACTTAGGAACCTTTCACAACCTTCTTCCTCAATGCAAATGATGGAAAGTTTGACCATCCAGATCGAACCTTCTCGTCGGTTGCAAGGTCTTGGAGAACTAGTCAGAGAGATACTTCTGATGTCAAGGTAGGTTCTTTTATTTGTTGATAGTAATTTAATTTTAAAATATGCTGAAATCTTGATTTTTTTTATTTAATTGGGTATATAAGACATGCTGCAGTTTTGTTCTATCGTATTTTAAAATCATGCGGTACATCTAACCTAAAAGGAAACTAGAGGAAATAATTTTGAGCATCACAGAAAATGATTCAGAATTCATTTATATTATTCGGTTAAGGTGTTTTCGTAATTTCAAAAAATTCCTATCTAATTTAGATCGAATAATCTGGAGATGGAAAGAAAAGGCCATAAATTGCCTTTCCTGCTGTTAACTCAATATTTGGCCCATTCCATAAAACACAGCAGGAATTGGATTTGACCTTAATGTGTCATATTGTTATAGCTTGCCCAGCTTTGGGTTTACGTAGCCTGGGGCAATTAATAAAGCATTAATGACAAGACCCATTTAAAATGTAGGCTTTTCTGTACAGCCTTAGCTTTTACTTGACTGTGCCTGGGGATACTATGCAACAATACACATTAGATTAAACCAACATACACACAATACCCTGGAACAGGCAGAGAGCGGAGTGATTTTACAGTTGGTACTATTTAACTGTTGTTAAATACAAATATTTGTTATTTATATGGGCTTTTTTTTTTTTTAAAGGGTTGTATTCAAAGCAATAACATGCAATTGTTCTCTCATTTTTCTCATTTTTTTCTCTGGTAATGGGATTTGGTCAGGTTACCGCGTAGGTATGTGTGTTTCTCTCTAAGGCCTCTTTCTTCAAGGCAGTTTTTTCCCCATCACTGCCACTCATATTGTTAAATATAAAAATATTATGGAATTATTCCATTTAGGGTCTCAGTCCAACAAAAGGCAGTGAATGAAAGTCAAAATTATCATTTTCATATATATGTTTATCTATTGCAAACATTTTTAAAGGCAGTTACAGTATTACTGAAGTGTCAGAAAACTGGGTGAATTCAACTTCGTTCCGTTCTGTCTGAAAGCAGAAAACGAACAAAATGGATCTAAGTAGAGTGTAGCTTCTCCGTGTGTTTTGTTCATTACTGTCAAAGTTTGCATAAATGAATATTAATTTGTGCATATAACATATTCATATTTGGAAATAAGATAATTTAACATGCATCCTTACTGTACTAAACTCTTAGAGCATACAGTTTTCTCCTAGCAGCCTTGTAACTTCACGGAGGAATTAAACTCTAACGTATCCACAAGCCGTCATTTAAACTGACTTCCTACCAATGAAATCAGGGAGAGAATCTGTTTCGAATTTACGTAGAAAATGAGGAGTCCAGAGGCTTCTAGAATTAGCTTGGTGTTCATAAAGGCACTCGATAAATATTTTGTGTTTGAATTAAATGTTATTATCTATATTTTAAGGCTTCCTGTCATATTTAAGGTTATTTATATCTTAATTCAAAGCAGTATCCACATTGAATCAAATTATTTCAAGTGAAAATGTCTGCTCACTCTTACTAGACATCATCACAAAAAAGAAAATGGGCTTTTCAGCTTAATTCAAACCCTACCCTCACAAACCCACACACAGATCAGAATTAATCGTTCTCATATATGTAAGTAGATAACAGTGTTACACTTTACTTTCTCTCCTGAGAACTTCATTGATGCTTCTTATCACCAAAAATATCTCACCAAGGTATAGGTCAGTCTCTGATGACCAATGTTCTTATCAGGCTTTTCCCTCTAAAACTGCTAGGGTTTCTCCCCGAATTTGCCTGTTTTGAAACTTTTCAAGTAACACTTACATTTTGTTCCCAACTGTGTTCCTTTGGTTCCTGGGGGTCACATCATCAAGGACGAAGACCAATGTGGCTGTCACTAACTGGGGAGCTTTTGTATTTTTATCCTCACGCAGCTGTGCTGAATACAAACAGGACCTATCCCCCCACCCCGGACTTAATTAGTTCATGAGAAGCTCATTTCCCCAGCTTGACATTGCACTGATTTTTCCCATTTCAGTTCTCTTTCATATTTATGATAATATATCTTGAATATCTTTCCATGTAGACCCTTTCTTTTTCAAGGTTGTGCACTGCACACAAACACAATAATTTATGTAGGCAATCTCTCCTATTTATGGGTAGTTTGTCTTTCTCTCTGATTGTTATTATTCAACACACGGCTGCAGTAAACACCCTTGCACAGTGATCTTGATGAACTTTGCGTATACGTATACAAGATAATGTCTATTAATGCCTAAATGGCTAGATACATTTTTAATTTTGAAAGATATTGCCAAACCATTATTCCCAAAGATGATAATTCACTCCCTAGAGCAGTGTGTGAGGATGCCTCCTTCCCCACGCCCCCCTCATCACTGTTATAATAAACAGTGTAATTTTTGCAAATCTAGTGAGTGAAAATAGAGTTGTCTTTGTTTGGGCTTGTATGTCATTAATTGTGAGTGAAGTTGAGCATTTTTCATGTTTCGTATTTCAATAACTGACCTGTAAACTTACTCAGATCTTTTCCCATTTTTCAGTTGGGTGAAATATCTTTTTGTTACTGATTTGAAAAAGATCTTTGAAATTGCATCAAATTGCATTACAAGTATGGTTTCTCAGACTTTCTGCTTTCCTCTATTTCAGGTGTGTGTGTCTGTGTGTCGAAATGTATCAGAATATGAGGGTTCTCATTAAGGAAATGTTAGAGAGGTTTTTGGTAATACTGGTGGTAACTTCAGACTCTCTAAATTCACATTTAAATATATTGATTAAAACACAGGATATTTTTTTTCCTCTGAAATAATACTTGACTTAACAGAGAAGAATGTGTTACCAAGAGTAATAATAGTTTTGCTAACTGTGTGTTAAAACCTAAGCTTTTGATTTCTTATCCCTAAGCTGTTAAGTAAAGCATTGGATATAATTTTAAGGAAATGCGTTTCCATTTGTGAAGAAAAGTATGTCTGCAATATCTCCTAGCTTAGGTAATCATATAAGAAAGAACTAGAAGGGAGTAGCTGGTTTCATTCTGTCTCTCTTTATTAACATCAGTCTCTTCCTGTGGTAATGCGTACAAGCTGGGCAGAAATGGAGTGTTGGCGAAGTGACCTTTCAGGAGCCAGGTCCCCTGAGTTAAGTCAGACCTGTTGGTTTTACTTTATTTTTATTTTATATTTTATTTCTCTTCTCTAGTGTAGTCTTGGTAACAATGACATTCAACTTACTGGAGTTCCTACACTATGATTCCTTAATGCCTTCAAAAGTTGTTATATTACTTTTGAATAGCTATGTAGATGTCAGGAAAGGTAGCTGTGACAAAATGTCATTAAGGTGACATAGTGTAAATTAATACAGTTAATGGAGGTGCTCGCCACTGACTCATTGACCCATTATGAGCTCTTGTGGAATTAACGAACGCCAGGGCATCAATCTTTTGAAAAAAAGGAAGAAAAGAGATGGCAGCTTTAAAACCTTGCAGTGAATTATATTAGAAAAGTGAAAACGTCTGGGTTGGATTTCATTTCACTAGGAAGCCATAAAATGGTATGCTCTCTCAGCAAAATATATTAAACTGAAATGTCAGATTTGATGCAATAGGTATACAATTATGATAGTGTTAATAGTGGTCTTCTATCACTCTAAGACATACTTTCAAGTCCAATTTCTCAGCAGCTTGAACTTGTCATAAGCTTGTAAATTAGAAATTGTGTTTGAGGATATTTTCTTATTATTGACAGAACACATATAACACTATTAACTGTACCATGGGGTTTTAGTATAGCTGTTAAAATCAAGCAGAAATCACATTTACAGACACAAAATGCCTGTTATAATATTCATCTTGCCATTTCTTTGATAGTATTTGGTGTCTTTCCGAACGGTTTTTCATTTAGGAAATCTTAAGCTACTTGGACTCTTTCCTTAAAGAGAAGCTGATTAACCGAAACCCATCAGTGGGAAGAGAGTAAGCACGAGGCTCTTACGTGAAGTAGGCCAGTTGGTACCTAAAGGGCTCTGAAGGAGCTCACTTACCGGTAACAAGAGTAGCAGGCATGGTTCCTGGATGGTTCTCAGCAGTTTTTAAACATGCCTTTTTGTCATTTATTTGATAGTCTTCAGAATAGCCCTGTGAGATAGCTTTCTTGTAAAGGAGATCCACCGATCTTAAGTGGCCTAAGTTCACACAGTAGGTACGGAGGAAGCCAGAACTAGCACCGAGGTCTGTTTAGTTCCTTGTGTTGCCTTTTCATTGGTTGGCTTGCTGCTCTAATTCTTCTGCATGACCGTATCATCACATCCGGCCACTTGGGCTCGTTTGGAATCATTGATCAATCAGGTGTTACTTTAGTCATTTATTGCTATGTGGCAAACCACCCCAAACCTTAGTGGCTTAAAAAATACAGCCATTTATTTCCCTAGGGTTCTGCAGTCAGAGTAAGGTTCATCAGGTATAGCTCGTCGCTGATCCATCTGGGGTCGATGGGGGTGGCTGGTCTGGGTCTGGAGGATTCACTCACTTATCTGTTGCCTCAGCCAGGATGGCTGGAACTGCTGGGCCTGGCTGGTCCTGTCTTTCTCTATATAGTCTTTCTAAGAAAATCACACTGTTTTTCATGGTGGCTTGCTAGCAAGAGGATAAAAAGAAAAAGAGCGGGGGCGGGGGGAGCTGCAAAGCTGCTTAATGCATAAGCTTGAAAGTCACATAGTGTTACCTCGACAGCATTCTGTTGGTCAAAACAAGTCACAGGGCCAGCCCAAATTAAGGAAGGGGAGAAATGGACTCTACCTCCTGGTAGCTGAGCAGCAAAGTCACATTTCAGGAGGACATGGAGGTTAGAGGGATGTTTGTGGCCTTCTTTGGAAATAGTCTACTAAAGTCCTTTCTCTGGTCACAATTCACATTCCTCCTAGATGCAAAATATACTCAACTTGTTGGCCACATTATTGTATCAGGATCAAAATCTAGTATCTCATGGTCTGTATCGGGTCCAGATACAGATATGATGCAGGAATTTCTAATTTGGATACCGGGAACCTAGAAAGACAAGTTGTCCTGTGTACACGCAGCAAACGGTGGTGAGCCCGAAACAGGTAAACCTCAACAGAATCTACCCCAAAGGCAGGGATGTGGGAGGTACAGAGCGGCGGCTGGTTCTTGGCTATTGGGGCCAGGCTTGTGGTGTTGCCAGTTTCCTGGACCCTGGGATCAGGTCCACCAGGACCTTGGCTTTGCCCTCTGGATCAGCTTTCTTTTCCATAAGAAATAGCCCTTGTCTGCCACTGAGTGGCTTTCTCCAGATGCTTTCTGATCATAGAAAGTTGGGTCCAAGGCATTTTTAACCTCCTTTAAAATTCTGTGGACTTTCTATGTATCAAATTATAGTTCATTATGAGAAAAAACTTGCACCCCGAAATCCTTTTGAGATAGGATCCTATTTCTGGCTATGAGTTAAGATGCTGTTTATAATGCCCTTAGGATTCTTAGAGTCCCTTTATGTATTCGAATGGGTCTACAAACCACCACCTTAAATTTTGCTGAGCACTTACAAAGGGGTTTATACCCACACCTTTTACCTGGTGGCCACATTTGATTTGCAGCACCTTGGACTCTCTCTCTCTTTCTAAAATAAATAAAAATAAAATTCTCTCCCTCTTCCTTGCCCCCCCCTACAAAAAATGCACACAGCAACTATATATTTGTTGACAGTGCGCAGTTGGAGTTAAAGCCCAGCAAGGACCGCTCATGACTGTGCCACATGGTGACAGCTGGAGGGCTGTGGCTGGGCCAGAGAACCCAGCATGGCTTTCCTCACGCATTTTGTGGCCCATCAGACCGGGCCAGAGTAGCTAAGGACTGTCCAGACATGTCTGTCTCTTTCCATGATCACTCCAGCAAGGCGGCCCCACCACTTTCTGTGTCTGTTGGCTTCTCAGCAGATAAAAACAGAGGTTGCAAGGCCTCCAGTCTTAGGCTTCTCTAGAAGCCCTGCAATATCACTTTTTTACATTCTGTGTGTTGAAATATGCCTGACCACATTCAAAGAGAGAAGAAATAGAGTCCCCCACTCTAAGGGACGAATGGTAACATGGAAATGCCAGAGAGAACAGGGGATCGGAGGAGTTATTACAGCCATCTTTGAAAAAATTCTACAGGTACTAATTTTAAAAAATTTTAAATTCTAGTTTGGTTTATACTGTGCAGTTCAACCTGATTGTTCATTTAGACAAAACTAAAATCTGAAATGCAAATAGCTTTAGAAATATATCTGCTTAGGCTAGGTGACATGTAAGTTAGTCCATACATTTGATAAAAACCCTTTAATCGTCTGAATTGTCTACATAGGTATTCCTTCAAACACAAACATCCGAAGTAACAGTTTTGTTACTGGGTACAGGGTATACTCTGGTACTGGGTAAACTCAGCAGCAATATCTTTGCTGTGCATCAAAAAAAAAATTGATAGAATGACTAGCTTCTGAAAGGTATTTCGCGTATAACTATTAAATGCATTGTTTTACACATTACCATCATTTAATCCTCACATCTACCCTGTGAGTTCATTGCTGTCATCATCACAATTTTGCCTATGAAGAAATTGATTGTTTTTCCAAAAGGTTAAGAAACTTGCCCAAGCTGGCAAGAGGTCCGGATTTAAACTCAGATCTATTTGATTCTGATGCACATAAAATAGCCCTTCCTGGTAGAAGAAGGGATAATCCCCAACCTGCCTCCCTGCCCCGTCTGCCTCTTACCTTCAACTAACTGCTCACCCTACGGACCTCTGCTTAAACCAACACAGCTTGAAAACCGTGGTCTTCAATTTTGTTTTTATCACTATTTCATACCTGAAGTTCAGGAGGTGATAAACACACGACAATACTTGATTCTTTTTTTTTTTTTTTATCTCACACATTTGCATTGAGCATCTGTTATGTACTAGGCACCATTCCTGGCAAGTGAGTGGTGTGAACCAGTGAGCGAAATAGACAATAATCCCTGCTGTCATGAGATTTCCAGTATAGTATGATACAGGAGCCTAATACGTGTATAAAATATATATATATAATTGCTATGCAAAAAATCAAAACAGAATGAAGTCATACAGAATGACTGGGTCGCTGCTTCAGAAGCAAAATAGAGAATATAAGAGCAGAGCCCCTGGATTTAAAGTGATTGGTTTCGATTTGGGGCTTTATCACCTATTTCCAGTGCAGTCATTAGCAAACTAATTACCTTCTCTTTACCTCAGTGTTCTTGTCTAGAAAGTGGGAAGAATGAGAGTACCCACCTCATGAAATTTTTGTGAAGACTAAGAAAATATATGTAAAGCACTTAGAACAGTGCCAAGACATAGCATATGAGGGGCGCCTGGGTGGCTCAGTCGTTAAGTGTCTGCCTTCAGCTCAGGTCATGATCTCAGGGTCCTGGGATCAACCCCGCGTTGGGCTCCCTGCTCAGCGGGAAGCCTGCTTCTCCCTCTCCCACTCCCTCTGCTTGTGTTCCCTCTCTCGCTGTGTCTCTCTCTGTCAAATAAATAAAAATCTTAATAAAAATTTAAGGAAACATAACATATGATACAAAGAGTAAAAAATAATAATAAAGTAAAATGCAAAAAAAGGATACAAATAAATTCTACCTGCTGTTTTAAGATTGAACGACCAGAGGTAACATATCAGCTGACTCCTCGTCTTAGAGTAATTGTCAGAGAGAGTAATTATCTTCTTGGACATCACAGTTGAATCTCTGAGTTGAAACTCTCTTATTCGTGAGGTTTTTCCTTTTTAAATACGCAAATCTTTTAAATTATAAAATATGAATATAAATTATATACTAATGTCCTGTATTTATATACTAACGTTGAATTTTAAAACGCTATTTGAAACAAGATTTTTTAAGCTTTTAATTTTAAAGATTTAAAATAAAACTGAGGCATAAAAATGTACACCCACTCGGCTGCTTTAGCGACTTATCCCTAGACTGTGATTTTTACTCTCTTCCTTCCCCTTCAGAAAAAGAGAAAGAAAAAACAAAATAAAAACGTCCCCAGCTCAGGACTTCAGGGTTCAGATAGCTTTAGTCCCATATAGCTCTGGTCTTTTGAAGCTTTTAGGAGCCTCGCAATTAAGCTGAACTTCAGGAATTTCTTGATATTTGCCTTAAATATGTGCCTCTTTGTGACTGTTCTCTCTATTAGAAATCTGAAAGCATTTCTTCAGCCCTTCAAACATCAGGCTTCTAACAGCTTTTTCCAGTGTCTTAGTTAACACCCTAATTAGTGAGCATAGTTTGGTTGACCAGATGGACTGGAGTGGAGAGCACTGCTTTTACTAAAGGATTATCCAGGAGGCTCTAGTCATGCTACTTTTTCGTATAACTGGCCTTGATTAAAGCCTTCCTGAATGTTCCTGCTGAACTCCTTACTCTTCCTCTTGCCTTTCTAGGTAATCATCAGGCCAGACCTTTCTTAGCCTCCCTTTTCCTCCTCGGTGGCTGCCCGCTTTTAGCCCCTTCTTATGCTAGAGAGTTTAAATTGAAACAAAGTAGCTCTTGTTTCTTCCACTTCTACAGTTCGGGGACAATTTTGTCAGCAATTTTAAAACCAACTTTTTTTGCATTTTAAAGTGAACTCTTTTACCCTGTTAAACCTTTTATACCTAACTAGGATAAGCAAGATAACATTCTTTAAACTGCAAAAATTGCCCCTCAAAGGGCACAAATTTTATTTTGGGGTTCATCGTTTTTCTTTTATTTAATAAAGTCCTTCATTGGCTCTTTTCCAATCTTCAGGCATTCTTCCAACCATCTGCATCTTGCCCCAGAGGATTTCTAGTGATATTAAAATAACTTCACCTAATATCATCAATAGCTTAATATTTAATGAGCACCTGCTGCATACACAGTATAACACCAAGAGCTATGAGGGGGTCAACAAAATATAAACCCCACAAAATCAGGCTTGAAAATCTGCTTTTGCCCAAACTGTTATTAATATAAAATCCTAGGGCTTTGTTGCCTTTGTGAATCTAATTTAATGACATTCAGGAAAATAGTATTATAGTGGTAAGTGGGTTAATAATAACCACATAGTTTATGTGACCCTCTACCACAGGAAAGAATGGAAAATAATATATTTGGAAAACCTTATAAAGCACCAAGACCGTTGAAGATAAATTAAGACTCTTTGGGTTGTTTAAATAAAAAATAAATCTATGTTGCTATATCCTTGTGGCTTTATCTCTCTGTCTATCCTCTAGGAAGCTTAGATAGTCTAGTTCTAGAGATGGGACATGAACACATATAACTGATGAAAGGCAAGAAGGAAATCCCTGACTTACGTGTGTCTATGACATATAAATCACCCTCCACAAAGAGCGACTGCATGAGCTTATTATATTCTTTCCCCGTTTTGGACCATTTGGAATGCTATTGTTGTGCTGTGTTGCATAAAGAATGGGTAATGTGCAAGTAGCCATATTCTTTACCTTTCTCTACATCTTTTATTAATTGTCCATGCTTTCCCAAACCGTGAGAGTAAGATCGAAAGAAAATTGTAAGTCTTATCTTAATGCATTGAAATAATAAGTTAATAATTATTGTCTCGGTCAGCTCAGGCAGCTATATTTTACCATAAATTAGGGAGCTTATAAACAGCAGAAGTTTATTTCCCACAGTTGTAGAAGCTGGAGGTCCAAAACTAAGGTGCCCACATGGTCAGGTTCAGTGTCAGGTGGGCATCTGCTTCCTGGTTCACAGACGGCCATTGTCTTACTGTGTCTCACGTGGCGGGAGAAGAAGCAGGCTTCCTTAGGGCTCCTGTAAGGACACTAAGTCCATTCCTGATGGCTTCACCCTCATGAACTCGTCTAACTCTACCTTCCAAAGACTCCACCTCCTAATACCATCATAGAGGATAAAGTTTCAACATTTGAATTTTAGAGGAACAGAAACATCAAGATCATAACAATTATGTACTTCTGATTGCGTACAAATCAATGAGAATAGCGATGATGCTTTACTTCCACCTTGTAATCAGTGATCACACACCTTTGCCCAGTTGCTCCTTCAAAGCAATATAATATACATCATCGTGCTTAGCCAGCCCAGAAGTCAGCTCACTATAGTCACCGCTGATAGAGTATTTCTGAACCAGTCTTTAGCTCCTGCCTTGCCCACTAACTAAACGGTATCATGATTTACAAATAAGTATGTTTTTTACCTTTTAGTTTTTCTTTCAGCCCCTTCTGTTTCCCCTTTTATATCCAGGTCACTGAAAATTTACAGGAGTTTATAATAATCTCACCATAATTCTCCTTCCCCACACTCTGTTGTGGCCTCGATGTCTTGTACATAGTGTGTTGTTAATGAATCAATACCACACAGTGTGAGCCACCTAATTCCCTCTGTCACAGTTGACCTCCCTGCAAACGTCCCACAGTGTGCCCCTTACCACAACTTACACTTGCCCTTCTCCCCCTTCCCTCCCATTCTCCTTGCGCTTCTGGTTCCCCTTCTCCCTGCATACACACAGATACCCAGTCTCTCCTCTCCATTCCATCCTTTATGTTGACACCCAGTGTCTTGTTATAAAATAAATTTGCCAGTAATATAAAATCCAAACAGCTTAGCTTGGTATAAGGCTTCCTTCATCATCTGGTTCCATCTAACTCTCACCAGCCCACTTTCCCCATCTTGACCTGTGTCCTCCTGTATATCCTACACTCCACCCATACTCGGTCCTTACCACTTCCTGATAATACTCCCTGATGGTCCCCCTGCCCCTCCCCCCTGCCTTTATCTTAGACATAGTTGAATTCAAATGTCTGGTCTCCAGTGAAGTCTTTCCAGACTTGCCCTGAGTTCCCTGCCTTCTCCTCTCTGCTCTCTTGCCCTTGGCTTATACTTCTTTCAAGCTCTTATTATTGTGTATTATAACCATCTGTTTATGCATTTACCCCGTGGACCAGATTATAAATTACTTGAAATAAAACCATGTCTTGTTCATTTTTTTCTTTCTTCATACCTGTCACAGTGCCCCATACTCAAACTTTATTATGTTTTATTTTTCTTATAGTTCACATTTATCATCATCAGAATGGATAATAATCAAATTCTCACAGAGCATTACTAAGATAAACACCCACTTATTCGATCACAGACAAATGTTGGTTTTAGCAGGAGAACCCATAAAGAGAGAGCTTTTGTGTATGCTTTTCTTTGAAAGTTAATAATTTTATTTATTTGAAGACATCAGTGTTTGGTGGCTTTTGTTTTGTTTTTTAATTTTTCTGTGACTCCCTAGAGAAAACCACAGCACGAGTTGAATTTCAGGTACTACATTATCAGCATTGATCATGTTACACAAAGAAATGTCCTTATGCTTTTCATAATATAATTTAAAGTTAATTTAACCCTGATCTTGATATTTGAAAAGATTATTGTTGGTTTTTTTTAATCATTGTATAGATGGTATGCATAAAAACTACAATGGTTTTTGTTTTCATTTTCTCCCAGTTGCTTAAAAAAAGAATAACAAAAAAAATATTTCTAGGGTCATAAAAGCAGTTCATTTCTATATCAGATCTATTCCAAAGAAGCATAAGCCTCATGTTAGACATTGTGCATCAAACACAAGTTTGCCTGGAGTCAAGTTGTTTATGCCATCGTTATAGACAAGTAACACAGGTTGTCTTTGCATCCAATTTATTAAGAACTGTTATTCAGGTGCCACGTGTTACATATTTAAAACTTATTATCACGTTGTATATCGTCTCTTCATTGTGTTTAGTGATAGGTACAAAAGTAATTAATTTTTCCAAATTATGAAATACGAGTATTAGTCTTTTATTATAAATCATGTAGTATAATTGCCATTGTGATCAAAAAGAAAAGTAGAAGATATTACATGATTTTTAACCAATACTGGCAACAACTTTTTTTTTTTGATTTGGGTATTTCGTAATAATATTCAGACAAGGTTGGTGAGTGGCGTAGGCTTATAGATACAGCTTTACCTACTTGTTTAATAGTGGTCTTGTGAACTACTGTTGACCCTGTGACCCATTTCTCTAAACCAGTTCTGGCAAAGACAAGATTGGAAGTCTTATAAACATAAATTATCAAATAAAATGTTCAAGAAAAAGATTTGTCTTCTCTTTCCTTCCCCTCTCTTCCTTCTCTTCCTCTTATATAAAGAAAATCAAATGAAGAATAGAATTAGGTAATAAAATATTGAAATTAAGTGAAGAAATTCTTTAATTCAGTTCGTAGTTAACAAGTTTTATAATAGTTTTATTCAACTCATTTTTAAGGTGGTCTAATATGCCACGTTTTTATTCCTGGCAGGAACTAATTCCAGAGTTCTATTACCTACCAGAGATGTTTGTCAACAGTAACGGATACAATCTCGGAGTCAGAGAAGATGAAGTTGTAGTAAACGATGTTGGTCTTCCCCCCTGGGCAAAAAAACCCGAAGACTTTGTACGGATCAACAGGATGGTAAGAGAGATTTTGTTTTTGCTTGAGCAGTCATCAAGAAGTAAAAACATTCTGTTGTTTTCTTTTGTTTCTAACTATTGACAAATTGCCATTTAACATATATAAATACAAGGTTAAAATTTTAAGAAAAAAGGCAAGCATTTTACTATTGTCTTTTGACATTGTTCTTTATTGTGGAGTGGATTTTCCTTTCATGAAGACTAATAAAGGAATGGCAATTCAGTTACATTTGCTCCCTTAGGAGAAGACAATCAGATGAGCATCTGTTGACTAATATAAGATATTCTAAAATGCTTGAAATAAATGCCCATTTCTTATTTTTGTCTACCGGCTAAATCTGTACTCTTTTTTCACTCATAAAATATTCAAAACAAAATAATTTACATTTAGAACATATTTGCATGCAAGAAATCGTAAGCTGTGAAACATACCTTAAAATGTAATATACTTGTGGGGCAGCTGCGTGGCTCAGTTGGTTAAGGATCTGATTTTTGATTTCGGTTCAGGTCATGATCTCAGGGTCCTGAGATTGAGTCCCTTGTGGGGCTCCGTGCTGGGTATGGAGCCTGCTTAAGATTCTCTCTGTCCCTCTCCCTCTGCCCCACACCCCCCCCCTCACGTGCACATGTATGCACACACAAGCGCATGTGTTCTCTCCTTCTCTCAAAAAAAAAAGTGTGTGTATATATGTGTGTGTATATATATGTATGTATATATTTATATATATATATATATAATATACTTGTCTTTAAGAGAACACCCATCTAGTAAACATTCTTAGATTGAAAATGTCATTACTTTTTAAATCTGTGTGACAAATATGGCAGATATCTGGATGTTCAGATAAATATGTGTAAATGAAATATTTGCATGTGGGAATTTTATAGATTTTGATATATTTTATCCATATTTAAGGAGATGTTAATCTCAGTGTGGTTATGGTATATGGAAATGAACCACTTTGCCAAACAACCTCCCTAGTATACTATTATTCTTAGTACATCGAGGAATTAAGAAAGTCATTGACTCAAAATATATTTTTAACTGTTTCACTTGCTCTCAATTTTTTCCAACTGTCTTGTAAATGTATTTATTTTGTTTTTACACCCAATTTATTTGAATCAGAATCCAAATAAAGTCCACATTTACAATGGGGTTCACATATTCCTTAGTCCATTTTTTTGGTAAGACTTACATAATTCACATATGTCACACAGATATAATTCACATACCATACAGTTCACCCAGGTAAAGTAAAAAAATAAATAAATAAATGGGTTTTAATTTATTCACAGAGTTGTACAGCCATTACCACAATCAATTATGAACATTTTTATCACCCCATAAAGAAGCCTAGTACCTTCAGCACCTTCCACCATTTTTCCCGGCCATCCTTAGGCAACTAGTAGCCTTTTCTGTCTCTAGACACTTACTTATCCTGGACATTTCACACAAACAGGATCATATAATATGTGATTCCTCCCTTCACCTCTGATTTTGTGTGTGTGTGTCTGTCTGTCTGTCTCTCTCCTTTTTCTGGAAGGGGGGACTTCGCTGTCAGTCCCATGCTCCCCTCAATTTTAAAACTATATTTTCTGTCTCTCAGAAATATTTTACTTTTAATATATTTTATTTTAAAGCTATTGCTGATGTGGTGAAAGTACTGTATATATAATCTGCAATCTGGTCTCCCCCTTTTGAGGGAATGTCATGTATTGCATTACTTATAGGTATGATTTCTCTCACTTTTCAATCTATAAATTGTACTTCCAGATATATGGAGTTATTATTTCATACTACGTCCTTGAATAACAGATTTCTTCAATTTACATTGTTTAATGTGAAGAATTTGTACTTCAGGAATGCATTATACTTCTAAAATCTGTACTTATTTTTAGAATTGGTCATCCAATTTCCATACTATCCTTACATATTTGAGCGCTGGCTGTAATATCACTGTAAGGATACCAGATCTACAAATTCAACACTAGAAACCTGCCACATATCAGTATATTTGTAGAGCCCAGAACTGTGCCTGACACAAAGCAGTTGGTCAGTAAATGTCTGCTGAGTGAATGAATGAATCACCCAGGGATAATAATCTCAATGATTTTAATATATTGTCTAGTTTTGTCCAAACTGGTTAAACTGAATTCTCCCTCTGAAACTAACTATAAAACAAACAAACAAACAAACAAACAAACTGAATGAATCCTTCACCAGTCCAACAAGGTAGCCAAAAATTGTTGGACTGGATTTTTCTCTTGTTCATGCTATTGCACCCAACCGATTAAACAGAAGTTTTCATGTAGGTGCTAATAATAAATACTGTATTGGAAAGAGNNNNACTTAGAGTTTAATAATTTCCTACTCTTGAACCTGGGCTCTGCCATGTACTAGCTTCACTGCCCTGGGTAAATTGTGGCGCATCTCTGGTCCTCACATTTCTCTTCAGTAAAACGTGGATGATACCTTATACATGTTTTTTAAAAATCATTATCAAAAAAATCATTTGTTTTCAGTGTACAATTTAATGATTTTTGGTAAATTTACAGAGTGGTGTGACCATCACCACAATCTAATTTTAGAAAATTTCCACCATCTCAGAAGGATCATATGTCCATTTGCAGTCACTCCCCATGCCCACCTGCAGCCCCAGGCAACCACTAGTCAACTTTCTATCTCCATAGGTTTGCCTTTTCTGGACACTTTATAGAACCAGAACTGTGTGATAATGTGTTCTTTTGTGTTTGACTTCTTTCACTTGGCATTGTTTTTGAGATTAATCCACGTTGGAGCATATGTCAGTACTTTGCTCTTTTCCGTAATGTTATTCCATGTATGGATAGGCCATGTTTTGTTGACCCAGTCACCAGTTGTTGAACATGTGGTTTCCACTCTTTGTTATAAATAAAGCTGCTATGAACATTCACATACCAGGCTCTATGTGGACATATGTTTTCATTGCTTTGGGGTATATACCCACAGTAGAATTGTTGAGTCATGGTAAACTTATGTTTAACTTTTTAAGAAATTACCTATTTTACAAAATAATTGTACCATCTTACATTGTTACTAAGGATGACTCTTTCAGTTTCTCTGTATCTTCACCAACACTTGTCATTGCCTGTTTGTTTGTTTGTTTGTTTGTTTATTATAACCATTCTAGTGGATATGAAGTAAAATTTCATTATAGTTTAATTTCCATTTTTCTAGTGACTAATGATGTTGAGTGTCTTTTTGTGTGCTTTTTAGATGCTAGAACATTTTTACATATATTTTAATAAAACATTAAATAGTGATTCATTATAGATACAACCTTTGTGTTCCTCATTAGTGAAAGAAGTTCATATGCCCCCAGAATTAATAATTTTATTAATGATATGCCTAATTGAAAAAGAAAAGGCAGTTGTGCTTCTAAAAGCAAATCCCCAAAACAACATCGTACACAGAACTTCTTGAATATAGGGAAAGATAATTATTATGGATAAGAAACCATCAGGTAATTAGTACTCATATAAACTAATGAGGCAAGACCATACACACTTGACTAAATTTGCAGAAAAATCACAAAGCTTCATTCATCTAATATGATGGGTAGTAATATAATCCAACCAAATAAACATTCCAGATAAAGGAAGTTTCTAGATTTTTATTGCTAAGTGAAAACTTTTTTGGAGGTTTGTTATTTTTCTAAACTTTTTCACTACTTGGTTTCCTCTCCTCTTTACAAAAGAAGAAACTTCTCTTTATCATGAGTCCCCATTATTATTCTATGAAGGCTAGAATTCAATATCTGTTCTTTTTCAGCTATCCACACGCTTCCCTTTAGAGCCATACTGATTAGAATGTGTTGCTTAAATTCCTCTCTAGTCTACAAAACCAGTTAATCAAACGTATCAAAGCCTTATGGTAAATGCGAGTCAGTCAAGTGCTAATTGGGGCCCCGAGAAAATGGAAACTTTGTAGCTTTGGTGGAGTGACTATATCTTCTGCTTTAGCTTTCAGTGGTCATTGGCTGATAACGTCCAGTTTAGGAGTGAAGTTCTGAAAAATGAAGTGATAAAATTCTACCTTTAGTAAGTGGAATGTTACTATAGAGCATACCCAGTTTATACATCTCCTTACAGCTATATGACTTTCCTAGTACATTCTCCCNTCCCTGGGATAGCTGCTCATGTTCGTTGTCTCTGCTGTCCTCATTCCAAGACTTACTGCTCACAACTGCTGCAAATCAGGATGTATATACCCTAATCTTAGGCAACTCACCCCATACTCCAGTGATGGTCCTGAGTCATCCCAATATGAGGGCTGACTAAGATACAATAATGGCAGTGATAGTCCGTATAACCGATGCCATTTTTGAGTGTTTATTCTTTGTCAGATATTATGCTAGAGCTTGAGGCACATTATTCAGGGGCATTATTTTTAATCCTCAAAAAGTCTTCTAGGAATTATCCTGAAACCCAGCGAGGTCAATCATCTTGCCAGATATCACCTACTTATCAAAGTGGCAGTGTTCTTATCCACAGTGTCCAGGATAAGATGGTGACTTAAGGAGCTGTGGAAAGGGAGAAGGAAGGGAGACATGTCTTCTAACAAGAAGCCAGTACCTTGGGGTCAGCTGAAGAAAGGAAAGAAACAAATGGGAATTGATCCAAAACCAGTAGAGTGTTCCAGCCCCCACGGCCATACAGACCTGACTTTCTGGGATCCCATTTCTACCTCTTTCTCCCCCAGCCCTTACCCTGAAAGGCTCCCTTCCCAGCTGGTAAGACCTCTGCTTAGAGTTAAGGAAGTCCTAAGTTCCACTACCCAGCAGTTGTGAGAGGAAGGCTATCCTTTAACTCTGCAGGTGGAGGAAAGGCAAAGTTTAGAGTCACACGCAGAATTTTAGAGCTTGCACAGACCTTTATTTGAGTAAGGAGACTGAAACCCAAAAAGGCCAAGTGGCTCACCCAAGGTCTTAACCCAAGTGCTCTTTCTAACTTACCATGACTGGCATTGCAAATTAGAACTCTGAATGCAATATCCCCTGTACCCATTGACCCACTGATCTCTAAAACTTTACCTGTATTTTGAATTAAATGTGGCTTTATAGATCAACTTGAGAATGAAGCAGATTAGACTAATGCTGTTTCCATTGCAATATCTATTCCAAAATACTACAAGGAACTTTGGAATATAACCTAGCTGTTTTCTGTAAACTATTTATATCTATGCATGGATGACCCCCAAATACCTAATTTTGACTGAGACTTACAATTGAGTTTTAAGTTATTTAACTGAATTGATCATATGATCACCACAAAAGATTCTTTTAAAATCTCTTTTCCTTAGAAATACCTGCCTTTCACCAAATGGTTTCATATCATTTGGGTCCTAAGAGAATTTAGCAGATTGTTCATTGAAAGATACAGCCTGAGAAATGATTGTGAGTGACACTGTAAAGACAAGCTAAACTCTAAAATAGATTTTCCCTCTTAACTTTAAGAAAGAACAAAATTCATGAATACTTTTCAGTAATAAATTATTTTATATTTATAATTGCTCACAATACTTCTATTGCATCTAAATAAAATACAAGAAATAATTTACTCCTGATACTAACCTTACCAGTTACTATCAGGTGACTGATAATTAATCACCTGACTTCTGTTTATATGCCTCCTATATCCTGTCTTTCTATCAACTTAAGTGCTGCTGAGCAAACTTTAAGACAAAATGCAGTGCTTCTGGGGTGCCTGGGTGACTCAGGCGTCTGCCTTCAGGTCAGGTCATGATCCTGTGGTCCTGGGATAGAGTCCTGCGTCGGGCTTCCTGCTCTATGGGGAGTCTGCTTTTCCCTCTGCCCCTCCTCCCACTCGTTCTCTCAATCTCTTTCTCTCTCTCTCTCTCAAATAATAAATAAATAAATAAAATCTTTTTTAAAAGTTCAGTGCTTATTTAAAATGAATCTCACTATTTGCTGTCACTGTAAATACATATTTATCAAGTTAAGTGTGTCGTCAAGCCAAGTACATATAGCGTGCTAGGAACTATAAAGAGTGCATGTAATACGGTGAATTAACTGTCCCTCAAAGACTTGCCCTCACATATTCAAAAGAATTAAGTTTTATAACTGACTAAAATATGAGGGATAAATACTTGTGCATTTCTGAAAATATCATAAAACATTTTCAGAAATGCATCGTATTTATTTGTAGTTCTTTTTTTAATTGAGGTATAATTGACATATAACATATTCTTATTTACATATTACATATTTATATATTACATGTTATATGTTACATATTTATTATATTAACACGTTCCAACTTGTTTTTGTAAAGAAATGAGAGAAGCAAGTCACTGGGGTTTTTCTCTATTCTAAACCAAAGTCCTGTTATCTTATAGGCATTAATGAGTCAGTTAAGACTTTAACTAAATCTTTACTCCATGGGGTGAAATACTTTACCAAAAATTCTGCCTGTTTGGAAAAAATCAAAGTCTTGGTTCTCTGCAGCACCGGGATGCAGTACCGGGTTAGATCGACCATATGTAGGCAGTGTCTGCTAGCACGGACTGGCTGGCTTGAGAAGTGTCTATCCCCCCTGCCTTCTTTGCCTGAGATTTCCTTGAAGGGACCCTGCAGGACGGGAAGGGAAGGCTGCCGTGGTGTCAACAAGGCTCTGCCTCTGTAGCCGCCATTCTCGGTTGCGTCAGAATTAGAGCTAACGGAAAAATGGTTGGAAAGTTGGAGAAATGAATGAACAAATGCATAAAAATTGATTGATTCATCTCCTTTTTCTCCAGATAGGTCTTTCTCCTATCATTTCAAAAAACATCTTTAATAAAGCATAACCTTGAGAACTATTTCAAGAATCAAAAAAAAAAAAAAAAAAGAATTAGAGCTAACGGGCAGTGGGACGTGCCGCCCCTGAGACCAGTGCCCGGCAGCAGATCTCTCAAAGGACGTCTTAGGAAGAGCAGTTGTGTGTCTCCGCAGCTGCTCTCCTCCCTCAGTGTCCCCTGAGCTGCTGTCCTTAGCTCACCATTGCCCCTCACAGGACCCTCTGCTCCAACTTCCGGTCAGTTTTCCCATCATACTGATAGGAAATGACCACACTGATGTCATGCAGAAATCATGTCAGGCCTCTGTGCTAACACTAGGAAGCTTCATCAGTCATGTGCCTAGCTCTCATTTTTTTTCCTACTGAAGGAATCGTTATCTGATGACTATTAACTCTAATATACAAAGCCTGAGTGGTAACAGAAAATACAGAAGGGCTTAAATTTTCCACAAATTCCATGAATACAGCCTTCATTCTTTCATATTGTTTTGTAACATTTAAAGTTTCTAACTTTGTACCAGCTGGGTAGCTCATATAGGATTTAGTTCTTAGGAAATAGGTTTAGAGAAAATGTGCTCTAGTGTATGTATAATTTGGGCTGGGATTATCTTCAGTTATTTGAAGGGGTTCTTTGTAATGAGCCTAAAGTATAAAATGAAAATGTCATCTATCCCAAAGAAATGACATTCGCAGTGGTAAAAAAAACATTCATCTCTTTGTATGGATTAGTATTCTATATCCGTGAGCATTGCCTCCTTCTTCTTTCAAGCCGTCATTAAGGAATTCAAGGCAAAGAAGACAAAAGTAATATTATAAAAAGGGATGATATCATTGATGATCAATCAGTTTTATTATCTCATGGCAGCAACTGAAAAGGTATTTGATACATTTTGTAGAAAATTTTTGTATGTCTACAACCTAATTTCCTTCTCTTATTTTTAAAAATGAGATAGTACTTTGATTTTTAAGGACATACTTTTTTTTGGTTAATTGGTTTTCTGATTATGGGAAATAATATATGTATAATTAATTACAGTCATTTATACTTTTGTAAATACAGGGACAAGGATTATGTTTTACTGAAGAACTGTGAAATCCAAAATTCGGTCTCATTAGAAAAACTGGAAAACTGATATGGACACTTTGGGTAGACATTTCAATAAATTCTAAGTGCATTGAGTTCATACATCAAGAATTGGTTTAATTTACCCACACCCAGCTAGGCTGATTACAACCGACTCACTCATGAAACATTAATAAAGCACTGTGTTCAGTTCTAACATGATTATAATCTGACCTCGCCACAAAGGACAGAAATAGAGAGTATCTCTGATAACATTACCCTAATGCTGGGTTCATCAATCATAATCTGCCCTTTTTTAAAATTTGTTTTAGAACAAGGCCTTTCACGGATGTGCACTGATAATCTCCTCCGGCCCTCAGCCCAGCAGATCCCTGGTGCTCCTGGACCAGATGCAGAACATTCTCCGTCTGCGGAGCAGAGCACAGTGCACTGAGGCAGAGAAAGCAGAACCCAATGTGGTTTTGCTGTTGCTGTATTACATCCTTTATACGATTTTCATATTTTAAAGAAAAAGTCCCTTTTTGATGGGTAACAATTTGCATTTGGGGTATATTTTTATACTAAAAAGCACATCCTGCTCTGCAAAGAATTTTCCAGAAACGAGAACGTGTGGAAGCGTTCTTCAGCAAACTCAAAATACTGAGACACAGATCTTGCGTTTAGGTGCGTGCCCCGCCACATGTCAGCTCTGACGCCTTGGACAAACAAGGCACCCTTAATCTCTTGGCGCTTCAGGGTCCTCCTTCTCCCTGAAACTGGGGATCTGTTTATTCCACAAATCTTTGAGCCAGCCCTGAGGAAGGCGTTATGGAAAACACGAAGAAGAATTGAACATGGATCCCACTCGAAAGAAGCTAAAGTAGAAAAATTCCTTCTTTTATCCCAGTCACGAAGGGCCTGTTACACAGTTCACGCTGCTCTGGGCTCTGAACACACGAACATGAGCAACACAGTGAGTGGCCCTCGGGAGCTCACACTCTCGTTAGGA
This sequence comes from Ursus maritimus, assembly GCF_017311325.1. NCBI lineage: Eukaryota > Metazoa > Chordata > Mammalia > Carnivora > Ursidae > Ursus > Ursus maritimus. The sequence goes on from NW_024423344.1 coordinate 15,230,130, forward strand.
ACATCGACAAGTACACATCAGTCCCAGCAAACGCTGGTAGCTACTGTAATCCGTTCATTCAACAGATAATTATGGAGTGTTCCAGGCGCTGTTTCATGTGTTTGGAGTATACCGCTGACACTGACAAAGACCCCTGCCCTCATAGAGCTTACTTTTGATCAAAGGGAAACAGACAATAAAATAGTAAATAAGTAAAATATGTAGTATGTTAGAAAGTAATCAATACTATGGGGGAGAAAAGTAGTGGAAGGTAAGGGAATGGGGAATACTAAGGGTGGGTGGTCAGGATCCCCTCACTGTGAAGGTGAGATTTGCATTAAGACCGGAAGGAAGCGAGAGAGCGGACCGGAAGTGTCTTGGGGAAAGACCGTTGCAGGCAGAAGGGCCATGTGGAGCAAAGGCCCTGAGACAAGGATGTGCTTCCCGGGGAAGCCAAGGGGCTGGGGTGGAGTGAGCAGCGGGCGCCTAATAGAAGACCGAGCAGCAGTGAGGCCAGATCACATAAGACCTTGAAGGCCAGCGTAAGCACTTTGCATCTTTACGCTGAGTGAAATAGAGTCATCGCAGTGTCGGAGCAGAAGCGTGCCGTGATCTTGCTTATATTTCGCAATCATCGTTCTGGCTGCCGTGTTAGTTATGAAGTGTTGAGGCACAGGGTGGAAGCAGGTTTTATGAGAGATGATGGTGACTTGGGCCAGGGCAGTAGCAGCGAAGGTCGTAAGAAGTAAATCAATGACTATTACTCAGCCATCAAAAAAGAATGAAATCTTGCCATTTGCGACGACGTGGATGGAACTAGAGGGTATTATTACGCTAAGCGAAATCAGAGACAAATACCATTTCACTCATATGTGGAATTTAAGAAACAAAACAGATGAACATACGGGAAGGGAAGAAAAAATAAAATAAGATGAAAACAGAGAGGGAGACAAACCATAAGAGACTCTTAACTATAGGGAAGAAACCGGGTTGCTGGAGGAGACGTGGGTAGGGAATGCGGTAACTGGGTGACGGGCATTAAGAAGGGCACTTGATGTGATGAGCACTGGGTGTTATATGCAACTGGTGAATCACTAAATTCTACCTCTGAAACTAATAATACAGTATATGTTAACTAAATTGAATTTAAATTTAAAAAATTTTTAAAGAAAAAAATAATAACAAATATAGTAAAGTTCAAGCCAACGGCCTCTCTCTGCAGCTTCCTAGCTGTGGCCATTTTCCCTCAGATTTCTCTAGTCTTATAGAGGCAAGTAAGTGGTAGGGGACAAGTGTGGCGAGTGGTGACGGATAGAGCAGCAGAGATCCATCATTACATTTAGTAATTTCTGCTCGAAATGGGCTGGGGTGGGACGTTTAGTGCCTGCTGTCAGCTTAAGAGTTTGAGCAGCAGGAAAAGCCCAAGTTGACATGTTTATCTCCCACTGGATTGTAATATTTTTGAGGACATGGAATCTTTATTCATCTGTATATTCTCCAAGGCCAGTTTCTAGCACAGGGTAGATAGATGGTCAGTAATTTGGGGCTGGAGAGAGATTAGAGAATTTTCACCTTGCTTATTTGCATTGCAATGGGACATGCTCCTAGAGATCAGAGCTTTTGTCTTGTTTATCATAGTATCTCTGGGGCCTAAAATAACTGTCTGGCATTTAATAGATGCTTCATCTTGAATGAATGGGTGAACGAATGGCTGTTGCCTTTTTGTGAAATCCTCTTTCCCCAGCTATCTTTATAGTTCACTTCCTCATTGTGGTCCTTAATTGTCACAAACTCAAAGAAGCCTTCTCTGACCACCTCCTCCAAAATAGCAGTCCCCTCCCCATCCATACATACTCCTTAACTTTCTGTCCTACCTTTCTCTTTTCTTTAGCACTTACCCACCTTCTGGCATACTCTGTATCTTACTAATTATCTGGGGTTGTATTGATCTCCCCCCACTACAATGTAAACCCTGCATAGCAGGGGTTTTGGTTTCTCTTATTCACTGCTATAACCCGAAAATCTAGAACAGTATCAGCGCATAGCAGATGCTCAGTCAATATTCGCTGAACGAATGAATGAGCTTCTTTCCCACTCCTGACATTTCTTCCTTCTTGTTACCTACACATCTTTCCCATTGCTTAATTAGTTAGCCAATAATATTTATCAAATATTTACTATTTAATACGAGGTTAGGAACTATGACAAATGGAAAAGAAGCATTAGATATGATCCCTATCTTCAAAATGCTTATATTCTAATTGAGGATACAGTATTGCAAGTTTGAAACAAGTGCTAATTGGTAATAACCCCCATTTGTTTGTATAGCTCTTTCCAATTTATATGCAAATTGATTTTCACAAGTAAATGTGTATACATTATCTTACTCCATTAAACAGGAGGGTACTGATTTCAAGTGTCACAGAAATTCATAGAAGAATTCATAGCGTGTGAGCTGGAGAACTCAGGAAGCAAACCTTGCCCTTGAGTCAGAAGGGTGGCTAAGACCTGAACAAGAAGGAGGAGGATGAAATGGTTTCATAGGGGATAAAGGAGCAACAGAGGCTCAAAGGTTGTAATAGCTGCTATGTGTGAGGGGCTGTGAATTGTCTGTGCTACTTGGAGCCAAGGATGTATATCTGGAAGTCCTAAGACCTAGTGAGGGAGGGTGGGATCAAGGTTTGAAAAGGCCTTAGGGGTCAGGTAAAGTTTACTCTAATGTTTTGCTGGAAGGACCACGTGAGTGTGATGGTTTCAGAAGTCTGTTGCCCCAGCAGGAGGCAAGACAGGTTGGATTAGCCAGATCGGAGAAAGAGGCTGAGGTATGTTGCAGTCGCCCAAGTGGAGAGCAGTGAGCGCTAAGACCAGGGTGGGGCTAGTGGGACTGGAAAAGAATCCTCTGGATTATACATCCAGTAAGCAATCAAGTCATAGAATAAACCCCCTACAGAAGCAGTAATGCAAAGATTTCTGATTGTCTGCTTGACTCTATGCAACTCTCTTTAGAGAATTTTTTTCAGTATCAGAAGCAGATTTTTGAAGCAATAAGAGAAAAGACTTGAAAGTATTCTTGCTCTAGTCTAGAAGAGGAGATGGAAATTCAGTATTCTCAAATAAAAAGAATTCAGGAGAAAACAAATATTCTTTCCACAGAGTTAATTCCACTAGCCTAGTTTCCTTCTTTGTAAGTTCAAAGATGCTTTATCCTAAACCTGCTAGAGAAAGAATTCTCTAGCATCTAATACCCATGGGACAATATGGAAATTAGAATTAGGTAACTATTATCCATCTAAGAGATATCCTCTCTGGTTTAAATCTCACTCTTTATTTCCTTCCTCCCAGATCCCCAGGGTAGAATTATGGATTGGGAATTGGTTTATCTAGGCTTAAAGCAATTGCTTCTGCTTTTAGATATGCAAGTAGAGGGTAAAGAAAGCTATTAAGACCATTATAACCCTAATAGCTTAGTAATCAAGTATTTCTTTATATTTTTCCATTGTAAGTATTTGCAATAAAATCTTGTTTCAGAGTCCAAAATGGGTTTGTACAAGAAAACATAGTTCTGTAAAGAACAAATAAGCAGATAGCATGTTTCAGTAATAGATTGATACTACTTAGAGTACAGTTAAGTCTCAGTGTCACGCTTTAGCTTGAGATCGGTCTTTATGCTTTCATTATGGGGTATCTCAAATTCGATTGTCAGGTATGCATTTGATTTAGAATCAGGGTTGGCTTTTAGATGTTCTAACTGGATTTTCTTTTTTCTCCACACAGTGACTAGCAAGACAGTCTATAAGACACTGTCTGTTGAATCTGCTACCTTTTTCTTTGTCATTTAATTTTATAATCCCCCCCAAAAAAAACCTAGGGCAAAATTATTTAAGCAATTAATTGTTCATTGATTCACTCTGCTGCCTCTCTAACATATAGAATAGGATAGGATAAATAACTATAGACTTAGAGATTTTTTAAATTGAATTAAAGATTATTGTAAACAAATATGAACTAATAATTTTTTAAGCTGAGATGAAATAAATACTGAGAAAAATATATAAAAGGTTGGAATTGGCACCAAAAGAAATAGAGACTTAAAAGCCTTAAATTTAAATGGTAAAATCTTCCATCTCCAAATTATCCAAGGCCATATTATTTTACAGGTAAATTCTACCGAATTTTCAAGAAGTAATAAAGTCCTTTCTTAGGAAGTATTTGCAGAAAACATGGCAAGCCATCCATGAGGCTACTGTGATCTTGATTCCAAAAGTAGTTAAAGGGAGAAAAAAAAGAATAAAAAAATAGGGCCATTTCATGTATAGACATAAATACAAAAATTCTATGTAAAATATTACCTAACAGCCCCCAAATTATATATATATAGATATGTAATATTTGTGAGTGTGTATATATATAATGTAATGTGTGAATGTGTGTGTATATATATGTTATATATGTATATATATAAAATTTGTGAGTTTGTATATTTGTGTTACAAAAAAACTAACTATTTAAGATTAGGAAAAAGACAAAGGTGCTTCATATCACCATTATTGTTTAATGTAGTCCTCAAAGTTAAGAACAATTCTATAAGAATTCTATAAGAAAAAATAAAGAAGCTATGACTAATAAGACTTGCCAGAAACAAAATCAACTTAAATCAGTGGCATTTTTTGGGCGCCTGGGTGGTTTAGTCCTTAAGTGTCTGCCTTCGGCTCAGGTCCTGATCCCAACGTTCTGGTATCGAGCCCTGCATCGGGCTCACTGCTCAGCGGGAAGCCTGCTTCTCCCTCTCCCACTCCCGCTGCTTGTGTTCCCTCTCTCACTGCCTCTCTGTCAAATAAATAAATAAATAAAATTTTTTAAAAAATCAGTGGCATTTTTTTACATCATCAGTAACCAAATAGGAAATGTAATTTTAGAAATGTTATAAATGCATCAAAACTTATGGACTGTCTGGGAATTAACCAAAAACTCCCACATCCTTTATGGAGAAAATATTAATTTTTAACTCTAATAAAATACATAGAAAATAACCTATACAGGGGCGCCTGGGTAGCGCAGTCGTTAAGCGTCTGCCTTCGGCTCAGGGCGTGATCCCGGCGATCTGGGATCGAGCCCCACATCAGGCTCCTCCGCTGGGAGCCTGCTTCTTCCTCTCCCACTCCCCCTGCTTGTGTTCCCTCTCTCACTGGCTGTCTCTCTGTCACATAAATAAATAAAATCTTAAAAAAAAAAAAAAAAAAGAAAGAAAATAACCTATACAAGTAAAGAGACATTCTAGGACCTTGGATGGGAAAACCTAATATCAATTTTCCCAAATGAACCCATAAATTTATGGGACTCCTAATCACAATTATTTTGATGTATCTGCATGCACTTGCTGTAAAAGTTATAGGGAAGAATAAAGGTCCAGAAATAGCTGCATTGACTGAAAAAGAATAAATCCACCAAGTATAAAAATATATGAGAAATAAAGATAATTTAGGGTAACAATAGAAATAAAAAGAGTGGAAAGAGCTGGAGACTCACACATATCTAGATGGATGGATGGATAGATGGATAGAGAGATGGATAGATGGACAGGGAAAAGAGAAAGGAAGGAAGGAAAGAGAGAGGGATGATAGGAGAGAAAGAAAGAAAAAGGTACCTTGCAACCCTTTTATTAGTTGTAATAAGTTGGCTGCCGATTGTATTGCTTTTTCTAGGTGGATTATCATATCTGTAAATACTAGCGGTTTTATAGCTTTGTTTCAAATATACACACACTAATGATGGCTGAGGAAAGGTGTGTTTATTTAATAGACAGCACTGGAAAAACTGACTTACTGTATAAACAAAAATACTGGATCCCTATTTAATATCACATACGAGTGAAAGTAGACTCTAGGTGAATTAAAGACGAATATATGAAAAGTAAAGCAATAAATATAAAGCTAATACATCAAAATTATAGAAAGTGATCTTTGTAATTTCAAAACAAAATCCCAAGAGCATAAAAACAGAAAAAAATAGTTGATTAGCTCAAACTTAAGACTATTCAACAAAGAACAACATGGATAAAGTTCATAGACATGACATTTGGAAGCATGCATTTGCAATGTTTAAAACCAACAAGGAACGATTACCTAAAATATATAAGGAACTTTTGCAAAATAACAACACAAAGACAGGAAGCTCCATAAAAAGACGAGCAAAGGATGTGAGCAAGAAATTTACAGAAGAAGAAACCCAAAAGGCTGTGTTAAAAAGATGTCAAATTCCTTATTGATCAGAGGAATACAAATTAAAACAATGAGATATTGTTTCATTATTACACTGGCTAAATTAGAAACCTGGATCATATTAAGAGTCAATGGGTTGTGGACATACAGAATCTTACATGCACTGCTGGAGGGAGTGGAGACACAGCTGGGCACTGATGACCGCCGAGACGTTAAGTCTGTACACATCCACTTCAGGGATACAGCAGTCCTGCTCCAGCTTATGAGTCCCAGAGAAATTCTCACAAAGATCCAAAAAGAGAGGCAAGAGAGGACATTCATCACAGCATTGTGTCGTAGGGAGTTAGAGGCCGTCCAGTGCTCATTGCTGGGGGCAGTTCTGTTAGACCACTAGAAGCATTGGACTTCCCATACACGCAGCGACATAGGCTGATCTTAAAAAGCAATGCTACCTGGAATAAGTAAGAAACTAAATGAAATCTATAACCCCGTACCATTTTTATGAATCAAAAATACATACACAAATGTGTATACATACATACAGCGAGTAATATTTTATAAAAACACATGCAAACAAAAGGAGAAACATCAAATACATTACAGATGTTGCCTCTGGCGGAGGAGGGAAATGGAAGTAGTGGATGGAGAAAAGGGGAACAAATCTATTTTTATAATATTCAAAGTAGTGAAAAGTCATTATTCCCTGTACCTCTCACAACTGCATTGGCATTTTATTCAATAATTATTTTACTCTAACAGAATAATAATAAATTTCATCAATACTTTCCAAATATGTCTGGTGGTATAAATAAAATTTGTTTGAAATGGTTGCTGCTTAACTGATTATGTGATGGTGTTGGTAAAATCTTCCTTTATTTATTTTTTTAAAGGTTTATTTATGTATTTGAGAGAGAGCGTGTGAGAGTTGGGGGGAGGGAGAGAATCTTCAAGCCGACTCCCTGCTGAGCAGGTAACCATTGGCGGGGCTAGATCTCAGAACCCATGAGATCATGACCTGAGCCAAAACCAAGAGTCTGTCACCCAACCGACAGAGCCACCCAGGCGCCCCTAAAATCTGCTTTAATTAATGTATCTGACTTCACTACTATTTTGAATTCCCATGAATACATTTGGACAATAGCTACTCCAGAATTTTTCAGTTTTCATCCTTTCATTTATTGCAACAAGCACTGAAAACATTACTAAATAATTAGACTGACTTTTTTTTAATTAACTAGTTACCCTGCACTTACAGAATCGTTTATACACATCGACCAAACCAACAGTATTGACTTAGTCAGTGTAAAATTTTAACCAACATCTTTCTTATATTTTAGTCTTCTGTATTCTAGTCTGAACTGTTATGTCAATACCACTAAGATACAGAATATAGAATTCTGTTTAGTTTCAGTACAGAAGCTACCTTTTAATGAAGTCTAATTGTTTATGTTTATGAATGAGAAACATCCGCAATAATTGGTGTAAGTGAAACACTGAAACTTTTAGAAGAAATCAATCATGGGGTTGAGGGAAATAAAATTACTAGTAAAATGTGATCACACGGAAAGTTGCAAAGTATTCAGATATTTTATAGATTAAAAAATAAATATAATTACCAAAGGGCTGATTTAAGAAATCATTTATTAATTAAGTTATTCCAAATTGGTGTCAACGCCTTGGAAATCAGGGTCGTGAAGCCAGAGAATGACTTCATTCACATATCTAGTTACAGCTGTAATTTAGAAAATTGTTTAATATGGCTACACTTAGTTGAAATTTAAGAAGCTAGCTCTTACAGCTTTTGTTCATGTTGCTGAAATCAGTGTGCTCTTAAAATCAATAGGAAATTGATGACAAGGGGATGCAGTAAGTGAGAGACCTAGAGAACCGTACAGTAATCGGCACTATTCGTGTCACAGGTATGAGCAGAACTCCATGCCCACATGTCAGGATACCTCCAGGAAGCTTATGATGGCTTCTTAGGAAACGAAAAGGCCTTCTTGTTTTTCCGACCCTTTATGGAAGCTTAGTATGGTCATTGACTGTCAGTAATTTGCATTCATTTCCTACTAGCAGCAAACATGTAAAATGCCCAGTGATTCCTAGACTGTGTAACAGCAAGAGTTCATTTGTAGCCAAAGGAAGGCATCCCCTTTTGGTAGTGTTATGATAAATTTGAAGACTTTAAGCAGGAAAATAAGTGTATATCAAAGTTTCTAATGAAATTTTTTAATTTTAAACTAATGTTTAAAAATGAGAAATTATTGTAAAATTAAAACAGATACTTCAAATTAGTTTTGTTTTAAACGTGAATGTGTCTTTTTAAGAAACCTGTGTAATATGAAAGATCATAAGCTAAACATAATGGAGCCACAAGGAACTTAAGCATTTTGGAAAGAGAACATTCTCATTCAGGTCTGTGTCTTATTATTTTGCCATTTCTAGGAACAGGACATCTAATACATAGAGATAAAATATAGTAATGCAAAGAGCATATCATACTTCTTTACATAGAATATTTCAAAGTAAGAAAAAGGGAGATTTGCTAAGTTTGTATAGTCTCTTATTTCTTTCTTGACTCATTCATTGCAGGCCCTGGAAAGTGAATTTGTTTCTTGCCAACTCCATCAGTGGATTGACCTTATATTTGGCTACAAACAGCGAGGACCAGAAGCAGTGCGTGCTCTGAATGTCTTTCACTACTTAACCTATGAAGGCTCTGTGAACCTGGATAGTATCACTGACCCTGTGCTCAGGGAGGTAGGTGTTAAATCCCATATTATTCCAAAGATTTCGGTCATCTCTCAAACACAAATTTGGCTTTCCGTCTCTTTCTGTATAAATTTCTTTTCAACATAAACTTTTATGAAACATAAATTTCAGCATTTTGACAAATGTAGGAAAATGAGTATTATATGTCAAAACCAAGTAATGAGACCACTGTGTTCTTCTCTTTTGAACTGTAGACACATATAATGCACTTCGATATCCCTACTTTACTTGTTTTATTTCAGCATCTTCATTAAAATGCTTAATGCTCTGTGGGTGTTATTAATGAAACCTAGTTGAATATTTGAATAAGAATTGTTCACATTAAAATAAGCTGCCAGTATATATTTTCTTAATAAAAGCAAAATTACAGACTTCCAGACAGAATGTTCAAAAAATGCATTGATAAAGTAGATTAGGGTATAGTATTTTATTCCAGAATGTTCTTTGAAATACATCAATAAAATACATGAGGGTAGAGTATTTTTATTCCTGTGTGTTCTTACCCTGAAAGTTTATAGCTAACAGTTGGGAATTATGTGCTCTACTATGTGCATAAGTATTTTTACTGAAAATATTCATATAAAATATTATTTAAATCACTTCCACACTGCACAAAATGACTTCAGATAGGTGAAAGAGTAAAGGAGCAACAGCTGCTGGGTAAGTCTCGCTGCCAGGAAGCCACGTCCCAGCCTCCATTCCATGCTATAGCGGCCATCTGCTGTGTGCAAAACAAGCAATCATGGCTACGTTTCCCGTCAGTGGAATGCTTGTTTTATTTTTTTACTTTTAATTTTAGAGGTGGAAAACTTGTAGATTTGGGAAATAAAGCTCTACAAGAAGAATTTGCATCCATAAAGTTATTTCTTACATACCTCTACAAAAACAAAATGGCTCCATTTGTATGGCTTCAAGCAGAGAAGAGAGGGGAGAGGCTTGAGATCGGTGCTCATTGGACCCTTAGGGCTAACTATTCAGAGAACACATTGTAAGCACGTCATTAGGTGCAGTGTTATATCATGTACGTGCAAGGAAATGGATTAGTGCCTGAAAATGGGAGAAGGGGATGGAGACAGAGAACGAACGAATGAGAGAGAAGCCAGATCTTATGAAAGTCATGGGTGAAAGAAGGGATTTTCTCTGCAAACCATTATACTCACCTGATTTAGTACTGTACAAACTGTAATCAGATTATTTTATAGGAGATAATTCTGAGCTTAATTACTATTTTCACAATATACCTTTGCCTGGTTCTGTAAACACCTTACAAATTATATTCTCTTTTTAGAACCAATACCTTTAGAATCAAAAAAGAATTGGACTAGCTTATCTCTTAACCCAAGACCACCTTCAAATTGGTTTTTGACTTTTAAATACCATCAGCCTTTTTGTTCCTGAATATCTCATCTTACATTTTACCCATTAAATCGCTCTGTCCTTGATCCACTTTGGAAAAATACAATATTTTAAGCATATCTTGTGAAAGTGCAAGACAGCATTAAAATGGACAGGAAAATAGCAGATTTCTCATATTATTTTTTTGATAGTCAAGGATAATTTATTTGAGCATATTTTTTCAGATTTCTCATATTTAAATGAGTAAATAAAATGATAAATGAGAATAAAAAGAAGATGGAATTAGAATTGAGACTTTCTTTACATAGATATTGTGTTTTTTGAATTCTATAAAAATACCTGCTTCTATGAAATATCACACCATTGCTTTGGACAGTGGGGGAAAAAACTATGTATGGGCCTTAATTATCAAATTATAGGACTTCCTAATGAAACATTACATGAAAATGTATAATTTTTTAAAAGTTTTTATTGGATGGGAGTGATTCAGCCATGATGGCCGCTTGTTATGTAGATGGTCTGAACAATATGTTACTGCCCCTGATTCCTTCATAGTGAGGTAGACCGCCAAGCATTAGGGGGCCTGAGTTCAAGACTCTCATTCTAGCATTCTCATTCTGAGCACATAATTGCTGAATGCTGAGGTTTCACTAGAGAAACTCCCAGAGTTATTCTATGATAGATATGTCCTCCGACCCCAGTTCCTCACCTGCCTCCCTGACCCACAAACTCTGATGTCTGTTCTCAGAATACTCCCTAAGAGAGCATGTACCTGGTACACGGTTACCTTCCTTCCACCAGCCAGCAGAGGCCCAAGCACACACCAGCAGAGAGAGACATTAGCTCTGACCCTGTGGACCTTTTCAACTCAAGACTGCTTAGAAAGATATTTTATCTCCTTAAGACTGCTAAGAAACTGCTTATTATGTTGCAGCCATAGCAGATGAAATGATATCAAGGGACATGAGTTAACTGTCCTTCTCCCCACTCCCCCCCTTATCTCCTGTACCCCACAAACTAACATATTCCCCAAAACATACTGCAATATTATTTAGGAACCCTCGATAGATGAGAACCCACCTAAAATCTGTGAGCTATCTAATGCTGGCCAAGACGTTTGATCTCCTTCAATTGCTCTCTCTATAAAGGAGGAATAATACATGAAATACATTTGCCAACCTAAACAGCGCTTAGCATCTACTGTCACGCAATAAACTCTGTAGATAAGAGGAATGAAGTGTGCAGTATATTCACTATTTGGTAGCCATTTATACCTCCTTACGTATACATTTCCCCTGTGAGGGGGTCCTCTGGGAGGCACAACATCTTTTATGAAAACGTCAATGTTGAGATCCCAGAGGTCTGTGTTATGGTACCATGACTTGAGAAAGTTGATACCTACCTGAATGGTTGGACACAAACTCTTGGAAAAAGCAGTGTTCAAAATGTTAGCCCTCTTATCTAGCTTAATGAATTTCTTTTATTCGATAATGTTTGTCTTTGTATTTTTTAAATACTAAGATCATTACATTTCACATAAATAAAACCAAAGGAAGGTTATAGTTATACTAAACTCCAGCTAGCCTAAGGAAGATGATTTTTTGATGCTTAAATTAAACACTGATTTAAACAATATTTAATATATGAATATCAATATATGTCCTGCCTATAACTTTGAGCTTTGAAGTTAGGGCTAAAATTTGAGAAATGGCTTAAGGTTATTGATTCATTCTTCCTTGACAGGTGAAATCATGAAGCAGCACTAACCACAGCAATTATGGCATTAAAATGTCAAGAAATTAGAGGTCAGAATAACAGATAATTTTCTTCTCTATGTCAGATTTAAAATTGACATTCTTTGACAGCTTAGGATCTTTGCCTGAGAAAAATATGACAGCTTAACTTATTTTATACTTGTAAAGCAGTAACTGATAATAAACTTTATCATGACAGCCTCTGGGCAGAAACATGACAGAACAGTTCTGGTACAAAGCGCTTCTTAATATGTAAACACTAGATCTGTTGGATATTAGATATTATTTAAATTGTCTTAAGTCTTGGCTTACATCATAATCTTCTAGACACATTATTTCATAGATGAGCTCAACTGACTATTGAAGCAGTAATTTTAAGCATGGTAATGAATATTCTTTCTTACTATTTTTACATATTAATAAAAATGATGTGATTTGCTTTATATTTTTACTTACCAAATGATGGCCAAGAAACTCCATCCTATGACGGGCTGAGAAAATAGAATATTCTAGTTAGTAATTATCTGGTCCCAGGGTGTTCTAACTCCTTTCTACTCAAATGTGGTCCATACCAACAGTAACACCATCACCTGGGAACTTCTGAGAACTTCAGACTCTCAGGCCTTCCCAACCTACTAAATCAGAACATACATTTAAGGAGATCGCCAGTGACTCGTCTGAGACATTTAAGTTTAAGAAGCACTGTCTACTATAGGTATATAAGAAGATCTGGAAAGCTTTTCTCCTCTTCCTACAAAAGTAGAGAGAATGGTGTGATGAAACTCCCATGTACCTATTACCTAGTTTTGAATTTTTAACTCTAATGGTCTTCTATATCCCCAGCCCTCAACTATTTTCAAATACACCTGCCATATCCATCGAACCCCATCTAACTCCCTATCCCCTGTCCCACTCCCCATCCTATGGGCATCTCAGGATAGCCAGGGAAAGGGTTGAAGCAGCTTTATTTTGAAAAACAAAAACCTTTTCAGGTCTTTCATATACATCCTCAGTTAAAAACCATTAATCTAGGCCAACAGTCTTATTAAATAATTTTTCCAAGGACACCCGTCTATGTAGCGTCAGAGTCAGATTTAGGTGAGGTCTCCTGATTCTCAATTCAGGGTTGCTTTAGTCCCATTACTTTCTAGGAATTTTAAAATAACAGTATTTACTAATAGTTCCTAGTTTTGGAGATGATATTCTTCTTACTTTCAAAATGATTCTTAAAAATGAGGGACACCTAATGTGTATTCCCATTTCACTAATTTAACCTGTAAGGTTTTTCTTTCTATTCTGTTTGTGCTTTTGAATTTCGTAAAATCCTCAACTCAGTAAAACCAGGAATTACATGGGAAATTTTAAGAAATCTTTCTCAGTGAGGTGCCTGGGTGGCTCAGTTGGTTAAGTGTCCAATTCTTGATTTCAGCTCAGCTCATGATCTTTGGGTCATGAGATCGAGCCCTGCATCTGGCTCAGCACTGGGTGCGGAGCCTGCTTAAGATTGTCTCTCTCCCTCTGACCCCCCCTTCACTTGCACTCTGTCTCTCTCTAAAAAAAAAAAAAAGAAGGAAAGAAAGAAATCTTTCTCAGCCATTTCGTTCGTTGTTTATTTTAACCACTTTGCAGAAAAACTTGTTTTGTCTGTCTTCAAGAGTTCCAAAGGCACTAGCCATAGTCGATAGTTGGTTAGTAGAGATTACAAATTAAATGTCATGATTTTTTTTTTACTGTACTCTTATAATTAGTGAAGAACATTTCATTCTAAGTTGTTTCTAAAGTGGATCACTCTTCGGATCATGGATATAATTACTCAAGCCTGTCTGCCTTAGAGTATGATTATATGGTATGTAACCGGCAATAAAATACGATAGAAAGGTAGAAACCAGGTAATAGGTTTCATCACAGCCAGTCATTACAATTTGAGACATTGAGTGACTCCCTTTACTTTTATGTACCTTAGTTTTCCTACCTATAAAATGATAACACAAATGATACCTAACTCATGGGTCTGTATTTGAGGAGCATATGAGAAAAGATATGGGAAAATACTTTGTAAACCATAAAGCACTACATGGACATTAGTTATTATTACCTAAAAGCATAATTAAATGAAATATCTTGGAAAAACTTTTGTTTTAATAATTCATTTCTCTATATCATCATATGTACCGTCAACACTACCAAACTGAAAAATGACTTAAATGACTTCTCTTCAACAGTGAGAGGTATATACACAAGCCTATCGCAAAAGGCTATTTTGCTGGCAAACTATTAGAACATATGGGCCATGCAATATTTATTTATGCATACATACACATTCATCTATGCCGGAAATATTAAAGCGTTAAATGCTAAATTTTTATATTGCCAGTAGTTATAAAAGTGTGGCATTTTTAGTCTAATTTTTTTGTTGCTAATATTTCTTGGTCTTCTTAGATTATATTTTCTGCGTTTATCTCTTCCTTTGATCTGACAGGGATAGCAAAGCATTCCTTTGGATCTGCTATAGTGAGAATATGCCCAAAGGAAGTAGAATAGATTCCTTCAGTTTTCACTTTATTTTCTTGCTGAACCATTCCTGCTACTACAGAAACCTGACATGATAAGGCTGTCAAGAACCAACAAGACAGGGGCGCCTGGGTGGCACAGCGGTTGAGCGTCTGCCTTCGGCTCAGGGCGTGATCCCGGTGTTGTGGGATCGAGCCCCACATCAGGCTCCTCTGCTGGGAGCCTGCTTCTTCCTCTCCCACTCCCCCTGCTTGTGTTCCCTCTCTCACTGGCTGTCTCTCTGTCAAATAAATAAAATCTTAAAAAAAAAAAAAAAAAAAAAGAACCACAAGACAGACATGTCTTTAACCAAAACAGCTACAATGCTGGCTTTCCTAGAAGATGAACTCATAAAATGTATAAGGAAAAAGTTAACCCACTTTTCATCCTAATGATGTAAATTAAGGTATTTGTAGTGAGGACATTGATGGCCGTCTGGTCATTGCTTATTCTTTCTGTGCCTTTGTCATCCCTTGTCTTTTCCTTCCCCCATTTCTGACTCCTCTCTTCTGTCTGACAAGGGGTAGCAACACCCCCCTTGTGGATCGCTTGAGTGCGCTGTAGCACAGTGTTGTCCATTTACAAGGGCCGTGATGCCTAATTGTCTTCATCTGCGAAATATCCAGGGGTTTTCTCCTGGGCATTTATTCTGCGACGTGATTGCAACAAATGATCAACAAAAGGGCTGATAAAGATTTCTTAAAACCATCTTCATTTTCCCCTATAATTCCTGGAAGTTTTACTGAGTTAAAAATGTGAGCAAATTCAAAAGCCAAATTGAAAGAGAAAAATAAAATAAAATAAAATTAAATTAAATTAAAATAAAATAGAAAGAAAACCCCTCCATTTTAAATTATGGAAGTGGAAATCTACATTAGGTATTCTTTTAAGCTTAAAGAATCATTTGGGAAACAAGAAGAATATTCTGATCCTTAAAACGAGCAAGAGTATAGAGTCCGATGTGTCTGTGTGCTCCTCACCCCCAGCAATAAGGCCTGCGTTGCAAAGAATCAGTGACTAAAGTTTCTATATAGAAATTAGTATCAAGAAAATTAATGACACATATTTAATTTTGATTAGTGAATAAATCTTTAATTTAGGTTTATCTTTTCTCCTTGTAATTACTGCAGTCCTTAGCTAGTCCATGGTCATCAATCGTCCACTAGAAAAGCATAAATAATGCAGCGAGTCGAAGTGGGATGTGTGTCATTTCTGTGAGATGTGCTTTTTCTCGTCTTTGTGTTATTTTTATTGCATAGTGTTGAGAAGTGCTAATTATTGATTTTCAGAAATTAACAGCAAATGCTTTCACAAGCATCTAAAGTCATATTTTACACAAGGAAGAAGGCTGAAAATTGCAGCCTGCTGTTTGTAATAGAAATAGCTGGAAGGGATTTCCTTATCTTCTACTAACATAGATTTCAGTTATATTACACAGTTGTTACCTTAGCATAAATTAACAATTATTCAAAACATATTGCATGCTTCAATTTGTTGAAGTAGATATTACTCAATCTAAATACCTAAGCATTTCAGTTAGATGTTCAGAGCTCATTTTTAAGGGTTTTCAACATATTGATAATGAGCCTATTTACAGCCATTTGAAATCTCAATATAGTGTATCTAAATTACTGTTTCCCGTTTATGTCAAAATCAAAGAAGAGCACTTTGTTCTGCCAAATACATGCAATACTATTTTTAATTTGAATTTAGCCTAACAAAAATATATGATTTCATTTTGTAATGTTTATACCACCACCTGGTAAACCTTTGTCTGGATGTCATTCCACTTCCAGGCAGATCTTCTCAACTTTTATTATTTTCATTATTATTTCCTTTCCATGATCAGACTCTCCAAGTGAACTTATTTTGTGTGGTGAGGAAAATTACGACTTCTCTTTCCTTCCTCCTCCTCCCCCACCACCACCTTCCCCCATCTTCCGTTGCCCGAATCAGCCAGCATTGAGTTTGCTTTGTATACATCAATTCCATCAGGGAGAATTTGGCAGGGACATTGTACTGATTCTATGTACTATGTAATGATCAATTCAAAAGTGAGCAAAGAACAAAAAACCTGGAAGAATCCTTAAGACATCATCTGCTGGGGCTCCTGGGTGGCCCGGTGGGTTAAGCATCTGACTCTTGGGGTCGGCTCGGGTCATGATCTCAGGGTCATGAGATCGAGCTCCAGTGGGCTCCCCGATGTGGAGCTGTGGCCTTAGAGGGAAGACTGCAACCCAGCCAACCACCGAACTGGAACCTGGCAGGGAAGAACCATAGGATAAGTTTTACATCCCCTTCCTGTTTCCTGTCCTGAGCTCTCATTGGCCGAAAAGAGTGGGAGGATAAAGGAGCAAGAGAGTAGCAGGGATGCAGTCTCCGGGGAGGCCGGTTCCCCCCCCGAGGGCAAGGAAGATGGTCCAGCTCAGCTCTGTGTTCCCCCTGAGTTAGTCACTGCTTTAGGCAAATTTATTTAAGGCATGCGGGGTGGAACAGCCACTCCCTGCCACATTAAAATACATGTACTTTTCCTACCTGAGTTACCTTATACTTATTTTTAAATATAAAAATTGAGTGAGCCTGCCACCAATGGCACTGACCTAATTGGAAGAAGAACTGTTCTGGACAGAGCATTATTTTATCCAAAGGGCATGGTGCTTGCTTTTCACATTCACTGATGTTTGCGCTCATTTGTTAAGTCAGATAAGTAATATCATCATGATAACTCATCAGTCCAAGGAAGAAATGGGAATTGGCAAGAGGATAATTCTCCTCTTTATTTCTTCTAGGTTTATACTAAAAGAATAAAACCAAGCACTGAGGGCAGGTCTATGAACAATCAGAATCCTCTCCCTCAATATTGTCTAACATAGTCTGATAGTTACGGCAAAGTGGTTCTTTTTTTACTTGAGTTATTAAGTATTTGCTGAAATATTCTAATAATTTTGCTAGTATAGACTTAGTCTTAATGCAGCTGATTGTTAAAAGGAAACATTTATTCTTCTATTGTGTAGTTTCTATGAAAAACTAGAAGCGGTTGAATATAAAATAGCATTTTTAATTTTTTATATAGTTTAATGTTTGTAAAGCAAGAAATAATAAAGTGCAGATATTATTTTCTTGATTTATTTTGCTCCTGTTTTTCTAGCATTAAAAAGTAATGCTTTATATGATCTTGTTTTATTATAACAATAAACCAGAAGCAAAAGCATATCAGTTAAATACAGTCTGCCATTAAGTAATTTTTCTCTTATCATTTCAAACTTCTCAAAATTCCATTTTTTTTTCCTATTTGGTATAGAATTGGTAGAATTGGAGGTAGAACAGAAAGATGATATAAATCACATATATATTTTTAATTGTGTGTCAAAGGTGTATTTTCTGGTAAAAAAAAAAAAGAATATCCACTTTAAAGCATTAAAATAAAATCATGCTAAGTACAAGCTATAAAATGAGATAACATGATCCTAAGGAAATTTTTAGAAAATCCTTTTCTGTGTTCCCAAGGAATCCATTTTTGCTATTTTTATCTTGAAGTTTCTGAAAATTATCAATAATTAACTAGGAATTTCAGCATAGTCTGATATTTGCCTTGTGGGTAGCACAACCTGTCGTACTTTATAAAATGCTGACTTTTCTGGAAAACAATTTAAAAGATGGCACAGACCAAGCAAAATGGATGAACTAGGTCATTTGACAGCTTTCCTTATTAGCTTCCTCACACTGTCTTTCTCATGGCACTTAGACCTTATGACATTTCATCAGAAAGACAATACTAAATTACGTTTACACAAAAGACTAGACGTTGTAAAGATTCTACAGGAGGAAAATGTATCTGGGTTAAATTTACTTGTATTATGGAAAAGACAAGATTAACCAAAGTTTTTATCTCTTGGGTACCAGAGGGGGTGTGCACTAGATAAATAGCAAACCCAAGGGGAGGCAGAAAGCATGCTTATTCGCCTAAATAGTAATTTCTTTCTTCTAGAATATTTTGAATTTATCAGTAATCTGAACATCACTCTGAACTATCATTTACCCGCCGCCATTTGTAATTTTGCCCTGGCTCTGAAATCTTTCATATTAACAGGCATACGTAAAATGCACCTAGACCACAGCATATTTACTTCCTCTTTGGAGGATTTAATCCCAGCTGTGTATCTGTATTTATAGAGGAGGTAGCATTTTGGGGGGTGGGGAGGGAAAGCAAGAAGGAGATAAAAGCAATTAAGCAAGAGGTGCAGCAGGTCAAAGGAATAAGGTATGTGTCACAGCCATAGCTAACACATATGGCCCCTTTATGCAAATTAAAAAATAAACCCTCATTAAAAGGATGAATAATAAAAAGTGCCCCTTCCTTCAGCATTTGAGGTAGCGTCTATCCCTCATTTGCCCCCCAACTGGGCACCTTTGTGCAGGGCATAGATGAGGCAGCTGTACCCCTGGCTCTGACCTTTGAGTAGCAGAAGACTAGAGAGAGCTTGATGAAAATGTGGGTAATTTTGTTACTTGGTAGGCAGGTCCTAGAGGATTTTACAAAGCAGGCCTAACAAGAAAGTAGGGAGGGGAAAACAGGAAACTGTCCCTAATAGGAACTTCCCCTAATGGAAGCTTTATATTACATATAAGCAGGTAATACTGAGTTATGTGTCCTCTGTGTGTAATGAAATCTGAAAGTCACTGTTCAAGTTTACTTATTTTGTGATGCTATTCGTAACTTAGGCCACATTTTTCTTTATTTCTCTGCTTACCGCTGAAAAATTCCATATTTTAGAAGTCCCTCCAAAGTGTTTTTAAAAAAAAAAGAAACTTTTTTCCTAATTTTATGATCTACCTATTTCTTGATGGGTCTTAGCTGGGGAGAAAAATAAAAGCTAAGTGCATGGTAACTGCTCAGTATTCAACCATATAGTTTTTATAAGAAAAAGTAAGAATCCATGTACCAATTAAAATGTAGAACTCTTAAGAAACTAACTTACTTCTCATTCCTAGCTGAACAATTCCTGGTGAGGAAATAAAGTGGATTTCCTTATGTGGTTGTTTTCTGAGATAAAATTGAGTTTGATGTGTAAGAGTTTCAGCATAGGAGTACCTTCAGGGATCACATAGCCTGAATCATCACTTTATTTACAGCTTTGACCACTGCATTCTGCATTCACAGATACTTATACAAATAAATACACGACGTCAGTATAATCACTTTGGAGAACAACTCGGCCGTAAAACAAAGTATTCCTACCCTCTACCTTGGCAACCCAATACCTAGGTTATGCACCCAACAAAAATGACTGCTCACCTCCATCAAAAGACACGTGCAAGAATTTTCTAGGCAACTTTATTCATGATAACCTGAAACTGTTAGCAGCCCAAATATCCATGGACAGAATTGACGGATTGTGGTGGATGAATACAGTGGGACGCTATCATGGCCCCAACAACAACAAAACATTGATACACAGAACAGCAGGGATGAATCGCACAGACGTGTTGATCAAAAAAAGGCAGACATGCAAATAGGTATCGTATGATTCTACTTATCAGAAGTTCAAGAAAAGAAAAAATAATTGATGATAATTTTCACGGTGCAATTATCATCAAAATAGTGATTAACCTGGCGGAGGGTGAGGCGGGGGGGAAAATGCTATGGAGCAGCAGGAGGACGGAATCATCCCATAGGTATGCTGCCATGTAGACACCACCCAGCCCAAGATGTGGAAATGTCCAATTCCGCGCCGAAGCCCTCTGTCTAGATCGGAGTGCTGGTTAAAAGGGAGAAAACACACGCTCAATTAATTAAAGTGGATGCACATATGTATGTGTGTATATGTGTACATAAAGCAGCTTTAGTCTAAGCTTTAGTCTAAGATGCCACATTCAGTGATTACAAAGGCCTAAGAAAGAATATTGTTTAAGTACCAGCAGATCCGTATTGTCATGTTATGCCACTAAAGGGTTGCCCACCCATAAATACATGGTCTTTCTTTTTTTTTAATGTTTTTTTATTATGTTATGCTAGTCACCACACAGTACATCCCTGGTTTCTGATGTAAAGTTCGATGATTCATTAGTTGCGTATAACACCCAGTGCACCATGCAACAGGTGCCCTCCTTACATGGTCTTTCTTATTTGTAAAACACCAAAGATTTTGTCAGTCACATTTGGTTTGAAAAATCTACTGTTTTAAGCCTATTACCAATGCTAGATTTATATGAAATGTGTAAGACTTCTAGTGCTGTTTATTATATGTAAAAAAGTTACAATCACTTACTGATTCTGAGATGCTTGTCATTGTCACATCTCCGCACTCCAAATCGCAGTGTGTCTTACAATCAATAGTGGATCGTAGTTTAATTGGCAACATTTTTAAAATTTCTTAATAGTATATAAATTAATGACACTTCTCACAATGGATAACATCTGAGATTCGATGAGGTGAGAGTGACAGACTTATTTCACAAGTTTTACTCTTCTCTCATACACATTATGAAAGTCATGAGCTCACACATTCAATATCAGTTCATTCTTGCTTCCGTGGAAAGTGCGGTGCTTTCCACGGTTTCAGTAACCAGCGGTCAGCCATGTTCTGGAAGCAGTGATTCTGACTTAGCCTCAGAAGGTCAGCAGTCGCTTAATGTTAGGTCGTAGTGCCTACCTCATTACCTCACTTCATCTCATCAGTTAGTCATTTTTTTAAAAAAGATTTTATTTATTTGAGAAAGAGAGAGCACGAGTGGGGTGGGGTCCACAGGGCAGAGGGAGAGGAAGAAGCAGACTCCCCGCTGAGTAGGGAGCCTGATGCAGGGCTCGATCCCAGGACCCTGAGATCATGACCTGAGCCAAAGGCAGACACTTAATAGACTGAGCCACCCGGGTGCCCCTCATCAGATAGACATTTTACCATCTCACATCATCATCATAAGGAGAGAGGTGAGTCCAGTACCATAGGGTATTTTGAGAGAGAGACCACATTCACATAACTTTTATTACAGTGTATTATCATTGGTCTATTTTATCAGTAGTTATTGCTGTTAATCTCTCACCGTGTGTAATTTATGCATTAAACTTTATCATAGGTGTGTATGTACAGGAAAAACAACATACGTAAGGTTCGGTACTATCCACAGTTTCAGGCATTCTTTGGGGTCTTGGACCATATACCCCGGGGATGAGGGCAGGACTACTGTCAATCTATAAAGTGATAGCTTCCTTGTAATACAAATTAATGTTTTGGTAGTAGATTATGAAAGGATTAACAAATGCCGAAGTCTGCAGGAGTCAGACGGAGGAAACCGGTGAAGCGGGCCAGGAGGCAGTGCATGCCTGGGTCCGAGCGGTGGGCATTACAAAAGGGCCCCTGAGCCTTGGCACTAGACAGGTGTTGCTGTGCAGGAATGTTGATGAACCACCTCTTCTGGGTTTTTTGAGAGAAGCCAAAAAATCCAATTTATTGTATGAGATTTTCTGACCTATAAATGTTGGCTCAAATAAAAACCATACCTGTGAGCTGATTCTAGCCCAAGGGCTGCTGGCTTCTGACATCTGGCTGAATGTAAGCTCCTATGCCGTCCTGGCTAGAACGTTCACCTCTGCAAGAGCCCGAATCTCTGTTTTGGTTGATGAGTATCACAAATATCTAAAACGGTACCCAGTCCATGGTAGATGTTCGATAAGTATGTTTCATGAATAAATAAAACTAGCATTAAGTCTCTTCAACCCACACAGAACAATGTGTAGAAAAATAGAAATATGTTGAATTTTTTTTAAATCCTATTTCCAACGATCTTTTTTTTGCTGTCGACTAGCCAATACTTACTTAACATCCAGACCTCAGCTCATGTCCCTTTTCTGGAAGCCCTGCTCTCCCTGCAGCCTCCTCCACCCTGAGTCTGATGTAGACCTCACTCCTGGGCTCCCTTGCACTCAGGACTGGCCGCCACTGTGATGCTCTGCCTACCGCGTGCCCTGATCACTACTCATCTTGCGTCCTCATGGGCTGAGAACTTCCTGAGGGCAGGCTGGTATCTGATTTCTTATCCCTCGGCATAGAGTAAGCATCTAACAACGTTCATTAGGGTCATTTTTTTTGCAGTATTGAACTGTGAAAGTAAAGCGCCCCAATTTTTCTCTACTACTGTGCTTTCCCTTTTCTGTGCTACCTTTCAGTTTTGCACAAATGTCCCACCGTTGCCCCACTTCTATAGTCAGTGAGTGTTTTTGGACTCTCTTGGGACTACGTCACAGCCTTGACCTGCAAAGATCAGCAGTCTGAGCAAACAGACCTATGTAAAGAACTGTGCGTTGAATTTCGTGATGGGGGGGAAGTGCTATGAGAATATGGAGGACATTCATTATGATTTTTAGGGGGTCTGGGAAGGATTTAGAATGCTGCCCAAGGTTTGCATGAAGGGGAGGCATTTTCTCCTACATCGGGAGTAGTTCTCAGAACAAGCTCTCAGCTGCTATGCTTCATAGATTACAGAATGGGCTGTGTCTATCCCCAGACACCCTCCCATGTAAAGTTCCTCCCTCTTGACAGAAAGAAGACATTGATGACTTGCTAAAAGTGGGGGAGGACAGAAAACACGGGACGGGGGAGAGGTGAAAATCAGTGGGTGCTCACTCCCCATTCAAACGTGTTGGTAGTGACAAGAAATAGAACTTAGAGGAGGCAGTGTGGTTTTTCGAGATCAGAAAGATCTGTATATTTTTAAATCAGAGGTTAAGGAATTACTGATAGGATTGCAAGAGAGCCACAAGGTAAATATTGGAATAAGAACTTTTAGGTCATGAAGGCATGTGATGTGGCTCACAAGGAAGAGGGATTCAGTTTATTATTAAAAATAAATGAATAAATAGGGAATAGACTGTCTTCATGAGAGGGTGACATCCACAGTATTAACTTGATCACAGCTTAATATTTATCCTGATGCCATTTGAGAGTCATTTCAAATAAATACATGTGCGTACTCTACCTCAGTCCAGAAAGGATCGGAGGTAGGCCCACTGAAGAGAACTGCACAGATTTCTGGAAAGTGAGTCTCCCAAGATTTTTGAGTATAGTGTTAATAACTGCCTTTCGGAACAAAAATCAAGTCAAGCAGAGCGTGTTTGTGGATTTAGTCCTTCTGTGGCCTTTTAAAGGCTACCTACTAAGTACAGGCACTGACTAGAGACTCAGCTGTGTTTACCCTGCCTCCCCACCCCACCCCAGTCCTCTTTCTGGGGGGAGTCTGAACACAAGCCGGGGGACCTCTTGTAGAGCGACCTTAGCTGTTCGTGATACATTAAGCTAGGTTGTGGATATTTTCAAGCCAGGGCAACTTTAACAATGAAACTACTATTTTTTTTTTCTTTCAAGTAACTCTCAAGAGTTTATTGTTCATGATGTGAACCTAACCAGAAATGGTCTCTTCCCTCTTTTATAATCATAAATCTTGCACCGGGGAGATAAAGTATGATGGTATCTATGTGAATGCGATTTACTTAAATAGTCACACTTTGCATATGAGTGGACACCGTGCAAATAAATGGATACATTAAACTTGGACAGCACTTAAAGAGATTTAATAATTCATCCTATTGCCTCTGCAAATAAAAGAACCAAAGCCCCATTTATGCAATTGCTAAAATATGGCAGATAATGATGCGTTCATGTTTAATATTGCTAATAAATTTGAAAATTCACATTTTTATTGATAAACATTTTCTTGAAATGCAGTCGAGGTGGACAGATTGTTAAATTTAAGTACTTTATAAATGAGATTTGTAGATAGTGATGCGATTAGTGGCTGCGTGGCGTCGAGAGCCATCTACCACCTTACCTGCACTCCTAAGCACTCAGCAATGAGTTTCATATTTCACTTTTATGTGCAACCAAATTGCACACAATTTTAGGGGAAAAATTAGCATGGTAACAGAGTAATGACCATTGTAAATATTGTGCTTCTCCTTGTTGACTTAAATTACATGCTAACAGTATTTTGGAAAAATATTTCTGTTAGTCTAGCTTAATATATTGAAATTTTTTTTGCCTATACTATTTATATAGAGAAGAAATACATAAATCTCCTATAAGATTATGTCTTTGGCATACACACAGAAAAAGGCATATTATACAATACAGACAGTTTGAGATCCAAAATTATTTTTAGTCATTGGAAGCTATAAAAATCTCATTAATATTTCTGTCTGCACAGGCTTTAATAAAATATTTCATAGCTCAAGGTGCCCAAAGAATTATTTCCTCTTTGGGCTAGTTATCTCTAAAATTTCAAAAAAAATTGGAGAGAAATGAATTCATACCTTATAGACGTTAAATAGTATTTCAGCATTCATCTGAAAACAGCATAGCATGCTAAAATATGTATTTTGGTAGTGAAAATTTGGCCATCATTAATCATTATATGAAAGTCTTAGCGATGACCCTCTGTGTTGACTGGAATCTATGATTTTCTGAATTTTATTTCATATTATTGGTGGACATCTGTATCATTCTTTTTCCCAAGATTCCGGAAGCTTATTTCATTAGAGATCCCCACACATTCCTCCTCACGCAGGACTTTATTAAGGTAGCCGTGTTGTGTTTAGTGTTAGACGTGTTCCTTGGCCTCAGCGGCATGCACTCACAGGTTTAACACGCCACGTTTAACCCCAGCTTCTAAATAAGAAGAGTGACTTGGTTAACGGAAGCATGTTTGGAAGGAGGAAACAAAGCTTGTCTACAAAATACTAACACTTGGATGATTCTGCACCCTGAGACGAGAGCACTGGGTGAATTTTCTGGACTTCTTTCATGGCTGACTTGGGATACACTTGCATTGTCAGGGAGTGTGTTGACCTCTCTCGCTGATGCATATTGATGATGACACTCGCTCTCCTTCCCCTGCAGGCCATGGAGGCGCAGATACAGAACTTTGGACAGACGCCATCTCAGTTGCTCATCGAGCCACATCCGCCTCGGAGCTCTGCCATGCACCTGGTAAGACAGAGCAGCCCGAACAGAAAATTTTTGGCTTCCTTTGTACCTGGGTACATGTCAAATAAAATAGTGATTTTAGCAGCATTTTTAAAGGCTTCTCGATTGATTGGTTAACTCTCCAGGCTAAGTAGGTGCTGATACCCCGCGGACAAACAGGGGTGTGCGGTTCTTACCTTGAAATCCTTAGCATTATCTCCTCCAGTGCCGTCCATGTTGCAGCAAATGTTGAGAACTCGTTCTTTTTGATAGCTGAGTAATAATGCTAAGTGAAATAAGTCAAGCAGAGAAAGACGATTATCATATGGTTTCTCTCATCTATGGAACATAAGAACTAGGATGATCAGTAGGGGAAGAAAGGGATAAAGAAGGGGGGGTAAGCAGAAGGGGGAATGAAGCATGAGAGACTATGGACTCTGAGAAACAAACTGAGGGCTTCAGAGGGGAGGGGGGTGGGGGAATGGGATAGGCTGGTGATGGGTAGTAAGGAGGGCACGTATTGCATGGTGCACTGGCTGTTATACGCAACTAATGAATCATCGAACTTTACGTCAGAAACCAGGGATGTACTGTATGGTGACTAACATAATAAAAATATTATTATGAAAATAAAAAAATAATAAATAAATAAATAAATAAAAGAAATCCTGCTACGCTCGCCTAATGTGGGATTCACAGAAATCACCATCTTCTCTGACTCTATATGCCTCTGCATGAACGCATTCAGACACATACAGGCACGGAAATTAGATTTGATTTATAAAGTAGGATGAAAACCTAGTATCAACACAATATGATATGGCCCCATTTAATCTTCGGGGGCAAGGTGAGGTAGGGGGAGTAGCTCATTTTAAGAAAAGGACAAAAATACAGGGATAATTTGCAGAGGCAGGATACGGACAAGCGCTCGAGAGCCACTCGGGTCAAACACCAGCTCTGCCTCTAACTAGGGAATGACGTGGGCAAGGTATTTAACCTCTCTGTTTATGTGAGCATCTGTTACATGAAAGCAAAAACACCATCTGCCCTGAGAAGTTCACGACTTAATACCGTGGAGCACTTAGACCAGCACCTGGTGTGCAATACGTTCTCAATAAATGTTAGCTTGTGTCGTCATCTCCGCTAGCTCCTATATTAAAACTGTTATTCCTGTTTTACGAGGGAAATGGTAATATTCTTTTCATTTCAGCCTGAATTTTAAAAGCTCATTTGCATAACAAACAGTCCTTTTTCAGTTGATTAGCAAATTGTACAGCATTTCCCTCTTTAATTTGAAAGTGGTGAATTTTTTTTTTTCTGAGAAACATTTTAGAAGGAATTTTATTTTTTAAGCCGTGGGTTTTCACTGATTTTTTTACTGAAGTGAAAAATGCTTGAAGGTAAAAGAATGTGTTTGCAAAGTGAATTAAAGGTCATCCATTTTTCTAGGCAGGTATCAAGGCAGCAAGTACCCTAATTTTGGAGTAATGAGCTCTGAACTATGGTCCGTAGTATATGTGCAAACAGATTTATAAGCTGTTATTTTGTGGCAGAAGTACTGTTCAGGCCTTTCAATTATTTTTTCAGTTACTTAGCAAATTCGTACCGAGTTCCTTCTGTGTGTCGGGCATGACGCTAAGCACTGGCAACACAGAGGGGACTGCAACCTCCAGACCTTCACTGAATCCATAGGCAAACTCCTAGTGAAACACATAAACAAATGTGTTTGCTTGAAAACGGGTTTTTTCTCTCCACAATGGCTCCAACAGCTTCAGCCCCCTTATTAGTCACTAATGAACTCTTCTGGTTGAAATTGGTCCTTGCATGTGACAAAGCAGAAAGGTTGACACCAAGCACACCATTCCATAGGAACACGCAGTCACATTGTAGACGTGGGGATGTGGCCTTGGAGCCTCAAGCCTTGAGAGAAAGTATTTTTAATAAACTGTCTAAGAGAATATCTCTAACACTTAATTTTATGAAATGCTTTGGCAGAAGAGTTCTATTCCCGTGTTAGTTGTCTTTGTTTAATAATAATAATAAAAATACTTATCCTGGAGAAATGCCCAGTCAGGATTCATTGCTTTCCTGGGGAAAATTCTGAGAGACTAAATTGGCGTGGAACCGCTCATAAAGGAAACCTAAGCCTTCTAAGTTCACGGGGCAGACAATTCATATGTATAGAAAACAATGACAGAACATTTATGAACGTAACATAATGGTTATTTCCAGCACCCGCATTTTGTGTTTTCGATGCAGTAGTATTTATGGTGGTTTATAGTTGCTGGAACATCGATCACATGCTAGACCTCTGAAAGCAAAGACTGAAAGAAGGAAAGGGGATAGCCCTCAGTAAGCGCACAGTCTAGAAAGGAGACGTCAACCATACCCAGTCAGTGTTGCCACAGCAGAGACGTGTGTGAAGCTGTGAAGGGGAGGCCAGTATATTTAACTATTTAGATTGGAGCTGTGACCCCAGGTCAACCAGGTAAAAAATGGAAGTATCAATCCATTCACTTTATCTTTCATGGAAAGAGTGTCAGTCACTGACTTAACTAATTTTTCCACTAACCCGATGTTTCCACCGCACTGAGTAATGCCACCGCATCATGAGACAGATCTGTGAGCTCGCTGATCACCCGCAGTCCGGCAAGGCTTGAATCGAGGCTGGTCGTTAATGATCTGGTGTCCTCTGCCAGCGGCCGCCCGGAGCCCTTGCCCCTCTCCCGGTGCCATTCCCACGGGATGGAAGTTCGCGTGGCTTTGCTCTCTGCTCAGGCTAGCCTCGTCTGTGTTAACCTCCGTCTCCCCAGAGCGCTCACTAACTGTGTTATCCCTTCTGTTTTCTTCTGCTCTCTTCCCTTTCTATTCAACAGTGTTTCCTTCCACAGAGTCCACTCATGTTTAAAGATCAGATGCAACAGGATGTGATCATGGTGCTGAAGTTCCCATCAAACTCTCCGGTGACCCACGTAGCAGCCAACACGCTGCCCCACCTGACCATCCCTGCCGTGGTGACCGTGACCTGCAGCCGACTGTTTGCGGTGAACCGCTGGCACAACACAGTAGGTACGTGTGTCCACGCCGTCACTTCCTAGAGGGGTCTTAGAGCCGCAATTCGGTGCAGGTGAGTGTGCTGGGGGCTGGCAGTATGCCCGATTACCTACACAGGCTGCAGGGCAAGTCATTGCCCAGCCTGACGAGATGAGTCTTGTGTGTCTCTTCACTGCTGCTCTGTGTTAGGGCCTCACAGGATGCTTGGCGGATGGTTAAGTGTTCAATAAATATTCAGTAAATTGAAGCAGGTCCTCGCACCCTACTCTATGCCTGCCCCACAGGAAAAAAAACAAAACACTTTTATCCCACATTAAACAAAAGTGAGTTTGAATCTGGATTTCCTAGAGGATGATTTCAAATCTTCTTTCTTCCACTTCACTAATTTAGTTAGCAAACATTTGAATGGCCCCTCTGTGTCAAGTAGTCATGAGCACTGGGAGTACAGCAACGAACAAGACAGACACCATCTCCCTCCTTGTGGAGTCTTTGAGAAAAGACAAAATCTAAATTGTTCAGTGATTTCATGTGCGTTTTTTTTTAAATTCATTCCCAAGGGTTCCAGCTGGTACATCTTGAAGGGATAGGATTCTGTTATCAAAAGTAGACATATTGATACTTAGGATAGAAGTGGATGTGACCAAATGATTTAGTTGGCCAAATTCACCCCTTACGATATCCTTGGAAACCCCAACTCTCACTATCTCCAGGACTAAATGGATAAGCCACGGTAAATTAACCTGAATTTTTGTATTCTACTGACTTCTGTATTGCTCTGAAAAACAATATCATATAAATCATAGCTTAATCTAGAATTTCTAAATGCACTTACTGGTGATTCTATCAACATGAGGTATAACTAATTCCATTTGATCAGAAAGACGCAACAAACATCTTAAGAAAAAATACAACTTTATTAGTCACAGAAGTCTGAGCTTCTAGAAATATTTTGCATTGAGAAAAAAACTATAAAGGATTAATTTTTTCTTTAGCATTGTTCAAAAGTATTATATATGTTGTATAATCACATGTAAAAAATTATGACTAATGAACTCAATCAAGCCCTAAATATTAATCCTCTGATAGTCGCTTTTCCTGAGCTTAAGGTCTTAGGAGTGGCTCCATTTTTTACCCTCAGTTGACTTGCCATCTGTTGAGAGAAGATGGGAGCCCCATCTTCCCCTCTGTCCTGGCCCAGGTGAGCCCGGCTATGCTCATGCCCGCCCCTGCTTGCAGACACAGCCTTCTTAGATTAGCCTTCTGAAGCTAATTGGTTGCCCAGAAATCTTAGCTCTCTGATGGGTTCAAGAAGTGTTATGCTCCTCTATTGTATGTGGCTTTTTCTTGTTGTTAGGGTAAGAGCAGTCTTTCCAGCTTTCTACATCTGACATGGAAGCCAGCAGTCCCTGTTGTGATGATTTCTTTTGAGAGTATCTGCAAAGATGTGTAGTATGACCATCATTCTTACAACGATTTGCCACATAATTTTTAAGCAATACACCTTTTCTACAATCATCATAAAACACTGCTTATTAGGAAGTTCCTTCTTTCTGAGACTTTTGTGGTGGTTTTCTCCTTCTGTTTAACCCCTAGGCCTCCGAGGAGCTCCAGGATACTCCTTGGATCAAGCTCATCATCTCCCCATTGAAATGGACCCCCTAATCGGTACGTTAACAACAGAAATACGTTTTCATGAATGCGAACTGTCTACAGATTCCTATGTAGTTATTGATTACAAAAGGTAGTCGAATGGTAATTTTTCTGCCATAAAATTAACGTGCAAATAACACTGAATTACCACCAAGAAGCTGTGTAAATCATAATAGGCCATCTAAGAACTTTTTGGTGTGGAAGCAATTATTTGTGGCATTTTCTTGATTTTTTTAGGAGGTCATTTAATTGGCTCTGTGCAAGGCAAACCATTCCAAATTGTCCTTTCTTTCAGCCTAAACTATTCTGTATCAAATGTATATTATTTAAAGTATGTAAAATATGTAAGGACTCAAAAAAATCATTAAAGAGAACTAACATGAAGGACATCTTTTCTGGAAATTTCCTTTCAATATGGCCAGTTTTTTTTTAATTGAAGATTTTATGTGAATTGCAAACTTATGAGCTGTAACTCTTTGCCACAGATAATGGCAATATTTTTGAATCACATATACATTTATTAGCCAGTGATCCAGAACAAGCGCCTTCATCTTCCTGGGCCTCAGTTTCCTCTCTGTAAGATGGCTGATCAGGATGTTTGTCCTGACTTTTTCATGGGATCATGTAGAGAACTAAATTAGTAAAAAAAAATTGAAAATGTATAAAGCCATAGGCAAGTTATGGTATAGCTTTTCTTATACTTTTTAATTCTCCCTTCATCTTTGAGTCCAGAAATAAGTTAAAAGGCAGTCATTTAAGTTAGTTACTTATACACCTACACGAAGTAGCATTTACATGTCTTTGGGAAGATACCAGGTTTAGGACTGGGAATATTTTTAGAGTCTAGTCCAGCTATTCCTTTGTCTGAGAGACATCGACGACAGTGTCACATAGAGCAGGAATGTAACCATGGAAAAATTAGCAGCTCTATTCTAATTAATCAAGGACCAATTACGTAGTTTTCCAGTGACTCAGAACCTTTGATTTTCTTTTTCTTTGCTACCTTTCTCTGTATAATTTTTTTTGGCTTACCTCCCTAGTTGTTATTATTATAGCGTTAGTGGGAATCCACAAAGAGTAGCTCTTCAGTCTAATTGGCGTTAGAGAGTGTGGGCGATTGTCTGCATCTCCTGTTTAAGAATTCAGCCCAGGGATTTAGCCTGAAAGGACAGCGCAGAGCTCGGGACAGACTGGCGTGCAGACAGGCACTAGGGAAATCCGATGGTGTCTCCGGGTTCCTGACTTCATTCAGATTCAATCCCAGTGCTATCCACCGGAGTCTCTGCCTGTCTCGTTCCTCCCCAGTCCCTCTCCCATCTTTTTTATTCCTCTTCTCCCCTGCCAGCCCATTCTGGAAAGGCCTTCTGTTTGTTGACAACCCAGGTCTTTAGAGCTGCTGGCCTAAAGCTCCCTGTGGGGCTGCCCGTAGAACAACATCCCTTGCTCAAACCTCTCCCCTCTTTTTTCCATGTGAATTCTAAATGCCATCAGAAAATGACAGATTGGGGCAAATATTAAGACTTTTTTTTCCTTATGGACCGTGCTTCACGCAATATTTCTTCCTCCTGATTGCAGAACTTGTTGGACACTGATGAACTTGTGTGTAGTGAACGTGGATAGAATTCAAGGCATTTAAATATTTTTATTTTCAATTCACTATCTGAAGTCTTCCTATTGTTTCTATTTATTGGGGGAGAAGGACCTGAAATTTCTGACAACGTTTAGATATGCAATATGATTCATAAATAACCACTGCTACTAAAAATTAAGCTTCTATTCCTCATGGGGAAATGTTAAAATGTTAATAATCTTATAGCCCTAAAAACCCATTTCTAGATAAATGAAGCATAAAAATGTGCCTTGATGAGCCTCCTGTGGAGCCCTTCGTTAAATTCTTTTTCCTGTGTGTTTTCAGCCAATAACTCTGGTGTGAACAAGCGGCAGATCACGGACCTCGTTGATCAGAGTATACAGATCAATGCACATTGTTTTGTGGTCACAGCAGATAATCGCTATATTCTTATCTGTGGATTCTGGGATAAGAGCTTCAGAGTTTACTCTACAGAAACAGGTATGCTTCGCTTTGAAATACCTTATTCTCTTCAAAATACCTATTGTTACACCCAGAACTTAAAATAAAATCATGCTTAATAATGTAGGCATTTTCATCCGAAGTGCCAAGATTCACGTTAAATGTTCGCATTGTAATTAACTCATTATACTTCTATCCATTCCAAACTTTAGCATGAGTCCTGATTTTATAGGACAAATGGGACTATTGTCCCTTTCCCCAAATCAAGTCCAGTAAAAGACCTTAAACCTTCCCTTAGTGTGGCCCAGCTCCTGGACAATGAAAATCGTGATTGTGTTGTTTTCAAAGTCATGTCCTTAAAAATCTCAAGGAACATTCTTGTATCATTTTTCAGAAGACATTCAAGAAAGCGTCTGTAGCTGGATTTGAATTAGCTTATAAATTTTCACATTTACAGTTTGACTTTTCACAAATCTAGTAAAATAAAGTTAAGCTTATTACCATTTAAAGAAAACTAGCAAATGAATTAAACCTAGTGTTTCTGTGTTTCAGGGAAATTAACTCAGATCGTGTTTGGCCACTGGGATGTGGTCACGTGCCTGGCCAGGTCTGAGTCATACATAGGTGGGGACTGCTACATTGTGTCTGGGTCTCGAGATGCTACCCTGCTTCTCTGGTACTGGAGTGGACGACACCATATCATAGGAGACAATCCTAACAGCAGTGAGTATTTGTCTAGAAATGTCCCATCAGACTACAAGTTTCTTTAAATATATTTTGCTTTTTTTAAATTTTTCTAACAGCTTTTCCTAGGGTTGTAAGGATTTTAAAATATGAAAGCTTTAAGTGGAAAATCTTTGCTAGGATGTTGTTCAGAGTTTAAAAAAAAAAAAAAGCAACTACTGTAACCTTCAACTTGGGGAAAGTTCCAGGTCCCCTCCCATTGACCCTGTCATTGGCAGTCCTTCCCCAACCTCCAAATGTCTCTATCCTTCAGAAATTTCCTGCAGTATCACCTGGTCCATTAAACTTTGTGTAATTTCTCTCAACTGAATGTATTCCTCCCCTCCTCTGAATTTCTGTAGGATTTTATTTGTGACTCAGTGAGGACACTTATTACTTTCTACTACACAGTCTAGTAAATTTCTCCTTTATTCTTTTAACAATGATTGAGTACTCCCTTCAGACTAGGCATTCGGACGGCAAAAACTGAGTAAGACAGTTTCTTTGCTTGTGATGATTCCTAAGTACTTTTTATTCAACGGTGCTCCCCAAGATATCTTGTAGGGAAAAAAATGGGGGGACTCCAGAGTAAAATAATTTTAGAAAACACTGCATTACTCTTACTCTCTAGGTAAGTTCTGAAAGCCTTTCTCACACAAGCAAATCTGTTGAAATTTATTTAACCCACAATTTCTCAAACGTGTTTTTCCATGGCATCTTTTGCTCATGGCAGAACAGCTATTATTCTTTGGAATTGTTGTTCTGAGGAAACACTAAACTAGATCGTGAGTCTCCCTTTCCATTTTAAATCTCTGGCTCCTGGTATAGTGAGACACATAACAGGGTTTTCAATATTGTTAAATGAAGAACTAGATAAGAGATTGCCTAGAAATAATCATTGTTTTTAATTACCAAGCTTTCAATAGTTTCAATGCAAATATTTCCTATAAAATAGAGTATGGTGTCTGTAAGGTGTTGGTAATGGTGAGTACCTAAACCAGGGTGATTCTACTTGTAATTCATACATTGGTCACAGCTTACACGGTACCTCTGAAATAAACTGAACCCATGAGTTCGGGTCCCATTTATGACAAGACAGAGATAAGAGTTTTCCAGGAATGCTGTGTGTCTGCCTCTGAAATAGTGTAAGAGTAGGTGACCAGTGGACGAGATGCTATGTTTCAGCTGCGTGGTTGGTGGCTGCCACCCCTGGTCTGTTCCAGCCTGTGGGAAGGCTGAGGATGGAAGCCCCGTTGTATATCTGTCTACCCTTCAAGTCCTACCCACCCGCACCGTTACGTATTTTGACAGGAACATTGCAAAAAGAGGAAACGGCTTTTGATTGATAGGAGCAAAGGCCCTATTGCAGTAGAGAAGAAAATGAAATATATATATATATACATATGAATGAAGATAGTGGGAGATGAACTGGATGTGACCATACATCGTGTGAGGTTTCGTTCTCGCTGCCTATATCTGGAGCTGAAGAGCAGCAGTTGAAGAAACTAGAAGTGTGTCATGGAGTAACATCTCTTAGTGTAGACACTGAGTAAGGGAAAGTGTGTGCGTTATGCAGATCAGCCTCTGTTCTAAGTTGTGAACTAAGATGTGATGCTGGTTTGAGAAAAAATATATATTCAGTGTTGCTTGATTTCCAACCAGCTCAAACAACTAGCTACCAAGTCTGCACAACAAATATCATACTCCAACTACTAAAAAGTTAACCTCCTTATTTATTCTTTTCTAAAACCATACCCTTAAAGAAAACCAGAAACTTCATTTTTAGCAGAATTCGTGTGTGTGTGTGTACGTGTGTATGAGACAGTTGATCTACCATGGATGGCTTTCTTATTATCAAGCATGGTCATTATCACATGTATTTTATCTAAATTTATTTTCGCATATTTACAGATCTTCATTTTCATAGTAGTGTAGTACTCATTAGAGAAGTTGAATTAAGCAGCAGGTCTCTGTAGTACCTTCCATCATATTGATAAAAATTAGAAGTCTTTAGATAACAAAATTTTTTTTAAGAAACAAAATAGTGCTTTAAATCTCATTAACTAACATCTTCAGACTGGATCTCAGAAATGATGAAAATGGTATTTCCAAAAAGAGGATTCATTTCTTAAAAGCTGCCATCTGGTAGCTGAGATAAGATATTGCAAATATCATACTGCTATGAAGTAAAGAATTTTTTACATGTTAAGTTATAGTAATTGTCTGTGTAGCTACTTAATTTATGTGATTTTCTGATGACCTTTTAAATGAAAAGATGGTTAACAATTGTTGCTTTAGTCCATCAGTTGTCAAGAAAAATTAAATGTAGTAATATTGACAGTGGTTAAGGTCCCTTACAACAGGAGCTATATAAATAAAAATGTTTAGATTAGCCCTTAAGAACAAATTATGAATATTATATTTGTTAAAACGCAGCATTTTATTTAAACTTTCAATAAAGACAAGATTATCCTTAAAGAATTAAGAATTTTATTGATACATATCTTTTATTGTTGCCTCCATTTATAAGAATTTATTTTTGGTCAAAACTATTGTCATCATTATAACCCTAAATGACTTTATAAAACCCACCCTGTCAGGACTTTCTTGGACATTTAATAGGGACGTATGTCATACGGCTTTATTTTACCCATCATCGTTAATATAAGGGGGGGAAATGCTCTTCTAGAATAAACAGGATGATCACCTAAAGTGTTAGGCAAGCAACAAGCATGTATTGAAGGCCTATTGGGTGCTGGTCCTATCTTAGCAGCTGGGAAATCTGAATAGTCTAAGTCTCCGGCCTTCTGGAGTTTACAAAAACCTATATTATACTAATCACCAAACTGCTTTTTCTGCTTGAATGTACTGAACACATTGAGTATTTATTACATGAATCATAAATTGCTATCAGATAATGTTTGCTATCATACTACAAAATGTTTGGTCTTACATCTTGGGTACAAAATAATAATTATGTTAAAAACTGGTGTCAGCTTTTTACCATATGGATAATTATCATAGTAAAAAATTAATCATTAGTATATCTAGTATTTGATAGACTTGACTGATTTATGGCTCACTGAATCTAGCCACCCTGGTAGCACATACGTGCGTGACTAGAGAGACCCCATATATTGGTCAATTCACTTTTTTTTGTAAAGGCAGTCAGAGCACACACTCGAATTGACTGTCACATCAGGGATCAGTCATGGGTGTTGACATAGACATAGTCCTTGCCATCAGAAAACTCACAACATAAAAGAAAAAGATTTTTTTTCCTGCCCCAGTTTAATCTATTCTAGCTGCCAATTCACAGGTCAGAGAATCAGGCTGTATGTGTTTTCTATCTTATAATGCACTGCTACCCAAGACCAAAAAGCTGGTCATGTCTAGGTTCATATTAAAGTGTGCGACACAATGCCCTTAGGTTTGAGGGTTGTATATGTTAACCTAGACTCGAAGGGGGAAGTCCTAGTGTGAAACCCAATATGCTGGCAGCCGTTAGAATTCACGGCTTTGGTCTTGCTGTGGACATTGAATTGCTTTGTATGTCAGAGGCTGAGTCATATTTATTCAGCACAACATAAAATGATAAGATTCACTTAATCACTTTCTCAAGATTAATTCAAGTGGCTCTCCAATATATTTATGTCTCTTTTGCAATGTCATTATTCTTTCTTAATGGAGAGCTCTATTAGTACCATAGAGAAAATCTAACTAATGTTTGTAGATTTTTTTAGGTAGGTGCAGAAAGAGTTTATGCTTTCATTGAGTCAAGTATATAATAATATACTTGGCTGATTCAGACATCTCAGAAATAGTCTTTTCCTAATTATTTTTAGACTTGTAATGGATTTACCACAAAGACGATGAACATTTATAAGCAGATTATTACAAAGAGTTTCAGACCATAAAAGAAATAAGCAGGGGTTGCAGTTGACTTACAGTTGTTTTATGAATATATTTTATAATACTAATCTCCAGTGTTACTCTTTCAAACTTGGGATTTTGAACATAGAAAATGTTCTTGGAGATTTAAATAGGTCCCTGACTAGATAACAGAATCACAGCGATGTGAGGGACAGATGCTTTCATCTGAAACACTCTTTTGCACAAATTCTGAAACTAATTTGGAAGTGATAAAAATTAATTTGCGCACTTTAATTGGAAGCAGCCTGCTGGCCTAAAAGAAAGGAGAGCAGAGCAGGCAATTTGTGCTAAAAGCTGATTGAATTTTTTGTCAGGTAGGTATCTTGGACTTGGCCGTTTATCCTCCTGAGCCCCTCTTTGCAATATATTACAACCCATCTCTGACTGGTGTTCTTTAAAAGGATCAATGCTATTCCTGTTGAATCCCTGGAGCCCCAAATTTCATTGATCTTGGGACTTGACATTTCTCATTACGTGCCGTAGCTTCCAACAAGATAGTCACAAGAGGGGCAAGTCAACATTGTTGTCTCTTCAGCAGACACATAAAATACACTGGGACCTCAGCTCAAAATCCAATTTGCTTTTAAAGTGTGTGGTTGTAATGTTTATACCAGATATGAGGTGCTGGGTAGAGAGTCTGTCGATACATACATAGGACATTTTTTAAGTCAGTAGGAAACTTTGGAAGAGAGTTTATTGTTCGTCTTTTCAGATCACATCCGCAGATATTCATCAAGTGATATGCGTAAGACATGGTGATGCCGTTTCAATTTCCCTTTGTAAAAATAGGTCTTTTAGCTCATGTATAAGCATTATGCAGACTATGAGACGGGAGCCCATTGGAAAGGAGACTCCAGCTGTGCACACATCCCTTCCCTGGGTTCCCATTGTGTGAGCTTCAGCTCTGGACACTGACCCTCCTGCCAGCCACAACCTGTCACTGAACATCTGCCAAATGCTATCCCTCTCTTTGTTTGCATCCAGCCTTCTCTTACCACGGCTATCCCGCTGCCCAGCTCCATGACCACCACTAACCAGTGGTAACGTACCAGATGGAAGCCTGGACAAAGACGAGCCCAGAGATATTTCTAACATATGTGTATGTTTGCCTTGCGTCTCAGACCAAGGGATCTTATCTAGGGCTTATGAAATGTATCAGAAGAAGTATAGTTATCTGTGAACAATTCCTAACTCCCAGGACTTTCTAAAATGATATCTGTAATGTAACATCCTCTGCTCAGCCTCGCATCCCCTCAGCCTAACATGAGGAGACTTTATAGGGTTCCTGACTAAGAAGGGGGCTGAATGCCACTTGGTCAGTGCCTTTCCTGTCCCTTTCTGGAACTGCGGCTGCAAGGCTCTTTGGCTTGGCTCAAAAGCAATATAAAAAAACACGGGCGTTGACTAATAACGTTTCCAAGATCAGAGCGCTTCAGATCCCACCGGCAGGGTTGAGGGTGTCCCTGGGCGTTATGCAAAGCTCTGCTTCCTGGGATTGTACTGTTGACTTTTGGGGGAAGGTAACGGCAGGACAGTAACGTACCTTGTCCTAGGTCCAGGTTCGCACTTCAGGGGCAGAGATTTGTCCTGCCACGTCGGGGCTCAGAGGTGGCCGGTGTCATCTCTGCAAGAGAAAAAGAACTTAGAGTGAATGAAGAGCTATCTTGTTTTTCAGTGAGGACTCTGTATGTAATAAAATGAAACGACATCAGGGGCCATTTTCTAACCCCAGGGATGTTTTTATTTGGGTCACCTGTGACCTGTGGAAAATGTCGACCCAGGAATTCTTGGTACTTGGGCCAGACCTCTGCAAGTGGCTGAGGACACAGAGTCTTGATAAAGGACTTCTCAGGGACCCAGTCCTTCTGAGCTGCCCTAACAATTGTCTAATAATTTTTTAAAATAAATCTTGAAATCTGAGCAGTGATTAAAATACTGTGGAATTTCAAGCCATCCTATTTTTATGTAGGTATAAACATGAATGAATACACCTTCCACGGGGATTCTGCAGTGAGTTAACAAAGGTTGTAGATAAAATCTGAATGTCATATATCATCAAGACGTTCCTCTTCTGACTCCTGCAGAACTGCGCTGAGGGTCATAGATTGTAGAAACTCTGCTGTTTTTGTTTAGCTCTTAATTCAGAAGGACCAAAGCTTCCCCCTGCGTATGAGTAGTCCCACAAATAAGGTTTAAAATAATAAGAACCATGAGTATCTTTACTTTGATCATTTCTTTAAAAGCAGAGACCATCTCACTGAAAAAGTTCTCCTCGTCATGCCGTGTGAATAACAGCATCTAATATCTTTGTCCTGTTTTCATCATCCATTTTGAAAATATTGAAATGACTTTTGCTTAAAAATGAGGCAGAATCTGTTTATAATAAGCCTTTTCTATTTGGAGTTTCCAAATGCTTGCCTATAAGCATTCTCAAAATCGGGCATGTTTGTTCTTTATCGTCCACGGTAATTCCATCACACAGAGAGCTCGTCCGTTGAGGAGATGAGGGGGGATGAGGGGGATGGCGCGGTGGTCCTGGTGGGGCCGGGGAAGGGGGGGGGGCGCTCACCTGCACCTCCCTGTGCACAGGCCCTTTAACCCCCAGCTACATCCATCAATTGTGATGTGACAGTGACCGAATATTCCCAAGATTTTGAATGATTGTTGGGGTGTGTGACATCTGTCCCTGGCAATGAAATGTCCCTGGCAGGGAAATATGCTTTCCCCCTGCTGCAGGTTTCCCAACTCAGAAACCCCTGAAGAACATTTTATTGACTCTTCTCTAGTGTAAAGAAGGAAACAATGCTTTTAGGGGCCCTAAACAATATCCCCTAATCGTTAAGTTCCATAGTGTATTCCAATGATCTGGGGAGATTGTAATGAAAAAAATTTTTTTAACTGTCTAAATTAGATGCAAGCCTTTGAAAACCTTATTTCCTGATAGAAAATAGAATGCATACCTAAGGAATAGTTTTATACATGTTTTTCAATTCCCTGCAAAGAGAACTAGATTGCTTTCTACTTTTTTCTGTAGCCTCTAAGGGAAAAGTTTAGAAAACACTTTACTTTGTGTAAATTTTATTAAGCATTTAATTTCAGGAGTTTTCAATTCACCAGTCTCTCTGACATAAAATAATCACTTAGAAAAATTAAGGATAATATTACACAGAAAATCTTAATTCTCATCTTAGCAGAGAATGCAAGGCATCTTTGAAGCATAATTTTATAAATATGTTTCAGACAAATCCAGGACTGCTGATAAATATAAATGGGTAGTTGCCAATATTCAAACACATTATAGCAGTATGCATGAACTGAGAAGAAGCTGACACACTCACTCGGGCCGCCATCCCTTCTCCCATACTCCATCAGAGGGATGCCTCGAAAGCAAAATGGAAACTGATGGATCTGGGAAAGTTCACATAAAACTGAGCAGTTCCTGGAGAGAAGGAAGATGGGCGTGTCCAAAGGAGGAGGTATTGGCAAACCAGAGGGAGGAGTATCCTGTGCCTAGCAGGATGAGGCAGCTTAGTTATGCTCTTTCCCCCCAGAATTTCCCCAGACCCACTGTTGCCTTCCCTCGGGCCACTGTGGGGCATAGAATTGGAGCGCCCGTGCAGCTGCTCAGTGTTGCGGGTCCCATCAGTGCCAAGGGAGGGGCTATCCAGGAGGCTGGCACAATGGCCAGCCCTGGAACATTCACTTTCCCCCTCCCACCGCCTCCATGGTGAGGCCCAAGCATCGCAGCCCAGGAGGCAGTGCTCACAGCAGTGTCAACCCCAAACACAGGGTGGTTCTCTGAGAGACAAGAATTGGGAGTGCGGGGCACCCCACCCAGAAGAAGACTGACAGGGAAAAACAGGCCAGCATGCAAGGAACTCAAGCATTATTAAGATGAAAAAACTCAATAACCAGGTGAAGCAGGATGAAGAAAAAAGAAAAATAACAGAACTTTTTTTTAAAGGCATATGTTGGGGGCGCCTGGGTGGCTCAGTCGGTTAAGCATCTTAATCTTCGTTTCTGCTCAGGTCATGATCTCATGGTCATGAGATGGAGCCCCAGTCCGCTCTGCCATGAGTGTGGAGCCTGCTTGAGATTCACTCTCTCCTCTCCCTCTGCCCCTCCCAGCCCCCCCCCCCACTCACACATGCGCGTGTGCACTCTCTCTCTCTCAAAATACAAATAAATAAAAAGGCATAAGTCTAAGATATAAGAAAGAGCACGGAAGTTACTGGTGGTGTTCTATATTTTTTAAGCTAGGAGGTGAGTACAAGTAAATTTATTATATTCTCTTAATTTTATACATATGTTATAAATACTTAATATGTAACTACTTTTTAATTATTTCTAAAAACAAAGGAAGATCAGATAGCTTTGTGGAAGCTACCAACGGGAAAAGATTTTGTGACCTTGGAGAAAAAAATCAATCTACAAAATTGTCATTAACTCCCCTCCAACCCCCACAAAAAACCCTCTGACTCTGAGGGATGTGTTCTTGGACCTCATGAATGAATCTGAGAAACACTGCATTATTAGTTCATCTTAATTTTTAAAGCATATGTCAATTTTAAATTGCCACGGCATAAATTTTCGACAGCAAAGAGAGATCTCATCTTTAATAACTGGTTAACAAATATTTTTAGAGTATCATCAAAATATAAATCTGAAATTTAAAATTTGTCATGGAACTTTTCACTCCCAAGAGAACATCCACAGAGCCCAGGGTACACAGACCCTAGTTTGAGAAATACCAAGAATTCTGGAAGAGTTGCAGTTACAAGACCAAGTTCCAACATGCTTTTTCAAGGAGAAAAAGTAATGGTCAACAATCCTGATAACTTAAGATGAAATAATATGTTTGTAAATACGCACAGAGGCGTATTTATGTATACGGCTTACCATTTGCTAAGGCGAAACTGTGGAGTCAACTAAACCACACACCCAGATAAACCAGTGTCATACGATATGAGTCAGCTAGAACTGTTGAAAAATAAAAACAGAAAGTAAGAGGCAACATAAGACATTAATTAACGTGATGTTAATGAGAAATGGAAATAGTGTGGTATTACAAGGCATCGATAAATATTTGTTGAATGTGGTTGGGTGGTTCAGGTCCAAACTGTAGTGTTACTAAGTGTCTCACATCTTCCTTTCTGATCACCCCACCTTCAGCAGAATTTCACTTCAGTGAGTCTTTTAAGGGTCCTCACACCTGCCCAGGATGGCCCGCCCTGGCTTTCTTTTCCCACCCACCAAAGGAACCACTGGGAACCCTACCCAGGTTGGCACCATTGCCTGTTCACCTTCCACAGTGCCTCTGTGAATTGCTGTTGTGTCCTTCCCCTTCACAAGTCTGCACCCAAGGCTGTAGAGACCCCTCATTTCTGTCTCAGACGAGCTTCTCCGAACAGTTTGGCCCCATAAGACAAGGTCAGGCATGATGCCCTCTCAACTTTGCTGGTCCTTCTCGCACTGTCTGTGTGGGTTACTCACCAGACATTCTGATGCTGTCTTTATATGGAGGTCTTTTGATCCCTGCTATACTCTGTGCACACAACCTGTTCTTCCTCACACTTGACATTGTCCAGCGCCTCCAGTGGCAAGCCTGGGGGAGGCCGTGGTCGTTTGATGAGTTCTCAAGAGTTCCAGGTTCTGTCTTACACCTCTTTACACGCCCAGCCCCTAGCCTGCTTAGAAGAATATCTGCCACTTAAAAGTCATTCACTTAATGATTGTGAAAGCACTTAGCAGTGAAAATGCTTACATCACATAATGCAGCTGGACTTTTTAGCTAGATTCGATTTAGCATTAAGTCAGGTGGAAACTTGAGATGATCGTCTCTCTTTCCTTCACTACTTTCCTCTCCCCTCAAAATCAACGCACCTCAGCCTGTTTTGTTGGAGATTGTAGGAAACATTTTTAAATGGGTAAGAGCATGGGTTTCAAAATTAGATAGCTCTGGGTTCAATTCCAACACTTGCTAGCCTGTACGAACTTGTGCAGGTTGAATAACTTTGCAAAGCTTTGGGTTTCTAGGCCATAAGATAGGGATAATAAGTACCTGCCTCATATGAATAGTGTCATAATTAAATGAGATAAAGCCTATAAATACTTTGGCAGGCTTGGTGTCTGTTTCCTAACGATGGGAAAAGCAGGATAGTATCACCACTGTCGTAATGTTGTAGGCAAGTTCCACCTGTTAACCTATTCAGTCATCCCAACGACCCACGTTGTAGGTTTACTGTAGTAGTAGTTTACAGGTGAGGAAACAGCAGAGAGGTTAAGCCACTGGCTCATGGTCACACAGCTAGTAAATGCCCTTAATAAACATTAATGATTATTATTTTAAATGTTTGATTTCGTGGTGTAGCTCTTCATTTCTGGCCTCAGTCTGTACTAACTCACCGCTCCTGTTTCCTTGCAGGTGACTATCCTGCCCCCAGAGCTGTCCTCACAGGCCATGACCATGAAGTTGTCTGTGTTTCTGTCTGTGCAGAACTTGGACTTGTTATCAGTGGTGCTAAAGGTCAGAAGGCATTTCTTTCATTTTAGGTCTTTATAAATTGTACTATTTTCTCAAGGTAACCATGATTTATGATTTAGTTCCTTTAGGAGGCTCTCTATAGACCATGGAATCCCTGGGCCTTTGCAAC
Organism: Ursus maritimus; assembly: GCF_017311325.1. NCBI lineage: Eukaryota > Metazoa > Chordata > Mammalia > Carnivora > Ursidae > Ursus > Ursus maritimus. The sequence goes on from NW_024423344.1 coordinate 15,273,759, forward strand.
TGTTTTGTTTTATTGTTAATATTTACTAGTACGAATATGGAATATACATAAAATCTGATGTAGTATTTTGGGGTCACCAGCGTTCTAGCCAGAACACTGCTAAATTAAACTACAGCACATCCCTCCAATGCAGCCATTAAAAATAACGTACAAAAGATGGGGATGGTATCCGTGAGGCAGTGGGCGTCCTGGGGCGTCAAGTTGCTTCTCAGACACAGCCTTGGACCCACGTCCCTCCAGAAGCCCCTTCCTTCATAAGGCCTGGGGCTGTGTAGAGGTTGGTGAGAAAGGAAACATGATCACTTAGGGGTTTCTGACTTTTTGTAGAAGTGTTCTTACAGGCAAAGTCAGGAAACTGGGATTCTGATTCTGGATCAGACGCCCAGCTCTCCGTGGTGAGGCTCTGGGGCAGGAAGGAGCCTGATGCTGGGAGAAACTGCAAGAAGACGAGAGGGGCTGAGCGGGTACTGTCGCGGCAGAGTTAGGGCCGGTGGCACAGGGATTTGCCACGTGTGTTTTATTCCGAGCGCAGTGGAAACCCACTGAAGTTTTTTAGAGCAAAGTGATGTGATGATCAGATTTGGTTTTCAGGAGCTCATCCTGGCTGCTTTATGGAGAACGGATATAATGCCTGAAGGTTAGGGACTGTGTTTTTTCACTTTCATGTCTAAGAGTAAATGGCCCTGTGGGCACACAGGATATTTTCAATAAATGTCTTTTTAATTAAAAAAAAAGAACAACAATATGTATAATATTATTCTATCCTGTAAAGTGAAAAGGAAAAGAAAATAAAGACACATAGTAGGTATAGGAAGAATACGATATTTTCCAAAGGTGATGGGTGATATTAGAGGTGATTGCTATTTTCTTTTTCTCCCTAATTTTCTGTATTTTCTATCACTTTAGTAACCAGGAAAAAAATGTAGGTATAGCCTTATAATGCCGCTTGTTTTGTAAACTACGTATCTACTGGAGTCAATTGGAAAATAGAAATGTAATTCGTTAACTGTCTTTGTGAGGTTGTTTTCTTGGCGGGCGGGTAATACCAAAACCATATTAACCAGTTATTTCTATCAATTTGACTAGTGAAATTTTTATCTTATCAACACAATTTCTACCAGGGGTAAAAAACATCAGAGCAAAATAAGTCACTCCCCATCCTACTTTTGCACTCTTGCCTCACTGTTCATATCTACAGACAAGAAGTGTTTCTGTAGTCTGAATTACTTGATTAAGTATCTTAATTTCACCTTTTATATTTTGTGTATGGACTACAGAGGCGGTAAAACTCATTTGATAGTAATGTATTTATGTGGCACCATGTTAAAGTTTTGATGATACTCAAGAAAATTAGCAGTTGTTTTGATAATTCTCCTAAACTTTTGAAAAACACAAACTAAAAAAACTTTGAGACATACAATCTTCTGTTGTCACATTGTCTATGAAGTGTATCCTTTTTTATGAGTATTATCTCATGAAGAAAAAGACCAAGCCTTTCCCTAGATCAAAAGTTGGGAAGATCTGGGGGCGCCTGGGTGGCACAGCGGTTAAGCGTCTGCCTTCGGCTCAGGGCGTGATCCCGGTGTTCTGGGATCGAGCCCCACATCAGTCTCCTCCGCTGGGAGCCTGCTTCTTCCTCTCCCACTCCCCCTGCTTGTGTTCCCTCTCTCGCTGGCTGTCTCTCTCTCTGTCGAATAAATAAATAAAATCTTTAAAAAAAAAAAAAGTTGGGAAGATCTGTGTGTGTTAACAGCTCCCTGTATTTGATCTGTTTATTTTCTTTGTACATATGTATTTTTTAAATTTAAATTCAATTAGCCAACCTAATACATCATTAGTCTCCGACGTAGTGCTCCGTGATTCATCAGGTGCATATGTGATCTGTTTAAATATACCATCAGTGCTTGGCTTCTGCCAGCCTTACTTTTCTTTTCTGCCTTCTTGTAACGAATCAGAGCGTACGCGCCCAGGTAGGGTTTGTGGGTTAGTGAGAGCGCCTATGTGACTTGTCGTCATGAATGACTCTGGCCATGGATATCCTCCTTCTGCAGAGGGCCCTTGCCTTGTCCACACCATCACTGGAGATTTGCTGCGAGCCCTTGAAGGACCAGAAAACTGCTTGTTCCCACGCTTGATTTCTGTCTCTAGTGAAGGCCACTGTATCATATACTATGAACGAGGGCGATTCAGCAATTTCAGCATTAACGGGAAGCTTTTGGCTCAGATGGAGATCAACGATTCAACCCGGGTAAGTCTGCATGTTCAGGGCTAAACAGGGACGGAAGCCGCGAGATTGATTGACTATCTTACATTAAACGATTTGTAATGGAATTTCTCTGGTATCCTGATAAATAAGTGTGTGCTGGTTTGTTTTTTAAGATATTATTTATTTATTTATTTAAGAGAGAGAGCATAAACAGGGTGGGGGGCAGAAGGAGAGGGAGAAGCAGACTCCCCGCTGAGTGGGAGGGGGACTCGAGGGGGGGCTTGATTGAGGGGATTGGAGGGTACCCTGAGATCATGACCTGAGCTGAAGGCAGAAGCTTAACCAACTGAGCCACCCAGGCGCCCCAAATGTATTCTGATTTTAAAAGCATGTAAATTCATGTAGATGGATGCTTTGAACAAACCCAAAGTTTATTTAATCCCAAGTAGTTAACGCAGTGAATTAGATTTTAGAGATGATAGCTTTTGTTTGATTAGAGGTCAGACCCCTAAGGAGATTTTTCTTCGGCTTCTTTATAAACAGTGCTGCACCCCCTGACATTAAAAGTGAGTTTATTGTCAAAGAATCTTACCTTTAGAGCCCCAGACCAAAATTACATGTACCAGATTGCCCTTCACTCATAAATGAATTGTGATCGTTGGTTTATCATTACTAAAACTGTTTTGAAATATGCTTCTGCCATTTGTTCTGAAAGTCTTGACATTGTTAATATTCAGGACTTAACAAAACATCATGTTACTTAATTCTGAAGTTCTTCCTGAATTAGATTGATAATATTCTCTTTGGGACTTCTGTTATTTTGTAACCTTAATTGGTTTTAATAAGATCCTTTGTTTATGTAAGAACTCTGATGAATTCCACATTGCAAATTCTGTGGTCTGGACTTCAGGCAACTTGGACAAATGGCTAAAAGCAGATAATAATTACGAGGGAACTGTATCGAGGGCTTTTCAGTAATGACCATTGACCATCTGGGAAAAAGTGAGAGAAATTCTTGTTTTTCTGCCTTTTCTGAAGGCCATTCTCCTGAGTAGCGATGGCCAGAACTTGGTGACCGGAGGGGACAATGGTGTGGTAGAGGTGTGGCAGGCCTGTGACTTCAAGCAGCTGTACATTTACCCCGGATGTGATGCCGGCATTAGAGCAATGGACTTGTCCCATGACCAGAGGTAAGCCCCCTCAGGGAGAAATGTAATCACGTGAAGACTGTCACTGAAAGTTCTTTACGTTCTACCAAGGGTGAAATGTGCTGTGAATAAAATTCCAGCACCCAGATGGAAGAAAGTCTAGCACAGAAAAGGGTAAATGGAGGAGGGGAGTAAGTTCTCTAAGAAACGCTTCTGGTAAGAAGAAAACAGAGGAAAAGAGTAGGAGGGGGAGGGGGGCGGAAAAAAGAAGAAATGATTCTGACGTAGAACAGGCACGTCCAGACACTGCCCAAAACGAATTATTCCCACCAACATGTCTGTTCTAAGATCCTCACCTCGTCTCAGGCCCCCGGCTTCCACTCTGAGAAGGAGATCCATGCTTCTCAGCACAGGTGTGTTTCAGCATGAGGCATATTTTGTAGCACTTTCCAGCAGAGCTGGCCTCTGTTTGAAAAAGGTACAAAACACTCACCTGTTACTGAAACAATCCCCCACTTTCTTATCCACCCATTTCTCATTTATGTTATTTTGCTATATGTTATATATTTCCCTGAAACACTACAATCTTTTTTTTTTTAAATTGTCATGAAAGTTAATTAATTACTAGGATTTTCCATTGTTCCTCAGTTGGCAAGAGGATTTTACTACTTCCTAAAACTCACCTCGGGGTTTACTATAAAGTGAAAAGGATATTTGGAATATGAAGTCTAAAATTTCTAAATTTAAAAGATTTTAAACTCTGTAATCTTAGTGTGGTATGTAATTTCTTCTTTTTGCTGTATATGTAACAAATAAGAAAAGCTTATTAACCAACTTTTTTCAACTGTATGTATATTCTTTATAAAGATACGGGTTTCAAAATATTATAAATATTAAGGCTATATCACAAACTTAACAAAGCAGCTACCCAGTCTAGTAAAATGGCACTGAAGTTATCAATAAAAGCAACATAATTTAATTTGGTTTGGGGAAGGGATAGGTTTGACCTGTAGCCCAGCCTGTCTTTAAAGAAAACTTAAGCAGTATTCCAGAATGCTGTAGTCCATAGTCATGAGTAAATGCGGACGCTTTATTGTGTAATTATGTGTATATACATGAGGGTTTCTAAAGTACTTGAAATAAAGTATTTGAAATTGTGTTTTTAAATAGTTTAAATGTTCTCCCTGACATTCTTACTCATTCATGTATCCGTGCTGCAAACATTCTCTTCCACCATCATAGATTAAGCACCACCAAGTACCAAGATTCCTGACCCCCTCGGAGCTCAAATAATCGTAATAATTGTACGGGGGAAGCAGGGACAGCATGTCAGGAGAAGGAAGTGATTGACTTTTCCGGATGGGTGAGGAGGGCAAGAGAGGCTTTATTCACTAGGCATCAGGAGAAATGGTAGGCAGGGAGCATCCGCAGTCACAGTCGTGTCAGGGGTCTCCAAAGAGGAGTGAAGAAAGACCCTGATCAAGTTTCTATTTCTATTTCGATCTCGTCCCTAATTTCCAGTATTCTTGTGTCTCATAATGTCCCTGCCATGGTAGAGCAGTGGCACATGCGCAGAAGCGATACTCATAGGGAGGACGCTTACTCGCGAGCGTTTATCTGATGAGCGGACTGATCCAAAGCTAAGCAACACTTGGTCTGGCAGTCCCGGTCTGCCGAGCAGGATTGATTCAAGTTCTCCCAGGAGAACCAGGAACAAATTATAATCCTGTGTCGATGCCCACAAAACTAAGACCCAGGGGGGTATATGATACCGCCTAGTAGCCAGTAGCGACCACATCGGTGAGTTCGCTCACTCTTAACTGCCGTCTCTGCTTTTCCAGGACGCTGATCACTGGCATGGCTTCTGGTAGCATTGTAGCTTTTAATATAGATTTTAATCGGTGGCATTATGAGCATCAGAACAGATACTGAAGACAGAAGAAGAGCCAAAAGCCAAGTCAAAGCTGAGAGCACAAGTGCTGCATGGAAAGGCAATATCTCTGGTGGAGAAAACTCGTCTACATCGACCTCCGCTTGTACATTCCATCACACCCAGCAATAGCTGTACATTGTAGTCGGCAGCCATTTTACTTTGTGTGTTTTTTCACGACTGAACACCAGCTGCTACCAAGCAAGCTTATATCATGTAAATTATATGAATTAGGAGATGTTTTGGTAATTATTTCATATATTGTTGTTTATTGAGAAAAGGTAGTAGGACGCGTCACAAGAGACTTTTGACAATTCTGAGGAACCTTGTGTCCAGTTGTTACAAAGTTTAAGCTTTGAACCTAACCTGCATCCCATTTCCAGCCTCTTTTCAAGCTGAGAAAAAAAAAAAAAAACACGTTTGATACTTTGTACATCAGATGCATCTTATTTAAAGGGATACTTTTGTAAAAGTAAAACCTTGTATAAAGAACAAAACGTTTCTTAATTTTATTGTGGAGTTACAACTTGCATGTTCTTTAATCCTGATGTCTTGATGGAACAGGTGCATTCACACTATGAAACAGAAAGATCTGTCCAAGGACACAGCTTGTATGAAAGGGTTGAATTTGGGCTCAATCAGTAATTTTTGACATTTTCACCAAAATATGGTTTGCACTTTTTAATCTAAATTCATCCCTTCTAAGTGAAATTTGCTCATAAAGCATTTGGATACTAAGCCATTATTTGCCATTTTTGCTACTTTATACAAAGAAAATTCAGCCCTACCCTTCATAATTTGAAGACACAGCAGAAAGGGGGCTTAGGGATGAGGTCTTGGTTTTTATTGTATAAATAGGAGTCACGATCGTTAGTTCCATAGTAATGACTTCCCAACTCCTGGACATCTCTTCCAGAATTATCCTGCTGGCTTAGCTTGTGTACATTAGGGGAGGAGAATCTGATGCTAACTCTTTTTGGTTTGGTTTTTGTTTTTGTTTTTTCCCTCTTTGGTTCTCGAATAGCTTAGTTTCTTTAATAACGAGTCAGACTTTATTATAACAATAACTGAGGTTATTCTTTTAGGTTCTTGTGCAATTCTCACCCGAAGCCACATTCTTAGCCTAAGGCACTTCATCTTTTATGATATAAAATGATGGGTATCAAATGATTTTCCATACCTTGTACTGATCAAGTTATACACCCAGGGGTATATACACTTTATTCATGTTTCTTCTTTGTATATTTGGTGGCTGTATCGTCATAGATGTACATATTGTGTCGGTAGGGCTATGAGGCATGTTCCAGGAATGTAATTTTCTCAGAATTTATACTCACTTGCAGTCATTTATTTAAAAAGATACAACAAGATAATGGGTTCTTTGTATTGGCACTTTGCACCAGAAACATATCATTATTTATTGACGTGATTACTTATTTGTCATCCACCTTGTATTAGTAAGTTTTAGCACTGAATTCCTTCTTCATTGTTGTTTGTATTTATGATATTCTGAAATTCTGGGGGATCAGCATAATGATTAAGTTATTCATCACCAGGCTGTAAGCAATATCTTGAGTTTGTAGCTTAGAATTTGGAGGATACCGAACATCTGGAAGACAAGTTCATTTCATCTTGAGATCATGGTGAAATATTTTGGATATATAAATTCCTTAAGCTATTGTAACCATGTTTTATTGCAAAGATGTAAAATATGCCAGATGTGTGTGAGTTGGAAATCAAAAAAAGAAAAATAAAATATGCAAAGAATTCACTGATTGTTTCACATTTCATTGGACACTTCACTAACATGCATTCATTATGTTGTCATACAAGTTGAAGAAATCAACATCACCTCATATAAAGGCCTACGGCATCTCAAAACATGAAGTAGAGTCCTAATGAGGTTCCGTAATTTGCTGAAACATGAGCTTCTCTGCTTGACGATCTGGCAGGGATTTGGGGCAACAGTGACCAGCGGGAAACAGCCCCGTTGTTTCTTCCACTTAATCCACTTTTTGGATCATTTTTATTTTATTTAAAAGGAACTAAACGCAGGTGATGGTGAAGAGTATAATTGCTCGTTACATGACTATTATCAAATAATGCTGTTCTCATCTGAATCATGCTTTCTAGAATTTGTCATGGGCCAGGCACGACACAGGCAGGGACTGAGCAACCCGCCGGAGCACAGCAGCTGCCGGCAGGGCAGGGGGTGGGCGAGGGGGTTGCCGAGGGGGCTCGGTCACTCTGGTTCGGCGCGGGCAGTGGGGTAGCAGTCCAGCCAGCCCACGGAGTGACAGAACTGCAAGCAAGCTTCCATCTGCAGACTCAAGACCAAAAGGACAACCAACAGCAGCCTGAGAAAGGCTTGCTCCTATCACTCTCCACCCTGTCCCCCAGCCAGACATCTGTCAGTCATCAGAAGCCCAGCCGGCTCCCTCAAACCAGCCTCCTGGCAGCCCATCAGTCACTCAGTCAGGCCGGCTACCGGCGGCTCTTTAAACCAACTCCCCGCTTCTAGAACCATCATCTGAACTGTCATGGAAACCTCCTGACCGGTATCGGAGTCTCCAGTCAGACTTTCCCATCATACTTGCCCCTGCTGCCAGAGACTCGGGTTCAAACCACCACCCAATCACCTACCCAGTCACCCCCCTGCTGAGCACCCTGCGCTGGCTTTCAGTATTAAACTCTGGTGGGGGGGGTTGCCTGGGGAGCTTAATTTTAAGAGCAGAACCTAGGCCCCATCCCTCCCAGGTGATTCCAATGTGGGTCATTCTCGGGCACAGTTTCAACAACACTCATGTGAGGGATGAAATCGAAACTCAGTAACTGAGCACAGAAGTCCTTCAGGAGAGACAGAGTCTCATTATCCCTCCCCCGGCACCCTGCGCCTCCGGGGAACCCACCTATTTACAAGTCCCTGAGAACTTCCCTGTGCCTTGGACCCTAGTGTTCTCCCAGCCAGAGAGCACCTCGTTGCCTTTACTCTCCGGTTGAACTTGCCGCAAATGGACCTAAACCAACACGGTCACGGACGGCCTTTGGCAGGTAAAGGGAGTACCCGAACCCCACGTGCGCTATATTATGATGCAAGACATTCTCAGGACCAAATTCTGCCACACGTGGAGAGACTTTTTAACCAGTGTGGAGCCCAACGTGGGGCGTGAACTCATGACCCTGAGATCAAGGCCTGAGCTGAGATCAAGAGTCACGCACTCAACCAACTGCACCACCCAAGTGCCCTTTTCACCAAACGTATTTTAGCAGGCCAGTATAAGACAAGCATAGAATTCTTCTGTGAGTTTGGTGAATGCCAGTGCCTTTTTAGATGATCTGACAACCCAGCATTCTAAGAGCAGGGTCCTATTAGCCTTGTGATGCCAACAGAATCCTCCACACCAATCATTTAGGTATCAGCCTCGAGCACCCAAACTAAGGGTATAGACTAACGGCTTCAGTGGATTCCTATACCTGGTTGAGGAGAGGGAGGAAAGGTCTCTAAAATACTGTAGCCGGTGCATATTGAATTCACACATATTAAATACCACTAATTTCATCAATGAGAGACCATTTATAGCATCCTTTATGCTAATTAAGAAGGCAATAATTTCCCCCACTGAAAAGCCGTTCTTAGCATTCACTATCCTAACTTAATAAAAGTTTCCGGTTTCCTTTGAAATAAGGAAGTTGGAGCTCTGGGCCCTGACTTATATTGAGATCTTGCTGATTAAATGCTCTGGAGTGTAAATCTCTGATCACAGCCACTGACCACCCCTTAGAATGCAGTATCAATTAGCAAATACTATCACAATGTCTATAGTGGATATTTTCAAGTAAATTACAACATCGTAATACTTCTACCTATTGTTACAGATTCAGCTCAAGTGCTCCCTCCTCTGTGAGGCCTTCCCTGCCTGCTGAGTTAGCTTCCTCAAGCCTGATATGTCCCTCTCACAGCACTGAGTGCTGTGTGGTCATGGCTTACTTGCCTCTCCTCCCTGGCGGCTGTGAGCTTCTTGGGCAATGGCTCTCTCTTATCTTGTATCTTTAGGACAGTGTTGGACTCACACAGATTGTCAATAAATGTAGACTTGCTGAATGTATAATGGATAAATACCAGATCCCCGGGTAAAGTGATAAAGTTGGCTGGGATGCTCAAAAGCCTGCCAGCCTACCTCCGCCCACTGCCTTGGGTTGCCCTCTCCTGCCCTGCTCTGCAGTCCTCCAGAGAGTACCATGCTCCAGTCATCACCACTGTCGTGGGCTTTTTCCATCCGGGTTCAAGGAATCACTGATTATAGCAATTCCCATGCTATAAAAGAAGGAATGAAATTTTAAATTACTGCTTTTTACCCACATTCATCCAGTTAGAAAAAAGGGGGGGGGGCTGACAGATGATTTGGGGTAAGAACTTCTCCTGGTATCCTGGTCAGTTCAAGCACGGAAGGGCATGAGCCAATAACTGGGCTCCTCACTCTGGAAGTAAACTGTGAGTTCCCGATCAGCTAAAATGGGCATAACGGCATCCACTTGCATGTTGTTTTTGACAATCAGATTTCGCAATGTATGTCTAGCCCCTAGTGGAGCACATGGCTCTCAGTAAAGCCTGGATGATCACTGCCTTCCACAGTCTAGTGAACACGTTTCGTTTCATCCGTTCGGCGTCCTTTCCCTAGTTCTTCTATGCATTGGTGGGAAGGGGGTATTTTCCTCCCTTTCCTGTAATGGGATTTACTGGACCCAATCCTTGGGACCTCCTGGACTCAGGTCTGTCCAACCCTATCACCTCCATTCTGGTGACTCCAGTGGTTGGGCAAGGCTTGGTTGGCCAGAGCCTGCCTTGAAATTTATATTCCGAAGTGAGGGAGAGAAGTCTTCTCCTCTGGTGTCACTAATCTCTCACTAAGAAACCAGTGACTGCTAGCAACCATGTTCTCCATTGCACAGAGAAAGGCTGTTTACAACAGGTGAGGATAGATGCATGAGCAATGGAAGATTATATGCCCTCGTCTGCCAGCCACAGCCCGCGAGCACCTAAATTGCCCTCTTTCTTATAGGTGGCCCGATTCTGGACCCCCGCCTTACTCAATGACCAAGAAATACCCCCCCCACCCGCCTTAATTAATCAAAGCTGTATTTTCGGTGCTTGAGATCCAGTGAAACACCCTTGGCTAATACAGTCCGCTTCCCCCAACTCCCTACCTCTGCTGAAAAAAATGTGACACAACCTACATTTGGTAGTAAAACTAAGCCTCTTCCCAGCCTATAGTAGGAGCCGGCAGTCCCACATTTAGGTAAAGATCCAAGTGAAATGCCTGCTTTTTTCCATCAACAAGTTCTGGGGAGAAAAATGCCCTTCTCAACTCTGCTCCTAATAACCAGACATAGATGTTGACTAGAAAAATGCAGACACGAAAGATTACCAGCGGCAGTTTACGTAAGTGCCACACCGGGTGAAGCTGACACGGGCTGTTACAAATCAGAGCGGGGGTAATCTCAGTCACTGCAACCGTGAGGGCCAGGAAGGGGGAGCCTGGGGGGCCCGAGTTCTGTCTTGGGGCTTTAGGCTCTCGCGTGAGCTGGGTGTGCTCCCCAGGGCACTCACTTTGTGAACAGTCACTGAGCTATATGTTCTGTAATTATTTGTGTAGTTGTCTGTATGTTACACTTGAGTAAAAAATCTACTTTAAAAAATTAAAAATATGACCTGCCTCACACTGATTCTTGTGACCACTCCAAATCTATCAGGCCTAAGCTTGTCCCAAAGTCCGAGCCGGCGACCACCGCCAGCAGCAGCCTCTTTCTCCCGTGGTCGGTAGGTCTGCCGTCTAGGCCGCCCTGTCTGGATGAGCACTTTTTTTCTTCTAATGACAACCTTGGTTCCAATGCCTTCTCCTCCAGGAAGCCCCCTTGCCCTCACGGTTGGTGTCTGTCTCTCTGCACAGGACTGCTCGCACACATCTCTCCTTTTGCACCCATCTCCCTGTCTCCTCACTGCTCACTGACACATATCTCCTCTCACTACAAGACAGCTCAACCGTTGGAGTTTTCCTTTTGGTGTCCCAGACATTGAGCACGAAACGGTATCGTCACTGTCATTTATGTGTCTGTCTTTCCCACTGGACTGTGAACCTACATGCTAAGCCCTTGAAAGTGTTGATTGAATGAATGAATAAAGTCAATGCATGGGTCATGCGGGGAAAAAATAATAAACTTGGAATTTGGAGCCTCGGGTCTGAGTCCAGCTTCCCCAGCTTCCCCAGCTTCCCAGCTCTGTGACCTTGGGCAGGTGACTGGATGTTTCTGAGGCCGGGCCTTTCAGGTGTATGCGAGACGGAGCCTTTGTGCAGAATGTAGGCTTTGCGAATCACGAAGGCTTACCTGTGAGGCATGACTGCCGAGCAAGGAAGCCCCCAAGCACCAAGTCAAGTGCTTTTATGACATGGGCAAAACTCACGGCGGAGAGAGGGACTGTAGAACTTTTTGGACGGAATCTGAGCCGGCCACGGAAGAGGCTAGGCAGCAGCTTCCCACCACCACATGCAGACGTAAATTTGGATTTCAGCTCTGTTTAGCACCTAGTAAGAAAGAGAGATTTTGTTTGGCTTAATTCTGATTGGTTTGTTTATTTTCATAATGCCCCTTCTCAGCCAGTACAGAAACAAAAACAAGAAGCCACTCAACCCCACTGGGAGATCCGACTTCTTAGCCAGGCCTTCTCCGAGCGATGATTCTCTTGGATAATGACACGTTTCCCCTGTTTGCCTCTAGGGCTAAATCCCTGGTAGGGAAAGCTGTGGTTAGAAGCTTGGACGCCTCTGTACAGACTTTCCTCTCCTCTGAAAGCAAGATTCCCATGGGAACTGCTCTGAAAGCTGAGGGGCTTTGGCTGCTGCGGTGGGCCCAGGGGCCCTGCACTAGACAGTTCTGAGCCAGCACTTTCCAGGCAGAAGGTAGCCTTGGGAAGAGTCGAGTTGTCCATGCCTGCGGAGGGCTGGGGGGACAGACCATGGCCCCAGGAGATCCCCCCAGCCCTCCCGCTTTGCCTTACTAGGAAGCTGATGGCTAAAGAGGTCATGACCCCTGCCTCAGTCAGCCATTCATGCAGTAAAAGTGACAGGTCTCCCATCCTGCTCCCCCGCCCGCCATCCAACACCCAAAATAGCCAGAAATGGGACAGCATGGAGAGAGGTTGGGCATCCTTCATGGGGGTTGTGGAGATAAAGACTTTGGGATGAGGGAGGCCCTGGGTACGTACGGCCAGTGTCGACAGCTCCAGGGAAAGGGGAGTCAGTACCCCCCAGAGGGCAATGGGGGGGTAGGCCTCGTATCACCCCATGAAATAAACCAGCACTCCCCAAGCCTGATCTGAAGTCCCAGGATGAAGATACCTTTGGTCTAAAGTGAAATCAGACAAATAAAACCTGGTGAAGGGGTTTGTCCTACAGCTGAAGTCACTCAAACCTTCTTATTCTGAGACTATGCCTTTGTGCTGAACATTTCCTTCTGAATGAAATTAAGGGGAACAGTAAACAACCATTGTTCATGTCTTTCTTGATCAAATAAAGTCAGTGTCCAGAATGCTTTTGAAATGCTATTTCCTGAAATCCCAAAATACTTGACTTAGAGTTGGCATTTGCCCTCAGAAGCAGAGCAGACACAGAAATCCAGGAAGAGGCGGGACACCTGGGTGGCTCACTCAGCTAAGTGTCTGTCTTTGGTTCCGGTCACAATCCCAGGGTCCTGAGATGGAGCCCTGCTTGGGGCTCCCTGCTCGGCGGGAAGCCTGCTTCTCCCTCTGCCTGCTGCTCCCCCTGCTTGTGCTCTCTAGGTCTCTCTCTTCTGACAAATAAATAAATAAATAAATAAATAAATAAATAAATAAAATCGTAAAAAAAGAAGAAAGAAAGAAAAGAAAGAAAGAAAGAAAGAAAGAAAGAAAGAAAGAAGGAAAGAAAGAAAGAAGGAAAAAGAAAAGGAAACGAAAGAAATCCAGGAAGAGGCCATTCCAAGGCCCAGAGGCCAAAAGTACAGTGGGCAAGACATACCACTGAACCAAACCAAACTAAGCTAACTAAACCAAACCAAACTAACTCTCTCCGGCAGGCTGGTTAAACAGCACTTAGATCCAAATTTATGTCTATTGGACACAGCAGCAAGCCGCTGGCTCAACCCTGCCTACAGAGAACATAGGTTTCATCAAAAATCCCCTGCTGCTCCTGCGAGCCCCCCAAATCTGCACTGCCCCCCCAATCCAGCCCTGAGAGGTGCAGAGCCAGGGGAAGGGGTATGAGCACTCCGAATCCTGGCTCCACAGGCAAATTCTGCCCTCACTTCCCTTCCAGGGTCCTCCTGCAGGAGAAAGAGGCCCCAGAAGCCTTGGAGAAGGAGTCCCTTCCCAACAGCCAGGCTTCTTACAAGCAAAAAACCAGCTCCGGGTCATTAAAGCAGAAGAGTGCTTTGTGGAAGTATTGGAAAGCCTGCCCTGTTTCAAGCTGTGTGGCAAGCCGGACGCCCCGAACACCCTTCCCAAACGGAACCACTGGAAAGTTGGGTCAAATACCAAAGCTCTCATTTAAATGCATCTCCTGAGCTGGCACAAGAGGAAGATTCCCCAGAGGCCAAGCACGAAGTGAAAGGGGGAAGGCAGGTCCCTGCAGTGAGGGGTTGTTTGGGGGGCAGGACAGGAGGTCGTGAGCGGTGGCCTCAGCCCCGCGGGTGGCCCAGCCGGGCAGGAGCCCCCGGAAAGGACGTGGTTGTGGCAGGCGTGTGTGCTGTTTATGGCTTTTGCTGTGTTGTGTTTTGCGTGAGGAACTGGGAGACTGTGGCTTCCTCCGAGAGCTGGAGCGAGCGGTTCCAAGAGTGAGGCCCGACGGTGAGGACGGTAAGAGGCCCAGGCCCACACCACAGGGAGTTACAAAGACAGAACAATAGGAAGCAGGGAGAAAGAGCAGCTTTGCTAACCAGGACGGTTATCCCTGCGGTGACGGAACAGCAGCTTCCTCGTGAGCCTCCTGGCAGCACCAGCCAGAAACGGGGAGAAGCATCGCCAGAAATGCACGGAGTTATTCTTCGCGGCCCTACTGAGTGCGCCCTCCTGAGCGCCCACTGGGTGCTCCGCGCCCTTACGTCAGCTCAGCGGCCACGTAAGGAAACGTCATCATTCCTCTTCTCACGTAACAGACCCGAGGCCCAGAAGGAGAGCTACACACATAAGCAGGCCTCACCATAAATTCTGAAATTAATTCATCTTTCAGGGTGAGACGAGCACTGCCTTTTCCGCAGCATGGGCAAATGCGGTTTTTATTTGGCTTTCTCTGTGACGGTACTGGGGAAAATCCAAGGATTTAACGGGAAAGCAGCTCAATGAGGGTAACCCTTGGAGGCGCTAACTTAGCAGGACTGAAGCTTGCAGCCTTCTGGAAATCTCATCTCCACTGGCACACTGCAGAGTTCAGTCCTGCCTGGCACGGGACCTCCCAGACCAGAGCCTGAGGCTGCGCTCCCCCGACTTGGTGGCGAACACAAATCTGGATGTTTTGAAAATCGTGAATATAAGAAATGAGGACTCTGACCAGGAAGGTCTGGAAGGTATCTTTGCTGGGAGTGAAGGCCGCCCTTTCATTAGCTTATTCATTCATGTGGCAAATAGTTTTAAGCCTCTACCATTTGCCAAGTTTTGTGCAAGGTCCTGGGTTCAGAGCATAAGCAAAACCCTCAGGGGGTGACAGTTCGGTGGGGAGACTAAGGAGCCACTTATCATTTCATTATCAAGTGCAACTGCTGGACAAGGGATGGCAAAACAGACAAAAAGACACTGCAGCTTTTATTCCATAGTGTTACATCATGGAGTCCCCGAGAGCGATGGTAGCGTTATTTTATTTTTATTTTTATTATTTTTATTTTTTTTTAAAGATTCCATTCATTTATTCAACGGAGATAGAGACAGCCAGCGAGAGAGGGAACACAAGCAGGGGGAGTGGGAGAGGAAGAAGCAGGCTCCCAGCAGAAGAGCCCGATGCGGGGCTCGATCCCATAACGCCCGGATCACGCCCTGAGCCGAAGGCAGACGCTTAACCGCTGTGCCACCCAGGCGCCCCGCGTTATTTTATTTTTAAATAAGCTATATCCAAATTATTACACCGATAGCTAAATACCTATATTCCAAATCAGTCCTTAGCCTCTACTCCTGCCAAGAGAGGTCTAACGCCCAGGCCTGAGGTCCTCCTCAACTGCTTTCTTCATGTGGGATGTTCAGGGAAGAAGGTCCAGGCTGAAATAAATGTTCCTAGGCAGGAGAGGCCAGGCCCTAGGGGACCGGCTTTAGCTGAGACGGAAAACAGGGGTGGGGATGAAAGGCAGGGAAGGGAAGGAACCCACCTCCGGGAGAGGGCTGGCAGTGTGTGTCTCCAGGTGAAGACTGACCCCACCCCTTAATCCCCTCCCTGCAGCCTCCACCTGTTTGCTTCCTGGTGCCTTTCCACCCCACCCTCATTCTAAGTGATTCTCCAGCCTAGTGAAGTACGTTGGAATCCAAAACTGCTTTGAGGGGAAGAGCAAACTAATAATCAGAAGAAAAATGGGAATTAAAGAGAGATCTTTTGGAAAGGGTTTGACACTGAGGAGGGATGTGATCAGGCCATTTTCTACACACTACACCTTTTTTGAATTCAAAATGGAAAGACAGTGTGTCTTTATGTTACATAATTGCATCTCAAGATATAAATGAATATGACTTCAGAATGAAATTCTGGAAAGTGGGTATTACACCAACCAGAGTTCCAGTAACCCTGTCCTTAAACATCACATGGTAAGCCAGAATGCTGGAAGCCGGAAGTTACTGCGATCACCACTTCAGGACAGCTGTGGGACGAGCGCAGGAAACACAGGGCAGGGATCCCTGCCAGGGCTGGGGCTGGGGCAGCCTTCCTGGAAGACGGGGTGGCAGAAGCAGAGGCTGACAGGTGGGGGTTTTAGCTACAAGAGGATGTAGGAGAGGAGAGTAGTGACTCCCACCCTGGGGGAAGCGTACATGGGCGTACCGCAGGCAGAGCGGGCGTGTTCCTCAGAAGCTGACCTGCTACACACACACAGCCTAGGGAGGTGGTTCCAATCTGGACGATTCTGAAAGCAGATACTGTATAGTGCTCACCTCAGCCCCTCAGACCTTCAGGGGCCTCCCAGGACACCTTGGATTCAGGCAGCAGAGTCTCTGCCATGTCCCCCAACTCTGAATGTGTGGGTTTACTTCAGGGACTCCGAAATGCATGTACCAGAACATGGCTGCCTATGCTGGGGTGGGAAGTTGTTTCCTAATGCTTACATTTCACTGATACGTGATAATACAGATGGAAACAAGCTCTGTGTTTCCGGTTATAAAAGTCTGTTTTCATCCTTGTCACTGCCTCCTATCTGGTCCTGTAAGGCATGGGGAGCACAGAGCTCTGGCTCCTGGGTCGGATAGATCTGAAATGTTTTACTCTTGTTATAAAAACTAAAATCTACCTCACTGAGACGCCCAACCATACCCGTAGCTCTGCCCCTAAAAGCAGAACACACCAGTGCTGGGAAAAATAAACAGTTCCCCAGTGCCAGGAGTCCCAATTTTCCTCGGACAGCATCTCTTGCTTACAAGACGGGCCTCGACAACGAAAACCTCACCATTAATTAAGAGGATACCACCTTCCCACTTAATCTGACTAGGGAGTCCATAATCAGTTCATCTAAAAGTGAGTCCCGACTGCTTCTTTATAAATTGAAAATGAGGGAAGTAAAAACAAACCCCCAAATCCCTGTTTCAGAGAACTTCAAACAGCTATCTACAAAGTCAGGAGATCATGAGTGGCTATATTGATTTTTGGAAATAGAATCCAGATTTTATAATGGTACTGATGTTTGGTCCACAGATAGGCCAAAGAAAAATGCAAATAGTTGTTGCATTATCCTTGCCAGATTTCTTCATAATGTAAAAGGAAGTAAGGAAGTGGCCAATGTTTGGAAATGAGATCCAGTTGTTCCTCATATAGTATAATGAGAAATCCAGACCTAAAGTTCTGAGGAGAAAACTGGCACAAGTTTAGAGGGGAAAACTATGTAAGTAAATGAAAAGGCGTGTGAGCTATTGGCATAGGGCTATTGGGGTAACCCTTTGAGAAAATTGGGTAAATTACATTTTTATTTTATAAAGAAAGGTACATAATCAAAAGAGCAAATAGAAGTAAAAAAAATTGGCAAAAATCAGAGCAAACCACTTAGATGCTATTTTGGCAATATGGAGGGTTAGCTGTTTACAGCCCATTCCACTACAAAACATCTGAAAATACCGGCGTTGACAAAAACCTAAGGGAGGTCACCAGAGGCCAAAAACAAAGCTGAGTCATGAATCCAGAGAGGTAAATTCTGCAAATGACCTGAAGGTTATTTGCAAATCTCCAGTTTTTAAGGCCCTGTGGGGGACAAAAGATAAGACCTGGACCCGTCAAAGTGAAGAGCTAGAATGGAGCTGCACTCACCCCCGTGAGGCCAGAATTCCTCTTCTTAAAGTGAAAGGCTAGTCTTAAAATGCCCAGGAAAAAAAAAAAAAAAACAAAACAAAGCCAAGGAATTTTTCTATCTTGCCTTGGCTCTGTATAGAGAGGGAAAAAATTCTCCATGGACAATTCATAATCACAATCCAGCCCACTACCTATGTGATGCTGAAAGCCCTACGTTAATTCTTCTTTCAAAGAGGTCCTAGGGGCGCCTGGTGTCACAGCCGGTTGAGCATTGGACTCTTGGTTTCAGCTCAGTTGTGATCTCAGGGTGGTGAGATTGAGCCCCGTGTTGGGTTCCGCACTTATCGCAGAGCCTCCTTGAGACTCTGTCTTCCTCTCCCTCTCCCCATACCCCTCTCAAACAGATAAATAAATCTTAAAGAGAAAACACACACAAAGAGGTCCTAGTTTGGTATTTTCCCACACACCAAAAAAAGAAAAAAGAAAGAAAAAGAAAATCCAAATTGCCCCTGGAGAAATGGACAAATGGACTCTCAGTCTGCAGCAATTTCCTATGGTGAAATTTGCATGGAATATAAGCACACACACACACACACACACACACACACACACACAAAGGAAACATGCCACCAGAAATAAGAACCAATCACCAGCCGAATTAGACTCTTAAATATTACAGATATTGGAATCGTCAAAGTCAAAATGGTTTAAATAGTTTAACATGTGGTACATCTTTTAATATGTATTTTTGTGTCCTGGAGTTCTTATGGTTATTTTTTTTAAAACCAAAAGGGGAAAGGAGACTGAATATGAAAAACACACTATCCAAAAAACCAAGCTGGTTTCAAAACAACAACAACAACAACAACAACAACAAATCAAACTTCAAAGAAAGAAAAATGCAATTGGTAAAATATAAAGCTTAATGGAAAGGTTACACTGCAGATTAGACTCAGCTGAAGGAAGAATTAGTGACCTGAAATTTAGATCTGAGGAAATCAATTAGAATGCAAGATAGAAAGCAAAGAGATTAAAAAAAAAAAAAAAACGGAAACATGTAAGATAGCATGAAAAGTTCTACATGTCCAGTTGAAGTTCCTAAGAATGGGAGGAAAGCAATATTCAAAGAGATAGAAGTTGAGAATCTTCCAAAATTGATGAAAAACGTGAATCTGCTGAAGCAGGAAACACAATGAATCACCAAAAACAAAGAGAAGATCCCAAGAGAGGAAAGACATATCATCCTTCAAGACAATAAAAATCAGCCAGGAAGTGGACTTGTCAATGAGAAAACAATGGAACGACATTTTCAAAGTACTAGGAGGAAAATAACTAATGAAATGTATTTACATGGCGTAACTATCATGCAAGGATGAAATGAAGACATTTCCTAGTAAGCAAATCCTGAGAGCATCATTATAACAGACCTTCACGGAGGAATGTGATTCTTCAAGCAGAACGAAATGAATCACAGAGAGAAAGGGAGGAGATGCAGGAAGGAGTCCTGTCAGGTAGGTAGGGCAATGACTGGTGGTTGCACTGCTTTGTTAGGGCTAACAAGACAAAGTGCCATCCATGAGGGGGCTTCAATAACAGAAATTTATTTTCTCACAGTTCTGGAGGCTACGAGTCTGAGAGATCAAGGTGCCTGTAGGGTTGGTTTCCTCCGAGTCCCCTTACAGATGCTGCCTTTCTCCTGTGCAGGTCTGTGTCCTAATCTCCTTTTCTTGAAAGCACACTAGTCATTGGATTAGGACCCACCCGAATGGCGTCATTGAACCTTAATTACCTTGTGTTGTCTTCTGAGAGGCTGATTAAGTGGCCGGACCAGCCACTTCTCCTTTTCTCATCTGCAGAAGCCATTCCCTTCCTGGAGGTACGAGGATCCTTAATCTCTCACCTTGGGCTACAGAGCTACCCTCTCCCCTCCAGTGCAGAGAGCAGCCACAAGAACAGCATTAAAGCTTGTTTGGGTGGCTCAGTCAGTTAAGTGTCTGCCTTGGGCTTGGGTCGTGATCTCGGGGTTATGGGATCAAGTCCCGTATCAGCCTCTCTTCTCAGCAGGGAGTCTGCTTCTCCCTCTGCCTGCCACTCCTTCTGCTTGTGTTCTCTCTCTCTCTCTGACAAATAAATAAATAAAATCTTTTGAAAGAAAAAGAAAGCTTGTTTTTATTTCCCTCTTTTTAAAAAAATTAATGACTAAAAAAGAAGAAAGCCCATAAATAGTTTAAATACAAAACTTATTTTCTTGGAACTTTGTTTAAGGTGGCTGATCAGATGAGAAAAGGTGATGGGTCCCAGATGGACAGTTGTCCTGGGATCAGTGAGCCTTCAGAATTGCCAGGGGGCATCAACTCTCTTTCCCCAACCTCTGTTACTGAAACTATACCACACTCTACCACATCCCCAATTCCACTTTGATTGTTAGTTGAAAAAAAAGCAAAGTTCGGGCTTCTGTTTGCCTTCTCTTGTACATGGTAAGTTTTACTTAAGCAAAAAACCTTAAATGTAATGAACTCATAAGAAGCTTCTTGAGTGTTGTACTTGTCGTTGTGTTACCTCCAACCTTCTCATGCTTGTTTTTATTTTTGATTGCTACCAAACCCAGAACTAGAGGACTGAGACCATGCACACAAAGAGAAGGTCCTTACAGGACCAGGGAATGGGAAGAGCTCAATGACTAAGCATCCGTAGACTTGGCTTACATTTTCCACAGCTGTTTGGAAAGCAGTCAGGATGTAGAATGAATAGCTATCTTTCTGGACTTCATCAGGGGGTGGCCCATGGAAGAATGTGCACACAGTGGCTTTTTAAAAAATACCCTGGGATGCCTGCAGCTGGAGGGGTGTGAAATGATATCACATGGGGAGGGCTTTGGCTCAGATAGGAGTTCTGCTTTCTGGGGGACTCCAATCAGGACTTGCTCTTGTGGTGAAGACCTGGCGAAGTAAAGCGGAATATTGAGTGGCAAGAACAGGAATCACCAGCCTGCCTGAGAAGGAAATAGTGGGTACTCAGTTTCAAGTGTTTAGCAAAAAATACAGAAAGCTGGAAATTTCCTTGGAAATAATGTTGGTAAGATGATATCCTGAAAGCGAACCCTAGTAATAACACAACATTGGATCAAATTTTTCTGCAGGGAGAGAACATCCTGATGTATGGGTGTGGCACTGGGATATGGGCTGGAGCGGGACAAGAGCGGGGGACCCTCAGAGAGAGTGAAGAGGGGCAGGACTTACATCTCATTGGAGTAACTCCCTAAGTCGCACCAGTGAAGGGTTTCACCAATTTTTCAATCAGGCAAGAAATAGAAGTACTTTTCACATTGTGCAATTATGGTTTTCATTTCCAAGCATGGGTCTTATTATTGATATCTTCCATAAAGTCCTAAATTCAAGAAATTCTCCAGGTTTTATCATAGGGGTCTCTCACATAGAGAACTTCAGAGCACCATTAAGGACAAGAGTTTGGTTCCCTAAATGGGATAACATTAGGGAAGCAGCCTCCAACCAAGATTCACCAATAGAATTGTGTTAGTCTGCTCAGGCCACCATAACAAAATACCACGGACTGGGTGGTTTAAACAACAGAAATTAATTTTTTCAAGTTCTCAGAGCTAGAAGCCTAATACCAAGGAGCCTCAGGGATGCTTTCTGGGGAGGCCTCTCTTCTTGGCTTGTAGATGGCTACCTTCTTACCATGTCTTCACATGGCCTTTTTTCTTTGTGTTCGGAGGTGGGGCGGGTGTGGGGGATCTTTGTTGTGTCTTCCTATTCTTATAAGGAAACCAGTCCTGTTGGATTAGGGCCCCACTCCTGTGACCTCGTTCACCTCCTTACCTCCTCGCAGGCTCTATCTCCGACTACAGTCACATTCTGGGGCACCGTGGGTCACGGCTTCAACATAGGGGTTTGGGGAGGACACTGTTCATTGCATAACAAGAATGTTGCTTTATGGAAGGTCATTTGTGACACTTGAGAATATGACAAAACCCCAGACTTGTGTATCCCTCCCAGTTGAGAGGAGACGGATTGCCTTTACTTTCACAAGACAGGGTTTTGAATCTTCTACCACTTAACTGCTAAAGCAGACTTGGGAGAAAGTTCTTTCACGGGGTCTCTGTGAGGGCTACATGGGATACTGCATGAAAATGTGTGGTCCGGAGCCCTACAAATGGGAGGTAAATAATACATTACACTTCAATAGGACTCTTTTTGATCATTCTGCATGTTTCGGAAGGGCATAATCAATATGGTATGGTCGGGTGGGGTCAAATAAGGAACTTACATAGCTATAATATCAATCATTTTAGGATAAAACAAAGTGAATCTATTTCCAGAGTTTTTCAGGGCTCATTTTCTCATTTTGGGTCACTTGTACCAAAACATGAACAGCTGGACTACCAGAAATGTGATTCTTTGCCCTATTTTCCAAAGCTGCCTTCCTTTTCCTTCCAAAAGTGAAAAAGGATTAGGATTAACAGTTAGATAACTAGTGCATGTGTGTCTTTCGTGGAGAGAAAGCAGAATTCACTTACTCGGTTAGTCATTTTTCTAACAATCAAACACTCTATCCTGAAGCCCTTTAAACTGATATTGTGTTGAATGATGTCACTAATGTTAATTGACAGGTTGCTGGAAACCGTCTCTTAAAAACTCTCATTTTCTGTTCAGGACCTGTTTATTTTGTTACAGAATTAGAAATCAAGGAGAAACTTCCAGAAAGAAAAAGTGTGTGTGTGTGTGTGTGTGTGTGCATATGTTCTGGCTTTTATACTAGGAAGGTCATTTACAAGAGAGAGAGGGGGGGAAAAAATGAAACAAGTAGAAATGAAATTAGACCTGTGTTTATACAGTTCTCCACATTGGCCCGGGACTTATTTTTGAAAGTTTGTAAACTAGCCTTCCAGTTTAAATTGAATAAGTAGGTGCAGCTGAGTAAATGGAGAGACCTGGTTTTGCAGCCATGTGTTTTCACTTTAAAATTACATTGAAGAGGAACAGAGGGGGTTAGAAACAAAAATAAGAAAGAGAGATATAAGACAGACTATGTTTAAAGGGAAAATGTGAGAAAATGAAGAGTCAAAACAGAGTCCTCTTTGCTGGGCCCTCGGGGCCGGCCGCCACTCCACCCGGAGGGGTGGGGGCAGAGCAGCCTTCTGAGGGCCAGACCCATAGACCTGAGATTGGACGGCAGAACCTGGAAGAAGGGAGGGGATCCACACACGGAAAGGTGAGGGGCTGGGTTGGGACAGGACTTCAAACGGTCAGAAGACGTTCGGGGATGGCCTGGATTTAAGACAGGTCCCTCCAGGAGACTCCCCACAGCGTCCCCAGGGAAAAGCTATTCATCTGCTCATCTTAAAGACCGAACTTAAAACCACCAGCTTGTTCCTCTAAGTCAGAACAGTGACTTCCTCTATAGCTACTCGTTATAGCGTGAATTGCGTCTGCCCAAAATTCATAGGTTGAGGTTCCAACCCCCAGCACCTGGGAATGTATCCATACTTGAAGATTGGGTCTTTAAAGAGATAACTGAGTTAAAATGAGCCTGTTAGTGTTAACCCTAATCCAGTAGGACTGACGTCCTTATAAGAAGAAGACTAGAACTAGTCGTACGTTCATGCAGAAGAAAGGCCGGGTGAGGACACGGTAAGAAGGCAGCTTTTTACAAGCCAAGGAGAGAGGCCGCAGGAGAAACCGGTCCTGCCAGCACCTGGATCTTGGACTTCCAGCCTGCAGAACTGGGAGAAAAGAGATTTAGCAAATGAATTTACTACTAAAGGAAACTATTCCCATAGCACCAAAGAGGGGTAGTTTTCTTGCATGCCCCAACATGAAAAGAATAGGTTGGCTTCTTAACCTATTACCAATGCACTTGCTTAGTTTCAGCCTCCTTAACTGCCCAGGGTGAGTTCTAAATCCATCTGGGAACTGTATAATTATCCATGGACTTCTGGGTCATTCTAAAAGACTTCCATCAACTAAACCTTACAATCTGCAGTGTCCCTGTTATGGGTTGAATGGTGTGCACTCCCACCTGCCCAAAAAAGATATGTTGGATCCTAACCCTTAGTACCTCAGCAAGTGACCCTATTTGGAAATAGTCTTTACAGAGGTAATCAAGTTAAGATGAGGTCATTACCAAAAAAAAAAAAAAAAAAAGTGTCCCAATCCAATATTACTGGTGTTCTTATAAAAAGAGGAAATTTGGACACAGACAACACAGGTGGAAAGCCATGTGAAGATGAAGACAGAGATCAGAGTGATGTCTCCACACGCCAAGGCCAAGATGGCCAGCAAACCACCAGAAGCCAGGCAAGAGGCATGGAATAAATTCTCCTCGGCAGCCCTCAGAAGGAGCCAACCCTGATGATGCCTTGATCTCAGACTTGAGGCTTCCAGAACTGTGAGATAGTTAATTCCTGTTGTTTAAGCCCCCCAAACCTGTGGTACTTTATCACTGCAGGCCCAAGCCACGATTAGAGCCTCTCTGTGCAGTACTTCTCCGCTCATCTCCTGGAAACTTGATGAGAATTACCCCCTTGTGGTTCCAGCCAGCATCTGTTGTTCCAGGCAGCTGTGGGCCTTGATAATTTGACATATTTCGTGTATAAGAGTAGATCTCTTCAGACTCATCTCTCCCCGGCCCTCACTTCACACTCACACCTGATGGCTCTGATTTGCTCTGTCCCCAACCCCCTCGTCAGCTTCCTCTCTCCAGAAGTGTCCTCCATGCCCACACCTATCTCCCACTCCTCATTTTAGGCTTTCCTTCAGTTGCCTTTGAAAAAGTCTTCCTTTGGGGCCCCTGGGTGGCTCAGTCGGTTAAGCATCTGCCTTTGACTCAGGTCATGATCTCAGGGTCCTGGGATCCAGCCCCATGTCAGGCTGCCTGCTCAGCGTCTGGCTCCTTGCTCAGTGGGGTGTCTGCTTCTTCCTTTGCCCCTCCCCCCAGCTCATGTTTTCTCTCTCTCTCTCTCTCTCTCTCAAATAAACAAATAAAATCTTTAAAAAAAAATCTTCCTTTGTCCTCTCTCACTCCTACCCATGCTGCCTGCAAGCCCTCTAGAGATTCTTGTTTGGACCCCTTAACTGGAATCCCGGCATACATCAGGCACTCAGTTAATAAGTTCATTGAAAAAAATAAATAAATGAAAAATAGTATCGAATGGTGTATTGTAAAGACAGATGTACTCATCTATGACTGTGCTATGAACTACCCCAAACTTCATAGTTTATTCTCTCCTAGTTTCTAGGGATAGGAATTGGGAGCAGCTCCGCTGGGTTTCAGGCAAGCTATTGGCTGAGGCTGGCTAAAATAAAATATGCAGATCACTTAAGTGGCTGCTGGCAGGCTTCAGTTCCTTGCTGGCCACGCACATCTTATCACCACATGGGCTGTCTGAGCATCCTCGGGGCACGGCAGCTGACTTCTCCCCAGAGCGAGAGACTGAGACAGAGCCAAGATGGAAGCCACAGGCTCTTCTTTTCAGCTTTATTAAACTATTTTTGACAAATTAAAATTGTATGTATTTGAGGGGTATAAATTGATATTTTGATATATGTAAATATTGTAAAATAATCACCACAGTCAAGAAAATTAACAATACCTCACAGAGTTACCTTGCGCCTATATGTGTGGTGAGAACACCTAAGACATGCTCTCTTAGCAAATTTCAAATATACAATATAGTGCTGTTAACTATAGAGTCACCATGCTGGTCATTAGATCTCCAGAATTTCTTCATCCTGTATAACTGAAACTTTGTACCCTTTGATGAACACCTCCCCATTTCCTCCACCCTCTCCTGGCAACCACTACTCCACTCTGAGCCTCAGACTCTTCCAAACTCATCCTGTGACATCCTGTAACTTCTGCTGTACCTGCAGATACAATGTGTGAGGAGATTACCCAGGATGTGACTGCCAGGAGGTAGGAGTCACTGGTACCATCTTGGAAGCTCCCTACCACAATAGACAGAGGGCTCAAATCCCTCACCTGCCTCTGACTGACTTCGGGCAAGGCTGTTACCTTTATGAAGCTGCCTTAGTGGATTTTTATCTACATAATGAGAATAATAATTGCCAGGTGATTGACTATTAAAGTATTGTGTTTGTTGTCTCATTTAATCCATACATCAGTCCCCAGTGGCAGGGGTTACTCTTTCCATCTTCACAGACGAGGAACCACTGGCTAAAATTCAGGAGGTCCCCTACACAGTAAGGTGACTGAGGCTGTGGATTTGCACTCAGGTCTGTTTCCCGAGCTACCATGATTTCGTGTATGGAACTGGTGTTGGGCTCCATCACCCTGACGCCGGGATGCCTATGTTCTACTGCACTCTGAACTTCCTGTGGCCTGGAGCGCCTCCACTTCCCCGAGGTCCATTGTATCCACAGGTGATTCACACACTGTCGCCCTTGGGAGACCGGGCTGTTTGGTCTGCCTCTGTGAGTGAGACTGCAGGGATCACCCCTGACCCTGACCCGACGGCACAGTCCCCAGGTGCCACCTAGGCTAACTGGTACCGAAGTCAGGTCACAAGCTGTTACGCTTATTGCATCTTTCTTTCCAAATGTTGATTTCTGTTACTTCAAGGAGAAAGTTCCAGACCAAGCAAGCCTATGGTTTGGGCCCATTTGCTAGAAGCCAGGGACACCTTCGGACTCTCGTGGGCCTGTGGATAGAAGTCACCTTCCTCTGCACATCGGAAGGACCACGGGCCCTGAGCCTCCATACTGGGGATATTATTCCCCAGTACCTTGGTGATCGCATTTCAGGGCTCTCTTGATTTCTTTTCAAAATCTACCCCATCCACTCCTCCATCAGAGTTGTCTGCTTGGTGGAGGTTGGAACCGGCCTGCGGGGGCATGTTTGATCCCCATGATGGGGGCTCCCGGTGTCTGACCTGCTCCCCTCACTCTCACGGAGAGAAGAGCCCGCGCTGTGGCAACTGCCACAGAACTGCGTCTACACCCCTTTGAAACTGAGTTTGGATCATTTTACTTGACATGACTGCAACCTGACCTCCCCTCCTCTTTCCCCATGTGTCTTCCTCTTTCCCCACCCTGTTCATTAATATCAAGAGAAGACAATAGGCCCACATTTAAACTTAAAAGAAAAGTAGGAGACTTGTGTTTCAAAAATCTGCAGAAACCTCAGCTTCTAGACAGCTCTATCGCTCTCTCTCCACAGCTCTGGGGAGCTGGAGTACAGAGCACCTCTCTCCCCTCAACCCCAGTGTGCAAGGTCAAGGTGAAGCCCAATCTGTGACCCTCCTGAGGAATTCCAGAAGGTAATGGCAGCTAACAGGAATTTCATGAGTGGCCCTCGCTCTGTGGGAGGATCTGAGAGCAAGGCCTTTGGGGGATGTGGGACTGAATTCCCTATGTTAGGGTACTGCACCCATGGTAAGGGTGTGGGATCAGGAAGGCTGAATAGCTTCAGGACCCAGGCTTTTCACACCACAGCTATGCTCGTAAGCAGGCAAAGCAACGGACCATCAGCAAGCCCGAGGTGTTACAGCACAGCCAAGCCAGCTGGCCGGCCGGGCCCCACAGAGCACGTCACCGGTGGGTGATGAATGACAGCCTGCCCCATCTCTGTAATACAGGCTGAATTCGGGAGCCCCTAACATTGGCCCTATTCTGCCTTGCCCCACACCTCCTGGAAGGCACAGTTTCTATTCCCCCAATTAAGTCCTACAGTGCTTTTCTCAGTCCTGCCTTTTGAGTACATCACCCAATCCATTGATGTCCCTTGTTTAATGGGGTTTAAGCTGTGGAGGGAGATCGTTGGGGCCTTTATCTTGTGATGCCAAAGGGACCTTCAGCCCTGCAGCTCCCATGCCAGGAACACCTGTCAGGAGGGCAGTGTGGAATAACTAAAAAGAGCTTTGCTCTGCTGGTGGAGGTCCGCTCCCTTCCTAACGGTGGTCCTTCGCACAAGGCCCACGAGATACGGAAATTTTTTGCTCACCTCTACACTAGGGACAATGGTATCTACTTTGCAGGTTTCTTGTGGGGGAGAAAATGCGTGTGCAACGCCCCGCTTGCAGTAAATGCTCAACTTAGTTTTCCTTTCTCTCTTCCCCCTCGAACCGATTCATTCAGGTGGGGTGAAGAAGGACCGTAGCCAAGAGGTCATGTGAGAGATGACAAGTGTAGACATCCCTGCAACTTCTGTTCTTGTGCTTCTGCTGTTTTCAAATTCCACAGTCACAGCCTCACCCTGGGAGGCTCAGGACACCCTAGAGTGAGCTTCTCTGAAAAATAAAGTTGCCACTCGCTGACCAGCCCACGTTGCATTTGATTACCACATAATGAAATGATTTTCCTTCCCTCTTTTATTTCCTCTCTTCCTTTCCTTCTGAGACAAATGGAAAAATAATTTGATCCCCTTGAATCTTTTCACCCTGGGTATTTTCCCCCTTCACACCGAGCACCGCCCCTTGATAAATGAGAACACATGTGCTGAAAACCCGGCCTTCACCCTCTTGACTCAGGGTCCTCCTCCTCTTGGGTCTCGGCTTTCCTTTCAAACCTCCTGAAGAAATTCATCACAGCAGGAAGAACATTGTTTTTCTTCAAAACTTGGGGGGGAAAAAAGCAAATTCCCTATCACGATTATTCCATTTCAGAAGGAAAATGCTGCCTTTTAATCTCGAAGTTTCTTCTCTCCAACTCTGAAGGCTGTGGCCGAGGTGACTTGCAGACTCGATACAGCTGCTTTTGCAAAGTCTGCACTGATTCATTACCTCAGGGAGCCAAAGGGTGACACACACATATTTTGAATATTACCCCGTGGGCAGATCTGTATCGTGGCCTGATGGAGGAAGCTTCTACTTGTTGATGTGTTCGCATGCGGATGCTTTCAATGGCGTCTTTACTTAAAAAATAACCCATGATACGATTCTTTCATTTGAAGGTTGAACTTTCTGAAAAAATAGGCTGTGAACCTATGATGTTTTTCCTCTAGCAACCTAGCCCCTAAAAACAAACAAACAAACAAGCAAACAAACAAAAACCCTTTTCCTTGAGCAAACACACACAATGACAAATGCCGGACGCCGCAGACATCAAGCCCTCTGGTTTGACCATCTTCTCTAGCAGACATCAGAGAGGCAGGATGTCTTCTTGAACCAAAACATCTGCTCAAGAATTCCTATAAACTTCCTTACACTTCATTTTAAGAAAATCTCCCTGACACTGAGCATACGTCTCCCTTGCTGCCAGGCGTCTGTTTACGTAGCCTTTGTTTACATGTGCCCCCTGTTAATAAAAATCTGTATTTATCAGATGCACTCAAGCACCTTGGAAACGCATTTTCTTTCAAACTCAAGAACTTTCTGGGAAGGAATAAAAGGAGCGCAGAGTCATGTTGGCAGCCCTCCATCGCGTGACCATTTATTGTCATGGAATGTAGCAGAAGACGGCTCCCGCGATTTCCTTTTGATTTCGGTGTATAATTCTGCTCTCACCTAAAGCCTGACCATATGACAGCGCAGACACACATTAACCTGATTATTTCTGTCCCAGCTGTGTATAAAATGTGCACTCTAAATTGCACATTAAAATGTTCCCCCAAATAGTACCACCTGCCTGCAGGAGTATCATTTTCTTTCACAAAGACAGACCCAACTGTGTTTCTGGGATTCTGGGATTCCGCCTCCAGGTGGGTGAGGAGTGTCGCCTTGTCTGTGTTGGGTAGGAGCCCTGGATGGCCTAGGGCTTCCCCCGCCCCCCAGCCCCGTGCAGGCAGGGACTCTGGAGGCCCCCGGGGGGGGGGTTGGGGCTCTTGCTCAGAAGACTGTTTCTGATACCAGGGAGCAGCTTCTCCCTAGCAAAATGGGGGACAATAGAGGCCAGCAAGGGTGTGGGGGGTTGCTGGAGTGAAGAGAGTAGAGAACAAAGAAGCAGCACAAGGTACAATACAAACCACCATAACCCACAAACAGCTTTCCAGGGACCAGAGAGAAAAGCCTGGGGAAGAAGAGAAAGGAATAGAAAACTAAAAAATACAAGAGTTGTTCCGCTTTAAAAGGCACAAGGAAAGCTGAACCCAGGACAGCAACATCAAATTATTGTGATTCCTCCTGGTGACTCAGAGAAGTTGCATTTCAAACACTTGCCATGACCAATTAAAAGAAGAAAAGGAACTTCAGAAGGAGAAGGAAAGGTGTTTTGCCCATGTAGTGGCATGGCTGTGCGCTTTTATTCTCAAAATAGCTCTTTCCTGACTTAATAGCTCCTTTGCCCAGAGAGAAGGGTGTCATCTCATCCCCTGTCTGGGGGCCAGGCTTACACACGTGCCATTTCCCGGTATCTGGGGCTGTGCGGAGGAACCACACAAAGATCTGAAAACCCTCATACTTTTCTTGGTCCTTTTATGCTCTGGATATATGTAGCTTTAAGAAACTAAGCATGGAAGACAGTAGAATATCCTAGCAGTTAGGGTAGAATCATTCAGGACCATAACTCGTCCATCAACGTCTTTGTTAGCTCAGAAGGCTGAAGGCTGAAGGCTGGGCAACTTTCTCACATGCTTTCGTGTTGCCTACACTCCAAACAGTCTGGGGCCCTTCATCCTTATCCCCAGACTGTGGTTTTTGCTCCCATTTTCATGTTAATCACGCTTCGCAAAAATAATCAATATCCCTGTCTTCTCATCCTCAGCCCTACCCCTATACCAGAGCTCTGGAGACTGACTTCCCCACCCAGCCCCTGCTACTGCCCCTGTCTGGGCACGTTATCGACGACCTCTGCCTGCCAAGGTAGAGGGGAGTTTTCAGTCCATCTCTTGTCCTCTCCATGCTGCCTGCTGATGTTGACCTCTCCCTTCTAGAATCTCTCACCTCCCCAAACTTCCCAACACACTCTCTCCTATTCTCCTCTGCCTTTTGTGGCTTTTTTTTTTTTTTAAGATTATTTATTTGAGAGAGAGAAAGAGAGAGAATGATCATGTGCTCACGAGGAGGAGGGAGAGAGACAATCCTTAAACAGACTCCTTGTCTATTGCGGAGCCTGAGGCGGGACTTGACATGGGGCTCCATGCGGGGCTCTGTGTGGGGGTCAACCTCAGGACCCTGAGATCATGACGTGAGCCAAAATCAAGAGTTGCCATTCAGCCAACTGAGCACCCAGGCGCCCCTGCCTTTCGTGACTTCTAATTTTTCCCCTCTCCTGCAGACTCCTGTTTTTTAGACCATTCCTAGGTGTTGGTTTCTCCCCACCCCCCACCCCCCAGATCTCCCTCACAGTCTCAAATGAGTTATCCAGCCAGGGTCCCAGCCAACATCGTCCCTGTGCATTCTGCTGCTACACCCCCAGCTGTGAGAAAACTATTCTCACCAAGGTCTTTGTGGGAAGCTGAGTAATTGCCCCCAAAGACATCCACCTCCTAATCTCTGGAACTGGTGGATGTGACCTCACATGGCAAAAGGGACTTTGAAAACGTGATTAAGCTAAGGATCTTGGGATTGGGAGGTTATTTTGGATTATCTGGATGGACCCTAAATGCAATCATGAGTATCCTTATAAGAGCGAGACAGAAGGAAATTTGACACAGAAGAGGAAAAGGCACTGTGATAGTGGAAGTCAATTTCACCACCAGCCAAGTAATACCAGCAGCCTCTAGAAACTGGAAGAGGCAAGGGACTGATTTCCCTGCTAGAGCCTCCAGAGGACCCAGCCTTGCTGACACTTTGTCTCTACCCCAAAGAGACTGATTTTGGACCTCTGACCTCCAGAACTGTAAGAAAAGAAATGTGTGTTATTTTAAGGCACCAAGTTTGTGGCCGTTTGTCATAGCAGCCACAGGAAACTAATACTGTCTTTAAGAACTGCTCAATAAGACATCTTTTGGCTATCTTTCAGTCTCCATGTCTCCTGGGAGAAGTATTTGGTACAACTGATCATGCCCATTGAACCTCCTCTTCCTTAGAGTCTCATTCACCCACTGCTAAATCAAGAACCAGGTGCAGGGACTCCACCTACCCAGCCATGTAGGACCTCACTGTCTCTTGCCTGCACCCTTCTGTGTCCTATCCAGACTATTTCTAGTCCCATATTAGCATCCAGTTTACCCCCCAACTCACTGCTGCCAACTTGTCAATGTCGTATGGTACAACCCAATAGATATAGTTAGAATTATGCTAGTGAAAAAAATAATTCTTGGGTGTAAACATTTCTAAATATGGCAGAATGTATGTAAACTTGTTTCAAACCTCTCCCTTCTTTTTGAAAGTATACTAGAGACACAGTAAAGTGGCTGGTGTCTCTGGAACTCCACGGAACTGGCTGGAAGGTGGATGGCCACCCTGCTTCTTCTCTTCCTCCCTATCCTGCACTTCCTATTATAGACTGTCATTCCCTTTTAGCTCCTTAGTTCTCCGGTCAAAATTTCCCTAAAAGTCACCACAACCCAGATAGAGTTTGCCTCAGCTCTCCATTGACAGAAGTTTTCTCAAGTCTCCCCTGGAGGCCAGTGTGAGAATCCCCCATCTTCAAAGAAAGAAACTGTATCCCCTAAAGATTGGATCTTGAGACCCTTTAGCCAGATCTCTTTAGCATGAGGAAGACACTCCCCTGCTTTGCTCTCCCTGCATTTAAAGCCCACATTTCATTTTAATTCGCCCAAACACACTCCTCACTTCTCAGAGATTGAATTGGGGTTTGAAGATTGTTATTGTTGTAGATACAGGCATCAGTATGGCCTTTCCTTCTTTCCAGTATTATATTTTTTAATTTATTTTTATTTTTTTAAACATTTTTAAAAAGATTTTATGTATTTATTTGAGAGACAGAGAGCATGCAAACAGGAGAAGGGAGAGGGACAAGCCGACTCTGCACTGAGTGTGGAGCCCAACGTGGGGCTCGATCTCATGATTCTGAGATCATGACCTGCGCTGAAATCAAGAATCAGCCACTTAACTGACTGAGCCACTCAGGTGCCCCTCCATTATTAGATTTTTTTAAAAATCTACAATAAAACCATGGAGACTATAACAGCAGTGGGCAAAATAATTTCTCTTTTCAAGTTCACAAAGAATCTTTATATTTCTTTCCATTTCTATCACTTTCTTCCCTTAGTCTCCTCCCTTACCTCCTGCTTACCTGTCTGTCCCAGCTGGTCTCCCAAATCACCCATTGAAAAAGCTCAACTGATGTCAATGTCCAGTCCCCCCATGACTTCCCACTGTCTTCAAGATATCCTCACTGCCATTGGTCCCACCCCACCTTTCCCACACTGTGGGTTCCAGAAACTACTCAGCCACTTACAGGTGCCAGACCTTGGTTTTCATGCTTCCCTGGCTCTCAAATATTCTTCCCCTCATTGAACCAAAGGTACCTAATACACAGACACTTAAAATTTTACGGGGGGGGAGGGTAATTTTTAACTCCTCATTTTGTAATAATTTCAGACACAAAAAAGTTGGAAAACTAGTAAAAGAATTCCCCAGATGTTAACATTTTACAGGAAATAGTACAATTATCAATGTCAGGAAAATAACATCGATCCAATGCTATTATCTAATCTGTATATCTATATCAAGTTTCAATAATTGTCCCACTGATGTCATTTTTGTGTTCCAGTGCCTCATCTAATAGTACACCTCATATGTAGTTATCATGTCAACATAGTTGCCTTTATTATGGCCCATTTTTTCTGGCTTCCCTTCTCTTTCATGGCCTTCACACTTTTGAAGAGTGCTGGCCAGTTGTTTTGCTGAGTCATTCTTAATTTAGGTACATCTGATATCCTCATGACTGAGTTCAAATTATGCATTTCTGGCCACAAAATTACCCTGATACCAAAACCAGCCAAAGACATCACAAGTTAAAAAGAAAACCAACTTAGGGGCGCCTGGGTGGCACAGCGGTTAAGCATCTGCCTTCGGCTCAGGGTGTGATCCCGGTGTTCTGGGATCGAGCCCCACATCAGGCTCCTCCGCTATGAGCCTGCTTCTTCCTCTCCCACTCCCCCTGCTTGTGTTCCCTCTCTCGCTGGCTGTCTCTATCTCTGTCAAATAAATAAATAAAATCTTTAAAAAAAAAAAAAAGAAAGAAAACCAACTTAGACCAATATCCCTTTTCAATACAGATGCAAAAGTCCTAACAAAGTACTAGCAGACCAAATCCAGCAACATGTATATAGGATTATATACTATGACCAGCTGGAATTTATTCTGCAGATGCAAGGTTGGCTCAACATATAAAAAGTTATTCTACATAGTAAATCATATTAATAGAATAAAGGACAGAAACCACATGATCAAAACTAAGGGGGCGCCTGGGTGGCTCAGTCGTTAAGCGTCTGCCTTCAGCTCAGGGCGTGATCCCGAGGTTCTGGGATCGAGCCCCATATCAGGCTCCTCCGCTAGGAGCCTGCTTCTTCCTCTCCCACTCCCCCTGCTTGTGTCCCTCCCTCGCTGGCTGTCTCTCTCTCCGTCAAATAAATAAATAAAATCTTTAAAAAAAAACAAAACAAAACAAAAACTAAGGATGTACTGTATGGTGACTAATGTAACATAAAAAATTAAAAAGAAAAAAAGAAGAAACCACATGATCATTTCAATAGACACAGACAAAACATTTATCAAAATCCAACACTCTTTCATTATAGTAATATTCAACGTACAAAAATCAGTTGCATTCCTATACATGAGTGATAAACAATTTGAAAATGAAATTAAGAAAACAACTTCATTTACAAGAGCATACTTAGATATAAATTTAACAACACTTAAGTATAAATTTAACAAAATAATACATGTATATTGAAAACTTCAAAACATTGTTTAAAAACAATTAAAGATTTAAATAAATGGAAAGATATTCATGGATTAGAAGGCTTGATATTATTAAGATGGCAAGATTCCCCAAATTGATTTATTGATTTATAGCAGCAATGCAATACCTACCAAACTCCTCACGGCGGCTTTTTCTTCTTCTTCTTCTCCTCCTCCTCCTCCTCTCCCTCCTTCTCCCCCTCCCCCTCCCCCTCCTTCTTCTTCTCCTTCTCCTTCTCCTTCTCCTTCTCCTTCTTCTTCTTCCTTTTTCACAACTTTTTTAGAGCAGTTTTAGGTTCACAGCCAAACTGAGGGGAAGGTACATAGATTTTTCCATACATTCCCTGCCCTCCACATGCATAGCCTCCCCCACTTTCAACATCCCTTACCAGAGTAGTACACTTGTTACAACTGATGAAACTACAATGACACATCACAACTGCTCCAAATCCATAGTTGACATTATAGTGCAGTCTTGGTATTGTACATCCTATGGCTTGGACAAATGGATAATAATACATATGTACTATTATAATATCATACAGAGTATTTCCTCTGCCCTAAAAATCCTCTATTCTCTACCTGTTCGTGTCTTCCCATCTCTACCCCCTAACACTGAGCTTTTTACTCTCTCGATTGTTTTGCCTTTTCCGGAACGTCATATGAATGGAATCATACAGTACGTAACCTTTTCAGATTGGCTACTTTCACTTAGTAATATGTATTTAAAGTTCCTCCAAGTCTTTTCATGGCTTGACAGCTCATTTCTTTTTAGCACTGAATATCGCACTGTCTAAATGTACCATAGTTTATTTATCCCTTCATCTACTGAAGGATATTTTTTGGTTGCTTCCAGGTTTTGGCAATCATTAAAAAGCTACTATGGACATCCATGTGCAAATTTTTGTATAGATGTAAGTTTTCAACAATTGCTGGATTGTATGATAGGAGAATGTTTAGTTTGTAAGAAACTGACAAACTGTCTTCCAAAATGGCTGTACCATTTTGCATTCACACCAGCAATGATTTAGGGTCCCTGTCGCTCCACATATTTGCCAGCATTTGGTGCTGTCAATGTTCCATTTTATGGCCGCTCTAATGGATGTGTAGTGATATTTCACTGTTGTTTTAATTCGTATTTCCCTGATGACATAGAAACGAAGTGGGGCCTCCTTTCCTATGTTTATTCATCATCTGTGTATCTTCTTTGGTAAGGTGTCTGTTAAGGTTTGTGACTCACTTTTTAATTGCGTTATTTTTGTTTATTGTTGAGTTTTAAGAGTTCTTTGCATATTTTGAGTGACAGTCCTTTAGCAGATGTGTCTTTTGCAAATATTTTCTCCCAGTTTTTGCTTCTCTTCTCATTCTTGTAACACTGTCTTTCACAAAGCAGTTTTTAAGTTTAATGAAGTCCAGTTTACCAATTATTTATTTCATGCCTTTGGTGTTGTATTTAGAAAGTCATTACCATACCCAAGGTCGTGTAGGTTTTCTCCTATGTTATCTTTTAGGACCTGTTGGCTTCCTTGCAGAAAGTGACAAGATGATCCTAAAATGTACTTGAAAGTTCAAGCTACCCAGAATAGCCAAATCGACCTTGAAAAATAAAAAAAAGTTGTAGGATTCATGCTTCCCAACTTTAAGACTTATAACAAAGAGTAATCGAGGCTATGTGGTACTGACATAATGATAGATATATAGAGTAATGGAATATAATTGATAGTCCAGAAATAAGTTCATACATTTACAGTCAATTGATTTTCAACAAGGATGCCAAGACAATTCAATGGGGAAAAAAATAAAATTGGATCCCTACTTCACATGAATTCATAGACCTCATTGGAAAAGCAACTACAACTAGAAAACCTTAAAAGAAAACTTTGGAGTAAATCTTCACGACCTTGGATTAGGCGATTGCTTTCTAGACATGGAAAGCACAGGTGACAATAATAAACAGATAGATAACTGAAGACTACATCAAAACTCAAACATTTGGAGCTGCAAACGATACCATCAAGAAAGTAAAAAGACAGCCTACAGAATGGCAGAAGGTATTATCAAATCACACGTCTGATAAGGAACTTGTATTCAGAATGTACAAATAACCCTTACAACTCAAAAATTAAAAGACAGGTATGCCACTTAAAAAATTGAGGTATAATTCACACATTATACAATGCAACATTTTTCAGTAAAAGTATAAGCTTGTGCAAGCATAACTACAATCCAATTTTAAAGTATTTTCATTACCCTGAAAAGAAACCCTGTACCCATTAGCAGTCCCTCCCCATCCCCCATGCCACTCCAGGCCATGCCGAGCACAGCACTGGTCCTGGAAGACACTCAGCTCTGGTTTGTGGTTGAATAGCCAGTGAGGGAAAGAGCAAAGGCATGAACAAACACTGCTAATGAGTGCTGAGATGCAAACTCACAATATAAGAATACTGTATAAGAAACTCAAAGTTCAGTCTTGTTTGCCCTCAGGTGGTTGCCAGGTGTCATGTATACTTGTTTTCTGCCCAGACTGGATATAGAAGGAGAAAGAGGGAAGAATCAAATACACCTCTTAGGTTTCTGGTTATGAGCCCATTGGTAGAAGGTGGTACACACACTTAGCCTGCAGACCTGTCTAGAGAAGATCTGTGGGTTTAGCTGTGATGGGTTGAGGAACGCTCCTCTACCCAGGAAATTCAGGGGGAGAGTCTGGGAGGCAGCTGTGACTCTGGGTTGGAGCTCCCAGGATATGGCTGGGTGGGAATGATGATGCTTTGGGAGTCATGGGCCTGCTCAGAAGGGGTTAAACCATGGGAGGATGAGCACAAGCAGAGAGAGGAGCAAAGAGGACACCAAAGTGTCAGATGCCCACGGAGGGACCTGAGCGAGAGCAGCCTGACAAGAGTTTCAAGGAGAGAACAGTCAACAGAGCCAAGAACTGAAGTGAGGTCCAGTAAGACAGAAACGGGTCACGACGTAGACATTGCAGGGAAGTGGTTGGGTCAAAAGGCATGTTTCTGAGATTTGGGTTGTAGGTGGAGCGTGTGGAAATGGAAACTCTACCCGTAGCTTAGTCTCAGGTAATCTAAGTGCCAACAGGACAGGGACCTGGTGATGCTTCTTGGAAGTGTAGGGTCCGTTGATAATTTATTTCAAAGTGCTGTAGGATCTTGAATATATTTATACACCAGAACCGATAGAGACAGCAGAAAGGAAGTGATTTGGTAAGAGAGGAAACCATTGTAGCAGGAGACTAAAGATAGGGGAGGAGAGAGGACTGGGAGTCCAGATGGAAGGAGGACACTCCCCCAGGGAGGGCCAAATCTTCGTGGGACACCAGGGCGAAGAGGGGAGAATGGAAAGGTGTGCGTGAGCTTGAGGCAGCCGCAGAAACCTGAGGCGATCTCCTCTGAGGCCCTCCTCCTCTTCTGTGAGGCGCAAGTGAGGTCACGTGCTGGAGGGAGGGGGAGAGGCGGGCAGGAGGAATCGGGACTTTCTTGGAGGAAGGAGAAGGAACTGTCCGGAGGGAGAGGGCCCCTGAGTGACTCTGGGAGAGCGGCCCACCGCGGGGGGCTCTGACTCTGCAGCGCCATCTTGTGGGCGTTGCTCCAGCAGCCCCCAGGTGCGCCGGGCTAGGAGGGCGGGACGCGGGAAGAGGGGTAAGGACGCTGATGTGAGAGCGGCTGAGGTGCTGAGTTGTGGTGGAGGGAGGGCCCCGGGGCAGCCAGCCTTGCTGGGAGAACAGCCCGAGGAAGGAAGAGGGGGAGGGAGAGAGCTGGAAAAACAGCGTTTGTGGCCAGCGAGTGGGATGATGGAGTGCGGGGTGTCTGCGAGGGCAGCCCGGCGATGACAAGGCCTGGGCGCGGCTGGCGCGGCTGAATTTGCCGAGCCAGCAGGGGTGTAGGAAGCAGAGCGGGGCATTCCAGGACACCAGAGGGGGCGGCCTCCACCTCGGAGACCTTCCCCGAAGTCAGCCGAAGTAGTGTCCGGTGTGTCAGAAGTCAGCCCCTGCCCGCGGGGACCGTGGGATAGAGCGAGGGGGAGGGCTATGGAGGGGGCGGGACGGGGCGCCGGAGGGGGTGCGGAGCCGGGCTGCAGCGCCCACCTGCCTTAGAGCCTGGCTTCCAGAATGTGAGCCCCGCACACACCTCTGTGAGAGGGAAAGGATGCTCAGGGAGCCCCGCTGTTCAATCTGAAGAGGTCATAAAACAGTACACTTTAGGCTTACAACTTTTAAACTCAGCTGTGTGCCTTTTATACCCATGATATGCCTGGTAAGGGTGTTGTGCCCAAATAAAATCATTGGTCCCCTCACGAAATAGTCCAGTCAGCTGCCGGGCAACTTTTTCTTACCTGGGCTTCTTGCCCTTTGCCCTCGTGACGATTCAAATCCTTCTGCCACGAGTTGCTGTTTGATGAAGGTGAACCCTCTGCATGGTGAGTTCCAGTGGCACGTGGGTTCCCCTCCATGGAGAGATGTAGCTTCTGTATGCTGGACTTGCCGGGGACTCCCAGCTCCCAGACTGGATCTTGCTGAAGAGCACTGCCCTGCCCAAGGTCACACCTTCCAGGGGCAGCCCCCATCTACTGATGGGTCTTTTGGGGGAGTATAAAGCCCCAGGCACCTTCCCCTCAATGTGGGGCAATTCTGAAGGATCTACCCAGCTCCAGAGCTCTCTGGAGGGTAGCTTGAGGTCTTTGTTGTGACTGCATCTCAGTTCAACGTCTTTCTCTGCCCCCTTCTGCGGGCTTCGCTCCCCCGTCAGGCGTCAATCCCCAACGCACGCCCCCATGAGCTTTCTGCATGCAAGTCTCCAGCTCAGAGTTTGTTTCTACTGCAGTTGTCAGATTTAGCCAGTAAAGCTGCAGGATGCCCAGGTAAGTTTGAATTTCAGAAGAACAACGAATAATTTTCTAGTATATTCGGCATATCTTATATGGCACTACTGCTTCTCAGAGAGCCCCACCTGGGTTATGAAGTGAACATTCATGGCCGTCCTGGGTTATGGAGGAGGAACTCAGTGGTTTCTATGGCCATGAAGGGGCACAACATTACTAAAGGTGTGAGAGCCGGGGACATTTCAAGGTCAATGAGACACCACATCTGGAGAATGGGTGGAAAATAGGCATTGCTAGTGGAGCTGAACTATTTTCAGGAGTGGAGGTGAAGCTGAACAATTCTTCTAGAAGAGCCGCCCCACTGCCTATGTGTTTTGGGAGATGTGAAGGACAGAAGGGAAACGGTAGCCATTTTTGTAGCATATGTAGCCTCAGATGCGGCTGCCCACAGGGCACATGGAACCAGACTGAGCCATGCAAGGCCAGGGGCACGTACCACCTTGACAGTCACCAGGGGAGACACTCTGCCTCCTTCCTGCAGGACAGTGGGGAAGCCAGCTCTTACTGGAAGGAAAGAGTCTCAGAGCCAGATCACACCACCCACCTCCTCTCAAAGCAGAGATAGCCCCAGTTCAAGAATGAAGACATTTCCATGATACAGACTGAGTTTTAGATGCCAACATTGAACTATTTTAGTAACCAAGAATGATGGAAACTAATGGGATGTGGTCAAATTTGTGTGATGAGGGCACCTGGCCCTGAGTTAGAAAGGAGAGTTCAACATGGACTTTATCAAGGGCCAGTTATTGGGAAGAATAAAACGATTTCATGCTTATATCCAATGAGTTATACCCCCAAAAATCAGTTACAATTGTTATCACACCAAAGGGCTTTTAGTCTGAGAAACGAAGTTTTCTAGTATACTGAGCAAAGACATCTGTTATTCACTCTTACTGGAGAAAGAGGAGAGAGGTTTGCAGCTTAGGGAAAAGACCATAGGCCCTCCTCCTGGGCTCTCAGCCTCTTCCCACTGCACTGTACTCCCTGGGGGAGTCCTTTGCGCCCAGAAATGCATCCAGGTCTTCCGAAAGAGCTTACCTCACTCACTCCTATGACTTCTCCAAGCTCTTCTTCCTACCCCTCTACCCAAGCCTGCAAGTCACAGTGCTGTGGTGCAGCCAGTGGGGCTATCTTGGGGAACATGGATGACCTGCTTGGTTCATGGCCCTGTTTACTTGTCTGGATCCTCCCCGACCACTTAGAAGCACCCGAAGCAGCTGCCTGTGGACTTCTCCAGAGTCACTCCTCTTCTGAAGTATAAAGGATCTCCTACCTCTGCTCCCTATCGTGGTCAATAACCCCACTTCCTCTTTTAAGTTGCATTTTCTAATGGCTATTGATGTTGATCATTTTTTATGTGCTTATTAGCATTTATGTATCTTCTCTGGAGACATCTCTATTCCGATTTTGTTGGACCTACTTTTCCATTAGGTTACATGTCTTTATTTTTGCGTCGTACGAGTTATGTAGATATTCTGGATGCAATTTTCTTATCAGATATATGATTTGCTAATTTTCCTATCAGATATATGATTTGCAAATATGTGGCCTTTGTGACTGGTTTCTTTCAAGATACATCCGTGTTGCTTTGTGAATGGTAGTTGTTCCTTCTTACTACTGAGTAATATCCAATGATATGGATGTACATGGTCTATTTATCCATTTACTACTTGATGCACAATTGGGTTTTTTTTCTAGTTCTTAGTTTTGATTTAAAAAAAAAAAGCTGCTACAAATATCAGTGGACAAAACTTTCTGTGGCTATTTATTCTTACTTTTCTTGGGTCAATTTTTACTTTTTGACTTTTGAACCTCAGGGTGGCTGTGAGCCTAGCTGAAAATCAGAAGTCCTGGTATAACAGGAGAAGAAAATGGATGCATGGGACAGCTAGCAGACCACAGTAATAACCCAAACATAAAACCCTGTCTTTTGTTGTACGGGTCATGGTTCAACCAGGGAAGCAGAATCAATAGGACACACACACGTGTGTGCTCACACACACACCTCTAGAGATTTATCATGAGGAATTGGCTGGCAAAGCACATCAGAAATCCAGAGAGCAGACCTGTAGAGGGGAATTTCAGAAGCAGGCCGGACCCACAGGCATGGGTGCAAGCCATGGTCCAGGGAAGGCCTAACCCTCCATTTAAGGACTTCCAACTGAGTAAGTTAGGCCAGCTCAGGATAATGTCCCTAACCTCAAGTCAACTGATCAGGGGCTTTAATTACATCTGTAAAATCCCTTTACACCAGCGCCCAAATTAGTGTTTGAGCAAATAACTGGGAGAAGGTGTAGGTATGCTACAAAATGGCTACCACTTCCCTTCTGTCCTTCACATCTCCCAAAAGAATGTCTCTCATAGCCCACCCTGTCTGAAAACATACTGGAAAGAAAATTCTAGGGTATGTAGTTCAGTACCATAGTTCACCACAAAGCTTTCACACCTGGGTTGCAAAAAAAGTCTCTAACTGGTCTAGCTCAGG
This sequence comes from Ursus maritimus, assembly GCF_017311325.1. Lineage (NCBI taxonomy): Eukaryota > Metazoa > Chordata > Mammalia > Carnivora > Ursidae > Ursus > Ursus maritimus. The sequence goes on from NW_024423344.1 coordinate 15,315,710, forward strand.
TCATATGACCACCCCAAGACCAATCTTGGCCCCCAGAGAAAGGGGTAGAGTGATGGAGCCTGGATGTCACCGCCATCTCTTGACTAGGAGGGTGTGAATCTGTGATGGATAGCTCCACAGTACCACATGATTTGTGATCATGGGGGTTGGTGGTGGGGGCGGGGGGGTTAGTTACCCAAAGGAATTGAGGGTGTTGAGAAACCAACGCAACCCACATCTACCCATAGGACTGAGCATTGTGCCTAGTACTCAGAAGGCATCCAGTGGGTGCACCTGAAAACTTAAGTAAGGACGAAAGGGAAACACACAGGTGTCATGAACTCTACGGCTTGGCCGGTCACTGCCTTTGGCTGGGCTTGGCTGAGACCCACGAGAAGGGCAAATCTGTTAGTCCCTGTGACTGCTGCGCAGGTCCTTGTTCCTGCACATCAAGATTGGCTTCTCAGCATGTTAGTGCCTTTCCAATTTTCTGAAACAGTTGTTATTTTCCAAGATATATGTTCCACATCTCTGCAGCAGCCCTGCTGCTTGTTCACCCTCGGTTTTCTCTGGAAGTCTCTGGCAAGCACCATCTGGCTTCAGGGAGGGAACTGATGGTGGGTCCTGCGTTGCTCCACTGCCTCCTCCTCGGGGCGCTTTAACTTCTCCCTCGGGCCCCCAAGGAGAGGACCCCGCACGTCTGTGAGTCCCATTCCGCCAAAGCCGCAAGTTTGTCCCTTCACTCCCTGCGGCATCACCCTGTTGCTAAATCTGGGCCAGCGGAAATGGTGCTTAGCTGCCTGGCCCGTGAACTCATCAAAGTTTCATGATCCTTTTCATGGAGCCGTTGCAGCAGGGAGAAGAGCTGTCACTGTGTATACATCCTGGTCTCATCCTCGACTTTGTTGTAACCCCCCCACTAGGAGAAGCATGTCCTACTGCCATGTGCACGTGGCCTCGGCACCCAGGACAGCAGCCTGATTCTAAAGGGCATCAGGCAAGTGTTGGCTGATGAATAATGAGTAAGGGGGGAAATGAGTCAAGGAGATCAGGGGAGCTGCTCTCCCCCTCCTCTTAAGCACAGGTAATCACTGAGCTGAAGGTAGAAACTGTAAAAGGGTATCCTAGTACCTAGTGCCCCGGCGGGGATGGGGCGGGCGTCTGGCAGACCTGCACCTCGTACATCTCCCCTGTCCTCTTTGCTTCCGGTGCACTCATTCAAGTTCGTAATGGCGCACAAGACGGACCTGTCATGCTGCCTGTCTCTCCTACTAGACTGTGAACTCCATACAAAGGATGGGACCTGGGCCGGTCTTCCTCACCTGGCACTCAGCAGGCCCTCAATGTGTGTGGAATGCATGACTGTGTCCTTCATGGTATCTGGTGAGCATATTTGATTCAAAATACCAGAGCTTTTGAGGAAGACAAATGATCTCTGCTATGATCTCTTTCCGTTTAAATTCTAGTTCTGATTTCCCCCTAGACTTTAAGTAGGTGGCGTTTATTGAGTCCTTGCTGGGTGGCAGGCATTACACGCCACTCTTCACCTGTATACTTCAAAAAAATCCTCACACCATCTCTGTGAAGTAGGCACCGTGCTATGGCTCGTGTTAAAATGAAGGAAACAAAAGCACCGTGAACTTCAGTACTTCCCCAAGGTCACGCCATTGATAAGTGGTAGAGCCCCCTAATAATGAAAGATACCTGCCCCATCCCTTGTGTCCAGACGAACAAAGCAGTGAATTGACTAAGCTCAGGCCTTGGAAGATGGGACAGAGCCCAGAGCTGAGCTAATACTTGTTAAAATCCATCACCTTGTTATGTTACTCTCTATATAAGTTACCCAAGCAACATTCTTTTTTTTTTAATGTTTTTTTATTATGTTAGTCACCATACAGTACATCCCTGGTTTCTGATGTAAAGTTCGATGATTCATTAGTTGCATATAACACCCAGTGCACCATGCAATACGTGCCCTCCTTACTACCCATCACCAGTCTATCCCATTCCCCCACCATCCTCCCCTCTAAGCCCTCAGTTTGTTTCTCATAGTCCATAGTCTCTCATGCTTCATTCTTAAACTCCCCTCAGCTTCAAAAAATCTTCCCTATATACTTGCCAAACAGCCCAGCAATCCTACTCTTAGGTATTTACCCCCAAATAAGTGAAAACATATGTTTTCACGAAGACTTGTAAACAAATGTTCATAGCAGCTAAAAACTGGAAACAACAGAAATGTTCATCTACTGGTGAATGTGCATACAAATTGCAGAGCACCCATATAAGGGATACCGGTCTGCAGTAAAAGGGAATGAAATGCTGGTACAGAGAGCAATGTGGATGCATCTCAAAGGCATTGTGCTAGATGAAATAAACCAGACACAAAACACTATAGACAGTGTATGATTCCATTTAAATGACATCCTAGGAAAGGTAAAACTGTAAGGACAGAAAACAGATTGATGGTTGTGGGGGGCTGCGGTATAGGCTGTGGGCGTGCCAGGGGACACAGGGAACTTTTGGGGGGGAAGGAGTGGAAACGTGATTGTGGTTCATACCCAGCTGTATCTGTCACCCAGCTGTACACTGAAGAGGAGGTATTTACGTGACGCCTTCGTAATCCTGATTTTTAAAAAAGCAACCTTTTCTTCTTTATGCCAATGAATAAACTTGTTAAAAATCCCTTTCCTTCTAAATTCAAGCAATAGCATCATTCTTAGATATACATCATTTTAAAATAACAATAGGAGAACCCAACTTGAAATGTGGGTGCTAAAGCCATCCCACTGGGCAAGCAAAGCAAATTGACCCATATTCCACCAGGGCAGGAGCAGCTCCTGCTGCCCAAGGGGCCCGGGGTGGCTGGGGAAAGCACTTAATCCGGGAGCCTGTTTCTGCAGCTTTGTGTTAATCAGATTCCAAATGACCGCATTGACCTCTGTTCTCCTTCGGGTGGAATCTCCCACGTTGGGGGGAAACCTGTTTAGTTTTAGTGAGTGTCACAGGGTACAAGCTAAACTGTATTCACCCCAGGATTCAGACGTGCCTGAGAAAAACACAAGGGAGGATAAAGAATTGATGCGGGATGGCGGGTCAGGGCCGGGAGCTAAGGACTGGACAGAAAGTGTGCTGTCCCTGCTGAGCCCCACCCCCAAACCTCAGCCCCCCTGCTCCGGCCCGGTGCCATGGCCCCAGGCAATGGAGGCAGCAACACAAATAAATAGGAGAGCTGTTTCATTAAAATCTCCGTAAGACGTGGGGAGCTCTGGGCGCAGTCTTCTGTGACCTCTGCAACAGAGGAGGCCACGTGTTAAAGACAAGATTGCCCCTGAGGCCAGTCTCCAGAGCGGGACAGGGACAGGGCAGCCCGGGGTCAGCCGGGGCAGCCTCCAGCTGGAGGGCGAAGTCAGGCCTCTGCAGCACCAGCAGCTTGGCGGCTCAGAGGCCGAAAGGTGCCACGGGGGACCTGGGGCAGCAGGAAGCTGGTGCCCACTGTGAGACAGCAAGTCTGCCCTGGGGCCTCGGGGTCGCATCACGAGCTGAGGGGAAACTGAGGCAGGCTGGAGTTCCTACACAGAGGGTAGGTAGGTCCAGAATTGTGGCTTTTTTAAAAAAAAGCTTTCTTACTATGATCATCACTATTATACTTGCTATTATAATTGTCCATTATCCTTCCTCATGTCCTCCAGCTGGTGGGGAGCTGGGGGTAGCGCAGGCCACGGACACTATTAAGAAACTGGATTCTGTGCTGCATAGCATGGTTGTGCGAGCACATTCCTCCTCTCGTCTTCTCAAATTCCCACCTGCATTTTGTATAAATCTCCTTAAAGGTTCCACCTCCGCATGCATTTCCCGGGAGCTCTGGTGCATAGCAACTGAATTAGCATCCAGGCCTGCTTAATTAATAAAATGAGCCTGGGTGCATCTGCAGTCCTTCCAAGCAATTACGGCTCTTCTCCCATTCCTACGTGGAATTCAGCCTGTTAGCACAAAAAAAAAAACCCACAGTGCGCCAAATGATTATTTTGCCTTAAAAAAAATTCTTTCAAATACAACTTACTTTGACTGAGGCCTTTTAGTAATTCCTTCTTCTCAATTATACTTGCTTTGCTTGGTATCTGAGAAAGCCCAGGCTTAGCACAAGACAGAAGCCCCATATTTTTGTCGAATGGGTTGTGACCTCCGGTCTGTTGCGTAATCTCTCCTGAGCGTTAATTTTGCCATCTCTTAATGAAGATAATAATACCACTCCTGTAGCATCGAGGGGAGGTTTGGAGACACTCCATGTGAACCATGCAGAGCGTAACAGCCAGAAAGTATACTTAGCATTTTATACTGCACACAAAACGCTGGGAAGGAATTGAGACCCGTCCTTTAGTCCCGGATCTGCCGCTAACTTGTCAGCTGACCTTTAGGAAACCCTCTAATTCTCTACCTTTCTGTTGAGACACTAATACAGACGCCCACGGGATTTTTCCAGCATTAAATGAGATGTTATAGATAAAAGCAGGTTCAAAAGTAGGAACCGTTAATTCCATTTTTGGAGCTTTGGGATCATTCTGCTTCCTTCAGAGTTAATCAAACTTTTCTTGTCCTGGGAACTAACCCCTCCTTGGCTGTTGAATTGATCTCTGTTTCCATAAGAGCCCACGTTGTCGAGTTCAGACACAGCTCATTTGTGGCGAGCTTAACCGTACGGTCATCTCCACTCTGCTTCAGGTCAGCGGGAGCATTCCCAGCCTAGGTGGGGTCTCACAGCACTTCTGAGAAAAACAAACATGTCCATGTGTCCATAAATAAACACTGTTGTCCTCTTTTTCTTTTCCTAGGAACTGCTGTTCAAATTCCCTTTCCTCAAGCCATTGGGAATGGCACTGTGTTTGTTTGTTTGTTTGTTTCACTCATCCACTCTCATTGGAGGTGGTTTTCCCTCTCCCCATCTTTTGGAGCTGTCACCCTTTGTAGATCATTCTTATTAAGCATTAACTTGGTGAATGGATGAACGTCACTTGGGAACAGCTCTAGAATATTGCAAAACATAAAGCAGTCGGTGCAAACATCTGCAAAACTTGGCAATCTACTGTGATTTCAATGAGCTCAGGGCCAAGTCCTTGACAGGCCTTGAGGTCCTCAGAGAATGCAGCACAGGGAAGATTTATTTGGGGAAAGGGCGAGAAATGTCACTTTGCGCTTCAGGTATGAGGTAGAATCGGTCAGCATTTGCAAGCATGAGTCACTGTCTCATCTTACCCTTCACAGATGTCGTCTAATTGCCCTCACCCTGATTCCAACAAGTCCCTGTGGCGCTTTGAAAGAAGCTTAACATCCAGGACCATCCCTTGAGGGGTTTGGGGAACAGGCTCCCTCTGGGCTAGCCCCTGCTCTCCGGGTTCCACTGACCGCCCTGCCTTTCCCACCACCTCCGGTCCCAGCGGCCTGACAGAGACTGCAATCCCCTGTCCACAGTCACCTCCTCCTGAAACCGCCCAGCGCTCTGGGTTCCAGCTCTGGTGCCCCCTCCGAGTCCGACTCCCCAGCCAGTAGCCAGTGGGCCTCCTGTGCCCAGTGACGAGCAGCAGAGTTGAAGCAGGCAGGATGGCATGGCTTTCCTTTCTCAGTCACCATGCGTGGATTACGTACGTGTTTCCAGAATGTGGCTTTCGCTCTCACATCCTCACCTAGGGCAGGGAGAGAGATCAGGCCCTGTTTTTAGCAATCGATTCTGAATAATTCTAGGGTTTGGGACACAAAGCGATGCTATTTGGGTTCAAGAAGGGAATGCTGGGATTTGGATCTTTCTTTTTTTCCCCTGGTCTTATAAGGACAAAATTTCATGGTTCGAAGGTTGTTTCCCTCGAGATGTTATGATCAATGATAAAACATTACCCCAAGTTTTAGAGCCAAGGACAGTTTTTGGTCCCTTATAAAATCCGGTACCTATAAAATCCAGTATGCATTGAACGACTGATTTGGCCACCACAGTGGAGCCATGACTTTCATGGGCCCTGGGCACTTTGCTTTCGTGAGCTCTTACCTCACGTAAGTCAGTCAGTCAGTAAGCAAGCAAGTAAGCAAATAAACAAAAAGTAAACAAATAAGTAAATAAATAGATAAATAAATAAATAATTTTAAATGTCTATGTTGGCATAAGATAAGTATAATCTAGGCTGAGTTCATTACTATTATTCATTTTTTATCTGATTTAAAAGAAAAGGAAAAACATTTTCAGGACCCCAGGCACTTGCCCTGCTGTGCCTAATGGAGAAGTCAGTCCTGTATCGAGGCTCCTCAAGGTTGCTCACAGGGGTCATAGTGTCTTTGGACCTGGCCTGGAGCCCAGAAGATTCCCAGTGCCTGCACTGTGGCACAGAGCTGGTTTGAGTTGTTTTTCTATTCCTCGCTCTCCCTCCTCCTCGCACACAAATCGGGCATTTCCTGAGGCTAGGGATCTTGTCTTATCTTTGAATCCCACCCTCACATCGGCCTGCTTTAGACATTCAGTGCAAGTTTGTGGAATGAAGTTCAATGTCTCAGATACATTTCACAGTCACCTCACAAAGGAGGAGGCTTAAAAAGTCAGTCAGTCACTGACACTAACTGGAGGCCAGTGTGCATGGTGCTGTGGAGAAAATCCAAGAGATAAACGATGGTGTTGCTTCTCCAATTGCTCGCAACAGAATGGTGGAGACACATCAGAGAAACAACTGTCTGGTCAAGACGTGTGGCACCCTGGTTAGGAGCATGGACTCAGAGCCCTTCAGTTTGACCTTGACTCCCATCATCCCACCTATCAGCTCCACGGCCTTGGACGAGTTCTTCAACCTTTGTAAAGTTTTCTCACTTTTGATTTGGGATAATAATAATAATAATAACAATAATAATAATAGCAACCTCATTAAAAGAGGTGAAGCATGTGAAGACATTAGGATATCCCATGGCCTGGAACATAGAGTATTCAATACAGTAGCTCTTCTTAGTAGTAATGATCTTGTCCCCTATCAGGGTTGAATTATCATCTATATCTTACTGGTTCCATCCTTAGTTCCAGAAATTTCTGCCAATCAACTCAAACAGTGCATATTCACACCTGAACTCCTTTTCCTACATCAAAACACATGTTTGGTGTCCTTGCCTCCCATACTGTAAGCTCTTTGAGGGCAGGCCTGTCTGTGGCTTTGATCTTTGTTTTTTCCAGAGCCTAGTCAACTCTTTTTTGCTTTGTTTTGTTTTTGTGTTTTTCAAATTTTTATTTAAATTCTAGTTAGTTAACATACAGTGCAATATTGGCTTCTGGAGTAGAATTCAGTGATTCATCACTTACATACAACACCCAGTGCTCATCACAATGCCCATCTCCCTTCTAGCCCATCCCCCACCCACCTCCCTCCACCAACCCTCAGTTCGCTCTCTATCCTTAAGAGTCCCTTACGGTTTGCTACTAGTCAATTCTCTTTATTGTGAAGGGGAGGGTGCATGGTGAGATAGTTGCCTAGTGACGTTCCTAAGTGATTGTAGCCTAGAGATGTGTGGTTGATTTACCCGGAGAAGTGTCGGGGAGCTGGGGCTCGTGGGGGATCTGGTTAGCCCAAATTTCTATGGCTTTGAAGCTTTTCCATCAAGCTATACTATATCCACCCCTTTGTTTGTCTCAGTGCTGGGAGACTTACCCTTAGAGAGACAGGTACAGGGTTGGAGGAACAGAAATAAATCTGGAAGCAACCGTTTTGCAGAACACATTGGAGCCACACAGAGCCAGTAGATGAAAGACTGTTCTTAAAGTGAACTTGGAACTTTGTCTAGGCAGAAATTAAAAAAGAAGAATGCCTTGATGTGGTAGAATAACATCTTTGATACTTTAGCAGAGATATTAACTGATTTTTAAAATCTCTCTCCTGGTAATCCTCCTCCTTCCCTCGTGTCCCCTCATTCTGCAGTGCCTGAGGGCCAGGTAGATGGCACAGCCACAAGGTGCAGAAGGCACCTTTTTGCAACACCCAGAGTGGAGTCCATACAGTGTTGTTCTGGGTAAAGAGACTCTTTCTCAATGTCCGGAGCCCTTGATGTCCTGCAACTGAAAGGGGAGGACATCCCACTTAGGTGGCACCACCCTTGACCTCCAAATGGATCGGTACATCTACAAAAGGGAAAGCGATGGCATCCACGTCATACATATGAAGAGAACCCGGGAGAAGTTTCTGCTCGCAGCTCGAGCCACTGTTGCCCTTGAGAACCCGGCTGATGTTGGTTGTCACATCCTCCAGGAATACCGGCCAGCAGGCTGTGCTGAATTTCGCTGCTGCCACGGGGTCTGCTCCTATTGCTGGAACCCTCACTAACGAGATCCAGCCTTCACGGAGCCAAGATTTCTGGTGCCTTCCTATCCAGGGCTGTCCTCCAGCCTCCCAACACCGGCCCCGTAAGGGGCCTCCCACTGCTTTGTATGATACGGACTCTCTGCGCAGTGCAGACATTGCCAGCCCACGCAACATCAAGGGCGCTCGCTCCGCGGGGCTCATGTGCCCTGTGCCGGCCGGGGAAGTTTAGTGCATGCATGGCACTGTTTCCTTTGAACCCCCGTGGGCGGTCCTGCCTGATGTCTACTTACACAGAGACCCTGAAGAGATGGAGAAGGGGGAGCAGGCTGCTGCCGAGAAGGCCAGGAGCAAGGAGGAATTTCAGGGCGAATGGACTGTTCTAGCTCCCGGCTTGACTGCTACTCAACCCAAGGTCACAGGCTAGTCCAATGGTGCAGGTGTCCCCTGAGCCTGTCCACGACTGCAGCCCGGAGTGTTCAGCCCATCACAAAGCCTGGTCTGCAGCTCTCACTGCTCAGACCACCGGAAGGGTAGGAACCGTTCAGAGTCTATTCTTCCACAGACTCTTAAACAGAAAATGGAAATAAGGTTGAAATAAAGCACTTTCTTAAAAAAAAAAAAAAAGTAGAAGGGAGACCTGCCTCCTACCTTGGGTTTCCAAAGCCTAACCCCATAAGAGTATTGTTTCATGCCTCCAAAGCACACCTGGAGTTACAGGAAATTTCTCTGAGAGAAACTTCCAGAATGAGAAAGGATTTTCCCCTCTAGCTTTTAAAAAAAATGCTCCCCAGGAATGGGAATGGAGTCCCAGAGTGGCTGCCTCAGAGGGTGCCCTGACAGTTTTCCAGGACAGAGTCTTAAAAGTCAAGACTGCAGAGAGAGTGCAGGTGGGCCCAGGCCCCATGGGAGCAGGGGAAGGAACTCATTTCGATGTCTCTCCTCGGTGAAAAGAGCCTTGACTTGAGGGGCTATGTGGACAAGCTCACCTGACACCTCAGACCAGACAGGTGACTCAAGGACTAAACCCCCCCCCTCCTGCCTCAATATAACCAAGTTCATGGAACATCAACACCACTCTGAGAAAAGTGGGGAGAGGAAATCCAGAACAAATGGAAAACCTGATTCTGACTGTCAGGTGGAACGGGAATTTGAAATAGAAATAAAGTTATGGAAAACATTTAAAAATTTGTATTTCTCAGACCACCGAATTGTGGATGAGACTCATTCTGGCTACAGTAGCAGGGAGCCTGGTCAAAGCTGCCAGCCCCAGCAGAGACGATCCCCCAGGACGGCCAATGGCCTGGACCCAGAGAGGAAGAACAGGATGCTTTGTCTCTCAGGCCAGGGCTGGGTGGATTCGACTTGACTATTGGACTCAGGATTTTGGTGCCTAATGTGGGTTCCACCTGGTGAGGAGCCCCCGTGTGTGGTGAAGAGTGCTGTCCAGCCTGGCTTATTTTGGACTGGGTGTGCTGTCTGGCGGGCAATAGCTAGTCTGGTAAATGCTGAATGAATAAATGAAAGTCTGAACTTCCCTGGAGCCTTCCTGTCCCTTGCTGCTATGGGGAAATAGAATCGCTCCTCTATAGCCAGGCCCTCAGGCCCCAGAGCTGCTATGGATGGTTCTGCCCCGGGCTACTCAGATGCCACAGAGGACTGGCGAGGTGACTCACCCTCCAGGACTGGGTCAGACAGTGCCTTATTTTGGAAGCCCTTTACCCTCAGCTCTTGCCAGAATGCCCTGTTTTATAATGGCCTGTTGACTTTCTTCCCTCACTAGCCTGTAAATTACTGGAGCATGACAAGTATATCCCCAGCACAATGCCTGGCAAATGTTTGCGGAATTAAATGATAATGTGCTAAAATCACGCCAGATGAGCCTGACGAATCAAGGCCAGGCAATGGCTGCACAGACTGAGCTCAGGACGTCAAGCGGCAGTAAATTGATAATCTCTGATCTGTGCTACTTTTCACAAGGTGGTTACATGGTTAATAACCTCTAGTTCTGAAGTCTTTGAATTTCCAATAGGAAACTCGATGCCAAGCCAGCCAACCTGGCCGGTGTTCCCAGATACTAAGGACAGAGCAGCAGGCTGAGAGCCCAGGGGTTGGACGATCCCTCTGCCCTACTGTCCACTCAGGTGCACAGAGTGGGAGAGGAGAGAGAGGGGAAGAGAGGAGCCTCTGCTTCTCCTCAGTAGATGCCTGAAGCTAAGAGAAGAATCATGGAGCTCTGCAAACAAAATGCAGCAGAGCAGATGTTACAGATCCCGCTGGGGGGCTGCAACTGCAAGAGGGATCTTGCAGGTCCTAGCGGGTCCATTCCCTAGGGAGTGGGATGATGCACAGGTGCCCCCTGGTGGTCATCCTACAAACTGCAAGGCTCTGAAAGCACGGTGGTCAGAGCACGGAGTGGCCGTCCACCTAGATGGGCAGCATCACCTGTTAGGCAAAGAAAAGAATCAATCTGGGGCAGGGGAGCCCAAGTGCCTTAGTTAAGTGCCTGACATTGTGGGATGTCTTCTTAGTGAGTCTCTGCCCAGTTAGTCTATGTGGATTGATTTTGTGATTACATCTTGAAATCCAGCCGCCAGGAGCCTTGATAAAATCTTTACATCTACATTAATCAGTGAATCCAGGTAAGCACCATGGAGCATTTGCCAGATGTGTCCAGCAGCTGAAGGCCTCCACTGAGGGGATCAGTGCACCCAGGGTCAACATTAATTGCCAAGTTCAGGAGTCAAAAAAGGCTGAGCAGTGAGAATGGGGGTAGGGAATCGTGTGGCGCTGGCGTGGACATGCCTGGAGAACTTGCTGAGAAGCTGTGGAAGCCAGGTGCTGGGCCACGGGCCTCCATTCCTGAGCTCTCAGCAGCAGGAAGGCCTCCTATCGCCACAGTGGGGGGATAGGGTCCAGACCCAGGCTGCTGCCAGTTGGCTGAAAGAGCCTCAAGACTTTCCCAACGAAGCAGGAATTATTTCACAGATTAGGACTTATCCTTAGGGGGAAACTCAAGGTTTTTTTCATCCCCATACACAGATGAATCATCCTATTTATTAATAAGTCTTTTTGCAGCAGGTGGGTAATTGTTATCTTAACATGATGTGTTTAACCAAAGGGGCTGTAGATCCCTAGGCATTGCATGGTTCATAGGTGGACAAGACATGTGGGCAGATGATTTTTCTTACCATAAAACAAATGGATGAAAAATCATAATGACTTCATACATCGAGCCTTGTTCAAGAACCTGGAGCTCCAACCATCATACGGTTAGAACTGTTTCATCACAGAGCTTGTATGCCCGCAGTTCTTTCACTTAAGCCTCTAAAAGTTACCAGAGCAGTTGTTTTCATAGCGTGGCTCAATGTTTCTCTTTGGAAAAGCACGCACTAATTAGCCAAATTAAAGGTTTAGAAGCATGAGGTAACTATGCGTTGCTTTTATAATAGACGCATACCCACTGAATGGATGACTAGACTGAGGCTTTTAGGACCTTGCTGTATGCTTCATGATAACCGAAACAGGGAAAGAACAAAGGGAAACTAGCTCTCCTCCACCCGTTCACATCGAGGATGCATGTTTTACCATGTGGGGGCCTTCCTCAGTGCCCCCTTGAATTCATGACTACAGCAAACATACCTTCTTCTGGCTTCTTGGAAAAGGCAGACTTCGAGAAGTGATTCCTGAGAAAAGCAATACCCCCAATGAAATACTGGTCATAAAACATAAAAGAGAAACTCCCCTGCTCTCACCAGCAGTAATGCGTTTTCTACTGTATCCTGCCTTCTAAAGGCTTCAAACAGTGAAAGAGCCGAATTTGAAACATTTGCCACATTAAGGCAAAATTGAGCTTAGCCAGGATCTTTATGGGTCTTATAAATATTTATACTTAATAACATCTGGGCTGAGCCTTAGTTTCGAAGCTCATGTTCGCTGAACGAGTCTTTCTCTCCTCTTTTTTTCTAAATGAGAAACGAGGTTGGGGAGGACACCTTCAGTTTGGTATTTTACAGTTTTCGTACTGTTTCTCTTAGCATATCTCACGAGAGCCCAGCCAGGGTCTGTGTGTGATTTATTCATTTTACTGCTGATCAAGAAGCACAAAGGGAAGCAGAATGGGAGAAAAGGGGCAAATCGAAGGTGCGAGCTCTCCTAGGACCGGCTCACACAGCTGAGGGTTGCACAATTATCTGCAAATGTCAGGGCCCCAAATCCACTTTTGCCTGAATTATATGATTGACTGTCCCAAAGGCCCCGAATTTCCTCTAAATAATTGCATAATGTTCTTACTTTGTTTTAGCTGACGAGACTTAGTCATGAGAGTAAAACAAATGTGGTTGATCTCTTCAGGTTCTCCAAACGCTTTTCAAGGGGTGATGTATTCCTTTTGGACAGGTCAAAATCAGCCCTGTTTGCATAGCCAGAGAGCGATTAACATCTTTCAAATTCGAAGGACAAAAATGTGTGAATGCAAATGAAGTCAACCTTCCATTTTCTGCACCAAGAGAAGAGAAGCCTGTTCAAAACTCACCGGTATTTGGTTTGGAAATGGGTTTGTGCTTTTCATCAAATTCCGTGCTTTAAAATTTTGTGGATGTTCCCTGCCAGCAAGGCAAGGACTCTTGCTTTGAAGACTGACTTAGAAGGTGCTAGAAAGAGATTTCCTTTCCCATCTCTTCTCTTTGTTTATACCTCAATAAAACCTGGGCAGAAAACAGGGCTTTCTTGTGGGCTGTCTGGAAGGTTTTAGGAAAAGCTGTACTGCCCTTTCAAGTGTCCCCAGAGCAAAAATGGCAACGTAATTTATGTTGCAAGGGGCTTCCCAGCAGCGATGAGATAGAGGAAGCGAGAACTACAAGAGACCTGCATGTCAGGAAAGTAAGGAATGAAAATGTTAGTGTTTCTTGCTGAACGAGGGAGCTGTCAACTCAGAAAAATAATTAAATGGTGAGTGCTGTCCATGAATTTGAAAGATTTGCCTCAGGTAAACCCAAATGCAGATAGTTGATACATGAATACCAGCTGCAGCCACACCACTGAGAGATAACAAGGAAGGCGGTTTCGACTCGGGAAGTGAAATGACTGGCTCAAGGTCACACAGGGATTCGGTTCCGCCAGGGCGCACCCCATCAAGAGTCTCTGACGGCAGCCCTCCGGCACCAGTACTTACAAGCATTGCCTTGAATTCGTTCCACGAACATTTTCCTTGTGTTTCTGCTCACAGATGAGTGTGAGTGCAAAACGTGAACAATTCCACTCTCTGGCGCTGGCCTCTTCTAACGCTAAGCTCCCCCTGGGTGTCACATCAGCTCTTTTGAAAGAAGAGATAAGCCTGTACTCTATTATTAGAAGCAAATGGTTCGAGAAAGCCCTTTCTCCCACCCTCAGCTTGTCATCCAAAATGTGATGGGAAGCGAGGGTGAAACAGAAGATAAATGTCCTACTCCTTGACTTGGAAGTTGGGTTTTGTCCAAAGGTAGAGGAAGCCTTTGGAATGAGATAGCAGGTAGAATTACACCTCATTTTCCTAACGATACAGCCACTATAATAACCTTGGAAAAGTAATCCTCAACATGATACCCATAGGAATATTTCTAATAAGTAATTTGAAATCATATAACATTCCGGCTGTGGTGCAGCGCAAGGGAACCGTGAGGAGATTAGATTTATTTTCTCGTGTTTTTCTAAATGAGGCCATGAGGCAGGAAGAGGGGCATCGCCCACTTAATGCTAATACTCTGACATTGTGCGACTATGTTCTTAGGCCCACGTCCAAATGGTCCTCAGGTTGTGAGAAACCAAAGCTGAAAGCTGAGAAGCGCCAATCTCGGAGGCTGAGAAAGCTCAGCAGCCTTTTGGAAACTTGAACATACGCAGGATGACCAGGGCATCCTGTGATTTCTAAAGGCAGGGGACTCCGGGAACGTGCTGATGAAAGGAAACCCCAGGGGGAATCGGCAAAAATCGAGCCTTTGAAAGAGAGAGGCAAATTGCAGAAATAAAACAAACGATTTTGCTTAGAGCAGTTAAAAGAAAGCAACTGCTACTCCAATTTTTGAGTTCTGCAGAAACTCATTATGCAAGTTAGAGAAAGGGATATAGGAGAGACTTCCAGCTGAGAATTTTTAAATATAACAAAAAGTGACAATAGGGAAATAGGAGGTCGTGGCACCTGGTTGAGGGAAGAGTTACATTAATAGTTTTCACGAAATGGAACAGGAACCCTTTTAAGTCAGGACTCTTCTGCTCTGAGAAGTCTAGCTGCCGTTTCTTGATCACGCACTAGGTCTCAGGCGCTAAATCAGGTATTTTACAAGCATTGTCTTGGTTAAGTCTCATAAGGTAGGAGTTATGCTTCCGGGTTTCCAAATAGGGCCGTGGAGGTTCAGGGAGGTCTGGCCCCGAGATCGTGCTGTTGGCATGGGGTGCAGACAGCCTCCCAGGCCAGGTCTGGGACAGCGGCAAACGTGGTCCTGCCTGTTAGAACGCACACCTCTCCCACCGGAAACAGAGGCCAATGTTGAATTGGTGCCTAACTCAGTCCCAGGGCCAATCCTGGGTCTTCCGCCAAAACTCCGAGGTGACCAGCCACCTGGAAGCCCTGTGCTAACAGTAGACTAATGAAGAGCTGGGCTTAGTAATTTTATCAAAACAAGTATTTCTGGCGTGTGCTCGGAATTGGACAAGAAAAAGTGACGAGGCCTGCGATCATTCTGCATCATGCCCAGAGCATGAACCAGAAGGGCCGGGGAAAAGTTGTTCACACCAGGCTGCACGCAGCCTGAGAAAGCAACAAAAAAGAGGTCTGTAATTAGGAGCAAGTCGTTCGTTCAGGGAAAGCAAAAGGGAGCGTTTCTGACAAGCCTTGGTGCCAAGACCAATATTATCTTTTATTAAAAAAAATAATTGACGCTGCTACAAGGCTTTTACAGATCCAAATTCACCATGCCCAGGAGAAGAACAGGGGGTGGGGTGAGCAGTTGAAGATAGCAACCAATTTCAGTAGCCTGGGGAAGGAGGGAAGAAGCAAATGAAATTCAATACTCCAGAAGTTAAAGCCCGGTGCTTGTGGAGAACAAAAGAAATCACGCCTAATGGAGTAGAATAATAAAGAGAACGCTCCACATTCACAGAGTATTGGGTCCTTCAAAGATCTTTGCAAATAGTCAGGGGGGAATCCATTGCCATACACCTGTGAGGCATTATTCTTTGCAGGGTGCGCTCCGTAGTGAGCCTGGTCACTGACAATGGTAAAGAAGCAGGACACAATGACTGCATTCTCAGCCTTGAAGGGATTAGGCTCCAAAGCCACCTGGGAAGAGCGCAACCCAGCAGCGGCTGGGGCCCCACAGCTGGGTGCTCTTTTTGCCAGTGGGTGGGGAATTTTCAGTGTGGTCTCGGGAAAGATGAGGTCACCTGCCCCCTTCTCTCTCCATACTCTCTCTTTGCAGGACCTAAGGGTTGGGTGTGTATGGTTAGCAGGCAGTCGGATATTTTGCGTAGATGACCAGTCTTCAGAGAATGAGAATAGGCTACAGCAATGATCTGTAGACTTTTTGATCATAAGCTTATGTAACAGCAAAGGATATAATTTACGGCAGATTGTAAAATTTGACAATTCAAGTTACAACGGTTATGAACTCTTTTAAATCTATCCAATTGGATGATTGAATACCCCCCGATATCCATTTAAAAACAGAAGTACAGATGCTTCTCTTTGACATCGTATTTCCATTCTAGTTCCCTTTAAGACCCATCAGATTGCATTAAATCTGTGTGCTTGTCTTTTATGAATATTCTTCCTTGTGTTTCTGTGATAAATACAGATGTGTGTGTATCTGTCTATTTTTAAGTTTATAGGCTTAAAATTTTTCTTCTGGATTGCGATATTATTATAATTATGAATAAGCAATTGATCATTACCAAATAAAGATTTCACAAATTTTTAAAAAATAAGAATAAACATAAAATTAAAAGCTTTTACTGGACATACGTCTTCATGAGATGAGAGGGGGTTTTATGGTATTTTGACTTGTTCCTTTGTTTGGTACCCCTGAGGTTTTTAAACCTGGGACAACACAGCAGAGGACGAATTTGTTGTGGTTGTTTGTTTTCGGTTTTTTGTTTCTTATAAAAATAGAAGAAGAAATATTGTGCGGGTGAAATGGCAAAGGGGAAACACACAGGCTTGTTCTCAGTTAATTTTTAGGAGCGAGAGTTCATGGAAGTTGAGGAGTCGAGATTGATTTCCTTGAAATTATCCACATGCAGGTACCAGATGGGAAGATTGGGTTGCAGCGGTCCGAGCGAGACGTCTTCTTCAGCTTGAAGACGACTGTCCTGAATCAGACTGTCTCTGACTCTGGGAGTCAGAGGCCTGAATCTTAACGCTCAGGCTGAGAGTGGAGATGTCAGCCAAGCTTGCTCTACCGCTTGCTAACTGTGTGACTTCGGCAGGTAAGAAACCTAGGTCTCTGAACCTCAGCTGCCTCCTCTTTAACGTGGTTCGCTAGGGATGCCGGCGGGGGGCTCAGTCAGTCAAGCGTCAGCCTTTGGCTCAGGTCATGATCTCAGGATCCTGGGATCCAGTCCTGCCTCAGGCTTCTTGCTCAGCAGGGAGTCTGCTTCTCCTTCTGCCTGTCGCTCCCCCTGCTTGTGTTTTCTCTCTCTCTCTCTGACAAATAAATAAATAAAATCTTTTTAAAAAATAAAATAAAGTGTTTTGCTAAAGCTGCTTCCCCCAGAGGCCTGTGGAAAGGATTAAGGACTCGTGTGTAAGAGCGGATGCTTGGTGTCCGTGAGTTACCTTTCCTACTATAGAAATATTGATTATTGGGAGTTAGCTACATGGGGCGTCAATATCTTCTCTAGAACCCTTAGGGACACAGCACCTTACAACAGGCCTCTGCTGTAGGACTCGGAAAGAGAATAGTCACTTTGTGTGTCCACGTCCCTTTTTCTTACTGCATCGGACACCTTTGGGGAGCCAGCCTTGCCCTCAGCTCCTTCTCTCTGTGGGGTTTTCCTTCTTCTCCTCCCACTTCCTTCTTCGTTCTTAGGAATAACACTACTCATGGCTGCAGAAGATGGAGCATGTCACGTTTATTGAGGACTGGGTATCGTCAGGCTTGAAGTACTGTCTTGGAACCCAACAGTTTGGGCCTGTGTTTCAGTGGGAAAGGCATTTGGGGGCCCTCCTGTGCTGTCTCCACTGAGAGGGTCAGAGGAGCACCTTCCTAGCTGAGAGGAAGCTTCGGTTGGGCAACCTGGCCCGTGTAATTTAAGACCCTGGGCTGTGGAATCCAACAGAGGCAGGTTCAAATCCCAGGTTGAGTTGCTGACTAGGTAACATGAGTAGTAACCCGAGGAGGTTGGTAAACTCGGTAGGTCATTTAACCCTTCGAAGGCCAAGTTAACTTCTCCATGAAACACGGTCCATAGTGCCACTTACTTCACAGGTTAATGAAACGAAGCACATAAAACACTAGCACGGGGCCTGGCCGAAGTTCGTATTCAGCAAGTGCTGCAGTCTCTATCCGGGAAAACGAGGCAAGAAAGGGAAATGAAAAGCACCCCAGAATGGAAAGGAAGAAGTAAAACTATATTTGCGGACGACGTAACTGCCTTACAATAGTCCCATGGTTTATCCTGGTTGACCTCGCATTTGAAATAATACTTCTTTCAGATACATCCTGGAGTGCGATTGGCAAAACAATGCTACAACGAAAACTACCTGTCCTTTCCTTTTCTTGAAATTTTCATGTAACTAAGTGGGCAAATCGCTCTGTCCTCAGGTTTTACTGACAGACAGAAGCAGGCCCTGCAGGTTTACGAAGTGAGGCCAGAAGTACCTACTCCGCTCCCAGGCACCCAGCCCGCCAGCAGCCACAGGAAGGAAATCTGAATTAGTGACTGGCGTCTTGCTTGGGGCTGGTCCTGGGGCTGTGACTGCAGAATGGTCCCGGTAATGAGGTGAAGGTCCCTGTAATGAGGGGTGCCGCCTGGGGATTTGGGAGTTCAAGGCAGCAGGTGCTCAGAAAATGTCCCAGAGGCCCTGTCAGGTGCAGCACACACCCTGCCGGGAATCCTTCCCTGACCACTCTCCACTGTCCTGACCCAGGGGAAGAGCTAGAATGGGAGGCCCCGGAGGGCAGGGATTTTGTTCATGGGTGTATTCTCAATGCCTAGAACGGTATTGTCGAAAAGAAATAAATTTTTGGTCACATGTGTAATTTAAAAATATGTTCTAGTGGCTACATTTAAAAAGTGAGAAGAAACCAGTGAAATTCATTTTAATATATAATCCATACTGTTACCATTTAACTCAATATATCTTAAATATTATTTTGATGTGTAGTCAATATAAAGTTATTAGTGAGACTTTTTACTTTTCTTTTTGTCCAGCGTCTTTGAGCATACCTCAGTGCACACCGGCCGCGTTTCGAGTGCTCAACAGCCACACGTGGCTAGTGGCTACTGTATTGTGGCCATTGCAGACCTAGAACAATTGTCCGCACATGGTGAGCACCCTGTACCTATTTAAAGACTACAGTTAAATGAGGGTCTCTGGGTCTCCTAGGGCTGCTGTAACAAACTGCCGGGAACTTGAAGGCTTAAAACAACACAAATGTACTCTCTCAGAGTTCTGGAGGCTGGAAGTCCAAGATGAAGGTGTCAGCAAGGTTGGTTCCTTTTGGAGGCTCACAGGAATAATCCTTTTTTTTTCTTTTAAGATTTTTATTTATTTATTTTGTGAGAGAGCACGAGGAGGGGGGAGGGGCAGAGGGAGAAGCAGACTCCCTGCTGAGTGGGGAGTCCAACACGGGGCTCAATCCCAGGACCCTGAGATCATGACCTGAGCCGAAGGCAGACGCTGAACCAACTAAGCCACCCAGGAATAATCCCTTCTATGCTTTTCTCCCAGCTTCTGGGGGCAATTCTGGACATTTCTTGGCTTGTACACACGTCACTCCAATCTCTGCCTCCGTCTTCACATGGATTTATTTCTTAAGTTTTTCTCTGTCTTCTTCTCTCTCTCTTATAAGGATGTTCTCTTTAGATTTGGGGGTTACCCTAATCTGGGATGATCTCATCTTGATCCTTGCCTTAATTATATCTGCAAAGACCCTTTTTCCAAATAAAGTCACATTTGGAGTTTCCATGTGGACATAAATTCTGGGAGGCAGAGGGGGGCATTATTCCACTCACTATAGGAACCTAGGCACTTCTATTTCTGACAGCTCCCCCTGATTGCTCCATGCAGTGTGGGCTAAGGAAACCATCACTTACCTTACTGAATTCTCAACAGCCTTGCCAGGGGGGATTATTATCTCCTTTTTACCAAAGAGGAATCTGAAATTGAGGATTTAAGCAATTTGCCCAAGTTCTTGCAGCTGGTAAGTAAGTAGCAGATCTTGGCCTTGAACTCAGGTCTATGTGACTGTAAAGTCCCTACTCTTATGACTTACACTCGACCCTACCTCATGTCTTCTAGGTCTGTGGTTTCTTATTAACTATCCTGCTTAAAAGTCCTTTGTAAAAACGTCTCCTCAGGCACCTGGGTGGCTCAGTCAGTTAAGCATCTGCCTTTGACTTAGGTCATGATCCCAGGGTCCTGGGATCGAGTCCCACGTCAGGCTCCCTGCTCAGTGGGGGGTCTGCTTCTCCCTCTACCCCTCCCCCCTGTTTGTGATCTCTCTCTCTCTCTCAAATAAATAAATAAAATCTTAAAAAAAGGAAAAAAATGTGTCCTCAATTTCTAGTCTTTGAGTCAGTGACTTTATATCATTGTGCACTTTTCATATTTGGTCAGAATGATTAATTCTGTATAAGAAGCATTTTTACCTTTGTGTAAAGATGTTAACATTGTTGTAAAACAGGGCTAAGAAAAGGACTTGTTTTCTTTCTAAAGTTGAGGAGACCATGGGGAAAGGAGAGACTGAATTCAGTCATGCATTTGGCATTCCATTGTTTGAAAATCATCCTCAGATCTGGGAGTAACATTCCGATTTGTGTCCAGAGGTGGAAACAGCTCCTGGGACAGGGCTGTGAGGAAATGTTTGTGACACGGATCCAGTATTCTGAGGAAGTTGCTCAGGGTTACTCCACTGAAGGGAGCATTTGTTGATCCTTCCCTCCAAATGTGTGCTTAGTATTTAAGACACAGAGACTCACAGGACAACTAGGAAGGCAATTCCAGATAGTTCTAGTGTGGTAGGGTGACCTGGCAAAAAGCATTCAGCTGGGAGATGGGGTTACTCTGTTTCTTTTTTCACATACATGTGAGCATAAACATAGCTCTCTTCATCATTTCCTGTTATTTATTACCAGATTTTTATTTGCCAAAATAAGTAGAACCACCCAAGCTTTGCACAATGGCGCTGGGAGCCCCCACCACAATAGTGAGGGTTAGATGAGCCGGGCAAGGTCAGGTCAGGATTGTCTTTCCATCAGCCAGAAGCCTGCTGCCAGCTCTCTGCCTGAGGGCCAAGCGCAATGGCATTCCAATGTCCATTGTCTCTGGCCCCCACCCCAGGGCTGACCAGTGGGGCCCGGGTGTCACTGGCCTGGAGGAACAGAAGTCCCCTTACTCATATCAGCAGCCGCACTCAGCAGGACAAGGAACATCTGTCTCACTGTGACATTTCCAAGCCTGGGCTTGGTGTCTACACTTCAGCATTTGGCTTCAAATTTGGTGGAAGGGGCCTTGAAAGGATATGGATTCTGTGCCTCTGCCTTATCGGGATAGAAGGCCATGGGCTCATTGAATGCATGTGTGCTGCGATAAACACTAAGGCAAAAGCAAAGAAAACCAAACTAAAACCCAAGGGTAGACAAAACCCATTGTGTTGAGCTACCCCTTGGGGTAAATTGAAACTGCACGACTGTGCTACGCTGGGAAATATTCTTTCTGTAGTCTAAAATGTGGATTCTTGTTCGCTTTTTAAAAGACCATCTATTCTGATGAGCTGCATGTTCTGTGTCATGGACCAAAGGAACATTCTCGTCCCCCCAGCCCCAGTTCCTATGTTGGAACCCTAACTCCCAGTATGGCTGCATTTGGAGATGGGCCTCTAAGGAAGTAATCAGGTGACATAAAGTCATAGACTGGGGCCTGATCACATGGGATTAGTGCTCTTGTGAGAAGCGACACAGGCAGCTAGCACTCTCTTCTCCTCTCCCCTCTCCCCTACTCCAGGAGCACGCATAGAGAAAAGGCCCAGTGAGCCCACAACTGTCACCCAAGAAGAGAGCTCTCACCACACATGAACCTACTAGCAACTTGAATTTGGACTTTCCAGGAAGTCCAAGAATAACATTTTCCGAAAAATTAACTTATTTATTTTTATTTCGAGAAAATAAATTTCTGTTGTTAGCAACCCGGTCTGTGGTATTACCACAGGGACAAACACGGACAGGCAGGAGGGCTGGGCGCAGAGTGCCCTTACACTCTTGCTCAGTCCTGCGTCCTTCACCTGATTTGATCTCGGTTTTGTCATGGGTGACATAGCATTTGCGGGGCTGCTGATTATAACCCCCCAAGTCAAGCGAGATGCTTGCAGGTGGGGACATTTTCTTGCTTAGGGATTACACTCAGCAACCTGAATTCCTCTTCCTCTTCCTCTCCGTTCAGTGGGGAGGGAGATGTGGATTTTGATTTGCCAGGTGAGTTCTGCTGAACATGGGCAGATGGAGTGTGCTCTCCAGCTCGCAGAACTTTATTTCTCTCTAGACTCACATGTAAATTAGGGGCATAAAATGTTCTCTCTTGTCCTACCCAGATCTAAAACCACTTTTTCCTGGGTAGTAGTTCTTCCTACTCATCTCTGTAAGAGACATCATTTTCTAAGGGGGAAAAAAAAATCTCCGAACCCAAAAACAAAACCAACCACATGAGAGTAGAGTTTTGCTGAAATGTTGAGGACGTGCAGTATACACAGGTGTGTGGGTGTGAATCCACCACTCAGCATGAACACTGCTGTGCTGGCTACTAGGGACACAGAGACAAGGAAGATGGTCCCTACTTTCAGGGGTTTAGAATACGCTAGAAAACATTCCAATGATTGGTCTCCCTTTTTATTTTAAGCTTAAAAAAAGAAAGAATGAACTATAGCGATGTTTTGTTCTACCTTTCCTTCCCTCATTGATAAGGCATGTCTCAACTTTAAGCCTCTTGAAAATAACAGCAACAAATGAACAAATGCCGTGTGTGTTTTCGCAGAGCTGAGAAGTGCCCGGCTCCCACTCTAAGTGCAGACGTTGTTCACCTGGACTAAGTTAACACACATTCGTATATGAACATATCACACGCACATCACGCACACGGTGAGGGCTCCCGACCGCGATCAAACTCAGTGAAACCTAGCTGCCATTCCGGGGCTGGAGAGGGGTGGTGTTTGTACAACACTGTGAATGGACTAAATGCCACCGAACTGTACACTTTAAGGTAGTTAATTTTGTGTGATGTCAATGTCACTTCAATTTAAAAAAAACAGCAACAGCGAATTGCCACTTGGGCCCTCAGCTGGGCTAAGACGACTGAAACACCTGAGAGTCAAGACTGCACGTTACCACCAGAAAGGAAGAAGGAACTCACAAGGTCAAGGCCCGAAGGTAGCCGTGTATCAGCGCGGGAGGGCCTCTTGTCCAGGGCGAGCAGAGGCGGGAGGAGCTTGCGTCCACACCGGTCGGGTCTGCGAACAGCGTCAGCTGGAGCCGGTTCCCTGCCAGTGTGGCCGGCACCTGACCGTGCAGCCCGCAGAGTCTGATGGGGCAGAGCGGGCTTTCTGATCGCTCCCGCCTCGCTCAGAGTTACTCTTAACGTTTCCCGCACAACAGTGCATTTCTCTCTCGTCTCATCACTGCTTTTGCCCGACCTGCACCTTTTTATAGGTGTGAAATGCCTGACGAGGTGCAAGGTAATATTGCTCTTCTCAGATCGTTGGTACGATTTGCCCTTTGGCCTTCTGAAACTGCCTTGACTTTAAGGGTAATGCTCTATTTTCACGCATACCGACCGGCCTCCTTCTTCCTCTTGGATTCCGTCCGGCTGGGGGCTTAGGCCTTGGCAATTTAATCACCGAACCTCATTGGCCTAGTGTCTGTGGCCTGAGTAACACCATCATTTCCTCTCACGGCATGATGTGTATTTTCTGGCCAACCGTTCTGCGTCTTCTCTTCTATACGATTGTGGAGGACAATGGAACTAACATGTCTTCAAGCTCTTGTTTCTTTTCTTTAAGGGAATGTTTAGGCTTTCTTCTTAGCTCCCTGAACTGCTCGTTTCTTTCTGGTTCAACAGCACTTCCTTGCCCGTGCTCACAAGATGAGCCTTTTCTCCTGTCTTGACCTTCTCCTTAGCATTCACACTCTGATGTTTTGTGTGTTGCTGTGTCCCCAGCCCGCCCCGCACCAGGGTGTTCTGTGACTCTCAGGGGATCCAAGTGCATTTCGGTTTGTGGCTGCCCTTCAGTGATTCATACCCTGATGTTGTCACTTACAGGCCTTTTAATTCTGGGCTCATTTCTTAATAGCTATTTACACAGTTGTGAGAATTCGGTAAGGTTATGCCTGGGCAGGCAGAGAAAATACATCTGGGAGATAGTAGGTGTTCCCATAAATGTTTGTTGGGTTTAGAGTAAAATTATTTTTATCTCATGAAATATTTTCTCTGATCTGAATCTCTGAATTGAAAAATGCACATGAGTGCAAGACAACAGTCACTCATTGTGGTGGGAACACAAACTGGTACTTTTCTGCAGAGAAATGTTACCATGTATACCAAACATATTAAAAGTAAGTAAACTCTCCCCACCAGCAATTCCAAGTTGAGAAATTTATACTGAGAAAATGGTTGATCTGCACAAAGGTTTTGCTGTGAGGATATTCACTGAAGCCTTGTTTGTATTCATAAAATATTAGAAACACCTAAATGTTTATCAATAAGGGGTAATCATAAATAATCATGATATATCCATATGAGGAATAATGCAATCATTTAAAAATATGTTATAAAAGAATACTGAATGACAAGCATGATTATGACAACATTTTAATTGAGAAAAGAAGGTTAAAATGCACTTGGATATTTAATAGACAAAAATTAATCTTGACTGGGATGCCTGGGTGGCTCAGTTGATTAAGCGTCTGCCTTTGGCTCAGGTCATGTTCCCAGGGTCCAGGGATGGAGTCTCCTTGCTCAGTGTGGAGTCTGCTTTTCCCTCTGCCTGCTGCTCCCTCTGCTTGTGCTTTCTCTCTCTCTCTCTCTCTGACAAATAAATAAAATCCTTAAAAAAATTAATCTTGACTATTTAAAAAATATGAAGTCCTAATGTCCATCCATTTGCCAAATATGCTTTACCTATAGCCACTACCGCGGCGAATGGCAACCCCCTCCTTCCAATTGCATGGGACAAAATTTGGAGTCATCCTTGATCACGCACCTTGCCTCCCCCACTACCCCCAATCACCTTTCCCACTTCTATATTTTCCCCATAGACTTATGACTTTCTAATTGGCATTTTTCATTGATTTATGATGTATTATGATTTCTATAAACATTTCTGATACTGAGATACAGCTGACAATCACTTCCAACTAACTGGTAGCTTTTCTCTTTTATTTTTTAATTTTCTTGAGTAATCTCTATACCCCATGTGGGGCTCAAACTCATGACCCCGAGATCAAGAGTCACATGCTCCATTTACTGAGCCAGCCCAGTGCCCCACTTTTCTCTTTTAGAGTCGTGCATAGGATGCTGGTGCATGTTACAATTGACGTGTGATGGATTGTTTGCAGACATGGTTGTGATTATTTCCTTCTTTGTATCCCCGCCCCCCACCTTTTAGTTTGTGGTTCCTCTATTTCCCTACTTGCCTACGATGGTAGCTTCCTTTGATAGATACACTGTGGCAGGAGTGAGGGGCCAGTTCTGAGCCTGGTCCTCAAGAAGCCTTATGTATGTCTGATCTCTCTCGGAATTCCGCTTCTGCCACATGAACAACCCCAAGCTAGCCTGCTGGATGATGACGGATGAATGGCCCAGGTGCCTCTACTGTCCCAGTCGGCAGGCAGAAAATGCTGAAAGCAGAGCTGGCCAGCTCCTAGGGAGCTGATTTGTGGATTAGAGAAGTCCTCTCAGAAGAAATCACAGCAACCACACAGCTGAGCTCAGACAAAACCAACCCACAGAATAGTGACTTAAATAATGTGTTTTGCTTTGATGTCTTTTATTAGGCAATAATAACTGATACCAATGGTGTCTGAAATTCAATGAGATACACAAATAATTTTCTTACTATGTTTATAGTATACTTCCCTCCAAGTAAAACATAAGCTTCAAGAGGGAGAGATTTTTGTCTCTTGTTTTACCGATGTGTGCATCCCTTTCACCTAGAAGACTCAATAAATATTAGTTAAATGTCTCAAATATATGTAAATATGGGATAACCTTATTTTTTTTAAAAGATCGGAAGCATACAGGCTGACGTCTTTATAGTACTTATCTCCCAGTGGTAGAATTACAGATTCTTTTCCCCCTTCTTTTTGTTTACCCGTAATGTTGAATTGTCAACAATGAACTAGCATTTCTTTTGTCAAAAAACCACTTGGGTGCTTAAACCTTGCAACAAGAGAACTGTAACTATCAAGCCGCTACGCTTAGGGAGCTATACCTACCCACTGCCACACTGTGGGCTCGAGTATTTTTATGTTTGTGGCATCTGGGAGTTCTAGGGTTAATGACACAATTATTTTAACTGCTGAGAGGAAAGCACCAACTCTGAACCACGTCCTACTTGAGGGCATGGGTCAGTGGAAATTGTTGTTACCCAAAAACTTTTCCTGATCTCCTATTTCAGTTCCACATATGCTAAAATTTAGTTCACACCTATCGTGGTGTTAGCTGATCCCTCCACTTCTTATTTGCAGCTATTAGCACATCAAAATGGTGTCCGTTGGTTGGAGAATCAAGATCTTGCCTGTATTTACTTTTCTTGTACTCAGGGTTAGTGTGTCTTTCTCGAACATCCTTTCTGCATAACCATTAAAAACCAGATTTAGACTAACGAGATAAACAACCCTCAGGTTCCTGTGCCTACACACTGGTGAACATTCATCAATAGTGTCTATAGAATGTTCACCGGTGTGTAGACACATGAATTGTTCTTTCTTTAGGTGTTTTTAATGTAAAAGCTAGAGTACATTTTCTTACTTGAAGTAGAGTTGACACCAGCGTTAAATTCCTTTCAGGTGTGTGGCATAGTGATTCGACAAGGCTGTCCATGCTGCTGTGCTCACCACAAGTGGAGCTCCCATCTGTCACCAGACAAGCTGTTACAATACCACTGGCTATATTTTCTATGCCGTGAGTTATTCATTCCATAGCCGGAATCCTGTATCTACCTCTCCCCTTCACCCATTTTGTCCAACCTCCCACCCTCCCCCAGCAACGATCAATTTACTTTCTGTATTTATGGGTCTGTTTCTGCTTTCTGTTTGTTTGTTTGTTCATTCATTTGTTTGGGGTTTTTTTAGATTCTACATATAAGTGAAATCATATGATAATTGTCTTTGTCTGTCTGACTTATTTCACTTAGGGGCTACAAGACTTTTTAACATCTGAGAGCTTTGTCTCCTTCACGGACAGTCCAATTGCTTATTAAGACATTCTTCTTCCTTCCATCCCTCCATCCTTTTGCCCCCAAACATTTGGTAAGCACCTTGTCTTTTTAGGTGTAGTGCTAAGAGTTACAGAGAAAAACGTGGGTGAGACAAGGTGGGAGAACTGGCCTTCCAATAAGCTGAGACAGGCATGCCAACACATACCTGCCCTGTAGCAGGGTGCGTTTTAATGGTAAATAGTGTGAAATCATCCAGTGGTGTGCAAAGCACAAACGACCCAGTTTACTTACTGGGGGTGAGGGTGGGAGTGGTGGACCAAGACTTCACCAAATGGAAATGCACTAGTGGGTCTTGCAGGATGACTAGAACTTGACTGGGTGGAGGATGGGGTGTTGGGGGAAGGGAGGGGCACAGGCATCAGATGGGGCAAGAGAGAGAGAGAACAGGGACATAGAAAGTCTTAATTTTGAAAAATAACAGAATATAATGGTTTTAGCTGAGTGCAGTGGCATTTCCATTGTCCATTGTCGCTGGCCCCTCCTGGGGCTGACCAGTGGGGCCCCAGTGTCACGGAGCTGGAGCAATAGTTGTGCAGAAGTTCCTTCACTCACATCGGCAGCGGCCCGAGGAAGCTCAGTCTCACTTCGCATCTTGTAGAAGTCGCCCTGTTAGAGTGTGCAATTCAGGAGTTCTTAGTGTATTCCTAGAGTGGGGCAACTTTTACCACGGTATCATTTTAGAAGGTCTTCACCATTTCCAAAAGAAACCCCATCCCTGCTAGCAGTCACTCCCTACTACCAGCTCCCCCTCATCCCTGGATTTGCCTATTCTGGATATTTCATATGAATTGACTCATACAATATGGAGCCTTCGGTAAGCAGCTTTTTTCGTTCAACGTCATGTTTTCAAGGCTCATTCGCGTTGTATCAGTATTTCATCCCCCATTACGGCAGAATACTACTGATTGTATGGATAGACCATATTTTGTTTCTCTGTTCATCAATCACATTGGAAATCTGTCCACTCTCTGGCTATTATGAATAGTGCCGCTGTGAATATTTGTGTATAGGTTTTTGTGTGAATGTATGTTTTCAATTCTCCTGGGCATACACGTAGGAAGAGAGTTGCTAGGTTCTGTAGTAACTCTATCTTCCATATTTTGAGGAACTGCCAAACTATTTTTCAAAGTGGATGCTCCATTTTCAAATCCCACAGGCAATGTATAAGGGGTTTAATCTCTTCATATCCTCTCCAACACTTGTTAGTGTCTGCCTTCTTTATTTCAGCCATCCCACTGGGTGTGAAGTGGCATCTCATTGATACTTTGATTTGCATTGCCCTAAGGAGTAATGATATTGAGACTCCCTGGGCTTTTACAGTCCTTTCCTTTCTCTCAATGTATCCGCCTGCTTAGCTCTTTAATACATACATGCTTTGCTGGATTTTAAAAAAGATAACACAATTAACTCATTCCCTTTTAGCCACATTTTTTTTTTTTTTTAAATCTCTGGCTTTCTAGTCTCAGCCACAGCTCTCTGAAGAGTCAGGTATATTCGTCTGGCTTTATTTCCTTATCCCATACTCACCCCTCCACGGGCCACCATTTGCACAACTCCGGAATACAAGGAGATCGGTGCTCTGTAGGGTGGTACAAGGGTGGTGGCCCTGCTCCCCACTCCCCACCCCCTTTGCAATCTGGCTTCTAGGATCCATCACTTTTTGGAAACTGCACTTCCCTGTAAGGCACAGCTTCTCAGGTGTGGCTGAAACCAAATGGAGGAATATAGGTTTTCTCTGGAGAAGGGGAATTTCACACTCTTGCCCTCAGAAGTTCTCATGTGCTGCACAGAATGAGTCCCTGCTTATACTTACAAATGTGGCCCTTTCCCTCCCGTGACCCCATCACCAGACAAGGGGCATGGCGGGCTCCCTCTGCTCTCCCGAGACACGGCGAGCGTTCCCAGCAGGCATGCTAGTGTCAGCCAAACCAACAGGAAGAAAGAAAGTCAATATCGAGGGCAACTGGCAGATTGTCAAAGCTGGGCCTCGAGTGGGAGAAAGATAATGGTCTGGCGATTTCACATGTAAACATTTTTAAGATGCCAATAGCCAGCAGGCAGCCTTTCACATCAGATCTCTGGGAAGAGCCTCAGCACAGGGGGGAGGCAGGCAGGGAGACGGGAACTCTCCCCTGGCCGGAGATACAGTCACTTGCCGTGAGCAGAGGCGCGACTCCTTGTCCACGAGCCGGATGGTGCCTTTCTGCTCCGCGGCAAGGCTCTTGAGGCTGGCTACGCAGATCCGAAGTTACTGCCGCCGCCTCCCGCGCTTGTGGCAAACGATGAAGGGGAAGACAGCGTAGGAGAGGAAACAGAGCTCGAGGGGGCCGGCCCGGCCAGGACCTGGGTCCCATGTTCCCGCAGATATGAGGACTGACAATGCGGGAGAGCGCGGGTCGTCTCTGTGGGGGATACTTTAGATCGCGAAGCTGTCTTAACGATCTAGCAGGAAGCTTACTGCACTGCAGGATGTGGACTCAATCGTGTTTCATCACCATGCCCCCCTCCATGCACACACACAGCATGCACACACACTGCACACACGTACACATGCCACACCTGCACGCACACATGGATACACACATGCCACATGCACACGCGTGTGTGCACACATATAAACCACACACATGCATAGATACACACACTATACACACACATATATACACCACATGTACCACGCACATATACACACACCACGCACATCTGCACACACACATACATACCACACACGTGCAATCATATACATGTATATACCACATTTACCACACACGTATACATACATAGACACCACACACGCAGATACATATATGTATATCCTGCATGCCACACGCATATACACACAACACATACACATGCACACATACACACACGCCACATACATGTGCAATCATATACATATATACCACATATACCACACACGTATACATACATAGACACCATACACGCAGATACATATATGTATACCCTGCATGCCACACGCATATACACACACCACATACACACATATATACACGCCACACACATATGTAACCACATACATATATATACCACATTTACCACACACGTATACATACATAGACACCACACACACAGATACATATATGTATACCTCACATACCACATGCATTTATACATACCACATACACATGCACACACACGTACATATATACCACACACATATACACCCATATATGTATTTACACCACCTACCCCACACACGTACATACACACCACACACTCATGTGCATTCCCATATATATACATTACATACCCACACACATACACGCATACAGGCATACATGGACACCACACACATATGCACGCATACACACATACACCCCATACACCTCCCCCCACACACATACACAGTGCGAGAAGAACTAGTTCACGGCACCGCCGGGAGCTCTAGCAACGGCACCCGCGCCCCTGGAGCCGCCGAGCGGGGAAAGGAGCTTGCTCACCCGCAGCAGCTCAGAGTCGCAGTGGTGCGGTTCTGAGTTCTAAAGCGGGATTCTGGTGCAACAGACTTCAGAGTGGGAAAGCTCACGTGGGGTTCGTGATGAGTGGCTGCAGTTGGGACATTTCTCAGGACATATTCTTGCCCCACAGAGCAGGAAACAGCAAACAGCCTACCCACCAGCTGTGCGACTACCTGGAAATGGTACCTGTTTCTCTAATCGGGGCACACGGCCTCTCTCGTGGAAGCTAACCTTCTCGGAAATGATTCCCAAGTCTCCAGACTGTTAGAGGCACGGTGGATGCCAAGGCCAGAGTTGCCCAGAGGCCAGCCTGGATTTAGGACCACATTAAGGAGAAGCGAAACCGTGTGCATTTATGGGAGGGGAACCACATGGATTTCGGTGGCAGATGGGCCCCTGGAGAGGAGAGCAGGCTGAAGCCCGGGACTGAGCAGGTGGAAGCCATGTATCGGGGTTTATGTGGCTGGTTTTGCTCAAACAATGACTAGGGAGCTGGGCGCTGGGAGGGGGCCAAGCCTGTGGCAGGCGGGAGGCCTTGCTTGGCCCCACGAAGCCTGGCCTTCCTCCTATCCATGAAAGCAAGCCTTGCGGACAGGCTGGGGCTAGAGCTGAGGAGGATAATTCTGAGCGTGCCTCATAGGAGTGAGCCCTTCGCCCAAGGGCATCCTCTGCTCCCGTAAGCACCGTCGTTGCCCGCTGGGCTCCGGTTAGAGCGGGTCCCAGAGGCTCTGCTCAGCTGATGCTGAAGGGATCCGAGGCTCAGCAGCAAACATCCTCCGGCAGCTCCGGCACCCGGGCCACGGACCTTGACTTTCTCCACTTTTACGAATGCAACTCTGGGCGTTCTAGAGACTTGGGCCGCCTCCGTGACGTCTGCCTCCTTCCTGTTCTCCACCGTGGTGTGTTTTCATCAGGTATTTCAGCGCAAGCATGTTGAGAGAGGGCGGGTCCGTGGTGAGAAGCAGCAGTATGAAGGCGCGCATAACCTGTCAACCTTTTTGCAGAAAAGCACACCCAGGTATGGACAAGTCAGGAGAAGCCACAAACCCGTGAGGAAGGAGAAGTTCCTTGAGCAAGTCAGGGGATACAAGTGTGCAAATGAGTCTCCCCTCCCCACCCGAGCAGGAAATTTCGGTTTTCCAATTTAAGAAACCAGTGTGACCCGTTAACTCTTCTCTACAAGGAAAGCAGAAACAAGAGAAACTATCGATGAAGCAAAAATGGTTTACTCGGCAGGAGAGCAGAGGATTTGGAAAATGTTATTTAAAAACGGAAAATCCACAATGGTGAGAACAATGGGGACCATGTCGAGAGAGGAAATTGAAAACGTCTGGGCTGTTTGGGGCCCTGATTTACCTGTTGAAAATGAAAGAGTATTTCACATTCTGAGCAACGTGCCAGCAGTGACAAGTTCACTACTTAATCAGAAAAATCCAGCAAATTAATGGGTAATTCTGATGGAACAACGAAACCTCTCTTGGGTGGAACGTTAATTATCACCCTGCTGTAGGGAGAGGTGACAATGTGGATTTGTCCAAGGAGAAGGAGAGAGAGTGCTATTTTCAGGGTCAGTGAATTTCTCTTTTCTCTCTCTTTTTTCTTTTTCTTCAGAAGTGAGGAACATAGGAGAAAAAATGATTTTTGCCTGTGAGCAGTGTGCTGAGAAACTGTGTGAGGTGGAAAGTCTACTCTTTACAGGAAAGGATTCATGTGTGACCAGCTCTTCTGGTGCCCTCTGCTATGGCTGTGAGGGGGGGATTAGGATCCATATTATTTATGAAAGTGTCCTTAATGCCCCCTTGAGAGCCGTCTGCCCTGTCCTACTTCTTCCTTAGCCAAGTCCTGGGGACCCGCATCTGGAGAGGTTTCATTTTTCAGTTTACCTACCACGCACAATGAGGAGACGTGCCAGTCCCCATACCTGTCCTCTGACGTAACAGCTGCAGGTCCGGAGACCTAGATCCCTGGGCTGTCCCCCGGTGTCACTGGGCAGACTCTGGGCCTCTGTCTTACCAATGCTGAGCTCCTCTGTGTTGTCTTAGTGTGTTCACAGGGCTTGGAGTATCTCCCAAGTATCTTCCGAGGAGTCATGGCTGACTCCTACGTACGCTTCAGGCCCTCACTCGGGGGCATCCTCTCCAGGAAGCCTCCCCTGAATCCACCCATCAAGATGAACTGAAAAGTGTTCCCAGAGCATCCCAAGCTTTTCTCTGTCACAGCCCTGATCATTCTGGATGATACCTCTCTGTTTACTTATTTCCTAACAGGACGTCGCACGTGGCAGAAACAGTAGTGAGGTGTTGTACCTTGTGATTTAGGGTCCGACAGAGGGGTTGACCTGACAGGAACTTGCCGGAGATGGGAGATGACCTGTCCTCCATGGCAGATGGGGGAGGGGGTCCCTCAGGCTGAAATTTCCATTAGTAATGGAGGTTCAGGGAATGCTCTTCCAGGTGGGGAGGAATGGGTCCTCCAAGGGGATCTTGAAAGTCAAGGAGAGAATGGACAGCGCAGGATGGGAATTAGAACATTCCTGGGAAATGCCCCACCTCCTGCTTCCTACAGAAATGCAGTGATGGTGCCATTGATGAAATCTTACTATTATTCACCCTGTCACAGGGGACCGTTCACTTGGCTAAAGAATGTGGAAGAGACAAAAGCCATGTTGTATCCACAGCAAGGTATGTTCTCTGAGTCCCACAGAGCACCCCCGAGACTGGTTTTGAGGAGCATGCTGTGAGCCATTAATACTTTTTTTTCCTCTTAGCCTCTCCAGATAAAACACCAGATCGTAAGACTGAGGCACCTTTGATCTCAGCAGCCTTCACATCCTCCTTCCTTCCCTCCCTGGTTCCCTCTCTTCTCCTTCCCCCTCCCCTTCCTTTTTTCCCTCCTTCTAAGGGTGACATATGAATCGTTGTAATAGGAGGGTCACGAATGTATTTGCATGTTGGCTTGCAGACAGCCCCAGCCTACACCTGCTGAGAGGGCCAGTCGCGGGCCGGTAGGGAGGCTGCGGCCCTGACAAACTGGTGTCCCGCCATCTGTGAGTGATAAATCAGTCTCCCCAACCCGGGGACATCCAAAGTAGAAGATTTCTCACTAGATCGGAGAGTTTGAAGAACAGGAAAGAACAGGAACTGTGACTTACACGTCTTAGCCCCCACAACATATCACTCGCAGTCGGTCCTCGGCAATGCTTGTTGAATAAATGGCCACAGCTCAGCATTAGCGTCGGACGGGGTTTAAAATCACATGCTAATTACAGATGGCAGAGAGGACTCTGGGAGGCCTTCTACCTCAGAGGCCAGGAGCAGAGCCAAGAGTTCCACGGGGTGTGTGCACCACCGAACGGGCAGATGGCAAACATACATCTTCAAGTGAGAAAATCCACGTTGCCATGAGCACAAGGTCTCGCTGGACGTGGGTGGGTGCATCCGTCTACGTTATCCGACCTCTGGACCTGGAGCTCAGAATGAATGGCCACCCTTCCAGCTAGAGAGATTTCCTCGCCTTGAAAGTCTTGTGATCTGTAGTGAAAATACAAATGGACAGCAGAGCTTCCCTTTTCTTTACTAAGCTTAAACGAAGTGCCTTCCGTGTCCTTGGCACTTACTCAAGACACATTTGAATGAATGATTTGGATGTGCAGGCAAGCTGGCAGGGACATCTGTCACAGCGCTGATGGCCAGCGTGGACTTGGCTGGTCCAGCTGGCTGGGCGGGGTTCCTCGTCTTCCCTCCGTGCTCCTCCTGGAGCTGGGGGAATGGGCTACCTTCTAGATACAGCAAAGCTTTTCTTCTGTGTCAGGAGAGGTTAGGAGACATGTTCCAGGAGGTTTCTTCCCTGTTTCTTGTTACCCCTTTATTTTTTTATTTTTTTTAATAATAATTTTTATTATATTATGTTAGTCACCATATAGTACATCCCTGGTTTTGGATGTAAAGTTCGAGGATTCATTAGTTGCATATAACACCCAGTACACCATGCAATACGTGCCCTCCTTACTACCCATCACCAGTCTATCCCAATCCCCCACCCCCCTCCCCTCTGAAGCCCTCAGTTTGTTTCTCAGAGTCCATAGTCTCTCATGCTTCATTCCCCCTTCTGATTATCCCCCCTTTCTTTATCCCTTTCTTCTCCTACTGATCTTCCTAGTTCTTATGTTCCACAGATAAGAGAAACCATATAATTGTCTTTCTCTGCTTGACTTATTTCACTTAGCATAATCTCCTCCAGTGCCGTCCATGTTGCAGCAAATGTTGAGAACTCGTTCTTTCTGATAGCTGAGTAATATTCCATTGTATATATGGACCACATCTTCTTAATCCAGTCGTCTGTTGAAGGGCATCTCAGTTCCTTCCACGCTTTGGCTATTGTGGACAATGCTGCTATGAACATTGGGGTGCATATGGCCCGTCTCTTCACTACGTCTGTATCTTTGGGGTAGATACCCAGTAGTGCAATGGCTGGATCATAGGGTACCTTGTTACCCCTTTATCTCCATTCGCATGAATGTCCTTATCTGAACAGAAGCCCCGCCTCCCCAACTACCAACCCCTTGTGGTGTCGTGGGAGGCCTCTCTTTCCCAGTTTCCTCCTGTGGCAGCTTTATCCCCTTTAGTCCCAGAGCTGCTGCTGTTTGAGGCTTCCGCACCGGGGGCGCATTTTCCTGATAGGTTTTCGGCGGGGTGAGCCTTGTAAAACAAGATACCGGTCCTGAGGAAGCGATCGCTTTAGCTGTCGTTTCACCGCAGTGTCCAAAGAGCCCAGAAGGGAGCCAGCGATGTCTCCGCAGAGGAGCAAAGGGGAAAACAGTAGCCACGTCACCTCGGCAGCCTAGGGACAGCACGGAAGGTGACTGCTAAGGTTACAAGCGCTCGGAGATGTCCGGGCGCCTTCTCAGGACACCGGGGAACGTGCAGGCCCTGTTGCCCGCCGACTTTTCAATCTCCTAGCATTGAAAACCCAACACAGGAGAGAACTTGATTCCATTGTACGGCTTTGCAATTTTCTCGAAGGTCAATATTGCACATGGAATGCCTAATGGGGAATTGCTATCAAAATGGCAGCTAATTACAGGTTAGTGGATAAAACAACACGCTTCTCTGGAGAGCTCGTGCACATAGGTTGAAGGATAAAAGAGGGCTGACTGGTATTTGATTTCTTTGTGTTTATCCAAGTCACTGGCCCAGGCAGGAAGGTAATATATGAAAAGGGACATTTTTGAAATAGTTGTTTTTGAATTATGCCCATGAAATATACACTCTGCTATGGGGGACATGTGGGAAAGCTACACTCTGACCGCATGACTAATTTTTAAAGCCTTGCATAGAGAGAATTCCCCCCAAGAACACAGCTGGGTTATTCCTTCGTGGACTGAATGTGTCAATTATGAATTGAACTAAAATGAAATTTTATTCCGTTGCGGCAAAGGGAACCGAGAAGTGGACGCTGCAGCTAGGGTATTACATAGTAGTTCATACACCAAGTACTATTATTTTATTAACTTTAAGAACATGTTTTACATAAAAACAGGCAACATGAAAAAAGCTCAGTTGATAAATAAACATAATATATCACAGATGATTCATTCCACATTAACCTACATTTATTAGCTTAAACTGAGAGATTAGGGGAAGAATTGGATCTCATTCCAGCTTTAATCGTGGATACAAATCATTTGAAAGTTATTTCATTAAGATTCTGAAAATCAAAGATTAACCTATGCCATCTGATCCATGCAGCCATTGACAAATTCAGTATTTTCAAAGGAAACATTGAATTTTTTTTTCTTGCACCAAATTGAAACCTTTCAGAAACTTGTTTAAACACATCAAGTACCTAGCCCACCTTTTTAGTATGCATGAGCAAAATACTATTTAATTTCACACTCAACTAATCCTTTAACAATTTTCTTTCAGCCAGGATGAAAAAGGCTATTATTAATTTCCTAATAAAATTAAAAAAAAATAGTTATCGAGGATATGACTCTAACCTTGGACCAGTTTCAATTTCTTTTTATTTTTTCTGAGCATACATCGAAGATTAATGTCAATGGCAAGTGAGAAATTGTCCCTAGAGAACTATTCAAGGTCTTTTTCTTACCACATTCGATTGGACTGGAATGAATTGACATTATAGCATCTTTATCATCACTTTTAAAATCCTACTTTCTCTTAATACCGACAGTGAAGGCTTTTAGAACTATTATTTACTTTAAATTAATAAAGTATATCACAGACAAAAATATACAATTTTACATTAAAGCAACATTAAGGGTCTCATTTCAGTTGACCAAGTAAGAGTGTTGAGGAAATTTACAAGTATGGTTTAATTATAGAGATCGCTCTTCCTTTAGGGAAAAAGAATCAAACTAGGTTTCTCACTTGTCTCCAAGGGCAAGATACTGCAAACCTCATGATCAAAACACCTGCCAGTTAGAAGCTCGATCACTGAAAAATGATCACGGGCAGCTTGGGTGTTGAAACCCATCAGCAACAACAAAACCCAAGGGGGAAAAACCCCACCCTAACCAGAAGCATTCTAAGCCTCCACATTGAACTTCCTGTTTCCCACCAGTTTACGACCCTTAATGTTACTGGATGGATGGTTGCATATTCGAGATGATTAAAAAATAAAAGACTGGCTTAAAAGCACCCCCTCCTCAAGTATGTAATTACATACAAATTAAAGATTCCTTCTGACAGTCCTAGGAACCCCATTTGTTACTGTTTTATGAATAAGCACCATTGAGCCAATTTTAAAGCACATTTGCAGCAATCAAATGTTTAGCGTCTTCAAGTTTTGTTGATTTATTTGCCTTTAAACATAAAAAAAGTGTAAAGTGTGTTAATTTATGCTCTTATCACATCTGAATCGACAAAATGTTAGTTTTGGAAGTGCTTTTAATCACTATTTTTCCCAACAGACAAGAATGGCTTCCTGAAATCTGATGATTAAATAAAGAAATCCGCATCTCCGAAAGAAACGTTTATCTGACCCTCTATCACTACATGCAAAGTAAGGGTCGGTCTGAGAGGATTTTTCCCCAACTCCTAGTGGAAATGGCAGACAACACGCAGGAAAGGCTAACCTTTGAACTGACCAACTTCAAGTTTCTTAAAGATCTTTGGACAAAAATAAAATAAAATAAAAATCATGTAGCAGTTTTAAAAATTAACGATTTACACATTATAGAAAAGATACGTTATCTACAGTATATGCCAGGTGACTCAGTCATGTTTTTTCAAACCCACATCTGAACGGATCATTACACTGTAACTACCACCTTGGGTCTTGGTGCTTTCCACAGTTGCGCAATTACAGTGAAGAAGGGGACATACCAAACTTGTTGTGGCTGCCGCCCTTTTCTTGGGAGAATTGGGCAGAAAAGGAAGTGAACCTTCACCCTCTTTGGTACAGGCCCTATATAGCGAACTTCAGCCCGGGGCACCTTTTTATGGTCAAATTAAAAACCTTTGAAAACAGAAGTTTATCATAGAAATGCTGACAGGTCCTCACCCTGAGAAGGGCTAGCAGGCAACGCAATAACATCAGGGAAGCTGTCCCTCAAGCACGATCACGCTTCAGAGCGAGGTACAGGGTTGTCTAATGGGCGCCGTCGGCCAGCAAACAACTGTGATTTAATGTGCGCGAGCCTTGGTCATACGGTAGCTCGTGACCCTCTAAGCTAAACCAATTTTTCTTTTCTTTTCTTTCCTTTTTTTTTTTTTCCAACTGAAATATGCCTCAAAGGGTAAAGGATTGCAATTTTAGCCTTCATTCATGGATATATTGCTTTCTTTCAACAATATCTGACGGGCCTGTTAACCGCCACCCATGGGGGTGCTGAGCATTGCAGGAAGGGCTCACTGAATACAAAACACCAAGTGTTTTCAGCAGTTTATTTGTATTTTGTTTTCTCTGCTTATTTTAGTGTGCACCACGTGTAAGTTAGATGAGGGCTACGGTAAAAACATTTTCAATGACTGAAATCTTACTCTTCCTTCTAATGATGTGGAGCAAATC
Source organism: Ursus maritimus (assembly GCF_017311325.1). Taxonomy (NCBI): domain Eukaryota; kingdom Metazoa; phylum Chordata; class Mammalia; order Carnivora; family Ursidae; genus Ursus; species Ursus maritimus. The sequence continues at coordinate 15,354,194 of NW_024423344.1, forward strand.
ACATATTCGTTGATTATGACGAAGAAAATGATTTCTGCTACAATGTCGAGAAAAAAATGTGTTCATCAATAGGAACAGTTCTCATCCACAGAGGTGATTTCCACGATGCAAGTCATGAAGGAGTTCTCCTTTAGTCTACTACCCAGCTGAAAGGATGCATCTAAAAATTCCCTTGAAAATACCATCTGGTTGGTCATGTATCGACAAAGGAAAGACGGTCCCCATCACCAGGCCACCACCGTAAGAGCTATATTAAATACTTAGAAAAAAAAATATGGAAACACTGTGGCAATGATGAAAGCGATAATTACAGAGGTACACTGCCATCATGGTACATATTTATTCTATGATAAAGTGAAATAAAAAATAAGATCAATTTGGTTATAGAAATTCCTTAAAGAACACCACCACTTAATAATTTCAAACTTGAACTATCCCAAGAATGCTGTGAAAAAAATTAGAAAGCACTGGCTAAAAGCAAAGCCGTCTGGATACACCAATGTAATCAGCATGCCTTGTGCTTGTCTGTTAACCCTCTGAGTACATCTCTGACATTCAGAATCTCGATAGCTTAATGCTGAAGATTGCATTCCATCTGATTACTCAATATTTCTACTTGACAGGTCACATTCCATTGTTTATTCGGCATAGATCACTCAAATTCTACAGCGATGTGCTGGGATCCCGATGCTAAATGGGCCCTGCATTCCTCCAAGCTGCTGGGAAACACTCCCCAGCTTTACGGGTCCACGGCCCCCCTAGACTAGGATGGAAAAAGGCCTGAGCCATGCACTGGAAGTTCTGTACATAGATGCTGTGGCAATGTATGTAATGCCCACAGGAAAGACAGTAATTCGGAGAAAGAAACGAAAGTGACAGTCTACTGCAGGTAGGTCTCTGCCCATAGGATTCTTCCTATTCACCCACTGAAAGTTGAGGCCAAGCTATAAAGCTACTCCTTAGTCGTAGAACAGTGCTTTGCTTTATTGTTCTAGAGAAAGCAGTAATTTCTGACCGGTTCAAGGTATTTTACTAATATGGAATCTACCTACACACCAACACCCCTCCTGGTGTTCCGCCCTCCCCCTCCCCCCAAAAAACCCAACTGATTTGTGCTACTTTGTGATGTGTGCTATCATTTCAGAACTCTCTAAAAGGGGGGGAAACTCTCAATAAATGATGTACTGCGTACACGTCAGGACAACGCAGACCAAAGAGAGAAACCAAAAGGCAGAAGAGCAAAACAACTGGGGAAACTATTGCAAAAGCCACGAGATGTTGGGATTTTTAAAATGTGTATTAATATAGACCATAGTTTATGAGTTGAAGAGTGAAAAGCAGAGACTGAAGACCAACATGTTTTCGAAAATAAAGAACTGACTATACAAATTTCAAGACTTTCAGGTACTGAAGTATATTCAAAACAGAGACAGTAAGTGCTGTTCGGCCATCCCGTTGCAAATTTCACAAGACATCACTCACTGGTTGTCTCCTGGGTCAGAGAGCTGAGCAAACCTTAGCAGGACATTTGAGTGGGACCCCTGCCTCCAAGATGCCATGGCCAGCCTCTTCTCTAAGCACTGCAGTGACACACTGGAGGCCACAGACCCCCGTTCTGAAATGGGACACATTCCATAAGAAATCCACTGGGGATACAGGGCAAGGCAGAAAGGTTTGGAAACAGGAATGGAAACACAGGTCTCAGACAGGACTTGGCCCAAAGGGAGAAAAACAACATGTCTCTCTGGACAGCTAAAGACAGTGGGAATGGACGTTTTATTCTCAGGGGTATCTTCTAGGTCTTCCATCCTGTTCCTCCTGGGAGACTGTACATAGGTAACCTAAAGGTGCACATGGAATTCTCTTACCAATGGTTTATTTTCTTAAAACCCATTTTTAGAACATTCTGGAGTGTGCCTTCCCTTGTGCTTTCTCCTCGGCCACCTTGCAAAGCACTTGCCTCTAGTCCCCTGTGCCCCAGCACTCCTCTGTATGGATTGCATACTCTATGTGGATTTCACGCTGAAGCCTGCAGTGCTCGAAAAGCAGGTGAGAAAAAGAACAGGATCTTGTTTCCTCTTTCTGTTGGAAATCCCAGCCCTAGAGAGCACCTGGCAATTTATTGCTCTTTTCTACCAGTTGTTTTGTTTTGTTTCCTATAGATGACTCATACTGAGCAGGCAGGCCCTCACTCACCACGCCCACGGCAAGGGATGGTGACTTCTGAGGGTCTGCGCTGGCACAAGCAGCAGCTGACGTAGAAGCAGCATTTCTGGGGCGTCGTCAGCCCATCTTCTCGTGGAGGCGATGTGGGGGAGGGGGCGCGCCAGCTCTGTCCTGGGTCAGGCTGTTTGCCACAGACCCAATCGCCTCCACTCGGGATGCAGGACTCATGGCAGCTGACAGTCACACCTCTAGTGAAAAAAGTCCCTTTCAAAATGGGATTGTGAAGAAGAAAGAGAGGTCTTATGTCTACGTTATAAGCCTGCTATTTTCTAAACCCACCAAAAAATGACAAGCAAGATAGCGTTCTAGATGTCCTTCTTGTCTGGACATCGCAGCATCTAATAACATCCCTTGGTCTGCAGCAAAATCAAGAAACATGTGTGTATACATCCAAAGGCCTGAGAAATTCCCCAGGGGTTCTCCATAAACTCCCATGCACTCAGAGGGTTAACGCGCTATATTACAATACTGCAGATCCTAGTTTGACTGATGAACACATTCATTGCTTCTATGTTTAAAAAAGTTGCAAATTAGCCTTAACCCTTTGAGGACCCTATTAGCAGCAAGTTGCCATCTTCGCAAACAACATGTGGTCATCGCATTCGGCAAAGAGAAATCGCTACAAGGATACCAGAAAACACACTTTCTGTTCTGCCATTCAAGCATTGAGTGCTAGATAGATCAGATGAAACTGTTTTACAGAAATTTGGAAAAAAATCTCAGAGTCTCAAAGGGTTAAGCTAGGACTTCGAGTAAAAGGGTCTTATTAAAAGGGCGAGTTTGGGGAGCGAACAGTCTCGGATGAGCTTGGGGAGTAGTCTTCCGATTCCGAGTTGAGTTCAGGTGGAGCTGGCTGGGCCTTGTACCGGCTCCTCACATCCTGGTTGCGTCTTCGTCGGAAAACCTGCCTCTCCTTATCAAGAGCGGTGGTCTAGCAGGGGCATAAAATGAGAAAGAGGACAATTAGGCTGAAGGAAATGGCGAAAGAAACACTTTCGGGAACTTTCTGAGGTCCGAAAAATATGCTGGCCAACTTAACTGTCCATAATGGCTCGCTCGTGTGGACAACAGTCACCACCGTCGGGGAGTTCCCTGCTCCCTCCCAACACGGCTCTTAAGAGCACCTGGTCGGGACATCAGGAGGCACAGGCAGGATGGATGATGTGGTGGGTGCGACCTCTCCCCAGCCCTCCCCAGCCTTCCCCAAGCTCCACATCTATTCCCCTTGCTTGCTCCCAGGCGAGCTAGAGAGCCCCTGGTAAATGGGAGCCCCAGGCCCGTGTGTCTGACACGTGAGGACGCCAGGCGTGCCTCATTCATCAACATTCAGCTCCAGGCGGCTGTATATTAAAGATGAAAGGCGATGACGTTGTCAGACATGGAAACAGAGCCACAAGCTCTTCCCGTTATTTTAGCACCTCCTCATTCGAAATTATCTTATTATCTGTTGATGAGGGAGTGTGGCTGAATCTCTGGGAAGGACTGGTTTAACTTGAATGAAACCAGTGCCCTGAAACTGAAAACTGCTTTGACTGCAATTAAACCAAATGGAAACCCTCCCCTGGATTTCACTTTACAAAGTTCATTTGCATGGTAGTATGTGGTAATTTATGAAACAGAGATTCCATTTTGTAGGTATTCCAACTCCGGGTCTCTCTGCCTCATTCTCCTGATGAAACCTCAGATGATCTCCAGGGTGTGCTACCCAGCCGAGGTTCTGGAAGCTATTATGACATCAGAATTGGGAACGGCATGACTTCATTACAGATTTAATGGGTGTGGGGAGGAACGGGGTCATTACAGAGAAACCTTACACAGAGAGAAGAGTAGGTACAAGCCTGAAGAAAAATATAGAACACATATAAAAGTTGAAGGCGTCCTTGTTTGAAAGTCTCTCTTTAAAAGGATGTAGCCTGGAGGTTATTCTGCTTTTAAGAGATTACTTTTCCTCTGTAGGGATATATACCGCCATTTTTCCTCTTGAAAATTTACTGTTAGCTTCTTCAAAGAACAGAGATAAATTTATAGCCAGCCTGGTTCCGAGAACAAAGTGAAAACTAAGCCCCTCATACAATTGCCAGCAGCATTAGAGCAATCTCAGATCTAAAAGAGGGCAATCAAAGTTCCAAAATGAAGTAATAAAGAGAAAGAGAGTGCCAGTGTGTAGGACCAGTACGGTAAATGGCTTTGTTAGGCTGAACTGCTCTGCTTTAAAAACCATCCACAGACTGGGGAACTGTGTTACAAATCAATGAGGAAGATAAACTTTAATAATTCGCTTCTCGTTTCACTAGATTGTTAATACAATGATTCAATAACTGGTTCGTTGAAATGTCTACCTTCGATGATTCTACTCGCAGAATTTTTTAAGGACGCACACACACATACATATATAGTTCTTGGTCGTCTACCCTCTGATTTTATGATATTTTCAGCATCATAAACCCAAATTCCTAACTTTATTTAAAACATTGTAAAGTTACGATACATGGTATTTTGCTTTCAAAGCAAACTGAAAATGTTCTGTTTGTATAGAGTTGAATGTTTGTAAAAAAACAGATGTCTATTTAGTCTGACTTACATAAAAACCATTCTGTAGTTAATCCGAGAGTAATATAAACTCTCCTCTTGGTCATAAAAAATATTTCTATTTCTACCTTCTTGAGAAAGAAAATGTCATTGGCATCGGACTAAATACTGAGTGGTGGACCAAGGCTTTCTGGTGGGGGGAAGAAAAGCACACCCAGAGTGTAGTCAGGAATTGTGACTCTGCTCTGTCCAAAGCTGGCTGTGGGAACTATTTACTCAGTTCTCAGTTAAATAAGGAACAGGAATCATCCCCTTCTGCTGTCCTAGAGTTGCTGCAGGTAAAAATGGATGTGCAAATGCTTTTTAAATGGCTGAGAGGCTCAGAAATGGAAGGTGTTTGTGGTTGGTTGGTTGGTTGTTTTTCATTCCCAACTGGATGTAAGAGCCGGTTTTAAAGTTAAGTAACTGCAGGTCAGAGGAAAACATGCAAAACAAAGCTCACATCAGAACTTAGAGCACCCTCCCTCCCTCCTTCCTCTCATTGGCACCTTCTCTCTATTTACTGTGTCTCCCCATCATCTACTCAATTACTGCAAGTCATGCTCTTGGCTGCAGCCACTGAAATGGGCCACTTCTCCCTAAATGCTGCAAACACTTTGTGCAGGGGCTGGTGGCACTCAATGCTGAACCCACGCTTGGATGGTTCCAGTCCCCTGAGTTTCACTTTCATTTCTCCAGGTCCTTGTAAGGGCGGCCACATTCTCTCCCTTACTCGTCCTTCTGCCCGGACAACACTTGCCCTGACCCCTATGACCGGTCAGTTCTCACCACTCCTGCCACGTTCTCTAGTTAGCAGCTTTCTAAATGTTCGCCGCCTCAGTGGGTGAACCCTGGTGCTCCAGGGCTCCGTTGCTCTCAGTCGTGCCACTAACCAGTAACTTCAGAGCACTTGGTTTGGGAAATAGATCATGTCATGATCACATGTCATGGAATAAGGGTGTGAAGGTTGTTTCTGTTGGATTTAGAGACTCTTAGAATTGTAAGAGAATTTATAAAGCATTCTTTGTCCAATGCTCTGCCTTTACAAGCAGGGAAACTAAGGCCCAGGCACGTGGAGAGCCTTGCCTGAATCGCATTGCTAACCAGGAAGAGAACTCAGTTCTCCACCTGCAGAAGGCCTGAGAAATTTTTTTTCCCATTTACTCTGAAGTCTACTGAAACAGAATAAAATGGAGCCAGCCTATGCCAATAGCTCTCTCCTTTGTTGCAGTCCAGAGCGAGCTGGGGAGAAGACACTGACCACGGGCAGCGTCAAATGCCCAAAGAGCAGGGCTTTCTCGTGCCGATGGCCTGAGAACCCCTCTCTTTCAGGGACAGCAAGCCAGGGTCCACTGCATGTACAACCCATTCTGGGTCTGTTAACTCCAAGGGAGGCCTAAGTCTGATGACAGGCAGTTTCCTAACCACCTATGTCCCCCTAATATTCGCAAAAGCTACACAACTAATGATTGGGGCTCCCAACCAACTTTCTCTCAAAGACACTCCAGAGGGGGTCCCTGTCTATAGGACTCTCTTCCCTGGGTTCCTGCTCACTCTGCTTCAGCTCCATGACTGTGGCTCATTTTAAGAATGTCCTCCTTCTCTGTGTTCCATGAAACCGAGTATTGCTATCCCTGTGCACCCTGCCTATACCACAATGGCCCCTAATTCACTGTCTTCTCTGCCACATGGTAGACTCTTGGGAGGGCAAGATCAAGTCTTGGGCATCCCCTCTGTGTTCTCCATAGTTCACAGCACACAATGGATACTCTGCAAACACTGCAGCTTTTGAAATATGGGCAAGTACCGCAGAGGTCACATTACTTCCCTCCTGAGCACCCGCCCCCCCAGTCCATCCTGCACACAGCTGACAGGTCAATTATCCCCAGGTCCAATTTATTTACAATTCCTCATAAAGCCCAACTCCTTGTCCTAACATTCACAATGTGCCTACAGGAAAAACTTCCAGTGTCTCGTTCCTGTAATTATTCAACATGACCTGCAGACTTATTCTCCATTGGCAGACACTTGATTTTCTCACACAGCATCCATTTACCCTGCTTACAGTTCACCACACCTCAGTTTCCCTTTGGACATGCCCCGTTCCTGTACTGTGTGGTTCCAGTGAAGTTGACTGTATGCTCATCTTTGAGAGAGGGGCAAGGATGGGATGGGCTTGTGACCCAGGAGCAGCGTGAGTGTACTGCGTTCCCCAATACCCGCGACTGGTTCGGGATGGGCATCCAACCCAGTTAATAGGACACAAGGAGATTTTCACTGGGCCTTCGCTTTTATAATGAATCCCCATTTTGGAAGGATGGCAGGCTTGGAGTTGCTTCCCACGTCCTGATACCATGGAAAGCTCCAGACTAAAGCCAACATAGGGAGGCAGAGTGGAGAGATGGAAAGAAACCAGGCCCTGACTGAGTGCTGAATCCATCCATCCATGAAGCCAGACTCAACCTTGGAACCTTCCAGATAACATGAAATAATAAATTTCCTTTTTGCCTTAGCCAGTGTGGTTTGTGTGTCTGTCGCCTACAATCAAAAAAGTCCTAACTGATGTGTCTCTGAGTACACTTCAATCCCTCTCACCCTACATCTTGGTTCAAGGTGCTCACCTATCTGAAATTACTTCTCCTCCTTCCCGTCCACTCAAATTTATCCATGTTCCAAGATTTGATCAAATTCAATTCCTGCATCACACTTTCTCTTTCTAAATTCCTTAGGCAAGTATTGTCTTGACCAAACTTTTGGCACTTTTTGCACATTTGCCTCCTATTTAACTTTCTGTGCATATGTCCTGAATACCGTGCAAGCTCCTCGATGGTAGAATCTGAAACTTCTTTGCATTTTCCAGAATGCCTAGCAGACTGTGGCACACATATTAGAGACATATTAAATATTTCTTAATTAATACAGGATTAAACTATTTCAGATGTACTTTCTCAATAACAACAACAAAAAAACCCCAGAAACCAAAGCAACTGTATAATACAAAAAAAAGTAAGAACTTAAAGGTATCACAAGTCAATATTTAAGGATATGAAGTATGTGACCAAATGGTTACATCACATAAAGTTAATATTCTCTTATACTCATCTATTTATCTATTCAACAACCATTTATTGTGAAATTCTCAGCACACTAAGCACTGTCATATGCATTATTTTTAGAACTTTAACTGTGGTTATAAAATGAACTTGCCTCTAAAGTGTATGTACAGTTCCAATTTTACACTTGAATTCTGTAGTCCCCATTTGTCGTTCAGGACAGATGAATTCAGCAAGGAAATAGAACAATGCGCTAGTCCATAATTTTAAAAAGGTATTGCTATAAAAAATATATATAATCCAACTGAAAATTTATCCCCCCTCTCAAAAAAAGCATTCCAGCATCATTTTTCCTCTGAAGTGCTGTATTACAAATTTAAATTCGGGGCCCTTTCAACCATTTCTGAAAGTCTGCTTTCCTCTTTATCAATTACCAAAATTCCCAGTATCAAGAAAATAGGGTCTTTTCTTCCTACTGCCTATCTCTTAAGGGAAGGTTGTCCTCAGGTAGAGCCGCCATGTTCCATGAAAACTGAAGACTTCCTAATAGATTAATTATTCTATTAGTTATTTTGCTCACGGTCTGTAGGTTTGTTAGAACCAACATGAATGGACTTGCAATCGAATTCCCAAGTGTTTCCTCAGTAAGTTATCACTTCGTTAAGAACTCGCAAGAGAATCTGGAGTCTGCATTAGCACATTTTGGTGCTAATGACCACAGGTTAGCGGTGAGCGAGCAATCTCTTGAGATTCTGGAGTTGACCAGTAGTAACCAAATACGAAGCTCTAATCTAGTTACTTAAAATAAGTACCCAACAATGACGGCTATCCTCTGTACTGAGTTACAGCTAAATAATATGGGGGATCCTGGTAAACGGGACCAATAGTTGACCAAATGAAATGATAAGGAGAAACTGATATAAACCTGTCCTACGCAGAAGAAACTGTATATCCCTACCTCAGACTGTAAGCCCTTGGTTCTCACAGGGTCCTTAGGAGCTGCGAGCTCAAGTGTGAAAACCGAGGAAGGGTAAAATAGCGCCAGTTACTCCGGCAACTCAGGTGGCTGCACGCGCTGCAGCTGGAAATCTTAGAGAAATTAACCTCCGCCAGGTTTTGGTGCCTGCCGTGATTGCAGGCACGCACGAATGGAAGACACCCCCTCGCCCAACACGGAGGAAATACATTCCAACAATACAGACATCTAATGAATTCGGTCAGTGGCCTCTTGTATGACAATGAAACGATACTGTCCTCCACAGAGCACTCAGATATTTTAAATCTTTATCTCTGACTTTACGTTTGGAAATCAGCATAACTATGGAGGACATATCCATCTAGCATATCTATGCGATGTTGAAGGGAAAACAGAGCATGCGGGAGGAAAGTCAGGAAGGAATCAAGAGTATGAACTAGAACATTAGCTTTGTTTCTGCCAGTCGGCCTCACCCACATGTGTCTGCGATGTTTGTCTTGCTCTGGCTTAATCCCCTTGGAAGCAGCAGTAGGGTAAGTCAGGAGAACTAGCTTTTTGTCCTAGCTTGGCTGCTTATGTGTCCTCGGACATGTTTCTTAAGCACATTGAGCCCCAGTTCCCTGGTCCACAGACAGAAGGGGAGGTACAGTGCCTGATCCCTAGGGAAACCTTCACCCACGAAACACTATGAATATGCTTAATATCACCATCAATCTACACTAATGGGTTATGTTTTTCTCTTAGCAAACAATAGGCCTTGCAGTCTACGGATCAAAAATAATCCTGTTCTGCAATATACGTGCAGGGCTTGCAAGAGATGCTCCTCATTTAAGTTGTGAGGCAACGTTTCCTGTCCTGGCAGTAATTATTGCATTTACGTAACTGCATTTTTCAGAGGCGAACGTTGACTGCTTTTCCGTGTTTGCTTTTCTAAATTTATTGCTAGCCATCACAAGTAGTCTTCATTTCATTAATAAAAGAACATTATTGTGCATTTTGCCTTTTAGCCCATCCATTATTCATACCACCAAGGAGACTGAACCGAGGATGCAGCTGTTGGGGCATTAATCTCGGGAACCCTTTCCTTTGCGCGCCCTCACTCTGTAGGGACTGAGTTACGATTTGCTTGCCACTCTCGAAATGTTTTGCCTGCTAGTAAAATTAAACTGGCAAATCGATTGAGATATCCACCCTCCTCATTTTATTTGGCTTACTCTCATGCCTGCTACGATGCTGTTTTGTTTCGCTTTAATATCCTTTTGGGGTCGTGCCAGGAACTGCGCCGTATCTGGGTGTATGACATGGTATTTCCCTGAAGTGAAGACTGTTAAAATGGCAAAAGGATGTCTTGTGGAATGAAACCTAGTAGACTTCGAAGCTACTTTCTAGGTGTGACTCTCTTAAATGTTATTCCTTACTTCCCAGGGCAGAACTGGCCCCAGGCTTCTCCACCATCTTCTTAAACACAGGCTCCTCTGCTGCTCTGTTCTTAATGGAATCCCAAATTGTCCCTGCTCTCTACAATGGGTTTCTGATGGCCTTCCACCAGAGGGGTAAAATTATAGCCACTTGCTGAGCTCAGGCTTCTAGAGGAAAAAATTCATGTGCTTCCTCTGCCCTACAGACCCTGATTTTCTCATAATAGAAGCTAAACTGAGCCGCCATCTTGGTTTTCCTTCAACATCCTAGTAAACTAAAGGACAAGAACAGCCATAAATAATCTGATGAAAATCTGTGAAAATTCAGAATTTACTAAGCAGGTAAGTTATGGGCAATTCCTTTTTTACAAAAACAACTTTTTAGCTTTACTGAAAGACTTATCTCAGGTTGCTGTAAATTGAATGCTATCCTAGAACACCTTACATGTAATTTGATCGTCCAAACTTTAATTTACTCCAAATCCTTCAAAACCACGTTTATCCTCAAAATTAAGGTTCCTCTATATTAATGGTCCTTTGATTACACAGTTCAATCATTTATTCATTAATTTCACAAAATTTATTGAGGGCCTCTTATGTGCCAGGCATTCCAGTAAATGGTAGAGATATAGAGTTTAACAAGCCCACCAGATGGTACCTTTTAATTTAGAAACATTTCCCCCCTAGAATAGGAATCGAAAAACTTCTTCTGGGAAGGTCAAGTAGTTAATATTTTAGGCTTTGCAGACCGTACAATTCTTTGACCCAACTACTCAACTCTGTCTGTCACTGTCTGGCAAAAACAGCCATAAGCAATTTATAAATGAATGAGTGCAGCTGCGTCCCAATAAAGCTTTCTTCACAAAAATAGGCAGTGGGCTAGACTTGGCCCATTGACTGTAGTTTGCCAATCTCTGCCCTATAGGATAACATTTAAAACTTACACTCCACTAGGATTTTTGGCACTAGACTACCTTAAGTGAAGTTTCTTGCCACAAATACTCATGAATCCTATAAGTTACTTAGCAGTTCCTCCCAATCAGAGCATCAGAAAAGTTCATGTTCAATTTTAATCACAAATGCTTTGACCTGCAGCAAGATCCGCCTTCTCAGGAAAATCTGTCTGCTATGCTATTCCACTGTTTTCTCGTGGAAGTGAGGGAGACCCTGTGAGGGAAGCCATCTTTTCTGAGCTCCTCCTTTGGGCTGGGGCCTGTGAAGGCACTTTGGCACAGGCAGCTCATTTACTCCTCACCACAGATTTGGGAAGTTGGTAATACTCTTCTTATGTGTATAGATGGGGAAATGGAGAATCAGAGAGAAGCAGCATGTAACTTGCCTAAGGTCACACGGCGGGAAGTACCACCGGCTGGATCCCCAACCTGGGCTTCCCGACAGCAAAGTTACCAACTCTCCACACGCTTGCTGCCAATCCTGAGCCAAAGTCATTTCATCTCACTTTTCAAGACTTTTTGGTTTCTAAAAGAGTCATGTGGCTGACATGGATTCGAGAATCGTCTGACTTCAGCAGATTGACATTTGCACTCTTTCTGAATAGAATAAGAGTGTGTCGATACTTAAGTTCTTCATGACTATCCTTTCCTATGTGCTCACACCTAATAAAATCTATGGCATATCAGCGACCATCACTGGGGAACGTTTAGAGTCAAAGTATGGCAGGAATAAATACGTAGACAAGTGTAGATTTTTTTTTTTAATTCAAAAAGAGGGAAAGAGATCCCTAAGCAAGGTCGAAAATAAATAGGATACCACCAAATTTTTGATCAATACCGAATCACTGAGGATGTCAGGAGTAGTATAAAATCTCACTTCAGTTTACAGGCAATCAGTAAGTCTTGGAATGCCATGGCCACTTCTCATTTCAATAACAAGAACATTCTATTTCTAAAAGACAGAGAGATACGCTTGGCATCCTCTCTTAAGGGGCCTCTGAAAAGAAAAAGAAACAAAATCTCCAACAGCGAGCAACCTGTTTGACTTGGGGAAATAACACAGACATCTCGCTCTTTCCGTGCTTCTCTCTGTACCATTCGTGGAACTACAGTGCAAGGCATTGCCCATCTTTTGAGCCTCTTGGCTTCTCTTTTTCACCTCAAGGCTGCAAACCCAAACCACCTACTTGCCTGATCCTTTTGTCTGTAATCACAGTTTGGGTGGGTTTTCGAAGTTTAAATCTCTGTCTTCTCTACGCGTTAAACTGTCTCTTACAGAGGGAGTCTCGGGGCTGGCGTGGATGGGGTGGTTAATCCCTTGCTGGGACAGAGGCATCTGCTCATCCTTCTGGCAGTGCTCTGACACTCATCGGGGAGCGCCTTCTCAACGGCAGAGCAAGGCCAAGGCGACGTGCAGTGAAACAACCCGCCACGCCTGCAACTTGCTGTGGGCGCTTGGCTGCCGCCTGAGCCTGGCCTAGGAGCCCTCCTGACACCGCGCTGGGGTTCCTCCCTGGCTTTCGTGGGAACTCTTCTTTCAACCCCGCACCAAGCAAGATGCATTTAACTGACCCCATTCCTTTTAACAGGCGAGCATGACAGCATTTAATAGCCTTGCAAAGACGGCACGCGGCTGCTACCGCTCTGCCTCATTACTCACTGTTTCAGGACGGTGCTTGAATCCAATATGCACATTTTAGTCACGTCATGCCTGGGAACTCAACCACCCTTTTGTCCTAGCTCACCTCTGCCTTTTATCTGATTTAGCATTTTTAGCTTCTGCCTTGTTTTGATATTTGTTTTATTTAATTGGGTTGCCCCGTTCTGGCCGTTGCAGAACACGCAGGATTCTTCTCCATGTGCTGCTGGCCATAGCACCTGCCGCAGTGACAGCTTCACTTGAGAGAGGCAAAGAATATGTGTGACCACATCCCCTTTGGATGAGGACACATCTTCAGGACGGTGGGGGGCGGGTGCGGGAAATGTAATGAGATGTAAATGTTTTCCAGCGGCTTGCAGTAAGGCCATGAAGGAGTGGAATGGCCCGGGCAGCTCATTCCTGGGGGGGTGTCCCCTCTGGACTCAAGGTGACAGGAGCAAGATCTCCGGGAAAAATGGGCCAAGCAGGGTGCTGCTCCCTGGACTACAGCTTGGAAGCAGCTCTCTGTGAAGAGGCAAGAGAACGAAGGAGAAAGGAGAAAATGGACCCCCATCATTTCTCCAGCATCACCAAAAAAGCCTATCAAGAGGGACATGACAATTCTGGGCACCCCGAAGAGATGCTTTTTTCCAGCCTATGCCCTGATGCGAGCTGCTTTACAAAAGGCAACCCGACTCCCAAGTGTTCTGCTCAGAGGAGTGAAAACACCCATGAGCACTTGTAAACACAACAGTTGGGAGCGGGGATGTTTGCCTGTAATGATTGTTTATGTTGGAAGTTGGCTGCCACCGCAGTTAGACAAATGCTCCCACTTCCGTGGAGATAAAAGGCAAGCATTTGCAATCAGTGAGGAGAGTGTGTTCGTTCTGAGGCTAAACGGCATTATAAAACTTCCTAATTAAGCATATATGCCGATGAGTTTTTAGCATCATTTCTCCAATTTAACTTTACATACTGGGTGTGCTGTTTACTACAGCATTAACTATAAACATTGTTGTTACTGCCCCCAGCTGGAAAACAGAGCAGTTTATGTGTGGAAGAAAAAAGAGATTATCTCCCATCTGCTCCTGCCCATTGTTCAGGGATGTGTCATTTTGTCTGCTGATGGGAACCATCACTAGGATTTTAGTCAAATGGCCTTTTTATACTTGGCTACATTTATTAATTATTGTGTTTACTTGGCATTTTGCTCCCACCCTTACTCCCACAAATTTAGCAACGTAATTTTCTAGAGTTTTCTTTTTGAAGTCAGATGAATGTGGATGTGCCATTTTTGTTAAACATGCACAACTGTAACTAGACATATTTGATTTCCTATTTTTCATTGTAGATCAGCTTTACTCATATGTATTTGGCTACTCTGCCTGAGGTTAGGAGGCATACAATTTAAAAAAAAAAAGGGTAGAGCATGGTGTGATTCGATTTATATAAAGTACAAAACCAGGCAAAGCTAATTAATGTGGAGAGAGTCCCGGTCAGTGTTTACCCTTGGGGCTATGTGAGCCTCCTGGAAGGCCCCTGAGGTGTGTGTGTGTGTGGGGGGGGGATCTCGGGAGGGGCTAGAAATGTTCTCCGCCAGAGCTGGGTCCTGCTTACAGGGGCGTGTTCCATTTGTGAGAATTCACTGAGACGTGCATTCGTGATATCTGCACCCTTCTGAATGCAGATTATCTTTCAGTAAAAAGTAAAAGACGGATGGACCATTTTCTACATTAAAACGTCAAAAAGAAGAGTCTGCATAAAGGTAAATCATGATTAACCCCCCAAAAAAGGTTAAAAATAAAACAAAGTTCTTGCTATACCTATCGAGTTATTTTCCTGAAGTAAATAAAAGGGTTGTGTTGCAACTCCTGCATGCCCATCGGTCTGGAAGATACAAACAGGCTTCTGCGTAAAACTGATGGTAAAACATTTCTTTTAAGTTTAGGTGTTTTCTTGCTTTAAACACACTTGGAAATTATCATGATTTTAGTATATTGGATAGTTTGTCAAAGTGTGCCTGTGACCACTTCCTTACCTCCTTTATTTTGAGTGTAGAAATAAAAATTAAGATTAATTATTTGGGGGTTAAAATTATATATTATATATACATATGTGTGTGTGTATACACACACACACACGTATAAACACACATATACATTTCTCTTTGTGTAAAATGTAGTAGTCTAATCCATGAGAAAACATCAGGTGGCCAGTACATTACTGCAGATAGGTTCCATCATTTGGGGGAAACAAATACAAAACCATTGGAATTTTCCTTAGCAAACACAAAGATGTGGAGCTTTACCAGGAGATCATTTCAGAAACATTAAGATGGAGGAGAGAAGTTCCCTGGGACTCCTCAGAGTAAATTTTTCAAATCAGCAAAACCCATCCTGCCTGTGGATAACTTAAAGAGACACAAACAATGCCCCTTGATGGAAATGCCAGGGCAGTTGACTAGAATAGAAAATGATTGGATGGAATTCTTAACCCAGTTAAAAAAAAAAATCGATACCTCCCATACACAGTCCCTTTTGCTTCTGCAGATAAGCCAGCTAAGTAGTCTGACAGTTACCAAATATTGAAAAATAAATTCATGCAATAGCTAGTACATAAAGGGATTTCCAGGGGGAGAGAGGTAACAGTAAAACGAAAACAAAACGAAACAAAAAGGTGGAGAGTTCGAAAACACAAGCTTACCAACACACACAATGCATTCTATAGCTCATTGTACTTCGAGGAGCTTCTACTGCTAACGTGTAAATGCATTGTTTCATCCATCTAGTAAGGTCAAGGTTGGGCTTGATGACTTTAAAATGACAGTATATACTTCTATAGAACGTACACTAAGGCACTATTGTTCTTCCATTTGTTACAGGACAGAAGAGCACCGGAAATCATTGTTTTAATTAGCAACATCAGGAAAAGGCTTTGGCATTAAGGCTAAATATACTGTCCTTTTAACTGTAAGGAAAATTGATACTGAGCATGTGCAATGGAAAGAAAGCTGGCAAATGTCAGTGTGAATAATGGGTGAAAAAAAGGAATGAGGGGGTGTGGCATCTCAATCAAGATTAAAATGAAACTGATAAAGCAGCATATGGACTGGATAACAAATCAAAAGCATGTTTATCCACTGAAGGAACTGGTTAATGGAGACTGCCAGCACGTTGCCATGGAAACACTGACTGTTGAGCTGCACCATCTCATACCTTATCCAATACATTCCTGGTTGTTGGTAGTAGTCCAAAGACCCTGATCTCTTGATGGTAAACCCGTGGTCCAGCTGAGCAGAGAGAAATGGGGGCAACTCAGTGGATCGACATTGTGCTAGAGAGTTACGACTCCAGACCAAGCTGTTCTTCATTGGCTACATACTGAGAGATAGTCACGATGCCTCTTCTGCAGGGTGACTAGCTAAGATCCTAAATCTGCACATTGAAAATAAAAAGGCAAGAAAAGACACTAATCCCTCATGAATATCTCGGAGGCCAATTTGTTAGACTAGATCTAATTTGTCAGACAAGGTTTTGAATGCACATTTAATAACGTCCTCTCAATTTCAAAAGATATAAACACCTCTTCATATGCCATAGAACGGAAAATGCGTTACAATTAAATAAAGCGCTGAAATCCGTTTTAGCCACCTAAGAGAAAGCAGATTGGACTCCCTCCTCCCCATCTTACCCCATCAGGCTTAAATTTGAGGGCTTCATACATATGAAATAAAAGATGAAAAGAGCCCTCACAAGTCACAGCAGTTTGGATTTCTTTCTTTAAGAGTTAATCTTCAAAAGCAGAGCTACTCTTAAAGGTGAATCTTAATTACATTTCTGAACTAAAAAGATATAATATAAAACAGTCAGTAAGTTTTCGCTCTGAAAATATAGAAAAGAAAAGGAAAAAGACTTTTCACTGTATATTAAAAATGCATATGTACACTTAAGTGCTTACGGTTAACAAAAGGGTATAATAAATAGAAGACAGGGTAAGTCCTCAAAGTTGTTCATCCTGGAATAAGACATCAGCCTTTGGCTACCTCGGAAGGAAAGATTCAGTCCCCAAACTGGAAAACAGTTATCATGCTGTATGCCCACTCCCCCATTCCGCCCATGAGAGGAGGCAACCTGCACGCTTTTCTTTAGAGAGACGCTCATGAGTGCTTTCAAGTGTGGTACCGGTGCCCTGCTGACAGTTTCTACTTCGGAATTCACAAAGGCATTGCAAAAACATGCTGGGGCACCAGGCATTCAAACTAAAAACTGCTTGGAGGGTTTGGGGTTCTGATTATAAACTAGGCTATCCCAGTGTTCACAGAACAGCAATGTGAGATTTTAATCCTAAAAAAAAAAAATTGCATTTCGTTTCATTTAGAAAAAAAAGAAATCCAAGTCCCCTTGCGGTTAGGGAGTCATGAAGTCCCGCGCTTCTGTTTCAGTTCACGGACTTGGCTACTTAGTAACTAGTCCTCTGTTGCCATCTACAGGCCAAGTGTCCCATAACAGGACACACGGGAATGCGCCAGGGCCACGGGCTCTCCGTGTACAACTCAGCTTCCCAGCATCACAATTATTTGCACACTGATTAGTATGGATTTGTTCAATTAGATGGAAATGCTCCATTTGCATGAGCAAAATGCAAAAGAAGAACTTTAAAGCATTAGGAAAATTATCGGTTAAAATAATAAACAGAATTAAATGAGGAAAAATAAATTGGAACTGACATCTTAGTCATCGGTTCTTCATCAAGCTGAGCAAATCTAATAATGCCTCCTCCCTCCCTCAGCTCCCAAGAAGTCCACCGTTAAAATGTCATCTCTAATTCCATTTCATGTCTATAAATTGCATTTTAATAACCTTTTGTTTCCCTTTCTCCGTTCTGTTTTGTGTGTGTGAGGGGGCGCGCGCGTGTGTGTTTTAATTCCCAACTACTGGGAAAGGTAGTAAAGGGACAAAGGAGTCTTTCTGAGAGGCAGAGTGTTGCAGTTATGAGGACGGCAATGGGTTTCCATAATCACGTTGCCTGACCTCAATGTCAGAACAGCCTTTCTCCTTTTAGAAGGGCCGGAGGATCCCGGCGAGCCTCCAGCTGGTAATTACTCTCCTGGCCAACTTGAGGACCTCTTGCAACCTTACTATAAAGTTATCATTTGTCCTTTCTTTGGTCTTAATGATGGAGGGGGTGGAAAGCAGAGAAGAAAAAAATGACAACAGGAACAAAAAACACTGAGGTTCGGAACCATGAGCGCTTGCTAAACTACGCTCACGTCATAAATTACATCTGTGACTAGATCCTGTCTGGTATGACAGCATGCTCGCTCTTTTCCCTTTGTCACTCTAGGAAAGAAAAAGTGCCCCGATTCCTTTATAAGCATTGCTGACCTCCAGTGAGGAGTTACATTTCTAACTAAGGAAGGAGAAGTGCCAGTTAAAGACTAATGATTTAATTGTTGATTTCCTGAAAATACAAGCTGATGGACACAACATTCTAAATAGAATTTTTCATTTTAAAGGGTGTATATAATTTCCAAACGATCAGTTCCGTAGAGGCAGGTTAAAGTAAAATACATTATTTTATAGCCTCTGGGGAGAGCATACATGCCTGTGGGGAAAAAATTGTGTCTGAATGAAATTTATGCTGCAATCAGTTTTTTTTTCTATATCTATCAATAAGAGCCATTACAAAATTATATTAATTATAGGAATTTTTCATGTAGGTGAATTAATAATTTTATTGCATTATTAAATTGCCAAATGGTGATGACAGAGAGCACCATTTATGAAAGATATTCCTCCTATCTACCGCTTATATTCTGCCTCACAGCAGAATATCATTCTTTTGCAGATAAACCTTAGTTTGAATTGGAATACAGTTGACTCTTGAACAATGAGAGGGTTAGGGATGCTGACCCCCAGCACAGTCGGAAATCCATGTATGAATTTTGGCTCCCCCCAAACTTAACTACTATGCCTACTGCTAACCAGAGGAAGCCTACTGATAACATAAACAGTCAATTAACACATATTTTGGGTATGTATTACATACTGTATAAATAAAGTAAGCTGGAGAAAAGAACATGTCATTCATAAATCATAAGAGAAAATACACTTACAGTCCTGCATTTATTTATTTTAAAAAATCCATGTCTACGTGGACCTGTGCAGTTCAAACCCGTGTTGTTCAAGGGTCAACTGTATTATTTAATGCCAGGGCTCCTTTCTCTTGTGATGGTCCCCTGAGACTTAGTCTTTGCCCTATAAGAATGGGAAAACTGCTGTGGAGTATAAATTGACTTATCCAATGCTATTCTGAAAGTTAATCACGAAGGCAGCCAAACTGGCCAACTTCTGATCCCCACCCCTCCCTGCCGCTGGTGACCTCTCCCAGGTTCTAATGGAGGGTGTGGACATCTATGAGAGAAAAGCATTCTGGAGAGGGCGCATGGCAGGCCAGATTCTCCCGAAACAACCCCTGAAATGTACAGTCGTGCTCTCTTTCATGCTTGAAATACTAGCGATTCTAATTAACATGTGAATCGGGCTTTAGAGTGGACAAGGCACTTTTCCAGATATTTCTCCAAATAGTTAATTATTTTGAGTCTGAGTTAAGTTGATAATGTTTTTTACATTTGTAGTGAATAAAGAAGCTTCAATAAGCACACAACTAAGGCGTAACTCGGCCCTACACCGTCCATTTTACAATTTAGGAGTATATTGCTAGTTTGTATAGTTTCCATGGAAACATGTTAGTGATGAACCGAGAAACTGATATGGAATGGCGTTCAAAATGGTCCAATCACGATCGTTAAGGGGAACAAAATCCGTAGACCTCGATCTTCAAATACTAGTTGGAGTTTTTTTTGACATCTACTTAGATAAAGTTTTAATAAACTCAGATGGATTCGGTTTCAGAACTTATCCCGGTTTGATTCAAGCAGGATTTCTCCTCAAATCTGTGTTGTCTACCCATTGGAAAATTGCCCTGAAGTTCCTGTCCTTAGTCATTATAAGACTTCCAGAATACTGTGAACAAACCATTATTGAGCAACCAAGGCAAACTTAACCGAAGACTAATTAAAATAAAAGACCAAGAAAAACGAAAACAAAAACGAAATGACGAAGGTGGAAAAGCCCCCTTTCTAGCAGCTGTGAAGCCCTCAGCGGGAGCAGGAAAGCAGTCCTTTTCATGGACAAGCGTGCTGGCAGTCCATTCCAAAAGAAAACTGTGGAATCGAACGTTTTGGAATAGACTTGTATCTTGAATGAATGATGAAAACAGAGTATAGAAGGTCTGGTTTAGTTGAGAATCTCCATGAGATTGTTACTTCCCCCAATTACTGACTGAACATTAGCTGGTAACAAAGAACACTGACATCTAACAGACATGAAGGACGATGTACTTCTACACTGACTTTTCTTAGAACAAACTAGAGAGGGGGCAAGAAGAACCACCTGCAATTGTAAACCCTCGGCAGCACTGAGGAGCATCCAAAAGAGTCTGCGTTCGACTTAACGCCGTGAGTGGGCTCATGAGCCAGTTACTCACTCGGAACTCACTGTGGAAGGGGTTCAATCCAAAAACATGGAATGCAAACAGTACAAGAAAGTGTATGCATACATTTGTGCCACCTGCAAATTCTGGAAGCTCCTATCAAATACTTAGTAACCCAGATCTGGGATGGATCGTATCGAATATGTCACTTATTTATCTTTAGTTTATCGGGAGCTCTAGTACAACGGAAAAAGAAAAAGAGAAAGGGAATACAGCACCCGAAGAAGTGGTAAAACATTCAGCATTGCTCAGGAGCATAAGGTACTGTTTCGTAGCGAATACGCTTTTTAAAAATTCGACACTGCGGTGTCTGAGTTCTTTGTTGAGAAAAGGAAAACAGCTCCAGTGATTTCATATGGAATATGCTGTTAAAATTTACATACTCTGAAAAAAAAGGAAATTATTAAAAACTCAAGTAATCTGGGACTTGAATATGTTTACTCTAGAATATGACACCAGGAAGTATGAGGTTTCGTTATTTCTCTGCCCAATTTAATCTTTGCCTAGAGCTGCTATCAAATTGCATATAGTATATGTCTGCATGTATAGAACAGGAAAAAAAAATTCTTTGTGCAGCCACATCAATAAAATGGTAAATGGTAAAAGACTTTCAACTTTAGAAACAGAAATTTCTAAGGAGCAAGACACCATTATTTCTTCGGGTGTTCAGAGCAGCTCAGTTTTACTGCGCAAGCCTTCTAAGCCTTCTGCTATGTCTTGGCTTTCATTTGGGGCTCGTACAAAGATCTATGGTGTTCCGCTCCCTCTCTGCCGTGTTGTCTCTCTCAGCTTCCCTCTCCCTCCAGGTTCTGGCAAAAGGACACTAGGAACTCTTTTTCTCAGAGCCCCAAAGTTTGCATTGGCACACAGTCCACTGTGGGGGAGGTTTTCTGCTTTAAAAAAATAAATCATGAAATTAATATACACAGCAAGACACCCTGGAGGTGTTGGATAATGATGTGACTCCTAGGGAAATGTTCAGCAAAAACACATCATATATATAAGCCCCCAACCTCCCCCAGTGCATTAAATGGTCAAGCTGTCTAAAGAAATGACCCATTCTGCTGTCTCTGGGTGGAATCTCCTGAGTAATGCCTGTCTCCTAGGTGGATTGCTTTTAAAAAGTTATAGGTGGATATTTCAGATGCTTACTGCTATGACAGAAACTCCAGCTGCTGTGCTGTTCGGCTTGGGGCCTGTGTTGAAATGCTTCTTTATCTTTCCAGCTACTGACAGCTGATGTTCATTTTCTGGGAGGCCGTCATCCTGGGGAAAAAAGAAAGAAAGAAAGAAAGAAATGAAAAAAGGAGAAAAAGAAAACAAAAATGAGATAAACGGAAAATGTGGCCACGATCTTCCAGTAACAAGCGGGGATCTTAGAATTCCTAAGATTTCGGAAATCAAGTAACCCATGTCTTTTCAGTACACGTCGTTGTTGGAAATAGGGCCCTGAAGTCTCGTTCATTTCTACATCCGCTCCGAAATTAATTTGCTGCGTCATCTGACCCCCAGAGTTCTGTCCCTAAATGAAAAGTTGTTATTTCTGTTTTTGGTTTCTAATAAAATTGATTTCAGCCAGGGCTCTAAGGACATACGCCAAAGGGCAAGCTAAATCTGAAAAAAAAAAAAAAAAAAAAAAAAAAAAAAAAAAAATCAATGTAAACATCTTCTTTTTTCCCCTGAATCAAGAGTTTTATCCTCTTAGCCCATCATTCAGACCTCAACACGAGGAAACTGACAGTCCTGGGCTCGTGCAAGGGCCCGTAAATAAACTCAGGCCGGTTCCACAGCTCCTCAATCGACCATTCTATAAACCCAGACAACCTTCCAAGCAAAAAGTTCTTCCTTAAGTTTTCAATCCTCCTTGCTGCCTTCAAATCATCTGTTATTTTGACGTACTTTGCATTGAGGCTCATTTTAACGAAGGCTTCTGCTCTCCACTGGAGCTGTCTATGATGGAAGCTAGACAGATTGCTCCCCTTTGCTAAATACTGTTAGGATAACAATAACCAGAGCCGCAAGTATGTGCCACCGCTTACTAGCTCATGTCGAAAAGGCTGCCCAATCCTTGAAGACAGAGACTGTGTTCTGCTCATTACAGAGCCCTCGGGTCTCAGCATAGTGCTTTGGCACTATGCTAGATGTTTAAGACATATTTGTGGAATAAATGAATGAAGGGATAATAAAGTGTTTGTTACTATCTGTTAAAACCAAAATTCCTGGCAAGACTTCAATGCCATTCATCATTTTCCTGCTCTCTTTCTTTTCCATCATGTTGCATGTTATTTCTTGGCTCCACCCAGGAAAATAAATGGCTGCTTCCCTAGCATAACATGCTCGCGCTTCCAAGTAACCTAGTCTTCCCTTCTCTCAGGATTTGGCTATTCATGCATTCAGCCACTATGAAGGGCGTGTCTACAGGGGACCAGGCACTGCAGTTAGTTGTGGGGAAAGATGGTGAGCAAAAAGAGGCGTGGGCTTTGCTCTAATGGACCCTGTGGCCTCTCTTTTCCTTCAAAACATGGGCCCAAATCACCTGTTCCAAAACATTTTTCTACGAAGCATAATTCATTAAAATGATTCTTCTGTAAACTTCTAATGTTTTTTCATTATGTATATTTGTACTCTTTACACTCTTTTTGGTGTTTGGTGATTTCATATATATATATAACTTATATATGCAAAAGTATATAGAGAGTTCAGGGTTTTATATATGTAGTGTTGTATATATATATATATATATATATATATATATATATACACACATATATATATGATATATCATCAATTCTGAACTCTTGCCTTTTTGTATCACATCTCCCACATTTTCTGTGATCTTTAATATGAGCCCTTAGTTCACCACCCTGCTTGCAGTGGATACTCAATTTGTGTTACTCTTGGACTGATTTATTAATGGCTAGAAGAAGGAGCCATTATTATGCTTATTAAGTCACATCTGAAATCAAATCTGGAGGAAGGATGCTTTCCAGTGATTGCAGAGTGAATTCAAAAATTTTTTAAAAATCCGTATCATGAAAAGAGTCAGAAATAGAGTGAAGGTCAATGAGGGTAACAGTGGGATAATACTTGGGAGGGAACAGAAACAGGGACATACGAAGTACTTACCCTGTCCCAGGCTATGACAGGGAAGGCAGGGGGCGGGAGAAAAATGGTCTCTGCCCACCAGAACCTTGCGGGCTAATTGAGAGACAAAGTACGCACACATAATGTCAAATAATAAAGCAGATCGACAAGATACGAAAGAGCTGTCATATGGCATGGAGCCTCATGGCTTAGCAAGAAACACGGAAGGAGTTCAGAGGAGAGAGGACGTATTTTCAGTTGTGAATGGAGAGAACTTCACGAGGAATATGGGATCCAGCCTGGTCCTCAATGAGGAGGAGCAACTGACCCTTAGTGACGAGAGAACCGATGTTTTGGTGTACAGATGGGAGTAGGTGGGAAACCTCAAGGCCTGTTTGCCCAAGAATGAGTTAACCAGTTTATCTCTAGTTAAGAGTATGTGGGAGGATAATGATGGAGAAAGCTGAAAAAAAAAAAACAAAAAAACGAACAGGAAAAGACTGGCCTCAAAGGACTACCAGAAAGATCCAGAGATAGAAGCCTTAGTCTCCATTATGAATAAAAACAATGCTTTTTATTAAGAGCGGTGTACGGGTCGGGAGTGTGGAGGACTAACTGCTGTTCACTCACAAAGAATTAGAATTATGCAATCTAGAGCTTTAAACACAAGAGTGAAATGCTTTTTTAATGGTGGATGAAACAGCAAGCCTCTGGAATTTGGGGAGTATTTAAACATTTGACAAGGGATGAAATGATGTGCCTTTCCTGACAGTCTTCCAAGTATTAGTGTCATGTATCTGGCATAGTTTGGGGCTCTGCCTGAGGAAAAGGGGGCAGCCTGATACAGGGGTTCCCCGTTGGGCCTCACCCCCAAGATTATACTTGTATGTGGAATCATCTCTATTTTAATAGAGTTCCAGGCTGGCTCAGGCAAAGTGATTTGTATGAGTTTTAGATTATCAACAAATGTGAAGAACATAATTGGAAAGTGAGTTGAAGGAAGGTTTTTCTCTTTAGGACAACACCACTTTGAGCATGTTTGCTGTCTAAGGATCGGAAGCTTCCGGAAAGGAAGAGATGGAAGACACGAGACAGGGTCTAATCAGAGTGAGGGGCAGAGATGCAAGGGAAAGGAAGCTGTTTGCCCTGGGGAGGTGCAGGTTTACCTGAGGCATGATGAAGTAAGGAGAGAAAGGGTGAGGCCCGAGTTTGAAGGTGGAGGGGAGCAAAGATAAAAGAGAAAGGCAGGGAGAGGAAGGTGACACAGATGTAAACTGCTATGTGGCCCTGGGCAAGTGATTTACACAGACCACATACGAGCCCCTTAATCTCAGATTATCCTCTATGATGATATGCATTATTAGGACCATTCCAAAGATAAGCAGACTGAGGCTCAGCAAGGTTAAGTAATTTGCTCAAGGTCACACAGCTAGAAAGCAGTTGAGTCAGGACTGAACCAGGTCTGAAAGTATTCTTTCTTTCCGTAACACCACATTGCATCAATCCAGAGCATTCATTAGCATGGCATTGGTTACAAAGGGGCTCCCTAAAAGTTAAATGGTAGGATTTGAGGAGTCCTCTTTCCCATGATGAAAGTAGCACGATGGTAAGGAGAAAGAAGGATTAAATGAGAGACTGAAAAAACCAGAGACAATCCGGACAGGCCTCAGTGGAGCCTGGGAAGCATTTGCATGGAGGGCAGTAAAAGGGATGCTGAGCACGTCAGGGGGCCCAGTGGAAGGCAGTTGACTTTTACGTCAAGGAGAGACTGGATGTCCACTAATCTGGGATGCGGCAATGTGACCTGCTCCCGCCCGGCTCTCAAATCCTCTGTGGAACCAGCAGCAGCAGAAGGCCTGGCTGACACAGGATGATATGAAGTTGCACTGGGTCACAGCGTGGTCCTGGGATCCACACAGACTGTTTGAACAGGCTTGGTGCAAACAGAGAGAGAACAAATAGGATTCCATAGGAGCAGCCCCTTCCTGACTTACTGAGGGCGATTCATTCCGGGCTGCACCACCATCTCCTCACTTCCCCACCAGGGGCGCCACCTTACCCAGAACTGTCCTTTACCTGGCTTTTCTTCCCCCTGCCAGTTCCTGAGCTAAGAGTTCGCTTTCTCACCACCCTCAGAATGGACTTTGTTATTATTTCCCAGCTCTGTCCTGGTTCTGATCTCCTGTCAAGACTCTTAGCAACTCTTTTAGATGTTGGGTCCTGAGGGTTCAGACCTCCAGCTTTAAATTCTAGTGAAGGTTTCGGCTTCCCTTGGGTTATTAGTTCATGTTGAAGCACTGAAAGTCCTGCAACAACCCTCACAAGTTGTCAGAGATGCTTCTGACTTCATAAATCTTAAAACGTTTCAGGGTTTTGTTTTGTTTTGTTTTTCCCCCAATGAAATAAGGTATCTCAGAGAAGGTAGACAGGGTGTGCGTGCCCGCACACGCATGTGCACACACAGGCGCACCTCACGGCATCTAGAAGTCTGCGGGGTTTCTGTATCAGTTTGGAAGGCTTTGAGCATAATTGGATTAAAAGACATAAACAACTGGTTTTGCAGGGATCTAATCTGTACCTGAGGCATACAGATTGATGATGGAGATTTAGCTAACTTACTGTCTTGCATCAATAAAATAAATAGGGCCGTTAAAAACATACATTTTTACATATACATCTTTATCACCATTATTCTGAATAGATTGTGTGCCAAAAATGTGCTACGAATTTTCTAAACGTGACAAACCTGGCAGTACGTTACAAATAGTTACAGTATTATTACCATACGCTCTGGTACGTAGTTTCTGGGAGTAGTTTCTGAAGTTTGACACGGGCTGGTTGTGGTTTGAGGTTAGTGGTTTTTGATTTAGAAATTCCCATCCACCACTTGGCAGAGCATTGCAACTGACAAGAACAAAATTAGTTTGCAAAATGGAAAATGAACTCTCACAGCTGTCTGAAGGAGACCTAGCCTCCTGGTCTCCATTTCTCCAGCGGATGTTGGGGAGCAGCTGTGGGGAGGAGGTGTGGGGGCCTGGATGTGAAGTCACTCCATGGAGTGAATTCCCCTCTTTCCTCAGGGAAACCGTTCCAGGGGTCATGCTCGAGAAAACCCTCCTCCCCTCATGGATTTTTGTTTTCGAGTCATGGGTCTGATCTGCAGTCAATTCGTTACCAGACTCTATTATTAATAATATCTGTGAATTTATGAGAAGTACAGCAGTCTTGAGAAGTTTACTACCAGAATATCCTGATTTCATTTTACATAATCTCTCAAGGACATTAGAATACTCTTCAATAGCAGCTCCATTTCGCATCGCAGGGTTTGGCCTCTTGACTCTTGCTAACTGTCTCCAGCTGTTTGGCGCCCAGGACCTTTGACTCTGTTCAGCTTGGGCCGCTGAATCCTCCGTGTCTACACCTCACACTGCACCGGGGGAGCAAATGTGAAGTAAATTAAGATCTAGCTCGGAGAAGGGAGAGGGTAAGATGCCCAAATGGAAAGTGGAATTCCATGTCATCGTTTCTAATTTATGAATAGCAATAGGTGGTTTTATTTATTATTACAGTATCAGTGGGGGTTCTCTTAATGTCTAACAAATTCTGCCAGCACAAGATGAATGCATATACATTTTTGTGTGGGGAGAGCTGCTTTTAGTTAGCGCGGGATACCTCGGTAGATTATTCCGGCTCTTATTTTTTTATTTTTTTCTTCTTCCTCTCTTTATTCTTTCCAAATATCTTGGCTTAGTAATATTTTATTTATTTATTTATTTATTTATTTATTTATTTATTTATTTATACTATCTTTTTTAAAAGAGTTGATAGGTGAGATAAATGAAGTAAAATAAAATTTTAAGGCCAGGGAGGTGATAGGAAGTCTTGAATTGGCTAAATACCTACACCTGACTTATTTAAACCCATTCTTTCCACCAGGACAGAGGTTCTCAAACTTGGTTTCACAGTATAATCCCCTGGGAGCTCTTAAAATTCCTGATGCTGGCCCAGATGCCAGCGCAGACCAATTCATTCAGAATCTCTAGAGGCAAAATCCAGGCATCAGACCTGGTGCTAGAAACTCCACTAAGCTTTATGCTAGATACTTCTCTGAGGCTTGGTTTCCTCATCAGTAAAATCAGGAAAATAATTGGAGGTAAAACATAAACTCATAGAACTGTAGCATTGAGATGGACCTTTACCCTAGTATCGGGAGAATAACATGGGATAAAGTAGGTCAACACTTTGAAAATAAAAATGCAATAATAGTAAGACATCTGGAATATTACAATGGTGATAATTTAATCCTATTTACAAATAAGAATTTGGGGGGGGACATGTCAGTTACGTTTATGAACTTATCACTAACCTACCTTTTCTATCAATTAAGTGTCCTTTTGGGGAAAGTGACCCAACCTTCTCCCCAGTCCCTGGAATAATCAAGATGCATTAATGCCTATTTCAGTCTCCTCATGCCTAAATCCTGTAGTTCTCCACCAGATAAGCACTAAGGTAGATAAACTTCAGCCAGGACAATCCCTGTCGGTACTCTGTAGTCACAGTAAAGGGAACAGCTGTGATATTACAGAAGAAAACGGAGCGGATAATGCACACATTATCTATGTGGAGCTGGGGGTACACCAATGGAATTTGGAGGGGGGAGGACGAGAAGGTTCTCCTTAATCAAATTTCTCATACACCAACATCCATCACAATTTACATTCCCCAAATATGTATCAAGTATCTACACAGTACTAGTGTTTAAAGACTGTCCTCTCAGACCCTTCAAATACATATTCCTTTCTCCATCCTCGTAACAACTCAAGGGGCTGATTCTATTATCTTCAGCTCACAGACACAAGAAGAGGTTCAAAGAAGTGAAATGACTGTCCCAAGGTTACAACAGGAGGGTGAGCTGGTGCTCCTTCCGGAAGCTCACATTCCTCTCCTAGACACCTGGCTGCACATCGATGTTGCCTTTGCCCATCGGGTTTGCTAGAATAATCCACCAAGAGGCCTCGCTCATGATTCTTTCGATAACAGAGCAGAGGCCCAGAACGCCAAGGAGCACAGTGGGATTCCCACCCGGAGTGAATGAAAAAATGAGCCTAGATTAAGGTTAAAACAAGTGACTTTGGCTGACTAGATTTTCCGATTCTACTGCTCTACGCTCTGTTTCATAAGAGACTGCCTTTTCAATTCCAAGGGCACCAAGTGAAAAGGTCACTGTATAAGCAACAGAGAAAATTAGGACAAATGAGAGTACAGGAAATGCTTTCTGACGACTTCCTCAGGGCTCAGATAATTATTATTACCTCTTTCCCCCTGAGGTAGAGTTTTCTGCCGTGATCAGATATAATTTGATCACCAAATGCAAAATGTCTTGTTAAATGGACTTCCGTTTAAATGTCTAATTTATTTTTTTTTGATTTCTTGGTTGTTCATTTGTTGCACTTGGAGATCTCGACAAACACTAAATGCTGGTTGTGAAAGCTTATATATGGTTTTTCATTTACGTTTTTGGGACAAAAATCCCTTTTCTGATTTAGTTACTACATAAATACAATTTCAAAAGTTAAGCAATCATTTCATACATTTCGGGGTTTTTTAGGTTTTTTTTTTTTTTAAGTTTCTGCTAACATCAATATTTTTTTCCCTCAGAATCTAAGGTCTGTTAGAAGGATAGAAAGGGTACTTTTTAAAATCTCCTAGTTAATTCCTTAGATGTTATCCTTGCTTTTAGGAAATCTCAGAGGGAAAACTAAAATGACAGCAGAAGTCCACGTTTTAGAGGGAGTGGGGGAGACTAATTATCAGCAAAGTGGGACCATGTGTAAAAATGTGTACAAAGCAGGTTGAGGAAGCAGAAGGTTACCACTGAGACATGTCCATGCTGCTTTAGGAAAAGGAGCAACCTCGTTTTTCAAAGGTAACAGCCAAAAGTCTTCCTAACTTTGTTTCTTTATCCCATGGAGTTGGGATCTATATGGATATAGGGTCATTTGGTTTGGAATCAGGGTAAGGCTGTTTCCAATTGCATTCTAGCCCCCTCGAATATATAGACAAATTTGCTCACATCCACAAAGTTACCTTACAGCAAATTTGCGTATCCGGGCGAGCCGCCCCTGCGGGCATCCCCTTCCCAGCCTCCTCCAGGCTGCAGCTCCGGCTCCTCCTTCTAGGACATCCTTTACAGCACCGCTCTACCCACCCAGAGGCTGGCTGGCGCCGCCGCCCCCCCTCCCCGGGTCTGTGACTGTCTGGTTGTATCAGAACTTCCAGAGGGCGGGCCTGGCAGGCAGCGGCCCTCAGAGGAAAATGTATTTAAAAACCTAAAATGGCTATTTGCAGCCTATGAAATCTCTTTCCTCTATGGCTCTTTGTGAGCCTTCAAAGGCCACATTTCAAATTCTGATTTTCTGGCTTATTCTACGTGGTCATAGTCCCACTGTTTCTAGTGCTATCATGCAATTTGACAATTTGTTGATCATGGGCTTCTAATTAGCACGTAGATCAATCAGAACCAATGGCTGCCACCAAGAAAGGTTGCAGCTGGCCCGTGCCTCTCCCCCCTGAACAGCTAAGGGAAAGGTGCCATGACCTAGATAAGTTCCTTCGAAGTTGTTGCTAACTTGTATGAACAATCATTATAATGATATGATGTGCACATGCATTCTTTTGCGACAGTCACGGTGCTGTCACGCATAACAAAGGATGGGTAGATAGACTGTGGTGCATAGGACTTTCAAGCAAATGGGCTTGGAGTGAGGAGACCTGGCTGCAAATTCTGGCTCAGTCATAAACTTTGCTACTGCAGGCAAGTCACTTACCGTAGCCTGTCTCCTCATCTGTAAAATGGGTACAAGAATACCCACTTTGCCTATCTCACTGGTTTATTATTAGGCTTACCCAAGATGCTTCCTAACTTTTCCCACTTCATAGGAAAGGAGAACTTTTGTTTAGCACCCTGGGGTAAAAGCAAAGGTTTTGAGGCTGGAGGTGATTACGTCTGGACTCTAGCTGCCCTGCCTGACTATGCCAAGGGCTGAGATGATTGATATCTTTATACACTTGTACACCAATTGGGAAGCTCTGCTCTATGAAAATACTTAAAACAAACCTTAGCCGTATATCTATACACACATTCACCATTCATAAATATTCTCCTGTTTTACATCTCTACACATAAAGTGCTAGAATAGAGCTACCCTACGACCCAGCAATCGCACAACTGGGTATTTACCCCATAGATAGAAATGTAGTGATCCGAAGGGGCACCTGCACCCCAATATTTATAACAGCAATGTCCACAATAGCCAAACTATGGAAAGAGCCCAGATGTCCATCGACAGATGAGTGGATAAAGAAGATGTGGTATATATACACAATGGAATATTACTCAGCCAAAAACGAAATCTTGCCATTTGCAACGATGTGGATGAAACTAGAGGGTATTATGCTGAGAGAAATAAGTCAATCAGAGAAAGACAACTATCACAGGATCTCACTGATACGTGGAATTTGAGAAACAAGGCAGAGGATCAAAGCGGAAGAGAGGAAAAAATAAAACAAGATGAAATCAGAGTGGGAGACAATCCATAAGAGACTCTTAATCTCAGGAAACAAAACTGAGGGTTGCGGGAGGGGAGGGGGGTGGAGGGATGGGGTGGCTGGGTGATGGACATCGGGGAGGGTATGTGTTGTGGTGAGCGCTGGGTGTTGTGTAAGACTGATGAATCAAAGACCTGTATCCCTGAAACAAATAATACATGATATGTTAATAATAATTTAAAAAAAAGAAAAAAAACCCAAAAATAAAATAAAGTGGTAGAACTCAGCCTATGGCCATCACGTAGCAGAGCATGAACCAGACCCCAAGCTCTTGTCCCCTCGGATGTAGTCTGTCTCAACACTGTGCTTTCAATCATACCTTACCCTTATAATTAGTGATTTGGGGGGAAAAATACTTGACTCATCGCTATGGTGGTAATTTAGAGAAGTGGGACATTTTGTTGCCTTCAACTCACAGCCAGACCACTCGAAGCAGTAGAAAGGTTGGCAAAACTTCTATCAATGCGCTAACCATGTTATTCTTGTTCTGTTTGTGCTCATGTCCATCTCTACATGCAAATGTCTGTCTTCTACTCTGGAGGGAAGAACATTAAACCAAGGTACAGAGATTCTATGTGTCCACGAGGGTTATGGTAGTATCTAGATTATACAGTGGTTGGGAAGAACAGGATCGGTTCATGTATATGTGAGGTGCTTAAAAGAGTCCTGGGCGGACTTTGTAAGTGAAGCACTCCATGCATATTTATTACATAAGATTCAAAACAAACCTTGTCAATCCGTTGTAGAGAGATATAGGGACAAACTATAACAACTGTGCTCTGGAGAATTCTTTCATAAAGATGTATCATTAGACTCTAGTACTCAAATAGCAGCAGCAGCATCTGGGAGCTTTTAGAAATTCAGAGCCTCACATCTACGACATTAGAATCTGCATTTTAACAAGATCCCCAGGTGACTCGTGAGCGCATTCAAGATTGAGAAGTGCTGCAACTTCAAGGCTTATGTGGAGACCCTTGGGTCAATTGTATTTTTGGTGGGAATCATGCAAAAGCAGGACTGACTCAGAAAATCGGCTCTTATTGATGTATTCAGAATGTAGGTTGGGGCGGGGGCTGGCGACCACGTGCGTGCACCTCCCCAGTCAGAAGGCAGCCCCATGTGAATCGAATGAAAGGCTCTGTGCAAGGGAGCATGAGAGCACACGTCAGCACGGATGCATCAGAGGAGCAAGTCTGAGATCCCGTCACTGTTCCGGCATGTTTGCGGGGGAGGGACAAATCCGAACACGACACTTTACAAAGGAGGCGATATCATTAGGAAATCTGCAGTTTTAGAAAGAACGTTCGGAGTATGTGTAGGGAAAGGAGAAAGTCACTTACCTTCACCCAGGGGTGCTCCAGGACCTGCACAGCTGAAAATCGCTGATCAACATCGACCAACAGCATCATGGTGATGAGCTCCTGCGGAAGGGAACGTTTGAGTCCATTTGTCTCATTTTTATGGCAAAACTCTGAGCATTTTCATATGCGGAAGTTCTCTTTTAGTTTGGAAAAGCTCTAAATTTTAAATATATCAACTCAACTTATGCAGAGCCATCTAACACCTTTAGAAGTTAAAGGTGAATACCTAGAATTACAAATATATGGCTTATGGTTGAGAGAAAAAAAATGAAATGAAGATTAGAATACATTTCATTAAAGAGCATTTAGTAGAGAAGAAATAAATTATACAAGTTAAAGAATTAATATTCCTTTGTCTAGAATTTCGCGCTTTAATGGCAGATTTCTAAGTTAGTTTAATATAGAAATCTGTTAACATCGCTTCAAAAATTTCCACATCAATCAATACCAATAAAATGGAACTATTAAGAGGCAAATGATTTAATCGTTCTGAAATTAATGAGACTTCCTCATGAGTTCAAAATGATCTGGGCCAGGAAAGCACAGCTTGGGTTTTAATGATGAGTCTGTCACACATTTTGTCCACTCGGATTAGAAGTTCCCATGTAACAAAATGGTTAGATATGTGTTATCCCATTCCTTACATTCATGGGGTCTGAGGGCCGTTCTGTGATGGGGATGATTTACTTCCACTGATGTAGAGATTCTACCTTAAAGTTCTCATTATGTTCTTTTCCTGCTTCAGGCTCCTTTGTGCAAGAAGGCCTTCATTCACTTTCCAACATGGGCCAGGACTTATTAAAGCAACTATTTGGTGTGACGCCCTTTGCCAGGTGGCATGGGGGTGCGGGAGAAGGTCCTATCTGTCAATGACTTTGAGCTCTCTTGTTATGAGTGACAGCACTGAGAGGTAGATAGGGTCCTGAAGAGAATTGCTCATAGGCAAAAATACCTCTACCCCCACAGAAAAATTCAGGTTTTAAATTGAAATCGTACTCAGGACACAGAAAAAGGAAAGGCATATACACTGAATAATCAAAAGTCAATTATTTCTCAACATCAGTTTTTCAAAAATTTAAGTCAATGCTTGGAGACATAAGTTTAAGGAATCAGTTAAAAAGTTTTCTTTTTTATCTCAAGTTCTACCAGTGTCTCCATGTAACATTTTTATAGTTTTCTTGGAGGTTGATCTTATTCATTCATTTTAATACATGTTAAGCTCTAGTTATATACTGGTCACTACATAGGCACTGATGATACAGCAATAAACAAAATACACAAAAATCCTTGTCTTGATGAAATTTGTGTTCTAGTGGGGGAAAATTAGAAAACAAATGACATAAGTAAGATATATCCACCTATCTAGAAAGGTAGACAGACAGAGAAAGGTAGTTAGACGGTATACCAGAAGGACATGTGGGTGTAAGTGCTACAGAGAAAAATAAAGCAGATGAGGAAGATAAGGTGAGCTAGGTAGATTAAAGCTGCAATTGAAAACAGGGTGTCCTGGGAAAGCTTCCCTGAGAGGATGAAAGTGAGTCGAGACCCAAAAGAGGTAAAGTCATAAGCTATGCTGAAATCTAAGGTGGCCTAGTGTGGGTCTGGTGTAGAAGAGGCTATAGCAATGTAACTGGAGTGACAACAGGGAGCAATGAAGCCAGGGAAACAGAGACACTTGATAAGTTGGGATGGCTACAAACAGTTGACTTGACGACCATGAACTCTTGGAAAACCTGGTAATTATAACCACAATGGACAGAAATTGTATTTACAACATCATTAGGTCTCTTTGCACAAAATGAGTCAAAATCAATAATTGCATTAAGACACACAGACTCTCAGGAAAAGGAAAGGCACTGGAAACCCACCTTTGCAGAATCAGAAACGTTATCCCAGTATGGAGAGGGGAAGTCCACTTGCCCCATCAAAATCTGATCGAAAAGCACTTCCTGGTCATCACCGCTTCTGTTTAGATGAACCACAACAAGGAAAAAACACAGCACTAAAATGGGAACCCGGGATATGTCTCTTCACTTTTATGCATTTGAGCCCTTCCTTTCCCCATACGTGTTTAAAATGTGGGTTTTTAAGCCATTTAAAATGTCAGTATGGAACTGTTTTGGACAATTAGGAAAGAACGAGTCTTTAAATTATATGAGGAAGATTTATGAAAGGCATGTAAATGAGTATGTACAACACAGGAAAAATAACAGGCACTGAAAGTGAAGTTCTTATGTTCCTTTCCTGCTTCGGGCTCCTTGTGCAAGAAGGCAGAATGGATAACTCGGAGAACACAGAAATGCTTTGTCGGAGCTGAATAAAAGATGGCCGCCCTTACCCGCGGAAGGGAGGGAAGCCGCACAGCAGGATGTACGTGATTACACCAGCCGCCCAGATGTCCACCTTGAGGCCATATCTGCAAAAGTAAGCGACATTAGAGTTAGCAAAAGTCAGGCCAGGACAAATGACGGGCCATTGGCAAAATAGAGGACTCTACTATTCTAAACCAAAAACCAAACTAAACAAAATTAAAAAACCCAACAACAAACACTAAACTAAAACCCCCCAGCCAAACGGAATTCAAGGAAAAGATAATAAGAGAGAGAGAGAGAGAAAGACATATGAATAAAAATCGAAGTAAAACATGCCTAGGATCATATCCAAGTATCAGTAAGTGAGAGGTTTCATCAAAAAGGTTTATTGTAGTCATATCAATTTTAAGATAGGGATGGACCCTTGAAACTATCTAAGTCCCCCATATTAGAAAAAATAATTACATATAGGACATTTTCCAATTTGTAAAGCGCTGACCTACGTTATCTTATGCTGTTTTTCCAAACACTCTACATTACACAGGATATTATTGCCTGTTTTATAGAGGAGAAAACCGAGGATCAGAGGGGTAAATAGTTTTGCTCAAGATCACACAGTCAGTGGCAGCACAGCTGGGTTCCAACCAGGGTCTCCAGGAGCCCAACTCAATCCTCTTTCTCCTCCCCGGGCCCCTCCCTCCTGGCAGGCTGTCAGAGTACTCACGGTAGAAAACTAGAAACCGTAGCTATACCTGAGGCAGCATGCTCTGAGGGAAG
Source organism: Ursus maritimus (assembly GCF_017311325.1). Lineage (NCBI taxonomy): Eukaryota > Metazoa > Chordata > Mammalia > Carnivora > Ursidae > Ursus > Ursus maritimus. The sequence continues at coordinate 15,389,723 of NW_024423344.1, forward strand.
TCAGGCAAGGTCACAGATGTGGGCTCCCAGCTCACTCAAATTTGGTGAATAAAAAAGGCTTCATTACCCCACATCCCACCTTAGGGATTTCCCGATTGGCATTCCCTTCTCATCTATTCTGTTCCTCTGCCTTTTTGGTCAATGGTCAAGCAGTAAAACTATCTCTGACGGCTCACAGGGGAGGATACAACTTAGACCCTTAGGTGTGGGTGGGTACCCCTCATTGAGGGGGAAAAGTAGGGCCGTCTCCCCTTGCTGCACCACCCTTCCCCAATCCTTTTGTATGAGGCTAGTGCTTCAGAACTTCGCCTATGATCCCGGTAAGATTCACACAGCCCTGAGTTCAAATGCTGACTCAACCACCATCTAGTCATGAGCTTCCATGATACCCAACCATCGCAGTGAGATCATTCATGTGCAAAATGGGATTCACACCATCTACTGGAGGAGTTAAGAACAAAATAAAGGAGCTTAAGGCCTGGCAGAGAGTAGGTCCTTAGTAAATGTTAGGCCACCCACCTTCTTCCCCCATTCTAGAGATTTTCGTTCATCTGATACTGCTGCACACAGAAACCAGAAAATTCCCAGTGGCTCTCTGATGCCTAAGGGTGTTTGTGCTGCACAGATAATCAATGGACCGCCAAGAGAGCCCAAATGAGACTGGGACGGGAGAATAAGGACAGCTGAGAGAAATACCCACAGGAGACTGTAATCATGGCACACAGCAGCGTCTGTTTCTTTTATCCAAAAGCGAGTTAATTACCATCGCTATATGTTTCTCTGTTAGTCCGAACATTTTTTACTCTGGGGTTAATAGCTGCTGTTCTACCTTTAACAAAGGCCACATGGAAGCCTTGAACAAGATTGCCGTAATTGGCAACTTGATTGGGGAAACAGAGAAAATGGCTCTCACTTTAAAGTTAAAAAAAAAAAAAAAAAGAGTTGAAAGAAATCTGATCGCTAAATCTGTCTGGATGGGACAGAGCTGTTTTCTCCTTTTCTTGAAGCAGACTAGCTCTTTGGCAATCATAACACTCCAGTAAACCACGGGAAGCATTTACCCAGTTTCCGCGATGATTTCCGGAGCCACGTATGTCGGGGTGCCACAGACTGTGTACAGGGGGCCGTCTACAATGGTGGCCAGCCCAAAGTCACCCAGCTTCAGCGATTTGCTGCCATCTTGGTGTTCGTACACCTAAAGTAAAAGAAAAGAGTGAAATCACCTTACAACCAAAAGCTCGAAAGCTCTTTCTTGAAGGAACGAGGGGCACTGCCGTTTAAATTTAAGGCATTTATCATAAAGGGAAAAAACAGGCAATTATGCGATGATATACACACAAGAATATCTTTTTTTAAATTACTGCAGAATTGGAAACAGGGTGAACAGCCAGCAAACGGAAATTCAATAATGAATGACAGAATGTTGATACAGTGGGATGCTACATGACCATTAACGTGGTGATGTGGGTTTCTGGCTATTGAAATAAATTATTTGGGAGAAGTAAGGACAGATTTCAGACTGGTTTGCATAAACTGAAAAAAATACGTGCAAAGAACAATGTCTGAAAGAACACAGTGTTAGTATGTCTGTCTCCGGGTGGTAGGATTATGGGAGATTTTCTTTTTCTTTGCTTATCTGTATTTAATGTTTTCTACAATTAAAACTGATTTGTGTAATATAATGAAATAGAGAAAGTCTCTAGTGCAGTACCTCCAATTTATTAAAATAATTACCTCTCTGTGAATACGTAAGAAGCTTTAAAAATACAGTTCTTTAGTAATTGAAAAAAAAATCTACACATATATTACAATAGTTTATTTTCAGTGGCCCACATTTCCAACAAAATCTATTTACATTTTTTTTATTAATAATTGAAAGGGATATTAACATTTCATTTCACCTGTGGCAATTTGGAAAGATTTATCAGGTGCAGAGTCAGCATTCCGTCCAGGTTTCCTTATTAAGGCAGTAAAAGTCTCTAGTCTTTCACCCAACAAATCAAGAAAAGGATGCATGTGACCATAGGCAAGTATTTATACCGCTTTAATTCCAGCCCATGATCAAACCGAAGGGGTCTGCTCTTAGGAGTATCCCGAACAACTTCTACTGTTTCAAAGGAAAGATCAAAGGGCATTCAGCATTCTAATTCAGGGCCCTCCGTTGGAATCAATAAGATAAAGAAAACCACAGTAAAAAGCTAGTATTCCCAGCAAAGGCGGGAGATGCCTTGAGGAAATGGTGAAGTTTTCCATGCACATCAGAATAATGCCCCCAGCACGTTGAAGCCCGCGTGGTCTGTTGCGGCCCTGTGATCGTCTGTAGTTGAGACAGCAGTCTGAACCTCCTGCCCAGCAAGACACATCTCCACACCTCAGGAGCGCCACTACCGCCCACACACCACGTCTCCCTTTCTTTGGAGAAGGCAGATTAACTTCTCATTTCCCCGTAGCCTAAAGTGCAGATGTTGGACCAGCTAAGTGGCAGCACCAGCATCGGTCGTTTGGACCTGTTTTGGCAGAGCCGGGGGGTCCGATCTCCCCTTCTGGAGAGACTGTGTCTTTTCTGGGCAGAAAATATTCGTTTACATTTTCTCCACACTCAGAACATGGAGTCTTCCCCTTAAGGGCTTGACCACCATCTAGTTTGGGCCCTTGGGCAGGTGCCCAGAGGCTTGCGGGGTCACCTGGACGTAGGCTGTCAGGGCAAAGACCGCGGTGTGTCCCTCGTAGATGTGGCTTTGCCCGGTTGTCATCGAGGATGGACACTGACCTCCCTCCTTTAACAAAGCAGCTCTCCAGCCCATCAGCAGGAGCAAGTTTGAGTTAGGGACTCTGAGGCATTAGAGCTGCGAAACACAGTGTCATCCCAGCCTACACGTTCTCGGGCAAAAGAAATCCATACTCTTAGCACCTCAGCCATTCCGGTCATTCAAGTGACAAGCAAATGTTTTTCATGAACAGAAAGCTGAGATGGAAACATCTAGAAGGTCATCTAGTTTACTACCCAGAGCAGAATTGTTTACTTCCTTAATTCCATTTTGTTAGCAAGAACCTTCCTAAAATGCAAAATAATCTCTGGCTTCGATGTTCTGTTAGGTCCATACATCCAGCGAGCGTGTTTTGGGAGGCTGCGCACATGTCAAATTACACAACTCCATTTACGCAGGAATTTTACGATTCTCCTCTAAACATACTGTCTGTAATCACCTAACTTGATTCAAAAGTTGGGCGAAAGGAGATGTTGGCAGATCCAGTCCTAGGTCACATTTTGGTTCTGAATATGACCACGTACTTCTCCTTCATGTAGCAAAGGTTTTCTTTTTGAGCGTCTAGATTTAAATAGGAATCCCACCTCACATACAGCCATATGTCAGTTATATTTAATATACTGAACCATAAAGTTCAAAGTTTCAACTCCGAAGAGGAAAAAAACACCAAAAAAAAATCTTACCTAAAACAAAGAAAATTAAGATTCCATAAAAGTAATCGTTCTTTTAAATAAACCAACAGCATTTAAATAAAACACACAGAATCCATCATTTTCATGTTCTTTTTATCTCTATCACTTCCACAATGTCCCCTTCCTCTGCTTTGAAAAAGCCTATAGAATTTTCATGAACATAAAGACGTTAACGTGACGCTTATGACAGACAATAAGAACGAGAGACAAAGGCCTAATCCATGTAATTGAAAACATTTCTAGACACAACTACATTAGCAATGCTTCGGCAAAATGTTTTTGCAGGTGAATAAATGTCCAGGCCTCTCGTTTGGAATTCTGTTTAACTTACTTACTGTCAGGCAGGGCAGGAAACAAGGTTGCTTTGGGTTTTTCTCTGTCAACACTTTGGGAGAAGAATACAGAAGAATATATTCCAGCGTTTCCTCTCCTCCAATGGGAGAGCACCTTTCCTAGGCTGTATAATGAGCCCACCTCACAACTGGGGTTCCCCATTAGCACTTGCTGCAACCCGAGCTGGGCTCACCCTTATCTCTGACCAAGCCACTTACAGAGGGGCCCGAGTGAGGCCATTTAAAAATGTAATGAAAACTCTGTTAAAATCACAGATTGCTAAATACATCTGTTTCAGACACACACGCGTGTGTGCGCGCATACACACACACACACACTCACAAAACCAACTCCCCAAAGTATTTTCCCAAATGGCAGCTATAAATGTACTTTGAACTAAGTTTTTAATTAAAAGTTAGGAGTTGGAAAAGCCTCTAACAAATTCACATTTCCAATGTGGAGTCCTTGGCTTATACCGCTCCCTGAATCGATTCTGACTTTGTTGCTCTGCATGTCTCCTGGTCCTGACCATCTTCCAGGAGGGACATTAACAGGCTGCAAGCACAGGCCTGGGCAGCCCGATCCAGCAAGTGGGGTTCTGGTGTAAAAAAAAAAGAACTTTTTGCTGTAACTGTATTTTAAAGCCTCCATAAAACATGACCCACAAGTGAGGCGGGAGTACATTGATTGTCAATCAATGAGTATTCACAACATGAGATATGATTTAATGTTCATCCCAAGCCCTTTAAATACTATAGATGTTCCCCCACATTTTAAACACTGAGGGGCTATTAAAGAGACGGGGATTAGTGCAAATTACCAGTATGTAGTGCTTTCACTGTTTTAACTAAGCAATAAAACGGTGTAATTGTACAACACTAATTGAATGCAGCTACACATAATTGTGGGCTGCCATATGTATCCTATTATCATAAAGACTGTCAGTATTTTGTAAGCTACTCTTGTGCTCATTGCAGATGGCTACAGTCAGAGAAGTTGTTCTCTAGGGTTTATTATATGGCTATAAAGACATCCCATGATTTGACAGACTAAATGTGTTAAATGGCAACAATTATGAAAAAGGTTCCAATTAAAAGCTGAAGGCATGTCCCACCAAGAATAGATACAGGGAAAGGTCAGGTATTAGGTTTTTGGCACACTGGCATTTTACACAGGGTTGTTCCTTTTTTGAAGGAGAGTTTTCTTTTTGTTTCTTTTTCATTTATTTGGGGTTTGCAGTAGCTGGGACTTGCTGAACAGTAGATGTTTGGGCATAGGCCTGATTTCCTTTGGATTAGAAACTGAGACCATTTGGAAAAGTTATTTGAAAAAATAAAAGATTTAATATATAGTCATAAAATGCAGCTGGCGACCATAAAATAATATGAAAATTCACAGATAACCTGAGCCCAGGCAAGTGGTTTCTGAGATTCCCATAATAGAGAACTAAAAGCTGACTAACATAGCAGATGTGTTGGAACAAACATAATTCTCAATGTTGCTGTGAATTCAAGGATAACCCTGTTGAAATGCTGGCTAATGAATCATTAATAGCCACGGAAATATTTTTCACAGAGGAGCTCAATAGGTACTAAAAAATAATTTCACCAAATAGAACTGAACAAAAGTGGCATGAAATTGACAAAGCCATGAAAAAAAGTCGATTTACTTTTTCACAACTACGGTATCCCTTAAAAAAAGACACTGGTTTTCCTCTGGCCAGGGAATATGGCCTTTACAGTCCCTTCTAAGGAAAATGAATTAAATCTAAATCTTTAATCTTGAAGAAGTGAAGTAAAACAACATTAATGCAGGAAATTATTTCACAAAATGTACTTTAGGGTCCACAGGCTTTAAAATTAAACCTCCCGGGAAAAAAAAATTCTTAAAAAAACCAAACCCACTTTATACCTATGTGTAAAATCTTTGTGAAATCAAACATTAAATGAAATAAGAAGAGTCAACATTGTGTAGAAGTCAGAAGAGAGGTAACAACATCAGAAGCAGAAATAAAATAGCTTTCAGAGTATTACTCTAAAGATATCTGGGAAGATGGAGGATGAGTGGGGACGCCAGGAAACCCAATTCTCATCCTCACTTTAAAATAGTCATGAAACTATCCGAAAGTTCGCTGCAGCTGCCGTGAGACCCAGGCAACAGGCACATTCTGGATTCTGGGAGCCATTGCACATACTAGCCATTTGCGAAGACTGTGGGAACTCAGTGTCATTGCCATTTTTAAAACTCGTGTTACATTTTTGTCACACAAGTAATACCCAACATGTCATTGTAGGAAAATTAGAAAAGACAGATAATTATGGAGGGAAAGGAATTAAGCTCACCCGTGATCTTGACACCTAGAAATAACCATCGTTAACATTTTGGGTTATGAACTTCCAGCCCTTTCTTTATCTCTCTCTCCTGCTTTACTTTTTCCACTGGACAATATACCCTGAGTGAATAAGCTTGTATCTCCATCACGATTTTCAGTGGCTACTGGATTTTCCATTGTATGGACGCACCGTAATAATAACCCCAACAACGACTACCGCTATTTACCGAGCACACAGGATATGTCAGGCATCGTGTTGAGGAGTTCACACTCGTAATCCTATTGGATCTTCACAACAACCTAGTAAGTCACCTTACTGTATTGTGCAGATGAGAAAATCGAGTCTCAGAGATGTTGCCCTGTTGTTCAACATTGCACAGCTGGTAAGTGGCAGAGACAGAACTTAACGCTTAAGTACATCCAAGTCCAAGATTTTAACCACGATGTCCTCCTCCCCGCTCATCGTGCCATTATTTAACTAATTAGTGCCCTGGCATAAGTAGTTTTATATTTTTTCATACTAAAAAACACTGAGATGAACATCCTTCTATATGTATACAGCTCTGATTTTTTTCTCTTTAGGTTACATTTCCAGAAGTAGAATTATTTGGTCATAGGATACTCCTACTATTGAAGGTTTCAGTTCTTTATTACCAAAGTACCTCTCAGAAACCTTCTATGAACTCACTCTTACACCAAGACATAGGAGATGACTGGTAGTCTAATAACTTTTCCAAGACTATATGCTATTATTTATCAATCTTTGTTAGTCCAATAAGACCATGTGGACCATGTCATTTTAAATGAGATGAGTGATATTATTTCAGTCCTTAATGACAGAAGGGATGAGTAGCCCAGCAGACAGAGCCAGGCCAACCGAGGTAACACACTACACTTTCCTGTCTTCTCCCTCGGCAAAGGTGCTGGTAAAGTAACTGGTATATTATTGTACTAAATAATGTTTTGGGAAAATGTTGTTTTTCTTCTATTTTTCCCTTAACTTTTATCCAAATTTGGAAAGCAGAGGTTTTTTTCCCTAAACACCTATAGAAAATGATCATTCAGTTTCTGCTTGGACATTTTCAATAACCATAAGCTATGTGTAATAAAGGCCATTTAACTTGCAAACAGGTGCAACTGTTAAAAAGTTTTTTCTTATATCACTTTGAATCTCACACCCGGGAATGTCTGCTCTTTAGTTTGAGTTCAATACAGCACAGAAAAGGCTTCCCATCTTCCATCTGGCAGTGTTTCATACATTTGACCAGGGCCACCATGCTCCACTTTCTCCTTCTGCAGGCTAAACTCCAGGCCCCTGACGTGACGTGCTCACATTCCTCACCATAGGGGTAACTGGCATGAGCAAGGCAGAGAACCCTCTTGATGGCAGCACTCTTTCAGTGAAAGGAATCGAGGGGCACTTTTTAGCAGCCATATCCCACCGAGGCTCACACTGAACTTATGGCCAACTAATACCCTTTGACACGGTCTGGCCAACTTTCCCATTACTGCTTTTTTGCAAAGATCATTAAAACGACGACACCAAAACCACTTAGTCCGTTCGGATTTATGTTTCTCTCTTGTCAAATTTCCTCTTACTGATGTTGGACCCTCACAGAGCCAAAGACACTTTTGGATCTCAGTCTGTCACTTGCTATAATACATCTTCATTTCACATCACTAATAAGGCTGATTAGGGCAGGGCTAGGGACAGAGTCCTGAGAGGCCCCTGGCTCCCTTCTTCGGGGTCCCCCAACTGTTAATCAACACTCTGCTGGCTCAAGATCCTACGACAGTGGACTGACCACAGATCTACTCAACTGTGCTTTTGCTATGGCTTCTAGATGCAGTCTCTCTGTGGCACTTGCTTGTGTACCACTGCAGTTAGCTATCTTATCACAAAATGGGCTTATTTGGAGATTAAGGGTCATGGGATTAAGGCCGGAGGAAATCTGCCATCTCATGGGCTTGGGGCTGGCTTGAACTGGAAACCAAGAGGAGCTGGAGCACATCATCACTAGGTCACACATGGTCATCACGTGGAGAGAACACGATGCCTTACTGCTATGTATAACCCGTTTAGTGAAAATGACAGTCACGTCCTAGGCGTGCCACTTTGATGGGCAGCCAGGAGCAGGAATAAACACCTGAAAGAAAGTTTAGAAAGTTTCTAAAAGAAAATTTCTGACTAAGACAGGCAGATTCTCTGAGAAACTGCTTTCTTCCAGAGAGTATCAGGGAGTTTAGAAAGAAAAAGTTTTTTGAGCATAAACTTTTATATTTCAAGAAAATCACTGTTTATTTCTGGGATCTAATAAAAACTAGTGATGCAAGTTATAGCTTTGCCAGTAAATAATTTTCCTAAGGAGGTGGCATCTGCATATACATTTTAAAAGACCCTCCCAGTTCCTTAGTAAAGAAACTCGGGCTGCTACAGAGAGTTTTTCCTGCCAAGGGTGCAAGCTTGCCATCTAGTGGTGACTCCTGCAAACTGAAGGCAGTTGATCCCAGTAGGACGGTTTTGGTGGTTTTGTTCTTTAAAAAGCAAAAAGTCTGTTTTAGCTATACACTATCATCACACACACACACACACACACACACACACACACACACACACTGGTCCTGTGCATAACGTACAGCTGGGGAAACACTGCACTTCCCCCACTCAGTGGCATTTAGACTGAGGCCCATGTGAGCCCACAGTGTAATGAATGAGTTGAAGGATGGCTTGGACCTGTCATGCTGGGTCTGTCCTCTAGTCTGTGAAGAAGTGTCACTCATTCACTCACTCTTTCATCTCATCCACCCTCTCATCCCACTGGTCACTCCTCCTTATTATCATTAAGCTCCAGGCCTGACGGAGCAAAAAGAACCATGTAAAGATCATTGGCCTGATTAACTTGTGACAACAAAAACAAAAGAAAACAAACAAGACAAAAACTTAGAAATGATACAATAATAAAATTATAGGGGGAATTTGTATTGGGTCAATTCCCAGTTTTCACCCCAAATGTGGCTGGAAACATCACTGTAAATCAAATCATGTTTTCTCATTAAGAGACCTTGACCTGACAAATACCTAGACTTAAATAGATCAATATAGATCCTTGAGGCCAAGCTACAACATTTTTGTATAGTTCTATAAGAATAAAAAATAAACAATAAAAAATTCTGGAAGTTCTATATATGATACCATATAAAATGAAATCTATAGCTGAATTAGACACTTAAAAATTATACTTTGCTAGTTATAACATTCAACATTTAACTGACAAAAATCTTGTTAGCAACCCAACAATTTAGGCTTTTTCATGGTCCCTTAATAAAACAGTAATGCAAAGTGTGTAGTGAGGCCTTTTTACTTATTTGGTAAGTTTATTTATTTGGTAGTAAGAAAATGGACTGGAAATCTTTACATGAAATTTATCATAGCATTTTTCAAAAACAGTCTCCAGCTCTACATTTTGTGAGGAGATGGCAAATCCATGCACGGCTCAATGGTAAAATTTTAAAAGCAATGTCAAAAAAGATGCAAGATGATTTTTACAATATACAATTTGCTGTGAAACAGTTTTATTTTTAGGAATAATTTAATTTTTATTACAAATAAAAGGGGAATAAAAAGGAAGGAAGCTAGTAGTTCCATGTTATCTCTTTATCTTCATAAAATCCCCATAAAGGAGGCTCAAAGGAGTTAAGAAACTTGTTCAAGGTCGTAAGAGCAGCCACTGGAAGAGTGAAGCACTTGGTATTGAACTTTGGTCCATCTGACTATAAATCCTTGGGATGTGAATGTGCTTCCCATGACGATTCTCTCTTATTTCCACATAAAGGTCAATAGAATGTGAAATTAACAGAAGTCTCAAGTTCAATTAGTGATGTGGTCCTAATTCTAGTCTACTTCTATTCTTCTACCTATTTTATGCTATAATAGATTTATCCCTGTAAAGTTCACCAACCCTTTTTACTTCCCAAGAGTAAGAAATTACTATACTGGAGAAGCAGTATTACTTCAGTTCATATATATATTTTAAACCTATTACAAATGACTTCAATAGTGTATGTGTATTTCAGATTCTCACATTAGAAGAGAAAGGAAAAAAGAGTGAACCTTTTTCTTCTTGGGTAATTTGAAAAGTAAAATATGGTAGAACGAGCACAATATTTTCAAAGTGTCCCACAATTTGTAATTTTAGAAAAAGTACCCTGCTAAGTAATCACGTATGGCATTTACAGAAATAGATAACGCTCTGGTGAGAAGCCAGTGGACGATGTCACGCAAAACCAAACTGCCAAGGTTGCGGGGGAGGGGGGGACGAAACTTTAATTTTCAATCACTGAATTTCGGGGTTTAGGGAAGTTTTGAAACAAAGGCCAATTGTGAGTCTGCTCCCACGAGACGCTCCTACATAATTCAGGACACAGGAATAATGAATGCAGACAAGAGAAAATTGCTTCAGGTTACGGCGGCAGCTATGCAGAAGAGAATGTTCGGGCTACTGCGGAGATGTGGAATTTGAGGGGCAATTAAGTCAGAGCTCCATCGCTTGACCTCAGCTGCCTCCATTAGCCAGTAGCTGCAAGTTTACGAACATAATTACAGTGAACTAACAGCTTGCGTATTTATTTCTTGAATGCTGCCTATTTTTCCTACTTGAATGTCAACTCCATGAAGGCATCTGTCTCTCTCTGTTCCCTGGCACAACCTGGCACAGAGCCAGCACATAATAAATCCCCCTGATGCACAGCTTCGTGTTGTCTAGTGCTTAAAATCTTGGGCTCCGGAGGACAGAGCGAGGTTGAGATCTTAGCTCTTCCACATGTGGGTTATAATGGCTTTGCGCAGGTCTTTGAACTTCGAGGCGCTCAGTTTCCTTACCTGTGAAATGGGACAGTCATAGATCCTACCCCCCATGGCGGCTGTGAGGATCACATGAGATCAGGAGCGTAAAGCGCAGGGCAAGCGCGTGGGTGGGTCGCCATCTTAGACCTCATCAGCCCTTACTGTGCCCTAGGAGTTGGGCTGCTCAGCAGCTTCTAGACTTGGATGTTCAAATGGGTCATGTGGGGGAGCTTGTTTCAAGGAAGATCTGTACCCTGTCACCCGTCACCAGATTCTAATTTGCTAGGACTGCAGGGAGGCTCAGAAATTTGCATTTTTAACAGGCATCTGGGAGTAGTTCAGATGTAGGGAGTCTGTGGACCCCCCTTGGAGAAACACTGCTTTTGAAAGAAAATCCTCAATTCCCGGATTTCTGAAGAGATGGACAAACTAACAGTAATATATAATGCATGACTCTCGGGCCTGGGTAATGAAAGTAAAAGAAGAACTAGTGTCTTGGGGGGGGGGGTGTGTGGAGAAAATGAATAGATTTCATTAAAATGCCAGCCTGGATAGCCAGCAAAATTTATGTTACTCCCATATTCACCAGTGACAGCTCCTCATGCCCAGTCTCTGTCTCCTCAGTTCTTTCCAATACTGTCCCCTTCACAACTGGACTAAGAAAGGAGCCTCGTTTGTTTGCGTAAAGAACCCTCAGTGTTTCCCCCAGGGACACGGAGTTCATGAAAAGCAAAACAAATAGTCATAAAGGGGGACAGGGATGTCTCTGATTTTTAAAATCAGTCTTCATTATAATTATTTTTATGCTGAAGGGCTGGTGTCTTTAAAACTCATGCCTTATTGTCTTAGCTTTTAGATCATATTACTGAAAAGTAAATTTGGGAGACTAAGGGCTTCCTTTTACTCCCCGCCCCCCCCCCCCCACTGAAGTAAAAACTTTTAACATCTAAGTGCTGTAGATAAATAAACATACATGTAAATACTCCTCATGACTATTTTGGTCTAGCCCAAGGTGTTAACCGCAGCCCTAGATTTCCCAAGCTCTAGTCCCCCAACCCTGTCTCAGGTTTTTCTTTGCTAATAATTAGTCAAGTACTCCTGATGGCACATTAACCCTTATCAATGCGCTTCAAAGGTTTGTTTCCAGCTAGTTACTCAAGTCCAGCTGGAAACTAGCCTTTAAAGCATATTTCTTATCAAAAAAAAAGAAAGAAAAGATAATAGGAAGGAAAAAAAAGAAAAGAAACATCGATAATTCACTCATGAGGGCTCGGAACTCAAGACGCCTGCAGTTCGCGCTGCTCTTACCAGGAGGTTCTCCGGCTTGATGTCCCGGTGGACGATGTTCAGGCTGTGCAGGTATTTGATGGCGCTGGCCAGGTTGTACAACATCCCACTGGCGTCTCGCTCCGTGTATTTGTTGGTTGAAGTAATGGCATCGAAGAGGTCTCCTCCCTGAGAAGACAACGGCAGGTGGAGCAGCAATTAGCGCACGGTCCAATGCGGCTGCCTGGAGAGGCGACTGACACACGCTCAAGGGGACGCAGAAGCACGCAGGATCTCTGGGCTCTTAGAGCTTCCCTGCCATTTCCCTCCTCCCAAAGGCCCAGAGACTTCATCTGGTGACTTGGCTCCCCGCTGTGAAAGCCAGGGGCATTTCCTCCATGGCTCCAAGGAGTGGGGTGGGGATTCCCTGCCACCGGACAGGCAGTCATCTGCACCGCCCCAGCCAGGGAGCAGAGGCAGAGCCAGGTCTCCAGAGCAGAGGTCTGGTGACCTCCGGGTGCCCTGGTGGCATGTGTGACATGCCTCATACCAACGGCCAGCAGAAGTTCAAAGTCATAACCCCAAACCTCCCAAAAGGAGGAACAGGTAATCCTGCAGACCACACCCTTAACAAAATGTGCGGCTGCCTTATGAAGTGTCCCCCCGTCCCCCCGCAACACACACACACTCAGTTCCCTTCATTCTCTAGATTGCGCTCTCTCGGAGTGGGTGTAGCGTTTTCTTTTTCAATAATGTGCTTCTTTGTAAGGAGCACAGAAAAGGACCAGAAACTGTCATTCCAAAGATGAGAGAGAAAAGAGAGGAGGAGGGAGGAGGGTGGAGAAATTTCAAAGAAAGTTTTCTAGGACCATTATTCATCTGAACTTTTGTTTCCCTTGTTCCTTGCTAACTTATTGTTATTTGGAGAAACAGAACGATTTTAGGCTCCAATTTTAGTTCTCTTTGTTGGAAGCCCTTTCAGAAACTTGGGTCTGATTTACTCACAACGTTTGCATCATTCTTGCACACAAAGCACCAAATAGCTGAGCATGGGAGCCAACTGTGTTCGTCTGTTGCCTAACGTGGTGAGGGATTTCATTTTTGTTTCTTAAATAGCAGAAGCAAAATATAGGCCTCGGGGGCTGACGGTTTTCGAATCTCACTAGCTGGCCTGTCCTCCGTTGCCCTGCACCACCTCCGCTCGGGAGGCTCCTCCCGCGGCCCGTTCAGCCTCGGCAGTTCCCAGCCTAAACCCCTACGCGAGCGTCAAAACGAACACTCTCGCAGCGTTCCGTGTCTCTCCGAGGCAGGGCTGCCGGAGGCGGGTTTACAGGTGGTTTCCGAGCCTCTCCAGGAGGCAGCATTTGCACTGTGGTCCACAAGAACTGCACGCCGCTGCAGTGGGACGGGGGTGCGGCTGTGGATGGTGACCCCGCGATGACGTCACAGTTGTCCTAGCTGTCTCGGTAGGCTCCAGACACCCCGTGACCTCGCGCCTTCTGCAGCGCCAACACGCAGTGAGCCAGTCCTACCCGGGAGGCGTGCCCCCCGCACAGCTCGTGGGCTCCCTCTGCTGGGTAGAAGGTTCTGTGGCGCTCTCCGCGGGCGCTTCTCACGGGGCCGCACAGCCTACACTGCTTCCCGCCTCTCGACTCACAGCATCCAGCGAACGGACCCTTACCTTTCCGTGTGGGATGGTGGCCTTTTCCTTCTCCCTCAAGAAGTGGGCGTTCCTTTCCCATGGCTCCTCACGTCCGGTGCCCCCCTTCATTCCAACCTGTCTCACTGCACCCCTGCCACTAGCTAGACCCGTGAGTCACCTTTATGCTCCAGGAAGGAGATTCTTCCCCCACCACGAAAACACGCCCAAATCACCCTGCGTTCCAAACCTGTCCTCCTGAGGGCCCCTTCCTGGAAGGTCCCTTCGAGTGCCTTTGTCTTTCTAGCTCCTGCTATCAGTCAGGGTCTGGTCACAGGGCCGCCTCCTCCACGAGGCCTGCGTTCCTCTGAACACATATGCAGAGTGTATGTGCACACATCTGCAGGCAGAAGTCTACAGGCCTGTTCCTACTAATTATGGCATTTCACTCATGATTACTGTTACTTCACTGCTTTCCAGAATACAGGCCTTGTTTATCCCACAGCTGGAGGCGCTCACTGGCACACCGTCGGACTCCTGAGAAGCGTGGCCCTCGCTACATTTCTCAGGGGGAAATGTTATGGGAGCCTTTCAAGTCAAGCCTGGGGTTGGCCTTCACTTCTTGGGATGCCTCCAGACCTGGCCTCACAGCAGCCCTGGGGCAGCCTAAATTGAAGGGTATGATCTGGTAGTACAATGAAGGAGTCCCGATGCTGGACCTGCACACGCTTTCTGGTCTTGTTAGGCTCTCTTGGTCACCCAGAGGGAATTTGCAAAAGGCTGCTGAGTGAAGCGAGGACCTCCCAGTGGTAACTTAGCTATTGTCACCTAAGCACATGAGTGACAGACTAGGCTTTCCCACCACAATGTGTTCCGAATTCTAAGCCTTTGCCTCTTTCATTTCCCAGCTTTAAATTTAAGTTAGTCTTAACTCTTCAAAAATCAGCCAATAAAAGGGGGCTAATCAATTTTTAACAGCACACAGAAGGGCAACAGGAATGGTTTGAATTTGTTGCTCTCAAAATTAAAGTCATTGTAAAAATATTATCGTGGGTGCTAGAGAAAGTATATTTTACAATATTGGTAATTACCAAACTTTATTTGGCCACAGAGCACCCATATGAAAATCTTCCGAATAACTGAAATCAACCTTTCTTTGTCGAAATAACAGTTTTCTATTTTTATTGCCCTCGGCCTCAAACGTGACAATACCCTTGTGTCCTACACACAAACAAGTCCCACCCCTCCGAAAGAAAAAAATCCTAACACGAACTAGGACAAAGTAGGCTTCATCTGTAAATATAAATAACCACTACAAAAAAAAAAAAAAAAAGCCCACAGATCTAAAGTCAAGCAACTCTGAATAATAAAAGCTTAAAGGACCTTCGAATGAACATTTTTCTATATAGTAACAGATTAGTTTATTACATGCTGTCTTTGTCTTAAATCTTTACAGAAGGAAATGCCACATTCCACAGTGCTGATTCCTGCCACCAGCTGGGGCGTGTGATTCCAAACATGGTTCCCGGAGCCCCAGGCTCTCACTGCCGGGCGCACACAGTTGATGCCGAGGGTGGTGTGACTAATTTACGACACTTTACAACTAAAGTAGAAATTAGTTACACCTTCAGTTAGACTAACATAATGGAAAAAAGGCTTAAGAGAAAATAGCACTGCATGAATCCTAAGGATTAAATTTGTAAAAACTTTTAGTTCCTGAAAATTTTAAATATGGCAGTAGAGGGAACAGGCAAGTCACCCTTCCCTTAGATTCAACCATTTATCAGCATACGGCCGTGTCTATATTCTATGCTCTAATAAAATACAGATGTAATTTTATGCGACAGGATGAGGTTGTGACGTCTACTGAAAGGCAGCAGAATATTTTCTAGTGCTATTTTCCTATTACATCTGTGACTAAAAGTTTAAAGCTTTTTTTTTTTTTGATAAGAGTGGTTGATACCTTTGGATGTAGTTCACGAAAAAGTGCACAGTTTCTATAGCAATGATAACAACGATGATCGTATTGGTACCTAATACTTCTGTGTATTAGAAAGGAAGCACCTTAGTGGGGGCCCCTGGGTGGCTCAGTCAGTTAAGCGTCTGACTCTTGATTTTGGCTCGGATCATGATCTCAGGGCCATGAGATCGAGCCCCACATTGGGCACCGTGCTCAGCAGGGAATCTGCTTCTCTTCCTCTCCCTTTCTCTCTGCCCCTCCCCTCTCCTTAAAAAAAAAGTACACAGTGGGAGTCATCCCTCTTATCTTCACGGTAACACTCCTGGTAGGTACTATTATTCTTCTCATTTTACATTTGAGGAAACCGAGGTACAGAGAGGTACACCCAGGATCAGAAAGCTACATAGATCAAGGCTGGGACTTGATTTACTGCAGTATAATTCTAGTGTTAATACTCTTAACCTTTACGCGACTACACAGAAATGACAGACTAAAATTGGTGGAAGGAAATGAAGGAGGCAGCTCTATCAGATAGGAACGTGTGATGCCTTATGTGGGTTTATTCTTTTTCCAAGATACACACCTTCACTAATTCCATGACAAGATACAGTTCCGTTGGCACATCCATCTCTTCGATCAGAAGAACAATATTGGGATGCTTCACTCTTCTTAAAATAGACACCTCGTTCTGGATCATATGCTCCTGTTCAAGGGAAAAGTCGCCTTTGTCAATATGCACATCAAAACATACGAGACGCTAACGCCAATGAGTGAAAGGATACTGAGGATCAAAGGAGAGACTGTTTTGGTAAAATATAATGAGTGTATCTTAGATTCTGATACTCAGATAGCCTAGAACTGCCAAAAGATGTTGAAGGTCCTCAGCTGATGCTTGCAACCTATCAGGATAACTATAATCGCAGAGAGAAGAATGGAATGAGAATTAGATCACAAAAGTAAATGAAAGTAAACAAGCAAACAATGATAAGGAACAGAAATAACACACAATCATTCCAATTAACTTTTCTTCCAAGAACATTTATGAAGTTATATTCCAATAAATATATAACATTCTATTCCACCAAAATGCAACTCCGGGGGTGAACTTATGTTTATTTGGGAAATGATCTATGTGTTTCTACCTCCCCCACCCCCACAACACTGTATTTTCATAACAATAAGCCTTATACATACTTTGCCTCGACATTTGCTTTTCTTGATAATTTTCAGAGCGTACTCCCTAGCGGTTGACCTGCAAAGAGAAAGTTATTTGTAAAAAATAAACTTAATTTCAAATCTGTTGAGTCATTTTGTTAAGGATTAATTTCTTACCCCCTAGACCTTGTATCAAACTGGTGTAAATATTTTGTAAAAGACTTTTTCCTTTCTTCAAAGAAATATGTAGACTTTAAGGGGCTGACCAAGTGTAAAGACAACAACTATGCTAGCATAGAAACCTCTTGAGCTGTTTTTTTTTAAAGATTTTCGTTATTTATTTGTGAGAGAGAGAGGGTGCACAAGCAGGGGGAGTGGCAGAGAGAGAAGCAGACTCCCCGCTGAGCAAGGAGCCTGATAGGGACTCAATCCCAGGACCCTGGGATCATGACCTGAGCCAAAGGCAGACGCGGAACCGCCTGAGCCACCCAGGTGTCCCATCCTGAGCTGTTTAATGTTACCATACTTGTAATAAAGCCACCACTACTGGGGCGCCTGGGTGGCTCAGCCCATTAAGCGTTCTAACTCTAAAAAAAAAAAAAGAAAAAAAGAAATAAAGAAAAGCATTCTGATTCTTGATTTTGGCTCAGGTCATGATCTCAGGGTCCTGGGATGGAACCTCATGTCAGGCTCCGCTCAGTGGGGAGTCTGCTTCGGGATTCTCTCTCTCCTTCTCCCTCTGGCCCTCCCCACCGCACGCTCTCTCTCTCTCTCTCTCTCTCTCAAATAAATCAATCTTTAAAAAAACTCCAAAAAACAGGACTCTTGAGTTCTTGAGGACTGCTGCATACATGGCCCAGCCAACATTGCCCTTCCTCTGTGACGGGTGTGGGAGGGAGGATTTAGTCATACAGTTACCTTTAAATAGCTTCCTAACTTGTGTTAACATTTCTAAGATACTGTAGTGCCAAAAAGGACAGCTCGATTGTGGAAGGATGAATACTTAATAATCATAAGAAACCCGCTATTTTACAAGCATCTCCATTTCATTTCCAGTAGGAAGCCAAAACAGCTTAGCTTTTTAGCCATCGATAAAAATCAACTTTAGGGATATGAATGAATACAGTGGGAGTGGGGTTAAGAACAAAAGTTTAAAACAGTGTTTTAAAATCTTCAGTATGGAGAATCAAAGGGGGGATTTCCTAGCTACGTGTTTAGAGCAAGAGTGATTTGCCCATAAATTAAGAGGCCAGATATTAGCAGTGTGTCTCAAAGGCATTTTAAACACCCTTCACGTCATTTGCTAAAACTGCTTCTCCCGCTAGACTTCCAGGCCCCTGCGTGGCTAAATGGGAGAGTGAAGTTAGGCACATGCAAGGGGATTCCTCCCAACATAGAAGGACCACAGGGTCCCTTTAAGTAGTGTCTTCTTAAGAGGCTTCTAAAGAGTTTGTTTGAAAATTTGAAAACCCTTAATCAAGAGGAAAACTAAACACTGAAGAATTTCTGGATTCTGCTTTTCACGAATCACTAAAAAACTAAAATAAAACAAATTTGAGATTCCAATCTGTAACCCCTTTCCTATCTGGTTTAAAACGTTTCATGTGATGACAGAGAAAACTTGGCTATTGGCCTGAGTGCTGTGACAAAAGTTAGTGATCCCAGGAGGGCCCAAGGAGCTGGGATAGAGGTGACACTCCAATCTGTGTCTCCACAAAGGGGACGGATGACGGGACAGTGTTGGTGAGAAGAGAGGAGATTTCTTCGATTTGTCATTCTCCATGTTGCCATTTGATCCTCTTGTTTCCCTGGAATAAGTAACATTGTGGGGCTCAAAGCAAAGGGCTGGTGTGGGATCGTGAAGACGGAGTCCCCCCGAGACCCAGAGGGGCAAGGAGCAGACTCTCCAAGGAGCAAGTGGGTGTGTTGGCTGCCAGGACCCCAGGCAAACTAGGTTGTGTCCTGAGCCTCTAGCTGAAGGGAAAATTTGAGCAAGCCTGGCTGCAGTGGCCTCAGGGCTTACTAGGAAAAGGGACTTCATGGGTTCTATACCCAGAACCTTACATAATAGGACTCAACACTCAGATTGACCCGTGTTTTATCTCAGACAGTGAGCCTTGTAGAGGACCACCAAAATTAATGCTGCAAGTTTTCTTTCTTGATTCCTTGAGGGCAGAACTATAAAGGCATAATATAATCCTTAATTACTGGAAGTATATGTTTATAGGAACGCAGCTGAGTCTGGAAAATAAGCCTGAGAACAGGTGTTAGTACTACATGTACACCATAAGAATAAGAATTGAACTTCTTGCTTTAAGTTGGTAAGTGGAAACACTTGGCAAGAAATAAAACCTTAAGCAAAACATTTGCCTTCCTGCATACCTTAATTCCGAGGATCGCTGTGCCCATGTAATTATTCAGCGAGAGGTTACGAGCTTGGCTCTTTGGTGGCTACAGAGGTGAGTAAAAGCCGGGCATTTTAGACACAGGTAAGCAAAACCTGGTCCTTGTCCCCACGGAGTCTACTGCTTGTTGTGGTGAGAACACTTAATACAGGGATTGATGGTGAAACTATAGGCCATTTGCTTGTTTGTTCCTGAAATGACATTCTTGACCTTGCACAGAATCTCGGAGCCTTGAATGCCTGGCAAAGGCAGCAGCAGCAGGACAAATTTTGTTTGCTTTTTTCCCTCCTATATGGGAATTCAATTTGTAAGGTCCCCTTCCTATTAAGGTTGACCCAAGGTTAGAGGCTGAACTATTAAGAAAGAAATTCCCAAATTTTACAAATTTGAACTAAATCCAATTTATAATGTTTGTGCTAAAAAAAAAAAAAAAAGCAATGGTTTGGAGAAAACTGTCTTGTTTAAACTTAGGGATTCTCAGCCCAGGGCCAACCTGCTCCCCACTCTCCTCCCTCTCCCTGGGATGGGGGCAGCAGAACACTTATCGATTGGGACGCTCTGGACTAACGTGCTTTTTGTTGATGCTGTTATGGGGGGTTTGCTAGGTTTTCAAGGTACTAAAAAAATCTATGTGGAAAAGGAAAAACAGCTTCCCAGGCATTGCCATCGGAGCATTTGATGAATTTCACGGCAATCCTTCCACATTGGGTTAGGTTCTCACGCAGAGGGACTCGTCCCTCTCTGTAGCCCGGGATGAGTCCAGGGTAGGCCTGAACTCGCAGGGGCTCCAAGCACTTGGCTGAGCTGTGGAGGTGCCGGAGGATGGTGGCAGTGAGGACCCCCTGGCCCCCAACAAAGAGGGGTTGGTAAACACCACCCTTTGTTTGCTACGTAATCATAATACAGCCCATCCCAGCCTCCTCCTAAGCGGGTAATTGTGCAGAGCAGAGAACTGAGGCATCCCAGACTGTCTCCTCAGACATCTCTGGAATAGAGTTTGATTTTGAATTTGAGCGCAAGCCGGGTGCCAGGGCATCCTCAGGAAGACAAGGAGGACGAGCCCTGCCAGCCAGTGGAGAAACAGCTCAGCTTTACCCTGACTCATCCTCCAAACGGCACATCGGGAGGAAATGCCTTCAAACTACAGGTACAAGGTTCTGGAGGTTCTTGAAAACTCTGAAGGCTTTCTAGGTAGATGCAACCCGGGTTTGTGGCCCTGAAGTCTCAGCCCGTTCGGATGTTCGGATGGGTTTGAGCCCATCTACACTCACTGCTCAAGCCAGCGGTTTCCTTGAGCAGTTCCTCGGGTTTATAGGGGAGGGAGGGAGAGAGGGAATCAGGAGCAGCTAGAATTTTAATACAATTCTGCTGCATGCATTGCTAAAAAATGCAGTGCTGAAAAACTGTGCAGGTGGAGGGGAGGGCCAAGAGCCAGAGAAGACACTGTCACTGCTCCCGAGGGCGCTGCTGGTACCCTTGGCTTGTATACTAATTAGTCCCTAAAAGCCAGGAAAGCAAAGAAGAAAGGCGCCTCACTGCGAGCCCTCTACTCATGCTCTGACCCTTCGCTAGTGCTCTTCAGCCCTCTGAGTTTTCTTTGGGGCCCCAAGTAGTCTATAGAACAGCTTCGGAATAGAGCAAGTCTCAGTTCACCCCCTTCCTTTACATGTCCAAGGGGCTCCTGAGGCCGCCGGAGAAATTGCTACTGGGGAACAGGCAGAAATCGAAATGGGCCCAGCAGCCACTACCAAAGAATATGCTAGGACGGGACCATGGAAGGAAAGGCCTACACAACCCTATTATTGCGTCCATTGTAGTAGGAAGACCTTCCCTGGGACGGCATCTTCTTAAGAGAGGAGGGACAGTCTTGCTCTTGTTAAGACATATGCATCCTTCGAAATATGGCACAATGTACCCTCAAGCAGCGTGTGCCATTCACGGCATGCTTAGCTCGCTTTTATTTTCTTGGACCTCTGGAAAATATTAAAAGAATGTTTCGTGATGCCTCCAGGGAGCGAGGACACATGCCATATGTCCTCATTCAGCAGGAGCGGAATACTAAAACTTTGTGGAGCGATCTGGTGTGTAGACTCGCAAAGTTCACACTGATGAAACCCAACATGGGAACTCATGCAAAATGAACACAGCCCAAACTGGAAAGAAAGACATGAATTCTGGATGGAGACATGAGACATTTTCATTGTGGGAAGAAGACCAGTGACTGTTGGACCTACGCCGCCCTCGTGATCCCTGTGCTAGCGAGGAGAAACAGCACGTGGCGGCCACGCCAGACTCCACAGTGACGCACACTGCAGATCGCCAGATACCCCACGTAGGAAGGGCATGGTGATCTGCTAAAAATGGGATTTTCTGCTACAGTGGAAAAAAAACTTAAGAAGAGTTGAATTTACTATCAGTAAAAGTCTAAATGAAATATAAAATTATATAAACACATACACACACATTTCCATCCATTGCCTTAAGAGTGGCTTTCCTGATTTAATTTCTGTCTTTTTTTTTTTTTTTGTACAGGGACAGATGCGGTGTGTGTGTGTGTGTGTGTGTGTGTGTGTGTGTGACTTTAGATCAACTAAGTTACATTCTCCTGAGAGGCTCTTTGTTGGAGGCAACAGAATGGTCAGAAGTGTGAGTTTTGGACCCAGGCCTTCCTAAGTACCAGCTGGGCCACCCTGGGCATCTAACTTCTTAAGGTGATCTTTGTCTGCTATAAATGGAGACGATACTGATATTATGGGCTCATTATGACAATTACGTGGACTATCCTAAGGGCCTCGTATATAGTTGATGCTCAATAAACAGCGGCTGTTCCTGTTTGGGGAGGTGTGAGGCCTAGGAAAGCAAAGGAGAACTTTCTGCATTTGGCAATGAGGCCACAAATGGTCAAACTCTGGTGGCAGTGGGGTGACCGAGGGACAGAGAGGAGAAAGGGTGGCCTCACGGTAACTCCTAAGGGGTTTTTCACACTACTGTTGCCATGCCCGTCGCTCACAAAGACTGGCTGTTGTGGTGGCTTGCTGGCACTGGTGGGACTATCCTGGCCCAGCTACAATGCCGGAGGGAGCAGAGTTTGAGATTTACCGCCCGAGGGTATCTAAGGCTCTGAGACCTCAGTCAAGGAGGCATCTTCCTAAGAGTGGCAAAGGGGGCAGGGGAGCAAATCAGTGGACACCGGCCAAACTCAGGACCCTGGTGATGCCCGAGGCCCTGTCGGCTTCCAGCTCTAACGTGGCATAAATCTGTGCTTCCAAATCAAAGCTCTTGGAGAAGAACAAGTTCTGGATCTTGTGAGGCTAAAGCTTCTAGTCTGAGGCGTCCTCTCTGAGTGGTAGAGCAGAGCAAAGGAACATGATTCCCACACAGTGCCGACTGGGAGGCGCCCAGCCTCCCCGGGGGGCAGAGAAAAGTGGCAGGGGAGCCAGCAGTGAAATCTTCCTCGAGGAACGAAGTGGGTTCCCCCTGACTTTTCAACGCTCTGCTCACCAGCTCTGAGCAGGAGCTGCTGGCCGACCAGGTCCCTGTCGAGCAAGAAGCTGCTCCAGAGAGCACTGGGCTGAGGGTTTGAGGCTACCTTAATCTGGGCTGTGACTTTATTAGTTGTCACTTCATCTAGTAGCCACCGGCCACTGTCCTTGATTAGGTATCAAGATCCCAGGGATAAACCTTTTGCTCCAAGCCTCTTGGCTTGGGCCCCCAAGAGTACCAAGCTCATTCATTTTAAAACATTTTAATGTATTAAACACCATTTTTGTTGGAATCAGTACCTACTCATTTTAAACTTTTCAAGGTTATTATATTTAATTTGAGGATAGTTGGTACGTTAGAATACACTGCATACAAGAATGTTCTGACCTCTACAAAATGTCTCAGAAGAGCGTCGAAAAAAACCGTTCAATATGGTTTTTTTTAACACAATAAAAGGGCTCACCTGAAAGATCTGGCAAAGTTTTGCTGAGTACATTAAAAAGGAAAAATCAAAGTCCCTAATTTATAGATTGTCTCAGGAATCACTACATTTTTCAAATCTGTTGTTAGACGGGCTTTTCCTTCTTTAAAAAAATTTTTTTTTCTTTTTACATCTGGAGTGGAGACGTTAACCTATTCCATATGTGCCACAGACGGCAAATAAAGACACGATCTTGGAAAACATAATGCCAAATGTTTCCTTTAAAGTGCGATGCAAATGATATCCTTCTCACCTTTCTACACATTCCTTGACAACAGCAAAATTTCCATCCCCTATTGTCCTTCCGACTTTATATCGTTCTGTTATTGTGGCTGGGATCTGGAAGCCTTCCTCCGACACTTCTGAAAGAATCATTAGTACATTTTTATTGGCAGACAAGGGAACGCAGATGTGGCACCAGAGAGACATTTAGGAGGATCATCTAATAGAAGGGAACTGATTCAGAATCGATATGGCACTTTCCGTACAGTGAGGCAAGCCCTCCCCTCCCCCCGCTGACACTGTATACACTCAACAGTTTTTACCAAGACGAATGATAAACTGAAAGGAAACGTAAGACGTATGGGGTCCACTTCCACCGATGGGAGGGCCACCGACACTTTCTGTGGCCGTGGGGACTCCAGGGAGGAAGTTTCACTCTTCGTGTTTCATGCCAATTTGATCCATAGTGTTTACGGAATACCCACTGTCTATAGACAAATGACATTCCTACGTATGGCTCAGGAGCAACAATGGAGCTTACAGGGGACTCTGGGCTGCTTGACATTGTACAAGCATGAAGCATGCCTGCTGTTTGGACATTTAGCTTTACTGCATCCTGAAATGGAGATCTCCGTAAAATTCCCTACGAACTAAGCCCTGATGCCCCCCCCGCCCCGTATCAATGAGCAGATTTTAGACAAATGTTCTCACCAGCAACCTGCATAACAGATGTCGAGTTAAAATTGCAATATTTATTATGTCTGTGAACAGAACAGTTTTGTAGTTTCAATTATGTTAGTGCCACTAACACAACACATTTTCCCCCTTAAAATGCATTTTGAAATATTTTACAAATGCCTAATAATGCTTTAAATATCTAAGGCCATAAAACTAAATAAGCCACACTTAGGTCACATAAATATACTGGATAACCTTTAACATCTTTGGGGTGTAAAAAGCCTTTTATAGCTGGGCTCTAAAATTTACATGCTTTAAAGTTATAAATCCTCACTCTGCCTCAGGCAACCTGAATACAAAATGTGATGGAAACCTAGTGTGCTTTCTAAATGTGCTCCCATTCTGACCTTTAATCATAAACTGAGACTAAACATTTCTTCTCAAAATAAAATTAAAACCTTAGGTGGTGCCTAGGCTTTCTTGGTGATTTCTGTGTTCTCCATTAGCCTGCAACGCTGGGGAACGACAAATGGAAATTCACAATTATCACACATCTGCTTTAGGACCCTTATGCTGTGATCATGCTTAAGCCGCACCACTCTGGAGTCTAGGGTGGATGGAATTTCTGGAAAGGGTTGTACAAGCGCAGGACATTTGCTGCTGCTACTTTTACCCTTGGCATCTGTGTGGCCTCTTTACCTCCTTATAGGTGACATTTTAGTCTTAACCCACTAGAAGCTATCACAGTGGTCTCCGGAATAAAGGGAGAGCTTCAGCCAATTAACACGCCCTCCCTAATCCCCACCATCTCACACCCGAAGAAGCCAATAATTTCGCCTCTGTTTGAAAGTCCTAGCTGGGGGATTTTTGTCTACTCCATGGGAATTAGAGGAGATCGTTGGAGAAGTTTCAAATCTACTGCAAAGCACCCGAATTTATAAAACATCTCTCAGATGACACAGTCTTAAGGCTCTTTACTACACGGATAATAAAAATAACCACGCTTGGCTGTCAGAAGCAAGGCTGACTCCAGAAGGGAAATGGAAGGAGGCACTTCATCCTTCCTTCCGCTGGGAGCATCACTGAGGCACTCATCTGGAGCACACGCTTGGGATTTTTTTGTTTTGTATTTTTTCCTATTGATAAAATGTATCCTTTAGGCTTTTGGCTAAGAAGGCTGTGCCGAAGTCTTAGCCAAGGACCATTTCGTTTCATTAGGTAAATACAACACAGCAGAACAAAAGAGACTTCTAGATGGCTGAATTTCATACTTCTGGAAATACAAAAAAAAAAAAAAATCTGATACTGCACGGTAGTCAGGAAATAATTCATGTGCAAATCACTTATCTCACTTGACATAATAAAAGGTACTTTTTTGCAAAATTAAATCCTATCACTTCAAACAAATAAAGGATGCTGATTCTGTAACAGTGGCTTGACCATATCAGTCTTATACTTTTCTAAATACTTTCTCATAATTGATTTGAGCCTGAAAATGACCCCCAGGGAGGAAACAGGCAAATATTACAATCTT
Source organism: Ursus maritimus (assembly GCF_017311325.1). Classification (NCBI taxonomy): domain Eukaryota; kingdom Metazoa; phylum Chordata; class Mammalia; order Carnivora; family Ursidae; genus Ursus; species Ursus maritimus. The sequence goes on from NW_024423344.1 coordinate 15,415,514, forward strand.
ATACAATTTTATAGAAGAGGAACTAAGAATTAGAGAGCTGAAGAGGCTTATCCAAAACAGACCAGTGAGGGGTGCCTGGTGGCTCAGTCGGTTAAGTATCCAACTCTTGATTTCAGCTCAGGTCATGATCTCAGGGTCCCGAGGTCGAACCCTGTGTCAGGCTCCATACTGGGGGTAGAACCTGCTTAAGATTCCCTCCCCCTTCTCCCCCTCAACACCACCCTCCCCCTCAAAAAAAATTTGAAAAAAAAAAACCAACAATATAAAACCAAAAACAAAACAATCCAGTGAGTAAGTGAAAAAGTCAATTCCAGAATCCAGGTCATTTGACCACCTCACAGAGAAATTCTAAAATGAACTAGTTTAAGATACAAAGAATATTTTTGCAATTGCCATCAAGCAATTCTTTTCGTAAAGCTGTATTTTCATATAGTGAGTTCACTTTCGTGAAAGTACCTCTGTAGGGCTGTTAACAGTCAGTCAAGAGAGTAAGTTATCTTTAATGTACTGAAAATGAACAGAATTTGGAAAAAACAAAGGCAGCAATTACTTTCTTTTGTTTTCAAAGTAGGCAATAGCTGGCCTTCTCAGCCTCCTGATGCCCTCCAAGGATGTGACATATCTCCACATGAGGCTAATTCCCTCTTCCTGTTCCCAGAGAGTAGATATGATCCCCGGGGGAAACCATATGCAATCTTATTCCTACGAGCTGCTTTAGGTTTCTATGTCATAATGCTTGAGAAGTTACAGTTTCCTGAAGTAAATTTAGCCAAACCATCCCCTGTCCCCTGGAAGCCTTCTCCTCAGACACCACGTCCCAAGCTCACCACCTTCTCCAGGTCCATCGTTCTCATCCATTGAGCTGCAGACTTTGGTGGATGCGAGGGAAGTAGAGGAGCCTCCGTGCTGGGAGCTCTGGAAGGGAACAGAAACAGGGAATAAAGCCCTCGGTGAGAGCGCCCGTCTGCAGGGGCTATGCCCAGCCCAGAATCTTGGGGGGTAACTGCACCCATCACCAGGGAGGGTTTGGTCTTAACCCTCCAAAGAGGAGGTTCTTAGTCTATTCAATTAGATTCCCTCTCTTTCCCGCCCTATTAACCAATACTAGATGGTTTAGCTGTCAGGGTAGTCATTCTAAATTTGGATGTTCCACGACTGTTTAGTCCTTCTTCTCAAAATCAGCATCCCTTAGCTCACTGTTTAGGTTTGTCAGATGTTAAGCACCTCACCTCACTTTTCCACAGTCTATCTGCAAACAGGTCTCAAATATGGTGCCACTCTGATCTCATCCCAAATTTTTTCTATTCTTATCACGGGAAAAAAAAAATTCTCTTCAGTTTGTTTTATGGACTATCCTAAAAGAAAAACATTAAGGCTTACCACATTCTTGGAGAAGGGTTAAAGAGTGGGTTAATTCCACTTGAGCTCAAGACATAAGCACTAAGCAGGTTACCAATATGTTAAATATTACAAAATAAGTCTGAGGCAAGGACAGGAATTAAAGCCTAAGCCTGGTGATTCCCTTGTATTTTTGGTGTGTTTTGACCCAAGACCAATGAGAGCAGACAGGATAAGGACTAGATGACAAAGTCCAGAGGATGAAACAATACCAAATATTTAGTACTGTGATTAGCTATGGGGCAGTACTTTAACAATGAACCTTTCCATCTCTGCTTCTATTCCTTGAGAACACAATTTGCATATTTCAATGCTATTTCTAAACAGTGAACACAGCTTGTCCTAAAAGATCTTCCTTCTGTTTCCCTGGGTTTATCCACTTGGTTGGCCTGATGGGAGCAGGAGGCGGTGAGGGGGCAGCATTGGCTCATGGTGCTGGCTGTCTGTGGAGCAGAGAGAAGGGAAAGAGCATCTGTAGTTGAATTAATAATGAAGAGGTGGCGAGAAGCAAAGTTGACCTAGTTTTCCTCTGCTTACCTGTTTCCCTTCAACCTCCTCCCCATTCCATCCAGCCTTAACTGTACACAACGTAGGAAGAGAAAGTTTTGTATAATTTCTTTACTCCCAACAGTCTCTTGCACAGAAAAAAGCAAATATTTTTAGTTTTCACCAAAAAGATGAATATCATTCGGAAAATGTTACTTAAATCATTGCAGGGCCATTTGAATCCACTGCCTGTCTTCCTGGGTGTGTCTAAGATACGCGTGTTGCATGAGTTCATCTAAGCTGACTGTGACATTGGGGTGAAAGTTAAATTCACAGCAGGGACGCATCTGCTTCCTTACAGGACATCCTACGAGTTTTGTGGTTACTCTAGTCCACCCCTGAATGCCACCCAGTTTGTGTGCTGTGTCCTTTATTTTCCCATATCGTAAGAATCCGCCACCAATCAGTCTGGTGACTTGAGTGGTTTTTTTCATCCTTTCTCACCCTGCCTCCCTTTGTGATGAGCACCACGCATTTACCCTCTCTCAGGCTAGAAAGAGGGATTCCAATTATGACCTTGAGACAGTTTTCTCTTGGAGTGACACTGACTATGTGGTCATAACCAACTCTGTCAAAGGTACTGTAAATGTAGGAGCTTCTAAGTCATGCTCTGCTGACTTTTATGAATGTCTGTTTGTGAAAACCTTGTGTTTGTAATATTGGAACACAAGGCTTAGACAAGGCAGATTGATGATGTCGATGTCTGGAGAAAATAAACATTAACATTACCACATTTGAGGGAAAGGTGTGTGTTTTCCAGAAAGTGAGATCTTTCATCCCCTGTGTGATTGCTTTTGCTGTAGACATAATATTGTTCCAAGCAGAAAAGCAGTAAGTAAATGTCTAAAATGTAGACCTTCTCTTCTTCTGGGCTTTCTGATCCTTGAATTTCTTCCAGCAGCATCACAAGTGGTGTTTAATAATGTAGACACATTGTGGTTTGGGGTGGCAGGTGCTGTCTTGTCATATGGTGTTTTAAATTTTAGAATACAGAGACACCCTCTTTCATCAAGCACTTGAATTGATAGACTAGTAGCGTGTTTCCTAGCAAAGATGTCCACAGTAAAGTACTCAATTCCAAAAGCTTGTTCTTTTAGTAAGAACATCAGATACTCAGACTAGAACTCTGACCCAAAGTATATGAAAACATCTTTTAAATTCTAATATTCAATCAACTTACTGGATATTATTCACTAAAGTGCCTTATCAACTAACAAATTGCATTTTCAACAATTTCAACAATTGCCGCCAAGCGTCTGGTGCCCTGAATGCTTGCCACAATACCAGCTGTGTTTTGTCTGCCTTATGGACAAAAACCCCTCAAGGTTTTTAGACTCTGGTTTAAAAAAAAAAAAAAAGTAGAATTAACACAAGTTTGCTCATGGTTAGAATTGCTTATTTTCAACTTTAGGTTTGAAAATGTACCCGCGACTAATTTCAAATATCATGCGGACAGTTACAGACCATTTTAAGAGAAACAATTATTTCCTTACAAATAGAGAACACAGAGTGGGAAGTTGTCATTTTGTTTATTATGCTCAGATAGAGTAAAACAAATGTATTAGATTCCTAATGGTGTTATCTCTTCTTTTTCCCAAAGAGGTAAGAGAGTTTACATTATACACTTTCCCAAGACAATGATTATTCATGGATTCAAAGATTTCAGGGATTAGAGTAGACTTTAAATATTACCTTTCCACCTTACTTCCATCCGGAGGCCAAATTCCCACTACAGAAACCTCAGCCATTTAGTCAAATGGCCTCTGTCCGACCACCTCCACTACTGGACACATCATTTCCTGAGGCGGCCCCTTAATTGTTCATATGAGATAAAGAAAGTTTTTCCTTATGTTGAAATGATGTCCTACATTCTCCACGTATTGGTCTTAGTCTCACCTCTGGAGCTACCCAGTTCTCGTCTAATCCATTTTTCGTATGACAGTGCTGCAGGAATTTGAAATAGCTACTGGACCTCTTCAGTATCTTCTCTTTTTCAATTTGGACATTCCCAGTTTTTTCTTTTTTTTTTTTATTGTTCATCATATAATAGGGCTCCATGACCCTTTCACCATCCCGTGGATACACTTCAGTTCTCAATATCTCTTGTAATGCTAGGGCTCAAAAGAAATGTAATATCGTAGGTGTACCCTGACCGGCACGGAGCAGAGGACAGAGCTTCTCCTTTGTGAATGTAATACTAATGCACTTTAAGATCACATGGGCCTAGTGACAGATAGTACCGTAACTTTGGAGCCTAACACTGAGCTCATTGTTATGTCAGGTCTCCCTAGTTTGTATTTGGGAGTTTGGTGTTTTGGATCAAGTCTAAGACTTCCTATTTATTCATGTTAAATGTCATATTTATTACATTGATATCCTTGCAGACTGTTATTTTTTTCAATTCTGATTTTGTCATCTAACATTTTGTCCTCTCTCCCCGTTGAGGTGATCCAGTAATCAACATGGCTCTTTGTGTATGCTAGTTACTAATCCTAACTATACTCATTTAGATAGTGCTGGAACACTCTGATTACTGTCCATAAGTCTGATTGAAGGACTTGGAAAACAGTAAAGGGAAAATGTGTAAATTCTTGCTCTTTAAAAATTAACCCAAAGAAATTAATCAGCCTTTATTTATGACCAACAGAAGCTGCACAGCCCGCTTGTATTTTTTGCATGCTTACAAGTGAAATCGGTTTGCTTATTTGGTTTTTCTGAACAGATAAACCATTTTATAATATACACAATGATAAGATTTTGTGTTTGCTTCAGTTTGCTAATTCTAAGGCATCTGGGTGTGTATAGTACAGAACATAGAGTTATTTTAGAATTTAATGCAACTAGTTGCTCTAAGAGACATTGTGACATTTGAAATGTTATCACCTCTAAGCAGATTTAATGGGAACCAGGTGGGCAGGCTGCTGGCACCTGGATGCTTTTATGACACACCTTCATAAAAGTACTGCCCTAAGTAAGAACACATCCTAAGTGTAGCTATTTAGCTTGGGATCATATAACAGATGGAGAACGTACCACACTTTTTGAAGTAAGTGAGAAAGCTGACATAACAGCTCTAACCACATTTTACCAAGATGTATCTGGTGACTATGTAGTTAAAAACAGTTCATTTTAAATATAATGGTACTAGTTACCCCTGCCATTTGTATTAACGGTGTCACTCAACTGAGGACTACACTGACCCAAGTTTTCAAAAACATCCAATTAACCCAACTGATATACTCGAGGTAGACAAATCTCACCAGATAACTTAAGCTGTGACTGGGTAATCATATCGCTCCCACTTCACATTCTGCCCTGGCACACAATTATCACTTTGCTAATGGATATTTGAAAAATTGTAAAAAAAAAAAAAAAAAAGAACTTAAAAATCAAGTGGATCAACTGCAGAAAAGAAACACAACCAGTAAATATTTAACAGACTCAAACTACTGTCTCGGTGATCTTGACTTGAGGTCTACAGAATCTCTAAAGATGACCTCCTTAAATAAAAAAAATTAAATCATACTCTTGGTGCTGAAAGCTTGAAACCTGAGGATTCTGTGTGTGTAAAAAAAACCCCCAAACCACACATTCATTTGCTTTCCAAGTGTGTATAGAACAATCATAAGCTGGTGACATCAATCTGTAAGAACTAATAAGGTTCTATTATGTGAAATCAAGCGAAGGGAATTCCTTTTTCCAAATTCTTCTGTCTGCATTCTTCATAGCACGTTCAGCCCAAATAGACTTTGTGGTACAGGTAGTCATGTGCATAACAAGAATCAATATCGAAAAATGAACATTTGTCATAAAGATTTGGTCAAAGTTTTTAAAGGACCGGAGAACAGTTATTCATGAAATTGGTTTACTCAGAGGAGGGAAAAATGACAATGGGAATACTGGCATTAAATCGATGTTAGTGAAGCCACCCACTGGAGCCAAGATTTCAAAAATTAATGTATTTAGTTACAACTTTGTTTTGTCAGGCAGCCCTCTTGCGTCTTGAATCCAGTCTCTATACTCACTTAGGCCAAGATCTATAAATTCAAAATCTGAACCATTTGTCCTGAAAAGACTCTTGTGTCGGGCGGAGAGGGGGGCAGATAGGGACACAATGTCTCCTCTTAGGAGTTACTCTTTATGAAATCATAGTTTGGAAGGGGACCAGAAAGTCATCTAGTTTATCACCTCTTGATAAAATAATTCCCTCTATGATTTACTCCTCCAATGAGACTCCTAGTTTGTGATGAAGGGAACTCATGACTCTTCCAGGCACCTGCTATACTTTATTTTTAAACTCTATTATATTAAGAAAGCATAAACACAATTTGGAATTTTAAAAATTTGTAAACATTCCTTCCGATTGTACCATTATTGCTTTGGGCACTGGTTACATTTAGGCTATCATGGAAATAATAAAGAGAACCAACTAAAGTAAACTGTAATTTTAAGGTTAAAATGAACCTACCAAAAATGTTAGGTTTGAAACTAGAATTTTGGACTTCTATAATAATTTTAATATGAACCATTTTTCTAACAAAGCCAGGAGAATTTTCTATATTCCCTTAAGCCACATTATGAATGAAATAAAGTATGGAGTTTTGTTCTAGATTGAAGTTGGGTAATTAAATATTTTATTATCATCACTATTTATTTTATTATATATTTATTTTATATATTTATTCAGTGGTTTTAAAATAACTTGTATACACACCCATGTATATGTATCTACATGATCATTCCCTCTACCTTACAATTAGATGACCTTAAGAAACATACCTTCAACCCCAGGAGACAGTTAGTATGTCTAAAAAATGCATGTCGATTTTTTTTTTCAATCAGTTGACCATTTGTCTGACAAATTCACCCTTAAGACAACCCTGAGAGGAAAAGCGTATTAATGATTTTAATATAAGCAGCTGAAACAGAATTCTTCATCAGATAGTCTTACTTTGTTGTATTGCCAGTATTTTATACTTTAGATGGCATGGGATGGCATTCGGCAGTATCTCAAGTATCAATTCGCTGACGCGGATTACATCACAAGCAGGTCATAACCCTCGTTACAAAAGCAACCGGAAGTAACCGTTAGCCCTCACAGTCATTTCAGTGTCCATGTCTACTTAGAAGTTTTCTGAAAGAAACTCACTGAACAACATAGGTGGTTTTTCCTGTTTATTACATAGTTATTCTAAGGTGGTAAGTGTCACAAAGTTAACTTTGAGGGAAATAACATGGTCCAGTGGGAAATACAAGCTATAACATTTTACAATGAAACCACAACACAAAGTGATGGAACTTTCAAAACTGGGTAGTTCACTGAAACATCTCATCATTTAGCTCTATAAAACTCTGCGGATGGCCTCAGTCGATGGATTTTTAAAATATAGTGTTGTTTAAAACATTTTAACACCAAACGCTCTTTTTAAGAGAATACATCCAAGCAACTCAAACTGTATGCAGAAAGCATGTCGACCTCTTTGTAAAAATTTCATCCAAATTTACAACATCCATAGTGTATTTGGAAGGAAAAAGTCCTTAAAACAAATAACTCAATTCCTTGCTTGTTGATGAATAGAAACGAAAAAATACACATCGCAAGAAAATTAACTTTCATAGGTCTTTGCCTGTGACCTTTCAGATGCCTACTCTCCTGGCTTCAAAACTTTTTTGTGGCCATATATAATACAAACAGCCATGTATTACATGCACCATGTATACTATCTTGGAATTTACCCATCATCCTTACTAAAATGAACCACATTTTAAAGACACTATATATCATGCACTCTTGAAAATTACAGCTAGGGCCTCAGATTTCCTATCTTTTCCACATGCGTTACAGGCACAAAATTACAAATATTTTTCAGCTGACAGTATAACAAACTGCATCAGGCGATTGGTATATTGAATTCAATATATCTCTAATTTTTACACTACACTCTTGTGGGGATATCGCAAACAAATACAGTTCTCACTCACATGCACAATTAAAGATGCTAGCAAGGCTAATGCAAATATGTATAAATGGGCAAATGTATGCATATAAATTCATTCAACTAACATTTTCAAGTGTGTATATATTTATGTAGATATATACACACATATAGCAAGTATAGGAAGGTTACTACTGAAAATATGTCAACAGTTAGAATAGTGTTTTGAAAGAACATACACAATTGCCTTACAGGTTATCTGGCCTTGTGACCAACTTACTTCAAATCAAACACAGTTTAGATTCTTTTATATTTATGTTTCAGTACAACACTCAACTACTCACAACCCTATAAATCGATATTTCATTTTTTAGTGAATATTGATTGACAATCGATATATGTCACCAATACATACATGTGAGAGAAAACATCAGTGATAGGATTCACCCATTTTGATACCTGAAGGTCAAGACATAATCATATAAACATCAATGTGTGCTTATATTTAATAATTAACACAATACTGGATTTGTTTGAATTTCACATTTTTTGTGTATCTGGATTCCAATTTTTTTGTTTGTTAAATCAGTACGTCTGTTTGGAGCCATTTTGCCTTTACTAGTTTAGCATACTGCTTTTGAACTTAAAAACGCCCCAACTAATACATCACATTTAACAATTTATGACATGAAGGTTTTACATACAATTCCACAAGAGCCAGTAACTCATAAGGCTGTGTCACAAACACCATATTTTACTGTTTACGGTCTATGAACATACACAAATACTTAACGTAAGCACACCCATATACACACTGAGCCCTGAAAATTTACATAGACATCCACACGCCTGTATAGATATATGGCCACATATGAAAAATTGAGCAGTCCAATAGCTCAAATATATGGGATTATTTTTCAAGAATATCTTTCTCTATTTTCATTAAGAAATAAGCTTCCAGGCTTCATTGTTTTTAAATGGGGAACGATAAAACAAAAACAAAAAGCGAGCCCAATCATGTATAGATTTGCAGTGGGTACAACGAAATAGCCCTGTTGGATAACATAGGGAACACGTATCATACATAAATGTTTTTAGAAAGTAATACTTGATTTTTTAATATTTAGATGAGCCAATATAAGAACACAGGGATGTGTACAGATGGGTGGACCTGAAATGTCTTAAAAGCTTCTGATGGTGTAGAACCATTGTGGATTTCCCCCCCGACTTGACTGATCAAGCAAGACAAAGAAGAATAAAGCACAAGGCTTTCGGAACCAGTCCTCTGAGTGCACACCGAGCTTCACACTTGATACGTCATTGGTTTGCATTTCTAAAATGCTGAAAGCAGGGAAATACTTATCCTATCTTTGTCTATGATGTCTAAGAAAAAAAAAAGTGAGTGCAAATGAAGAAGTATCAAACTTTTAACTAGAGCACAATGTCTTCATAGCACATTTAAGGTTTACTGTAAGGACAAAAATGCATGGTTTTTGCTGGACCTCTCTCCTGCTCTGTAGAACAATTTTAAAGTTTAGGGCCCAATTTTTTAAAAAGAATTCTGTACGTAACTAAATCTTAAGTGCCTATAAATCATCAATTTGATTCCACCAATGAACTGAAAACGTCTGGTTTGTTGCTAAGAGGTTTTTTTCTTTTCTTTTTTAATTTCTGTTTTAGTATAATGGAATTACACTCTGTATAGAAAGAGATCTCAAAGTCTATAAATGGTGTGTTGTTTCAATCTCCGAGGGACTTCAGTTTCAAAAAGTAAATGATATATATTGCCTCTGAACAGTCCTTTAATAAAAGTCATATGTTCAAAAGATTAAATGCTGTGCAACAGCATTTCCTTTGGAACTGCCTGAATGGAAAGCTGGCCATGATACCTATCGGCAATTAGTACAAGCACAGTTTCTTGTCGCTTGTACTAGCCATGGGCTTCGTATCAAAGCCATGGGCTTCGTATCAGTTGGCAATACCTGCCACTTCTCTAGAACAAATAGCATTTATTGGACCTTTCTAAGCGGTACTTGTCCCTAAGATTGACAGTGCAGGGAAGTGAACATTTTTGGAATTTATTTTTGTTCTGAACCATCTGACCCCACCAGATTTCAGTTCACTGTTCCACTGCTTTCTTTGCATTTTTGACAGTTCAGTCAAATACATACTAATCTTTTATGGACTCAACTGTATTAAGTAATGCATTTTACGAAGACATAACTAGAACAGACACCAGCATAGGCAACTGCACAGATGTTTACTGTTTCGGCTAAAACAAAGCAGTCTTTTGATCTCAGCAGGAGTCTCTGTTCGTGTCTATTGGAAACAGTTTTTAAACCTGAAGTCTGGAACAGGTATTATTATGAACTGTTCTTTCAAGATGGAATGATTCAGTTTGCGGTTCGAATAACCTGTCAGAGAAATGTCTTTTTCTCCAACAGACAGGATAATGAGGCACTAATTATTATAAGGCTAAGTTTTCAGATGCTGTTAGATTGCCTGGACTCTTTTCTTTCTTTCTTTCTTTCTTTTTTTTTTTTTTCTTCTTTTGGTTGAAATGTTTTATTCACTTGGAAAGTGAGATGGTAACATATGTAACAATAAACCAGATGGTAAAATTTGATAGTTGAGCAATTTATCAAGGAGATAAATTGATACCATTTAAAACAGTATATGACAACTGAATTTCTCTCCATCTTGAATCAAACATTTTGTTTTTAAATTGTTTTCAAGTAAAATTTGAAAAAAAAAAAACTCAAGGAAAGGCCTCCAAATGGCATCATACATTTTTAATTTATCACCTACTGAGATATGTCAAGCCTGTGGAATATCAAAACCATGCTTCACAAGTCTTAAATTGTTAGTGTTTGAACTAGTAAAACTAAATGACCACTAGGGTATGGCTTACATACAATAGACCATACACATTAAATTAATTTTTAACATTCAGATTTTAAAATAATTATTTTATGTTTAAGCAAAGCTGACTATGATTTTTAAAACAGAGGACGAGAAGAGCAGAATTAGTAGGTTAATGTTAAACAGTGGATTATAATCATAGACTTACTTGGTTTAACACAAAAGGAGTTTTGCATACGAAAATTTCTAAAACATCAGGACTTCTCTGAATGGAGATTTGGATATTGAGGGCCTGATTTACATAGCACCATTTAAGAGACTTTTGCTTTTAAATGGATTCTTCTTAGAAGAAATCCAGACACAATTTTTTTAGGTCTGTGTGTTTAAAAAAAAAAAAAAGTTTTCTAGTTTCAGCCTTTTCACATTTGAAAAATCACATATATGGTTGTAGGGAGGAGTTATGTAATTTATAGCAATACCACTGAACAAGTTCTTCATGTTGGTATGTCGTTTAAGCTATATTTATGCTGCTTCCAATGAAAAGGTAAGTTTAAGAAAATTTACTTGATGAAAAAAACAAGTTTCTAATGCCTAATGTTAGAGTCTTCATGAGATGTGTCCTTGACATGAGTGTTTTCCCTCAGATATATTAACCCACGAAATGGTAAGTAGCTTTGTCTACTATCCAGGAAGAAAAAAAAAATCGACTTGAGTATTTTTATTATTTTGCAATAGAAGTATCTTTAAAAAAATCAACAATCCAAATTTTCAAAAGAATATAACTTTAAGAAAAAAAAATGTCTGCTGGTGCCATTATAATTCACTTGACCAAAAGTATAGGAAAATTGTATCTATATGTCTACTTATGATTGAATGGAAACCCCATCTGCAGAAATTATGACCCTATATTGCTATATCATTAGGTTGTTCTTATACTCAAGGAAATTCATTTAAAGCCAGGCCTTGCAAAAAAAAAGACAAAAAAACAAAACAAAAAAAACAAAACCCAGAAATCGAGTTCCCCCAATCAAATCAATGTAGGAAATATACATATAAAAAAAAAACCTTCAAGGATTAACATCATGAATATAAAATGCCTGTATATTTACTTTTACATGGTCTGAGTTCATAATTTCAAGGTATGCAAAACTCTTTTGTGTATTTTGCTGTTAGACTTTTCTTAGGAAATGCGAAACACCTTCACCCAATCACAAACCATATACATTGCTCCATTGTCTCTTTTACACTGAGTCTCCTACTGAATCCAAATCATCCGAAGAGAGGGGGCGATACAGGTCCTGTAAGATGAAGGGCGGTATAGATTTGTTTACTTGGCTTTCTTGGGTGCCCTGTGGCTCTCTCAGGAGTGGAGCAAAAATGCATAAGCATCCCCGGTTTCAAAGGTCATCAGACCTTTTAGAGTCTCCAAATTTGGAGGAAAGGTAATAACTGAGAAACCATTTAAGCCGACATAAATGGTGCTTATTTTGCCTTATTGGCTTGAATTGCTTCGGAGCTATTGCCTTCTGTGTCCTGTTGAGTCTTATAACCCCTGAGGGCTGTCCATGCCAACTCCACTACTAGGTGTCAAGGCAATTCTTCCTTGAACATCTCCTTCCCATTGTGGGGGGAAGAGGAATGTGCTTACCTCACAAAATAATTTGTCAGGAACCCCAGAGGGCATTCAGCAAATTCTGGTCACAGAGCAGTAACCCAAGCATTGCGTTTGCATATCGCATTAACCCGATAAAAACTGTCTTTTTAAAATTTTATATTTGGAAGACAGAAAAAATGCAAGCTTCACCTCCCCTTCCCTTCCCAATGTTCTTCCGGTTCTCCAAGCCCTCACCAATCACCTCCCTTTTCCCTCCCTCCACCCCCCTTCTGCTAGGAGATCTCTCAGTTGGTAGCCAGGCAACCAGCTCAGATCTGCAGACGGTCTAGGATCCTGGCTTCTTTTCTATTTTGTACCATCCACTCCTCACATCATCTGACTGATCAGATAATCTACACAAGTCAGCCATGTGGGAGTATAATGGGGAGCTTCATTCAACCTACACACCACAACACGTTTCCTCCTGATGGACTAAGAAATAAGACCCAAAAAAGTTCATGGATGGAAAAGATCCTCTAAGATCTGCTTCTGTGACCAGTTAAATGCTTCTAGACAGCAATTTAAATAATAGTGTTTTGGAAAAATAGGGAGGTTGTTTGGTACATTGCCACCAATGCTTTTATGAAGAAAAATATCTGGTCTGCAGACTCTTATTGTATATGACTATTCTAAAATACCAAAAGCTGTAACATAAAAATATGATTTTAAAGGAAGGAAAAAAGCTGATTAAATCATCATAATTAACATAAATAAAAATATAGATTTTTCTTAATTGTGAAGAAAGTGGTGAAATGTCTTGCTATTCCTTTACAAATTAAAAAAAATATGTTCTCATTTTAAAAAAAAGAGGTAGGCAGTGTAAATGTGTGTGTGTGTGTGTGTGTGTGTGTGTGTGTGTGTGTGTTGGGGGGCACAGCCAACTCATTTTCCTGGCTATGTTGCTAGGCAACACAGAAGGAAAAATAGAACTAGCTACTGTTTTCCAATTTGCAATAAAAAGAGTTAATTTATTCTTTGAAGTCTCTTCTTTTAGCACTTGCCATCTTTCACTTATTTCAGTATTTCCTGCATAGGAGTATAGCCAACCATTTGAGAAGAACATTAACCAAATTTGAAACAGGATCAGTTTTTAGGGATATTCTAGGCCCATCTTAACCGGGAGGGGCTATTTGATGCAGTTGCCTCCACACCAAGATGAAAGCTTCTCTCGCTAAAGCAGCTGGGACTGTCTCTGCGCACTGACATGGTACATGGACAGAGGATGTTCATTTACGGGCTAAATTTAAAAGCCTGGAAACTGAACCATCTCTGAATTATCCAGGGCTCTGCTCACAACATGTGCTTAATAAATGTTTTCAGATGACGATAAACCCTTTGTCTCCCTGAAACAAATGCGATTATTTTCCCCTCTCAAGTAGATGCTTGCATTGGTAGTTTAAATGACACGGTGAAGAATCTACAAGAGAACCACCCCTGATAATCATTCCCCAAGTGCTGGCAATGGTAACTATAGAAGCCATTGGCCACACAGCTGCTAGTCACTGGATAGACACTTTCTGCCTCATTTGGACAAAATCATAGTGACGCCAAGAGTACAGAGGGCAGAAGAAGCAAACTCGAGCCTCCTTCTGCCAACCCAGGGACAGTTGGGCCAAGCACTTTATATCCCCACGACAGAGGTCTCGCCAATAAGCAAGCAGGGAGGGAAGCTCAGACCTATGGCAAGGACTCTCAGTCACCATGATTTAGTCTCAGCAACCGAGCATGAGCTTAATCCTGATTCTGAGTTTAATTTGCGCAAAGGATGGAGAGGGATTACTACGCCAGGTATACTAAAGCATATACTTCAAAAGAGAGAATATTCTCAGGAAGAGCACTATCTGTGCTACATATGGCTGACCCTATAGAAGGGGGCCTTGCTGGGTAACGTTTCCTAGAAAAGAATCACCCCCCTCCCCCTTCCTCTGCTCAAGGATAGACACTTAGGGGACTCCATGAATTCGGCAATTCTTTTAGTAGTTCACTAAGGATTCTTGTACTTCAAAACGCCAAATTAGACTGTGGCCAACAAGAAACCCACACTGAAAACACTCAGATGGAATGGAATTATTGGGTTTTCTATCTGGAAAGAGCCTCTTTCCCGCTTTGTTTTTCCAACTGAGACGCAGAGAGGAAAACAGACTTATCGAAGATAACACAGCCATTTAGTGGAGGAGCCGGTGCCCAGGCTCAGGCCTCACCAAATTGTCTGAACACTCTACACCCGATGCCAGGAGGCTCCGTGGAGAAAGACCACACACCCCGACACTTGGGGGGCCAGGCGCCGAAGGGACCCGGGCCCCCGCTTTTAGATGGCAGCATGTGGATACAACCTCGCAGGGGGTTCGAAGAGAAGAGCTTTCAACTTGGATGCAGTTTAAAGTTCGGGCACTTAGAAGTTTCATTTTAAAGCACATAATAAAAGAAACCAAACAAAGAATCCAGTCTCTGAGTTCAGAAGCCTCCAAGGAGCCCTTTCTTATTAAAATGTTCGGTGAGCACCATCATAAAACCTCCCAAGAGCACATATTCCTCTCCACCTCGCTTGTGAAATCAGGACAGTAAAAGGCCCTCCCTTCCCTCCTCTGCGCCTTTCTCTCCTCCCCTTCCCGTCCCTTTTATTCCTGCTGTGGTGTTACTGGAAAACACAGACGGTACAGGTTGCGAGGGGATAAGAACAGTAGTTCTTCCCCACCCCTGAGCAAGGAGAAACTAACACTCTTTCCAGTAACTTTTTGACTTGGGTCTCCAAGCTCAGTCAACTTCTCTAGTATTACACAAAAAGCTAAAAAAAAAAAAAAAGAAAAAAAAAAAAGTGCAAGTAATGATGAAAGAGAAGGCATTCAATGTAGGTTTCATTCACAAAAACACATGTCATCTGTACCCATTCTCTGTGCCAAGGACACTAAGCCGCTCCAGACCACCATTCTGTGCCAGAAAGCAATTCCCCACCATAGCCTCTGAAATGGCACTGTGTGTACCTTTCCTTCCTAAGGAAGGCTGATGGGCAGTGATGAGGTCTAATGAAACTCCTCACAACTAGGGAAGCTTACAAACCAGTGTCAATAAAGTCTTTTTGCCCCTTCAGGACAAAAAGAGGTGGGGTATTTAAAAGTCAGGCTGCAACTTTGATTCTTCTCAGAGTTAAGCTTCAGACGCATTGAGAGAAAACAAAAGCCCTGACTTCTAGCTAAGGGAAGCCACAGTCACAGTAAGTGGCCTGCCATGTCGCTGCCTGCCCTCACCTGGTTGTTACTTAGAGACAGGCAGTGCTCCTGGGAGCTGCACCTGTGTCATTCTGCACGGAAGCTCAGGCAGGTCTGAAACAAGGAGATCACTTAGTGCCTTACCCTCTGCTTCCGCAGGCTTCCCGGGCTGGTGGGTGATGGGCTTGGCGACTTGCCCGAGCGTGGAGTAGACAGCTGACTACCAGGGGTTCCATTAACTAGAAGCAACGAATCACAGAGAGAAAAAAACGGCTTGTTAAAAATTTTTCATGACAAATTGTCTTTTCCAAGAAACAAGCAATTATAGAGGGACATTTGCTAAAATTCCAGACACCTTTCTCTCTGTCGTCCTGAAAAACAGCTTCCGGGAATAATCTTCAGAAATTCACGGTTTTGCTAGTCTTATGCTAAATATGGCATCAGGCTACATTAAAATGCTTAAAAATGTACTTTGGACAACTTTCCTGATGAATTTATTCACAGTGCCTTGAACTGTGCCAATAGATTTTAGCCATGTGGTTAAGGTCCTGAGACATTTTCAATGGGATTCGTCCTTAATTCTGGAGTTTAGCTTCCCAGCACCACCCAGTAAGAGTAAATATTAGCACAGCTCACAAGTGATATTCCCAGTGCCTTGTTAGAAAAGACCCCTATCTTTTTACAGTTAAGAACTCACTTCTAGAAGCTCCTGTATCCACTTGTGCCCTAATATCCCTCCGGTCTAACTCTGAAGGACCTGCTTGCAACAGGACAAACTCATTGGCACAGACACCCAGAAACTCCTTATGGTCTGTCTTCCTTGCTACTGAAAATAAAAGCTGCTTTCTGATAGGTTTAAATCACTAGAATTCTCCCGGACTCTCAAGAGTTTTATACAACATTATCACTAAATGCAATCAACTCCACGGAACTCAAGTAAGCAATTTTTTTCTCTGAGTCGCATCACCTCTAGGAACTGATAACACACTCTGGAGACATGACTTTATAAAGATATAGAAAGGCTGCCACTCTATCACCCATAAACAGGACAACGTTTTCACATGTTTTATATCCACAGTCAGAGAAGGAGAATTAGCCACGAGATACACACACATTCTTGAGGGCGCACGAGAAACATTTTCCATGAGGAGAGAGCAATAATGCATTGAACTTACCTTCTATGAGTTCTAACATGGACACAGTCTTAGTGTTTAACCTGGCAAGAGCAAGAGGCGGTATCCCTTCTCAGCACTGAGCCGAGCCCGGTGGAACTGGGAAACAGTTGGATTAGTTAGGGATGGCTAAGGCTGCTCCCAGAGCAGGCGGAATGAGATGCAGGATTCATCAGCAGATGCTTTCTCTGCGTAAGGCTGACGTCTTCCAAGCAGCAGTGGGAGGTGCGGGTTCTGTCTTAGGCTACATCAAAGGTGTCAATTAAGCCTCATGCCAAAGCAGAACCACGGCAGCCCCCACCCCCGACACCACTAACTCCCGGAAGCTGAGCCCTCTCGTACTTTGCTCTGAATCATAATGAAGTGCCTGGGGGGCAAGAGGCCCAATGACTCATCCAAAAATCAAAATGACAATAACTTCTAAAACCTGGTGACTACCTGGGTAATAAGTACACCCTCACAAAATTCAGTGCCTTGGTACAATGTTTATTGGGTTTTCACAAACACGGTTGGCAAAAAACTTAGTGCCCAAGGGAGTGGGAAGCTCCTTGTTTTGTCATCTTCTTTAAAGACCTTGCAAAAATGTCACATAACCCATGCTGCTCTAATGGGTCGTTTTGCCTTTGAAATGTATTTAGCGGCGCCTTTGAAACAACAACAAACTACAATGGAGGCAGCAGGTTAAAGTAGGAAGCACCGAGAGGGCTTTAATTTGCTTGCATTCTGCAGTCCTTTCTTTGTGGAAAGAACACGCTGCTCAGGCCTCTTCATACTGGACTTCCAGCCTTTGGCCTCTGTGGGGGCCGGGCTTGGACACAGGCAAGAACTGAGAACTGGGGGCAGAGGCAGAAGCTAGAACTAACCAGACGAGATCCCTCCGAGTTGACAAAGACAGGTTTTATGAAAGTCACATTTTCTTTGTCCACTTCCCGGGGGGGGGGGGGGGGGGGCGGGGGAAGAGCAAATAGGGAAGCAGGCAGAGTATTAACATTTTTTACTTTTGATTCACTAATTTTATAAAGCTTATGGAAAAGGAAGAAAAAGAGAGAGTGGACTCCAGGATGACAGCCTTAGCCTTTTCCAAAAGCAAAACAAAAGTGCAATATGTTTGCATTTGGTAAGTACCCATTCTGTGTGCATCTCAGTTTATCAAAAACTTCTTTTCTATGCATCAGTTAATGCACTTAATTTAGCCTTTTACACGTGTACTTATAAGCATATATGTATACAGTAGCTCATTTAACACAATAACTATGAGGCGGGCAGTGTTCTTTTACAGAAGAGGAAACTGAGGCATAAAATGATAAGCAAGGTGACCAGCAAACACGGGGACAGAGCCCCAAACCTAACCAAGCAACCCAGAATCTGCACTCTTCACCACTACATCCCCAAGGCGCCAGCCTGCTAGTCTGCAGGAAATCAGGTAACTAAGCTAGTAATCACAATGAAGTATTTTGAGGAGGGAGGTTTCAAGTGTTGCCTCTGAAATCCTAACAGACTATGGGGTCAAAGTCACCCTACACCATACAGAGAGGGTAAGGAAACCCCACGGAAGTATTAGTAGGATTTTGCAGGTGAAAGAGGGCAAGGCACAACGAAGGAAAAGTGTTCCAAGGCCAGGGGACCACCTGTTTTGTGGCTGGGCCTGGGGTTGGGAGAAGTGTGGTGCATTGAAAAGACCTGAAGAAGCTGGCCTAGCAGGTAAATGGAGCTGGAGGGAAAGAACCTAAAAATGAAGGTGGAGGAGTTGGTAGGGGTCCCATAATGCAGGGCTTTAAAATTCCTATTAAAGAGTTTGATTTTTATCCAAAGGGCAATGACACGCTCTTGAATGATTTTAAGCAAGAGCCAGGCGATCAGGCTTGTATTTTTAAAAGCTCTCAAGAGCTCTTGCTTGTCAAGAATGGATTAGGGGAGAATGATAATGGGCTTGGGGATAGCCCGAGGAGAATGTCTAGGCAGGAGGGAGTATGGCACATTTAAGTGTCCTGTGGTCAGAGGGATGGTGTGGCTGGGTAGAGGGTGGTGCCGTTGGGGTAGACGTAAATGGAAACATTCAGGAGAGATTTTAGGGTTGAAAACTATAGGACGTAGTACCCGGCTGGTTGAAGAGGATTGAGGCAAGGAGGGAGGGAGTAAGTTTGGAAGGACACAGAGAATTTGGACATGTCAGACTAAAACAACTTAGGGATGCCTGGGTGGCTCAGTTGGTTTAGTGTCTGCCTTCAGCTCAAGTCATGATGCCAGGGTCCTGGGATCGAGTCCCGCATGGGTCTCCCTGCTCTGCAGGGAGCCTGCTTCTCCCTCTGCCTGCTGCTCCCCCTGCTTGTGCTCTCTCTCTCTCTCTCTGACAAATAAATAAAATCTTAAAAAAAAAAAAGTGAAGCAACGTATGTGACACCAATTGTGCAGTGTAGGTTGGTATAACTTTTCCTGCTTTCGATGAAGTCATTTGCCCAAAGATGAACAGCTGGAAAGATCTCATGTATGTCTTCTCAAAAAACTGCACACTTTCCCCATGAGTGGACTGTCCTGACACGTCAGGACATGTCTAGAACTTTTGTCCCCCCATCTTCAGGGCTAAGGACCTCTGGGCTTCCCTCTCTATCACTGGGGCGCCTCTTTCATGTAAAACCCCTGGACTCAGGGCTTCTCTTCTGTTGCCGTCTCTCCAGAGAGACGGAGCTCAAGTGCCAAACAAGACATTTACGATCAAACAGTTTTGGAACACAACGTGCTTCAAAGTTGGGAACGGCTTGTATTCTTAGGGTCAGAGTTTCTATTCAGACTCTTGCTCTTGGCCACCTAAAAAAGCATTAGCAACTCTTAAAACGGTTCTTGACATCCAGACAATACCGCACACCTTATTGTTGACTCACTGCTGGAATACATAATTTTCTTTCATAAGGCTGACGCATGTATTGAGTGCAGTTGTTTTTTATCCTGTACAACCCGAAGTCTCTGAATGCCAGTAGAGACGGCTTTGTCACCTATTTAGTAGAACTTGTTAAAATTCAAGTAACAAAGGGCATTACTTTGCAGAATAAAGTATTCCTCTACTAAAGCATTCTGTATTTCCGGGGAGGGGGGATGTTCAACTCAGTATGGTTGTTTTTAAGTGGACAAGCAGGTCTAACAATTCCTTATTTCCATCTGGACGTCACTACATCTGCCTGACTGAAGTACTCATCAGATCCACTGCCTTGTAACGTTAGGGTTCCCTTTATTCAGATCTATCTGGGTTCGTTTTCCTTCATTCCTGCATCCCTTGCTCTTCTTGTTACCTCTGAATGAGAAGTGCTACTCTTGAGGCTGGATTATTCAGAGACCCCATGATTATCAGTCACGTCACTGGCCACCAAAGAGCTGTGCGCGAAGTCCGTGGAGCTGACTTTCCCCAAGCCCATCAGGGACACAACAGCATGAACTGGTCACGGGATGTTCCTCCTCAGGATCCAGCCTCACCTTTCCCTTTATCATTTCAGAGAGATGACCCCCCTCTATTTTACTCACTGAAGCCGTAATCCAGGGCTCTGGAATCAATCAGTCAGCACACACAGTGCACACACCACACTTACTACGTGTCTGTCTCTGTTTATTGGCCCCTTTCTATTGGCCCCAAAACTTATAATTGAATATGAAAGTTACTAAAAAAACCCTCTAGAATTCGGAATATTTTACTAATTCATTGCTCCTTTTAAATGACTAGACACACGTGTGTATTAATTTAGTAATGCCTTTGTGAACTTAAAGGGTTTCTTCTCTTTACAGTTTCGTTCCTAAAAGTCTCAGACCACATGTGGAAGCTAAATGTTTAAATATCTCAAACTGGTCCTGAAATCAGACCCATCTCCAAGCAAGATTATCTAATCACAAGGTAACTTTTTAGACATGAACATCCACCTTGTCCTTTCCCTAGCTCCCTTCTGCACACAGGTGGCTGGTGTATTTATGCTGCTGCATTGCAGCCTATGCGGTCCGGCTGTGGATTTAGGGGGCAGTGATTCAGGCGTGTTGTTGAGGAGATCTGACTGCTCGCCTTAGACATTCACTCATTCCCTGATCATGGAGGAGGCCATAGATACTCTAAACTTTCTTTTCCTAGCCTTGGTCCATTGCGGGCCACATTATTGCGAAGAAGAAGAAGAAAAAGAAACAAAAAGCAGATGGAGTCAAAGGAGGCCAAGAGAAAACAGAAAACTATCTAATGGGCTGGGGGGTCAGGGGACTCGGGGAAAGATGCTTTTTCCTAATTCTATCTTCATAGATGCTCAACTCATAGGTGAGGTGGATCTCTGAATTTCTCTGTTTATCTATATTTCCTTTTTTTTAAAGATTTATTAATTTTTTTTTGTGGGAGAAGGGGAGAGGGAGAGAGAGAGTCTCTTTTTATTTTTTTAAAAGATTTTATTTATTTTTTTGATAGAGAGAGGCAGCGAGAGAGGGAACACAAGCAAGGGGAGTGTGAGAGGGAGAAGCAGGCTTCCCACCGAGCAGGGAGCCCGATGCAGGGCTCGATCCCAGAACGCTGGGATCATGACAAGAGCCAAAGGTAGACACTTAGCGGCTGAGCCACCCAGGCGCCCCAGGGAGAGAGAGTCTTAGCAGAACTCAATCTCAGGACTCAAGATCACAACCTGAGCTGAAACCAAGAGTCGCTCACTTAACTGATTGCACCACCCAAGTGCCCCTACATTTCCTTCTTAAACTGACACAATGGGTCCAATTCAAATGGACGGTCTACTGAGAATAATGGGAACTGGGGAGTCCACAGAAACTGTGGGGATACAAGAAGTGACTTAGCTCCATGAATTAATTCTTTAAATAAATATTAACAAAAAGACCCTTGAACACCAGGAAACCTAGGCAACCTGAACAGATCCTAGTATTTCTCAATTCACTCATCTAGTCAATTTACCTAGTGCTTACTTTAAACTTGGAAACACTAAAGAGTATAGAATGTGTAAAGAACTCCTGTTCTCAGAAACCTTACAACCTAGGAAGGTGATATGATATGTCACCTAGAGACCAGGAGCCAAATCAATTGTCATAGGATTGTAGGGGAGAGAAGACCCTAAACAGTGAGGTGATCAGGGGACGTTTCACAGAGGTCATCTGGGCCAACTGGGTATGTGCGTTTTTGACAGCTGAAGGGGCAGAAGAAGGCTCCTTGGACTCCGAAAGGTGCCAAGTGGACAAGCCCAAGGGGTATCTGGAAGCAATTTAAATTAGTTCACAGGATAAAGCGTAAGTCCAGAGGGAAAGTGGGAGATGCAGCTGGAAAGGAAGACTGTGGCCAAATCAAGATAGTTCTTCCTATGAGAATAAGGAGTTTGGACTTTTTTGGACAGACAAGAAGTCATGGCCACAAGTCTGACATCAGTATGCAGAGCAGATGTAAGGGGTAGAGGACAAAAGCAGGGATGAGGCCACCTAGCAAGCAGTTTCTGTAGCCTGTGAGAAATTGGAGCCCTAGAACAGCACTGCAAAGGGGGAGCCAGGAAGACTAGTGACAAGTGAATATAGAAGAGGAGGGGGGAAAAGGAGTCAAAGATGATTTCAGGGGAAAAGGGGGAACAATTTAATTCAACAATAAAATAGGGTCACCGGGAGACCTTTGATTTAAAATTATGAAAATGCGGGGCATCTGGATGGCTCAGTAGGTTGAGCGTCTGGGTTGTGATTTCGGCTCAGGTCATGATCTCAGGGTCATGGAACAGAGACCTGTGGCGGGCTTTGCGCTCAGTGGGGAGTCTGCTTCTGTCTCTCTTTCTCTCTCCCTCTGCCCCTCTCCCAGCTCACGTGCTCTCTCTCTAAAATAAATAAATGAATCTTTTAAAATTATGAAAATTATGTGTCAGCTGGGATCCCAGAACAGGCTGTGGTTATTTTGACGGAACTGGGTGTGTAAGGGCACCTTAGATCAGGGTGGGTGAGTGTCCCGGGACCAAAGAGCTCTCAGCTCCTCTGGTCCCCATGCAGATGCCTTGCCCCGCACCCTACTGGGTATTGCAGGACGGCCAGCCCTTACAGCTGAGCCCGGGAGTCAGCCTCAGTGCAGTTCTACCAGTGGTGTCCTCGCTGCCAAGTCCTATGACCTCCTCACTGTTCTCACGCTACTAGACTTCACATCAGACATTTCTGGCCTCTCCCTTCATCTCGAAACTTTCTGCCCTGTGACTTCTTCACTGCTCTGTCAAGCTTCTCCTGCCTCTTCTGATGTGCTCTTCTAACCGCAGACAGTCACCATGCTTCCGTGCCCACCCTTACTCTGCACACCTTTCATTGGGGCGGAGGGAGAGGCATCCTGCATTTCTAGTATTTAAATCACTGCTATATGCCAGGATCTCCCCAATACCTATCATTGGTTCAAATCTGACTTAAACACAGTTCCTTATTCCTAACTGCCTACTGATGTTTCCAAAGCAACTCACACTCCACACGTCTGAAATGTACTCACCTACCACTCCTCCTCCATGCTCAAAGCTGCTCCTCATCTCTGATTCCTCTCTCCTTTTCTGGCCTCATATCCTTTAAATTCCCGGTTCATTTCCTTTTCAAAGTCTACCCCATCCCCAACATTGCTGTTTAAATTCTACCCTGACAATTTCTTTCCAGGATGACTGCAGGGGCCTCATGGAGCCTTCCATGGCCCTTGGCCCCCTGTGTAGCCACCCTCTCTACCACTGCACTATTGTTTCTAAAATTCAAATAAAAATCAAATCATGGTCTTACCTTAAATTCTCATTCATCCCCTAATACCTACAACAAAAACACGCCTTCATGAGCCCGTGCAATGACCACAACCAGCGTGGGTACCACCATCTTCTCCAACCTCTTCCTCCAACCTATCATGTGTTTTTATTGGACAAACAACAGTTCCTTAAATATGCCCATGTACTTTCATGCTTTTGCGCCTTACCTCACATTGCTTCTTCAAGTGCCGATACCATGCTGGCAGGATCCTTCAACTTGTTAAGTCCTTGTCTCTTGGAAGTTCGTCCTGACCCCATGAATGAGATCTAACCCTTTCCTCCTCTGGGTTGTCATGGCACTTTCTACACTATTACAGTATGTGATATATAGATATAGATATAGATATAGATATAGATATAGATAGATATAGATAGATATAGATAGATAGATATGTGATATATAGATAGATAGATAGATAGATAGATAGATAGATAGATATAGATAGATATACAGATATATGCTTATCTCCCAACTTGAAGACAAGAACTGTGGTTTAATCATCTTTGTGTCCTTGGGACCTAATACATGCCTGGAACACAGTGGATGTTCAGGAAATATGCATTTAATTAATACGGGGGCATTTCCAGTGAGGAGTTCATAAAGGCAGCTGATGTAGGGTGCTGCCTGCCCCCTACAGAGAGTGGGTCAAGATAATGGTTCAAAGCTTTGAAAAGTATCTTTGGAGACACTCGCCTACTGAGGGTGAGCGCTAACAGGAATTGATAAGTNCAGGGAAAGAGAAATGGGAGGAGGACTGAGTGTTATATGCAGGAGAAAATTCTAAAAACACAAGAGATGAAGCATGAACCCCCTTGATCTCCTTGGTGCATTTTGTTTTCAAGATTTCCCTCGGAACCCAAAAGCAGCAAAGATCCTCCATAGAATATATAAGGCTGAAATCTACATTATAGGAAAAGACTGAGCTAAAAAAAATAATAGCTAGCAATCTGCCTTTGAAGGTGTTTGATATAAATCAAAAAAAGTTGACATATTGGACTAAAAAGCTGATTAAAATTCTCTTTGCTTCCCCAACTTTGATTCCTGTCTTATCTGCATATGTTGCATAAAATATTTTTATATAACTGTAAAAAAGGAAAATTTGAATAGCATAAATAAGAAAACTGCAGGATTTCCAGAGTCACATACAAATGTGAAGTCTGGGGAAGACAGAATGGTGCTTCAGTCATGGTAGAAGGTCATTAACTAAGTCACCCAGCTTTTCCCTACGTCAAATGCTTACCCTTGCATCTCCAGCACCCAGCAATGCTGGTCAATGGTGCAATCTCAATGCATATTGGATGAATGAATGGTTGTTGCCAGGAGGGTTCCTACCTTAGACTATAAACTTGTAAAGGGCAAGAAAGTCCATCAGCTCGTGCTTGAGTTGATGGCACCCACTGGGGCTCCATTATGTTTGCCACTGGCTGCTACAGAGAGAGTTTAAATAGGTGCTATTTTACGATAAAAAGTTGACCATCTGTTTAAATGGGAATAAAAACTCTAAAGCAAACAAAAAACCCCAAAGTTCTTCTAAGTGTTCCATGAAGAGGTCAAAATTTTGAAATATGTAAGTTCTAAGGAGGACTGCAGTCATGAAAATTCAAGGTAGGTAAATGTGGTTTTCTTACACTTTGAATATTAAGAAAACAATATAAAGCAAAACTAAACATTATCCATTTTTACTGAAATTAAATTAGAACATAGTATACTTTTATTTTGGAGATATTTTGTTATAACTTCCTTGTGCAGATAAAGGAATTTGTTTAAAAGAATTTCACTTTCAAATTACACATTTTATGGGACGTCTGTGTTCCAAAGATAAACACACATGAATAAAGATTCAACCCATATTAAACACTCTTTATGATACTCTTATATATTCTTGTTTCTTTAAGAAGCAACTAAAACCCACTTTTCCCATTTTTAGTGATAACCACATTCAAAGTCTCGGCGCGCAATTGTCTGGTGGCTCGTTATTCTTCGTGTGTGTTATTAAGACTCCTGGTTTCTCTATTTTTTCTAGTTCCAGTTACCTTTTCGGACTCACTCTGCTAAGGAGATTAACAATAATTCAACAGATATGTGAATTATGTTATCTACCAATTATTTACGGGGCTTGACCTGTGTGCTTCTTGAGAATAGAGTCTGTTTCTTTCATCTCCGCATTATTAGTGCCTAGCAAATGCCTGCCATCTAGCAGACCTGCACTTGGTATTTCTGAATGTGCAAATGAACACCTTACATTAATAAATCACCGCTAGCTTCTTTCAGTTCCAAGAAGAAGAATGAGTAAGGGACAAAGAGAAGATTTATAGAGGATTCTCATTTCTGTTCTACCACTGACTTACAAAGGAAAGTTTCTACCACTGACTATACATCATGAAGTGGGAGTGAATCATTTCACTTCCTGGAATGCTGGTCCTGGGACGAATACTTAGGCTTCTATTGCAAAGTGTTATGTTGTTGTAAATTGCAATGTTAAACTAGGTACTGCATTAGTGATTTCCTGGAGATGAAATCTCTCATAAACAGAGGTGAAGAAACAGATATCGAGGATGGGCCAGCCTGCCTTGTCTAGAGCACTGGCAGCCCCAAGTGCCAGCCCTGAGCTGCCACGATTAACTCTGTCACTCTGGGCCAAGCAGTTCCCCCAGCCCTCACTGCTTCCTCATGTCTAAAAACAAGCTATATTACTATATAACGAATAATACTATCATGTCTTGATTGTAGTTGGAAGATGGTTAGGAGATAAAAAAGATCAGAGACAGAAAAATCCTATGTAAACTCTGACGTCATTTAAATATAAGTTAACAGTATTATCATGAACAGCAGCATGGCATGAAAACTGAGCAAATCTTAACTTTATACTGTGCTCTAATCTCTGTATAACATAAGAAGATGAATACTGGAAGTGGAAATCATTTCAAACTTTGAGTTGATACTTTAGGGGGAGAAACAAAGATTCTTTAAGGTTAGAAAGTCAGGCTCATGATGGTAATTGGGGTTGGGGCAACGTCAGTGCTTAAGAGGTTTGAAAGTAAAATTATTCGCATTCTATCTAGTCTTTATGATTTCTGAAAAACAGTGAACAGGCCATTTTAAGAAAATGGTGATGCAATTAACGTAGAGATAATTCAGTGCTCTTTTCCACTGGGTTTAAGAACCATACTTGAGTGGAGCCGGCAGTCTTAAGCTAGCACAGTGGAGAGGACTGAGGCAGGCACTTCCCTGACACCTAGCAGCTGTGTTTGCCCCAGAAAAGAAATGGAAATACCACTGGACTTCCTAAACTCTAGGCCCAGGGAAAGAGAGTGGTCTTGGGAACATTGACATAATCCACAAATTTGTGACTGGGTACTGCTGCTCTGTAAACCCTCTCTAAATTAGAATCATCCAGAGGAAGGTGATAAGATGTGGTAGCAAGTCGGAATCAAGGGACGGTCATTGCATATAACACTATAAGCTGTTATACAACCAAGAAATGGTTGCATGGCGTACTTTCTTGATCAAAATGCAAAATGTTATATGCATAAAGGTCTCATGTTAAACAAAATGCGATCTGTGCCACTTAATTAATTTTGACCTAGAAGTTAAAAATACCTTGAGTGAAGTTTAATTTTAGAATGGATTCGGATTCCACTCTCTTAATGGAAACAATACTACCCGGCATGGCACACGTATCATGAATTCCAAGTTGGTGCTGGTCAAATCAATCAGATTTTAACTAGAGTTGAAAGGGCTCAGGGAAACAAAAGAGAAATGCTTGTTCGAAAAAATCTATTGATTTCGACGTTAATGCATTCTACCCACTTTAAACTTCTAAAAAGAATAGTTAAAATGTTGGCAGTGATGACTATAAATACATTCATTACATTTGCCTGTCTGCTTTTTAGAGTTTCTGAAACTACTTTTGGTAAATGATACATTCATCTATATTTATAAGATTATAATTAGATATATTAGATATATTGTATTTATAAGGTTTATATAATCTTCGAGATGCTGAGTAGTGATTATGTTACCAGTTAATTCTAAAGTGAAATAATTTCCTGTATTCATAATTATCTTTTTAAAATTAGATTCATGATTCTTTTTTGTAAACTCAAATTTTAGATCCGTTTTTGGAGTAAAACAGGTTTCTCACTATTTGCAAGGTTATTTCTGAGTAGCAAAAATTCTCTCTCCATGTTTTTCTCTTGTATTCCCTCATTCCACTTCAGCTGCTACAATCAGACAGAGAGCGTGAGGACGCTTATTTCGCATCTGTAGTAGAAAACGTAGCATCAGACTGTAACCACTCCAGATCTCATGATTCCGTTCTGCGACACGTGCACAATAATCTGACTTTACCCCCTTCCTTGACTTATGAGGACAAAAGAAAAAAAGAAAAAAATATTTCTGCCCAAACCTAGGAGCACTTCACTGTCTGCCTACAGGTCTTAAAAATAAAACCTGTTAAATGAATACACAAACAAAGAAAAAGCAGAGCTAGGCCCATAAATACAGAGAACAGACTGATGGTTGTTAGAGGGAGGGAGTTGGGGGATGGGTAATATGGGTGAAGGGGAGTGGGAGATACGGGCTTCCGGTTATGGAAGGAATAAGTCACGGGGATAAAAGGCACAGCCTAGGGAATCTAGTCAATGGCATTATACCAGCTTGTCTGGTGACAGATGGGAGCTACACTTGTGGTGAGCACAGCAGAATGCACAGACTTGTCAAATCACTACGCCTTACACCTGAGACGGATGCAACATTGTGTGTCGACTCGACTTCGATTAAAAAAATAAAACTAAATCAACATTTTAAAAACTGTTAAAAACAATAACAACAAAAAGTCAACAGCTATAGCGCTTAAATAACGCATATTGACTCTGTTGAAATAGCTATACTGAAAAAGACATAAGACTTCGGCTAATCACCCATTATTAGATGTTTCCCCCACTACACCAGGTATATGCTAAGAAAGAAGAGACAAAAGATTAAAAATTTGTCAGGTCAGACTCATTTTGGATTGTGGACTAATTTTGCTTTTTAACATTGTTGTTTTTAATAGTATTGCTAATGTTTCAGGTAATGTGGGGCTTCTTTCTCTTTTATAACTTTCCATGATTATACTAAATAGCCACGATTTTACAGGGAACAGGCAGGGTAGGCCCATGACCTCTTTCTTCCTTACTGCTCCATGGGAGTTCATTCGATAGCCCAGGTTTGCTCGGAGAAAATGAGCAATGTTCTTTGGTCCAGACTGAACATGCTCCAAAAAGCTCAGTTTTAAGCTGTTTGCTGGTTAATGAACAAGCTTCATCAACAAGGTTCATTTGGGGACCTCTACCAATGCGGTCTATGTGTGGGTGGTATCTCTCTTGAAGGGACTTCCCTCATATCTGTATCCAGGGAAGGGATAGTCTTCAGACAGAAATTCTCCCTGAAGGTTAGTCATTATAACCTGGGTGTACACGTCATGGTGTCTAGAGCTTAGGTTGCAAGGGTTAAGGATGGACATTGACACTCGGAAGCAAGCAGAGGCGTAAAAGGAAGTCATCTGTCATGCCATGTATTCCACCAGATTATGCGGTCAAATGACTCCCTGTGTTTATTTCCCTTTTGTTATCTGTAATTCATGAGTTCTCAAACTTGGGTGAGCGTCGGAATCACCTGGAGGGCTTGTGGAAACCCAGACTGCCGGGACCTCGTTCCAGGGTTTCTGATTCAGTGGGTCTGCAGAGGGGCTTGTCGAGACTGTATTTCTAACACGTGCTCAGGTGATGGTGATACTGCGGGTCCAGGGAACCCCATTTGGGGAACCACTTCCTTAACTCACTGCTTCTCATCATATGGTGCAAAGACCATCTGATTAAAATCACCTAGAATACTTGGTAAAACATAGGTTTATGGCCTTAGTCAGAATCTGAGGGGTGGGGGTGGCAGTCAGAATGACAAACTTTATCGAGTTCCCAAGTGACATTCATGCACTCTAAACTTTGAGTCTCAATACCTTACCCGTTAGCAAAGTCTCATTTCAGGGTTCCATCCAATCTGGGGGCGTTGTGTCATTAAGGAAGGAGTTCTCAGCCCACCCTTAAATTAGGAGGAGCAAGCAAGCTGCATCTCAAGTGCCAACTATGATCTGAGACTCATTTCCTGACTGGTTATGATGTAGGGCGTGCTGTGAGAAGAGGGTAGGGGCCGCCCATGATGGCCACCCTTAGGGGGAGTGTCAAAGGAGCAGATCTTTGGAGACCTGTCTAGGGAACAGCTACAATCAGTAAAAGCCCAGGGAGAAGGTAACTCAGAGAACCGAGCAGAGCTGGGCACTCCAGCTATCCAGCTTCCTGAGAGCTCCTTTTTCCAAGACTCACTTAGAGGTTATGGCTTTATTTTTTATTAGGAAAAACAGATCATAGCACCTCTATTTTTAAGAATGGAGGTTATAACTTACACTGTAGTTTAACACCTGGTGAGGGATGCCAGAAGCAGGCCTTGGAGCCCCAGCTTAGAGATCTTTGCACGTGCCTCTGGGCCCACACTGGAGAAAACAGGAAGGCCTCCGTGTAGGCCTCAAAGGTCTTTGTCTCTATTTGTAAGAGCTTCTCTGTCTTCATGAAATTAGGGACAATCACCTTGATGTATATATCATTTAATAATTCCCATTTAATAGGGAATGTTGTTATATATATCATTTAATAATTCCCATTTAAATATTTATAATATTTAATTTAATAAACAATTCCATTCAATAGTGAAATAGATCTTACTCCTGAAATCAAAAAGAAAAAACCAAACCAAACCAAACACACACCTTCTAACTGACGCATGTCATTTTTAAGACCAAAGAAGGAAGACGCAGGGCTGAGATGGTCATCTTGTGAGTACACGTCCTGTTCTAGCACCAGCACTAGAGCCCCTGAGAGGCAGGACACAGACCCAGAGTCACTGCAGCTTTCCCTGCCCCGGGCTCTCACTCCCACTGCTTTTAGCTCCAGAGCCACGCTGGGGTCCAAAGAAAAACGGGTGTTATGCGGGGAAGTTCAGCAAAGACAAATTGGAAACTCCTCGTAAGCCGGTCCCAAGCAGAATAAACGCTTCAAGAGAGACCTCTGGAGTTAGGGACTCTTAGTCTGAAAAATGGATTTTTGTAGTAGAAATGAAGCAAGTCGGTGGTGTACTTCTATTTGCGGGCAAGTCTGGGTGTCCTGAGTCTTTGCTAAGTAAGTTTTCCCAAGCTCGGTGCTTTTTCTTAAAGCTAACATGCTAGACTCTGGCAAATCTGTTCCACCACTCCAACTTGTTCTAAAATTGCAAACCGGAATCTACTCTATCTTAAAAACCTCACGCTCTGGGCTTCACACACCCTCGGCTCATCACGCGTCAGAAACAAGACAGTTCCTTCATCTCCGTTGATGCTTTACCTGAGCTGGTCGAGGCAGGGGATTTGCTGCGCCTGGAAGGTCCTGGGCTCTTGGTGGTGCTCCTGCGGGATGAGGAAGCTATTTTGGTGTAAGAAGTGGACTTCACCACTCGACATTCTGGGGGAAAGAACAACAACAACACGTCATTGTAGGACCGCGGCACAAACCATTCAAAATGCACAGTAGAACTGGAGACAGTCATGTATGGCCCCCCTCAGTCATATCTACTTCCCGCCAGCCCAGTGTTTATCTAGAACAAAAGAACCAAGAGAACAATGAGAAAAGGGCACAGTGGGCGTCTTAGACGTCGAGGTAAATAATACTCTAAGCCTCCTAGTTTACCTTGTTTACAATAATATTTTGGAGATATTGGGGGTAATAGCTTGGTAAAAGGGTGCTTTTGTTGGTTTCTCTCTACCCACCTCTTGTGTTATTTGTGTATATGTGTTTCTTTCAGGATAGATTTATTTTCCTGAAGAAAATGTTAGACAGAAGGTCAATCTCATAAACCAAGATATGTAGAGATGGAGGATTCCACCCAGCATTCCACCCAATTTACTGCTCTTGGGAATCCTTGAAGTGGTAGCAATGGTTTTTTACCATATGGGAGAAATGACAGTATTCACTCAAAAGAGGCAAACTCGGCGAAGAGATGACCTCACCCTGCTACAAGGACATTGTGTGAGTGTGCGCCATCACACAACCATGTTTATAGGATGGTTCTTGGCCTGAGAATGTAAAACAACTTCACTTTTATTAGATTTAAATCCTTGGTGTTCGTGTTCATGAAATTTAACACTAAACATCTTAAATTGCAAAGAGTTTTGTATTTCCTTCTAAGTGAGCTGCATTGACCAATTATGATGTTGTATAAATCTATCCATCATGTTCTGAAGAAACCACTTTTAATAATTAAAAAAAATATTTGTATGCTTGTAATGATAACCAATGTTTACCATGGGTAGAAAAGTATAGAGAATATTAAAAAAAAAAAACCACCTATCAAGTGATACTTTTTTTTGGGAGGGTGGTACACAAACTAGAATTTTCTAGAACTTTTTTCTTCTCATTTTCTATTTAAACAACTTTGGGACTATTCTGTATAGGTCGATCTGCTACCAGCTCTTTTCACACCCTGATATATTGGGAGCATTTTCACCCTATCTTTAATGGAACATTTTACTACATGGATGTACCATAATTCGCTTAACAAAATTCCTACTGTTGGATATTTAACTTGTGTTCAACATTTCACTATCATAAATAATTACACAAAAAACACCCTTTTAAATGACTGTGATTATTTCTTTAGGTTAGAGTTAGCCCCTGGCACTTGAAATTTAGTTTCTAGTTACTGGAAACCAGGGGGCACATTTTGGATGCTTAAAAAATTCTGCTGAGGGAAGTGGGATTGTGAGTCTAAAGAGAAGCACTTTTGAAAAGCTTTTGACCAACTGCCCTCCAGACAAGCCGACTCAAACTGTACTCTTGTCAGAGTATGAGAGTAGTCATTAGCCTAACCCCTCATCGAGGTTAAGTTCTATCTTCTCAAAAATCTTTAATCTTGGACTTCGTTGCCTTAATTCTGAATTGGTTTGATTACCAATGAAGTTGTATATTTTCCCCATATACTTGTTAGCCATTTGTATTCTTTTGCTATTACTTGCTCATGTCTTTTGGCCATTTGCAATTGGGATGTTCTTTTTTCTTATTGGTTTGTAAGAATGCACTCTGTATTAATGTTCTTTCACTTTGTCTATCACGTTATAAATATTTATCTGTGTAAGTAGTTGTTGAAGTATGTTAGCTTTAAATGTGGTATTCTTTTTGAGTATAGTAGTTTAAAATTGAAGTCTAATTGATCAGCTTTCCCCTTATGCATTTTTAATCATTTTATATGTCAATAACAAAGAAATCATAATAATTCCAGATCTAATGTTGATGCTTGACTTTGAAATTTTCTTCCCTACTCATGCAATTTCTAATTTTCTAAGCTCAAAACGTTTTTTTTCCTTTATATATTCTGAATGGCTTTATGCAAACATCTTTTTCTCTTTTTCCCAATCCAACAAAGTAGTTCATATTGTTTAGCAAGGAAGGAATGTAAGTATATAAAATATAAATTCTGCAAGCCTACAAATAAGAGATAATGGAAAGCCTCTCCTGGAGAGCCTTATGCATTGAACTGTGGGGGGGGGGGCAAAAAGAAGGATTTCAGTTAGAAAAAGAAGAGGAAAGAAATTCTACCTTGAGGTATTAGTAGTTGTGGTCTCATAGTCAAAAGCAGAGAGAAAATGATTCAGGGCATTACTGAGCGTGCTCAGGCTTCCCTGATAGTTACTTGGGCCACTGTTGGCTGCTCTAGCCTGGCCAGATGGTCCTGAAATATTCTATTTCTTAAAAAAAAAGGAGAGAAAAAGAGAGAGAGAGGGAGAGAGAGAAATCTATCCATATGGATATATCAACAAAAATTAAAAGACAGAAGTAAGCAAGACATATAACAGAATAACATCGAAGATATGACCAGAGCCGCAAAAACTGTTCTCATAGGGTGACAATGTTCACAGGTGTGTCTACAGAGGTTCTAATTCACAAAACAGATCTTTGTAACATGTCAAGAGGACATCCAATTAGCTCAAGGCTCCGTCCACACAACTGACACTGAACGCTGGAGCTTGTCCTAGCCTTGGATACCAGCCTGGCCTTTTGGAAATCTATTAGCAACCAAATGGGGTGGCTGCGATGTCGCTGGTCTGTGGGCGTGCTTCAGGTGTCCACCGTGTGCCAAGTGCTGGGCACAGCAGGCATGATAAAGAACACCCAAAGTATGGGACTCGAAACACTTGCCACCTGGTAGTGCAGTACGGAGTCTTTCAGCCAGCAGTCATTTTGAACAAAATCATCTTTGAAACTGAGGGTTCTCTTTTGCTGATTTTTATTTCATGGAACTGGTGCTTGAAAAACATTGGTTTGGGAAACCAACTGTTTCAAGTAATAATACATTGCTCATTTGAACTCAAAATCAGGACCACAATGAGGGCAGGGTGACCAGGACTTTCTGTCCCAGGTCATGAATGTTTAGAGGTCACTACATTTAAAATAATAATTCAAAGAGCACTGTATCTAGTGAGCAACAATGAAAAGTTAAAATAGAAAGCTACCAGATGGTGCACATTGGTAATAACACCCATCTGTGAGCCGCAACATGAATTAAAAAGTTGATTTCAGGGTTTGTCGCACGCTGTTTGCTCCAGGTGCCAGAATTGCTAGTTATGGCTCCAACTACCAACCAGGCTCGGGATCGGCATAATGGAACCAATCTTACCACACTCCGTTGACATTTTCCAGCTACCACAAAGAAACTAGGCATTTTAGTTAGGCAGCTCAGCCTTCGCAGAGCCAACGTAGGCGTTTTGTTTGATTTTCGAAGCATTGAAAAGAGCTCGTGGGCTCATGCCATGCTTCAGAGCTTAACTAAGTTCAAGAGAAGCAAGAGCTCACCATATTATTAATCTATCAAAAGAAGTCATTTATTAGTCTGCCCCCCCCCACCTCCTACTCCATTTGGTACTAACTAGTCCTGGCTTTGGAAAAAGCATGTAAAGTTCCTCCGTAAATATTGGCCCAAATTGCTACTGATCCTGTTACCACTTGTTTGAACTCTTAACTATTCACTGACCTCATCCAACTTCTCATTTTACAGAGGAGGGAACTGGGTCTCAGGGAGGCTAAACGGCTTGTATCCGAACCCTAGTCTCAGACTGGGAGCGTCCTCACGACCCCAGGATCTGACGTTGCCTCTTCTGCAAGCTCTTTCACTGTGAATAAAGGCTGACAAATTTCTATCAGTGCCCATGGTTGGGGCAGACAGCCGAGTGATGGTGGATAGCGGGAAGCTTGGCAAACAACCAGTTCCCATTTCAATTAAAAATTGAAGATACTGAAGCTACAACTCTATCAAGATGCCCATTGCATCAGAAAACAAAACAAAACAGGGAACTCTCTTTCGGAAGTGGAGTTATAGTGAAGTAGTAGGTTGGGGGGGGGGGTCGTGGAGTCTGAAAGATAATTACAGATATTACAAATCTCGTACCTCTTGCCTTCAGAATAAGAGTGAAGCTTCATGAGTCATATAAGGAATTAGAATAATTCTGGAAGGCTAGGGTGGAATATAACAGAAAACAGAAACAAAACAATGACAGCAACTGCTTTTTTTCCTAGGGTCAAAATAAAACCAATTGAAGAAAATTGCAGCTCCAAGCCATAAATTAGAAAAAAAAAAATACAAAAGACTCCAACCATCTTTCCCATTAAAGTTTAGATTTTAAGTATTTTAATTAGTTTAAATGGAAATGGTGTTTTGTAATGGAGAAAAATGCAGTGAAGAAGGACAAAGGCTTCATTACTTTAGAAAGAATGCCAAAATCTTTGTCAGCTTAAAACCACAACTTAGAAACATCATGAATAACATGATCTAAATGGCCAGTAAAAGAGAAACCCTTATTTGTTCTCACAAAAGACATTTTCATAGCCTCTGGCAAGGAAGAAAACAGCACCCTCCATTTTCCCTCTCTTGTGGGGTCATTTGTTTTGGGGAGTAATCACTTCATTCTGATATTTTTGGCACCCTTGTATTATGAGGGATGCATTTCCTTTGGCAGTGGAGATAATGGGCAGCACAGATACTCCTTAAGAAAGACCATATTGGGGACGCCTGGGTGGCACAGTTGGTTAAGCGTCAGACTCTTGGTTTTAGCTCAGGTCGTGATCTCAGGGTCATGAGGTCCAGCCCTGCCTCGGGCTCTGTGCTCAGCAAGGAGTCTGCTTGAGATTCTCTCTCCCTCTCCCTCTGCCCCTCATGCTTGCTCGGGCTCTTTCTCTAAAATAAATAAATAAATCTTAAAAAAAAAAAGAAAGAAAAGACGATATTGAAGGACTGTAGGTAAGCCACTTGAAGGAAACTTCGGGATAGGAATTTCTCTTGCTATTAAAGGTTGAAGCCTAGAAAATCAGATCAAACATATTAAATAGGTCTCTGGTGGCTGAACTTGTCACAGCAAGCCAGCCAGATTGAGTTAAATCCCTGCTTTGGAAAGTCCCTATAGTCACAGTTCTGTGAGAGGGAAAAGTATCATGCTCCATATGGTCTATACTAGTGTTTGCCTTACAGATGTCCTCAAGATTCAGTAAGATAGAAGTTAAAACATTTCCCACCTTCACCCTGGACCCCAATTTAAGAAACGAGCCTCCTGGAAGGGACAGATTTAGAAAGACAAGCCAGATGCAGATGTATAGGGAAGAGACCAGAAAAGGAATAAATCTTTGGCCATATTCCCAGTGGCATGAGAACCACCACTTATGCAGATTCTCCCCCTACTCGGAAACAGTTGGTAGGTAGGCTGTAGTGTTGTGGAAAGTGCTAAAGAAGAGAAATGGTGACAGAATGCCACCACAGGCACCAACACCTCACCTGAGCTCGCATAGCAAGGACATTCGTGCGTTCAAAGGGGCTCACTTGTGCCTTCTGGAGAATCTTGAAGAGCAGAGGGGAAGCTCCCATGTGTCTAGACAGCCTTAGTGACATGCTGCATGCCGGCTAGGGAATATTCTTTAAACAAGGTATGTTTTTACTCTTCTACTCTCTTGTCAAAACCAGCCAGAATAAAAGCCTTGTCAGGCAGAGGCCTCTCAACTGATATGTGCTCTAAATTCAGCTGTTCAGAACTGTTAAGGAGTTGGGCAAGTTCATCTGGAAGAATCCATCATGAGCAGTAGACGCTTTGTGCTCTCCTCCCCATCCTGATTACAAAGACAAGCTTCCTCTCAACTTGGCAAAGGCACAAAGCCTCCAAATGGAATAACATCCCTCTCTTTGGTTATATGCAAAAGACAGTCAGGAAGCACATTCAGTTCTAGAGACTTTTTATAAAAATGGCACAAGCTCAATGACCGAGAGAGAACTTGGGATTCTGTCTCTAACTCTCCAACAAGTTGCTCTTACATGTTCACAGGCTTGGAGTTGGAAGGAGCCCTCTGAGAATCCCAAGGTTATCAGTGGTTACCAAATCAACTCTCTCCTCAACTCATGAATATCCTCTCCTAGCTCTCGAAGTGGTTGTCCAGCTCTCTCTGGAGCACCTCTGGTGCCTGGGGGATTCACCATGTCTGTCTCATGGTTTTGAAGCCTTCATCATCCTGCTCGTCAGCACAGGTGAACTGAACAGCGCATTCCTGGTTATCTCCAACAACGAAGGTTTACTTCTGTAGAAACAGGATTTTTGCACTTCACGGCAGCTTTATGGGACATCCAGATGCAGGCTCCTTGCAGGAAGGGTCAGTCTGCCTCTCCCCAGCAAGGACAGGAGCCCATTCTCTCATTTCTGTGCCACCTGGATTCTGAGTCAATCCTGACACTACAGTGAAATTCCCATCCCTACTGGCTGTGGGGTTTGGAACCAGTGTTACTTCCCTCAGCTCCATATGCAGCATGTCTGGAATAAAAGCAGTCAAGATTGAAACACTCTAAAACATAGTTTTTAAAAAACAAAGTATGTAGCAGACTGAGCTGAAAGCGAAGGCATTGGTTGGAGTCGCTTAGCTGGAGAGTAAAGTCCCAGAAATTGAGATTTTTAAAGTAACTTCTAAAAATACTGCGACGCGTGTCTAAACCCAGCACCTAGACGAGCCCAGCACAACTTTTCAGAACACCCAACTAAGCTCTCCAGATGGTGCACACGTGTTCCCACAGCCGGGACGCTTGCTGTGAGACTGACACGAACCAGCCCTGGAAGCACTTGCTGGCTGAGGCTCCTTTACGTAACCCCTGCAGAAGGCTTGATGGTGCTGGGATCTTCTGCACGAACAACCCAAGGGCCAGCACTCAGAATGACTCTCTCCTCCAAATACTTTCCTTCTTCCTAATAGTCAAATAAGAGTGAACTCTCCCTACATAACAACCAAGAGTTATATGGGGGCCCTGGATGGGGGGGCAGTTCTAGGAGATTCGTCTGGTTACCCAGGTTCCTGCTATCTCATTTCTGTCACCCATGAGTGTTCTCATCCACATGGTCCCATCCAGCTTGTCGTGCAGTCTCTGAGGTTCGGTCCTGGGAAAAAGGAGAAAAAGAGGGAGACCCCCAGACGCTAGGCAAGAAAAGCTGCTCTGCGTCTTGTTCCACCAAGTCTTCATTTCCAGAAAGTGATTTTGTTCTTTCCTTTGTCTCTCATGCCAACTGTACTGCTTAGTGCTCCGTGTCTCTACATACTAGATGCCCCTAGCACCTCTTTATAGTTGTGATGACTGAAGATGTCTCCACGCATTGCCAAATGTCCCCTGGGGTCATCCTGTGCCTGGTTGAGAACCATTCCTGGGTCTCTTCATTAGACCATGTTTCCCATAGTCTTCCATCAATTCTTAAATTCTTCCTTGAGGGTGTTAATGAAGCCATCACTAACCACCGGCCTGCGTCCCTGAAACAATGCATACTGCACGTTCTTTCTATAGCTCTGGCCAACACAAATGGATAGTTTCAGGCTTCTACACATCCACTATGGTGTAGCTGATACATATCTGAAGGTCTTCCAACTGTCTGCTAAAATTGGATCGGCATCCATTGCTTTACCCATTTCTGAAAACATGGAGACATGGGGCTTTGAAACCTGGGGGTTTCTTATGTGACAGTTTGGCTAACGGAGGAGGTCACGGGGGCATGGGGTTGAGAAAAAAGCCCCCAGTCTGTGTTGTACAAATCCCAGTGTTGGAGAAGGGCCAGGAACATTGCCAATAATCAGCTGCTCTCCAAGTCATCATTTCCCCTCCAGGGACCACTTACACTTGCAATGAGACTTTTGGAACCCATCCCCAAGGAATGCTACCCGAGCCATTTTAGTTGAGTGCAACAGATATCTATTGTTACCGACTGAGACTGGGAAGGTGCAGCCCTATTCATTAAGCCAGGCAGAAATACCTCAAAACGACACAATCACATACCCTTTTGCTGATATGACGTCAGGATCTTGTCTTTCTGGAAGTCTAAAATATAAGTGTAGTTGGTAAGCTTCCTTTCCCCGTAAAAGCCTGACCTCATTGGCATGAAAACTTGTCCCTGAGGGCAGCCTTTTTTTTTTTTTTCTGTGACAGTCCTCAGCTGTTTGCCCAAGATCTGCTGCCTCTTCATTAGCCCATGCAATCTGACTGACAATCTTCACCTTTTTAAAAGTAGAGCAGTTACCAAAATTGAGACATGCCCCTTGGCTGGCTTACAGCGTCTCATCAGAAACCCATGGGCCTTTGGTGGGAGGTTTGAACAAATCACAGATGCGGAGGGCCTTTCTCCCAATGTATTCCTGTTGATAGGTGCATCCACGTCGTCCCGCTCAAGAGGGAGGCCTTCTCAGTCTTCGCTGATGTCTGACAGCACTGAGTGACCGAGTATACAAGCGGACAGTGGCTGGACTACAGTACAACAGCACTCTGACCCACTACTGGCAGCACGCTGCCCAGGAAGACAAAGCCTTCTCAATGCTAACCAGCCAGGAAGCCAGCCTGCTGTAAGTCAGACCAGCCACAAGCCGGGTTGCGTTACCTCATAACGACCCAGGAAGCTAACCAGTAACTCCTACAACAGTCGGCCCCAAATGGCCAAGACTTGATTAATACCTGACAGCTTCCCCTAATTTTTGTCCCTGTTTCCAACTTAGAACCGAGAAAGCTAATATGCACCGCAGCCAATCACATAGCGAGCCCACCCACAGCTTCCCCACACCAACAGGCAGCCCACACCTGAAGCCTTCCCTCTTCGCCATTTATAAAGCTCTCCCACTCCTCTGCCTGCTTTCTGTCCCTACCAAAATGCAAATGATGGCGGCTGACTCCTTTGCTCTAGCAAACTCGCAATAAATAGCCCTAGCGGGATCTTGTTTGGTTGGTCTTTGTTTCTACAACACGCATGGCGTTCCCTCCTAGCATAAGATGAAGGAGCTGGCTTGAGTCAAGCAGCACGTTGTATGAAACGGGCTTACCTTCATCCATTAGAGTCATGAGAACCTCCACAAGGGAAAAAGGCTGACTGAAGAAACAGCAGATGAACGAGCAGCACAGTCTCACACTCCGGGCCTACACTGATGGGGTGGGTTCCCATGCGTGACAGTGCACATCATCTGAATTTCTATTTCTATTTCTCTTTTTTGCGAAGTGCGTGTGTTAATTTCCGAGGGCGGCTGTAACAAATTACCGCAAACGTGGTGCCTCCAAGTGACTGAAATTTATTCACCCGTGGTGTTAGAGACCAGAAGACCAAAATCAAGGTGTTGCAGGGCCGCCGTCCCTCCGAAGGCTCCAGGTAAGAATTCATTTCTTGCCTCGTCCAGTTTCTGGTGGCTCCAAGCATTCCTTGACTCATGGCCTATCGCTGACCTCTCGGCTTCCAACTTCACACGAGCATCTGCTCTGCGTGCCTGTTTTACCCCCTTTTGCCTGGCTCATGTGAGGACATTCGTGTTAGGGCCCACCTGAATAATCCAAAGTAATCTCCTCATCTCCAGATCCTTAACCTAATTATATCGGCAGAGACACTTTTTCCAAATAAGGTAACATTTCCGAGCTGCAATCTTTGGGTGGCCATTATTCAATCTGCTATATCACATGTGACACAACTTTAGGACAAGCCTTTCTTGAGAAGTTTTGTCAGGAAATCTGTTGTTATTCCCCTGCCAAAAACCTTTCCATGACTCCTTGTTGCTTTTTGAGAACATCCTTACATATTCTGTAAGACTCCTGTCTACCTCAGCCTGTCTCTTCTTTCCTTTGGACACATTATTTCAGTTTCTTACATGCCCTAAATATCCTCCTCCCTCTGGGCATTAAAACCTTAATTTCCCTGCACAAGAATCAAGTTGCCCCTCCTACCACCTCACCTGGCTAACCTCTGCTCATACTTCCTGCTCAGTTTAAATTCATTCATTTTGAAAATATTCACCAAGTCTCTGCTGTTTAGGTGCCAGGATACAGTAGTCAGTCGGGAGGCAGAGCACCCACCCTCAAAATTTATCCTCTACTAGAGGAAATGGACCTTTAAAAACAAAAACAAGAAGTGCTGGTTTTAAAAACACTTTGCCAAGAATTGAAAGGATGATGTGATAGTGAATGACTGAGTGAGTGCTTTCTCTCTATTGGAGGTCAGAGAAGGTGTCTGGGAATAGAGGACATTGAAGGTGAGCTCTGAACGCAAGACAGAGACAGCCACATGTAGATTAGAGGAAAGAAAGGGAGGCAGGGGACAGATCGAGTCAGGATTGGGAAGACCAAGGGAAAGGTTTGGATTGTACATTATGCAAGATGGGGAGCTATAGAAGGGTTTTAGGCTAAGGCACTAATCTATGAGTCTGACAGGTCACCCTGGCTGCTGTGTGGAGGAAGGGTTTCAGAGGGGCTAATCTAGGTGAGAAAGGATGGTGGCCCAGGAACCATGGTGGAGGTAATGGAAATGGGCAGAAGAGAAGAACTTGGGGTATGATGTGAAGATCGAGTCCACAAAACTCAAGGATGGACCAGATGGCGTGTGGGTGGACAAGATAAACTCAGCCTACACCATCTTTGGCGGGTGTACTGCTGAGTCCTACTGGGGGGTCTGCACGTGCAGTGGCATCGTGTGTCAAAGGGCAGCAGTGAGTGAGAGCTTACCAAGGCCTATGGTCTTCAGCAGGATAAAGGACAGATTTTCCAGCTCTTTACAAATCCTTGTCCTTCCCTTGACCTACTCAATTGGAATCACTGGAAGCGAGACCCGGGGCATTAAAAAAATCCCCTGACGATCCCCATGGTGTGGGTCCATAGACCAGAAAGCTTTTGCTATTCTCTGGTATACAGATAAGAAAATTACCGAAGGAAATCCAGAGGCTCAGAGTTTGAAGTAATTGTGCAATGTGGCATTTGGAAAGAAGGATTAAACTAACAGAATGAGATGAATTAGCAAGACAAATCAGTCTTGAAAAAGCAACAAATATCTGTCCCACTTTAGATTTGGTCCCAACTCAAATGTTCAAAAACAATAAACTATCATCCTGAGACCTAGCTGAAAGCAGACTTTGGAAGGAGAATAAGAGTTCATATTTATTAGCAACCCATGACCAGCTGTTTTTCATTAGTTACAAAACAGAAAGGATCTGAAAGATAGATAAGAAATAAGAAACAGATAAATTACTCAAGAACTGAATACTAGAAAATGGGTATGAACTCCTCCTAGAGAAAAGGAAATAAAAGAAGCAAAAAAAAAAAAAAAAAAAAAAAAAAAAAAAAGAAAAAGCATTGAAGTATCAACTGAAATTACATTTGATAGCTCTCTCCTTGGGTAAGGCTCTTTCATGCCAGACTTTATCTCAGCCATGCAAAAACAAGGATAAATGTACATCTTTGGTCCAGTGGTCTAGCACACGTCCGAGTGGTTCAAGGTCAGGAGGTCTGGAAGGGGGCTCTCTGGAAAAGGTGAAGGTGTGGAGCTGGTGGGCAACACAAAGTAATGACAGTTGAGAAAGACAGGTGCGTCATTCACAAAGGATAAGGTGTTATTCTGAACTGTCCTGTGCCCCCTTAATGAGATTAGGGCTAGTACAGTTTGGATGACAATGGGGTCTACTCTTCTCTCATTAAAACAAAGTCACAGGCTCTTTGCTGTCCAATAGTGTGGGCCATTTTGTTTAGGAAAGTTCTCTTGTACCGTGTGCTGATGTGGTCCATGTACCAGCGGCCTCAGCATCACCTGCGAGCTTGCAGAAGCTTAAGCTCTACCCCAGACCTACTGAATCAGAATATGCATTTTACTAATGTTCCCGGTGATTCGTATTCCCGTTAAAGCTAAAACTGTGGCGGAGCCCCCTTGAATCAGTGACTCTGATCTGAGGGAGCACGTGAAAAATGATGGGTTCCTGGGCCCAGGTCCCCAGAGATTCCAATCCCATAGGCCAGGCCTCTGGATCTTGAGCAAGCACCTTAGCTGATTGTGATTCTAACACGCAAGGTTAATTTAAGAAACAGGATCATAGATGGTAATACATGGGAGTTAGTAGCTCTAAAAATGATGAAATAAGAGATATAGCCCGACACCTTATTGAGAGAGCAATATTGAATGGTAGTGTTTCTTGACTTCCCTAATGATAACAATCACTTGAGGGTTATTGGTAAACATTCAACTTCCCAAATCCCTTCCCCAGATGTTTTGAAGCAATGGCTCTGGAAATTTGTATTTTTAATAGGTATCCTAGATGGTTTTTTATAACTAGAGAGGCTTAGAATTGCTTTACTAAAAGGCACACAGCTCAAGAAAAATATGTATGGTACAGATAAGAAGGGCACTGTGCAAGGCGGGCCTGTGCTATCCAGCTTATCACCTGGTCATTTAAAGCAGAAGGACCAAGTTCTTGGTGGGGGGAGGGGCTTATATACAAAGGAAGTTTCCAGAAAGTCACCTTCCTTCATCTAGATGTTCTGTGAAGTGGACATCCAGCCTGATTGGGAACAGAGATTGTCCACCAGAAAGGGGTACCTGCATTTGAAGAGAAATCATGGGAGCCTCATCCTGAGAAAGGACATCCAAACCTGGTTTCACATTGAGTGAATGAGATTTGGGAGTCATTGTTTTTGTGTCTGGTGGTAAAGACAAGACTTGAGAAGGTAATTCTCCAACCAAAATCATCTTTGAGCCTGCACTGTCATCTCAAGGAGGAAAAAATAAAAATTCAATAGGGAAGCCAAGGGGAAGAAAAACCCCTGACTGTAGGACTAGGGATAAATATTCCAACCCTGGTGTAGAAGAAAGTAATCAGACTGTCATGACAAATGACAAGCTGAACTTACACGGTTATAAAGGGACCGAAAGAGCTATTCTGGTACTCAAGATGAGTGATACAAATCTACTTCTGAGCAAAGTCTCACCGGGATAGAATTTAATTTAGAGGTTTTGCCTTCAAGGAATAGGGACAATCACAGGGGTTGATAAAACTCAGCTACTTCAGGGAAGAAACAGGTAACACAAATGTGTACATTGGTCAGAGCACAAAAAAATCAGGAATTGAATTAGGCATACCCTACCTAAACCCTTCAAATTCATTTTTTAATATGTAATTCTGCTACTGGTTTGTGACTCCATAATCAAAATTAAAATAATCAGAGCCTTAGAATGCAAAAGTAATCATAAAGTAATGATTGTGTAGTCTGAAGAAATACAACTTTGCAAACATTTTCCATCATAAACAATTATTACGGAGATAGCATAAAGGTGTTCTGTACCTAAAATAATATACCACCTAAAGAAGGGAATTAAAATGGTAGCAGAAGTTCCCTAGACAGGGACACCTGGGTGGTTCAGTCAGTTAAGCGTCTGCCTTTGGCTCAGGTCATGATCTCAGGGTTCTGGGGTGGAGCCTGCTGCCGGCCTCCCCCTGACTGCCTGCTTGTGTTCTCTCTCCCGTCTGAAATAAATAAAAAATATAAAAAAAAAAATAAAAGAAGTTCCCTAGACATATTATCTAAAGGCTGAATAGGTTCTTAGGAAAGCTTTCATTTCCTTCCAAGGAAATACATAAAAGTATGGCAGCCAATTATGTTTTTCTGCAACGGTTTAACTATTGTTCTAACTATGAGAAGGTTCTAGAATCAGTGACTCCTTGGCGTATTACGGAAGTGCCTATCCTGAAGAAAAAAAGATCTTAGTAAGAGTCCCACATTGGTACCACACAAGCGGTACTTCTTTTCTAAAAGTCTCTGAGGAGTGCCACCAGGGAGAGCCACTGGAAAAATTAAATTAAGTGCTGCATATAAATTAGTTTTCTGTGAATCAGTTACGCCTATGGGTTTCTAGGATACTCTTTGAAGATAGCGGCATGAAGAACCCAGGGAACAGGGATGAAATAAATTCTTTCCTTTTTAAAATAACTCAGTACATGAACCAGACAACACCCACGTTAGGAGCACTTTTCTAGTCTTAGTTTTCCTATTTCACTGCTCCAGGGAAAACAGCAAGTCAGTTTATTTCTTTTAAAGATTA
Source organism: Ursus maritimus (assembly GCF_017311325.1). NCBI lineage: Eukaryota > Metazoa > Chordata > Mammalia > Carnivora > Ursidae > Ursus > Ursus maritimus. The sequence goes on from NW_024423344.1 coordinate 15,460,495, forward strand.
CATAGGATAAAAAAAATCTTGAAAACCCAAAGACAAAGTTTCACAGGTTTAATATAAGTCAGAGATAAATTTCCAGGTACTGTGCTTCCTAGGATCAATAATAAATTCTAAACTTCTCCCCCACCCCCACCCTTCAGCCCTACTACCATCTATGCTGAGAAAGCAACTGTGTTTTCACCTGGGAGGTGACTCCCCGAACATTACCTTGCAATACAATTGAAAGAAGAAATGTTTCTGAATTGCTTCTACCTTTGACAGAGTGAGAGTTCGCTTCGGTAGATAAATCCTGCTATTCTACAGTAGGCAATCTCTTCGGTGACACACTTGTCACACACAACTAATGATGTGACACGTTAAAGTCTTGGGGGAAAATCACAGATTGTCCAAGGGCTGTTCGAATGGACAAGGCAGGGAAGTGAACCCCTGAAAATGGCTGAACCAATGTGAAATGGGCATTCCTGGTGAATTCCCAAGCTATTGCCAGACCTGCACTTCTAGCAGCTCGAACGGGTCTTTGAATGTTGGATGTAACAGTTAAAGGAGTGTGCAAGCAGACAAGATATTTGCCATCATTGTTGTGACCGTTATGCTGATCGCTGGCATTTTGGCTCCATGATATGGGCTGCTCACAGATCACAAAGGATGCTATGTNNNNGGAAGAATAAGAAAATGGGAATTTGGGGAGAGTGGCCATTAATATCATCTTTAAAACAAAATTCCCGGTTTTTTATTCTGTGAAAACCTGAGGAAGACCATTATCTAGGAACTGACCTCACGAGCATAATTTAATCACTTACATCTTACAGCTAGGTTTTTGGTTAAAGACAGGGTTATATCAGATACAAACAGAAACCTCTGTGGGGAAGCATGCCCGTGCATATCTAGGGCATGTAAAGTTATGAATGACAAAGGTTTCCTGGACCAGACAAACTTCTAACCAATGTCTTCTTTCCAGATTCTTCCACAGTCATGCAACGTGAGAGGGACATTTTAAGGGTGAGTTAATTCTTACGGCTAATTCTCCATCTCCTACTCTGAAAACTTAAAATTTCCTTTCCTCACTTTTGCCAAAAAGTGTAATATTTATTATCATGTTTCTCGTGTTTCCTTGTTACTTGACTTTCTTTTTAATAAGAAGTATCCTCCCCATCAGCGGCCTAATAAAATCCTTGGTTGTATAGTTTATTTTTAAATACTCTCTTCATGAGCCATTTATCTATTTTCCCTTCTATTCCAAATGACAGACATTAAATTACATCTCTGGGTAGATGTGATTAATCTTCTGTTTCAAAGTGAAGAAAAGAAGAAAAAGGTTAGGAATATTTAAAGCCTCTTTTCTTTTTTTATTAGGAGAAAGCAGACTATGGGTTGAAAATTTGATTTATTTCCCTTAAACCTATTTGAAGATCACCTTTAAAACAAAGGGTCAAATGTGGCTTGAAATGAATTCCCTGTGCAGTACTTATGTAAGTCCCTGGGTTATAGTATTTCAAGGCTAATAAATATTGTACTCATAGGAAGACAGCCATCTGATAGGATGGTATATAGGATTTTGGAGGGATTGTGGTCTTTCAGTGGAAAGGGTCTGGTTAGAAGGGAGATAATACTGTTGACTTGCAGAGAAGCTGTCTGAAATCAGATGATAGTCTATTTGCTCTTGGCCCTCAGCCATCAAACAAATGAGTCATTACTGCAATGTTATCTCTGGTAGAGTAATTCACTGAATGACTTCAGTAGATAACTTCTTTTTGTGGCTAGACTTATCATCTTTAAATATTTACCCAATAAATGGAAATGTTGAGCTAAGGTAAACTTGTATTTTTATGGTAAATTTGGCCCTTTATTTCCAAAACAAAGAAAATGTGTCAAGCCATATTTAAAGACAATCAATTTCACGTAGAGAGGATTTTTTTTCCCTTCTGAAAATACTAGCTGAAATGTATTTCAATAATTGCTAAAAACCTGTTCTCTTTAGAAAACAGAAAAGTCATCTCGTTCTCCTCAGTCTTCCTGGCACATCACATACCCGATAAAAATTAAAGAGACCTAAACATCATTTAGGCTAACAGCGACGATACCAAACATGATGGTCTCTTAGCAACCACACGATTCTACGTGAGGTCTACTGGGCCCTACTCAGGGAGGAAAGCATGTTCATACATGCCAAATATAAACAGTTAATGTGTAATTTTCCTCTTGTTCTTAGAAAATAATCTATCAAAATGTTTTAAATGGATTTATTGTTTTTAGAGAGATGATACATACCCATTATAAAAATCCAAACTACAAAAAAGTTAAAAGAAAGCAATAAATCTTCTCAAATTAGGAGTTAGGAGCTAAGGCATGCTGGGCCACACTAGAATTTTCCATGTCCTTCCTTGGCAACCACTTTTTAAAGTAGACTTGTTCTTCTTTCTTTGTTTGGATACGGCTGAAGATTTATTGATCTTTTTCATTTTTCTTTTAATTATTTAAATTACTTTTTGTTAATTTTGTTAGGAATATAGTAAGACATCTTGTGATTCTGGTTCATTTTGTCATCTTCTCCCCACTTCCCCAAAGATTTGGTGATACATGTTACTTTTTTAAGAAGGAATTTGGCTTTTGATTCTCAGAGTCATTGTTCAATCCTCATCTGTAACATTTTTATTTTTACAAACCTCTTCCCACCTTGATTACTGTTTTCTCCCAAATCTTTTTCTTTCTACTTATGAAGGGAAATTAAGAGAAAATGCACAAACAGGCTATCACAGCCATACAATTAATAAGGACACATTTATTTAAAATGTACTATAAAATAGTATTTCATGACATAGAATGTTTATAAGTGAAAAACGTGGATTATAAAACAAGAGTATAGTGTGCATGTGTATGCAAATAAATGTTTCAAAAGGATATTTCTGAACAGGTTTTAACAGTGTTTTTCCCCCCTAGGTCAAAGGATTACACTTTTTAAAAAAATATTTTTCTGATTTTCAATTTTCTGTAATATATGAGCATTGATTTTTAAATGTAAAAATGCTCTTAAATCTTACAAAAGTTAGATTTCTTAGAATGAATCCAAATGGTAAAAAGGCATAAAGTAAAAATGTCTCTCCCCCACTTCCCCTCTTAGTTCATTACCCAGAAGGTAATCACTGATAATTTCTTGGGAGTCTGTCATAAAATGTCAGTGCATATAAAAGCATGCACAAAGATCCATATGTGAACATATAAATTTATATGTGTTCTTTGTATTCAAATGGAATAGAATATATAATATTGGTATTTTGATTTTTTTCCCCCACCTAACAATACATATTGAGCAACTTTACATATTGGCCCATTTAGGGTGACTTAATTTTTATTAGTGACAATGTAGTATTACATTAAATGGATGTATCTTCATTTATTTAGCCAGACCTCTGTTAATAGCTCTTGCTTTTTTCTCTAGATTTTTGTGGTTATAGACAAACTACAATAACTTTATACATAAACTTCTGTACACAAAATTTCTAGAGACATAGTTGCTGGATCAATGATCAAAGACAGATGTGCCTTTAAAATTTTTTATAAATTTGGGGCGCCTGGGTTGTTCAGTTATTAAGTGTCTGCCCTCGGCTCAGGTCATGATTCCAGGGTCCGGGGACAGAGCCCCACATGGGGCTCCCTGCTCAGCGGGGAGCCTGCTTCTCCTTCTCCAACTCCCCTGGGCTTGTGTTCCCTCTCTCGCTGTCTCTTTCTCTCTCAGATAAATAAATAAAATCTTTTAAAAAAAATTAGTGCTTGGCACTATCCACATTCTCATCAACTTTGTATGAGAATGTATTTCTTCTCGCTTTCACAACATGTTTTGCTACTACTTCTTGAATTGAAATTTTTTTCCCGTATATTTAGTCATTTGGACTTTCTCTTGTATGAACTGACTGTTCATATCCATCCATTTTTCTTTTTTTTAAAAGATTTTATTTATCCATTTGAGAGAGACAGCGCAAGCAGGCAGAGGGGCAGAAGGAGGAGAAGAAGACTCCCCGCTGAGCAGGGAGCCTGACGTGGGGCTTGACGTGGGGCTTGACCCCAGGACCCTGAGATCATGACCTGAGCCGAAGGCAGACGCTTAACCAACTGAGCCATCCAGGTGCTCCTCCATCCATTTTTCTATTTGTCCTTTTCTTTACTGATTGGCACATACTCTTTGTGTTACAAAATGTAGTCCCTTCTGAGACGCATGTTTTACACACAGTATTTTTTGTCTCCTAACTTAAAATTTGTATAATGTTTTGCAATACAGAATTTTTTTTAAAGATTTTATTTATTTGAGAGAGAGAGAGAAAACACACGAGATGGGGGAGGGCCAGGGGAAGGGCAGGGGAAGTGATAGCAGGGATTCGAGAGGGAGAGGGAAGGGGTCTCAAGCAGATTCCACACTGAGCGTGGAGCCGACACAGGGTTCGAACCCACAACCCTGAGATCATGACCTGAGCTGAAACCAAGAGTCAGACGCTCAACTGACTAAGCCATCCAGGTGCCCCTGCCATACAGAATTAATTGTTTTGCATTCTGATTGGCCAAACGGGTATTCTACAGGTTTTGGGAATTAATTATTATAAGAAACGTATTCAATATGATATTTAAACAAAAGTTCACAAAGTGTTTCCAAAGAATATTCTCATTAGATGGGTGATACAATAGGTTCTGGAAATGACCAATAGTGACCCAGGTAGATTACACAGTTCTGTCTCAAGGAAACAGTATAAAATGTTGACTTTTACAAAAATTTTAAAAAATCATAAAAATGTTTACAAAAAACCTCAACTGGATTATCTACATAATTTTCAAGTTACCATTTCTTGCTTTATCCCCAATTATAACAGTATTTTGTAAGACAAAATGACTATGTTATAAACCCAGGTTTATAAATATAGGCTTTTTCTCCTTCCATTTGAATAAAAATGAACTGAGGGACTGCTAATGGGTATGGGGTTTATTTCTGGGGTGATGAAAATCTTCTAAACTTGATCATGGTGATGGTTGCACAATGCTATGAATATACTAAAAACCAGTGAATTGAACACTTTAAGTAGGTGATTTGTATGGTGTGTGAATCGTATCTCAATAAAGCTGCTCTAAAGAAATAAATTGTGGTGCGTTTTGAGTACAGCTATGTGCCTAATAAATCACTGTCGTTTGTCACCACACTGCCCATAGCACCTTCTGTACCCACTAGGAAACAGCCTCGTTAGAAAGCAGCCTTTCAGGGGGCTCGGCTTTGGAGACTCCCTTCTCTCTTCGTCTATCTTCATCTACCCTGTTTCCCTTTTCAGTTTCTCTTGATTGCGGTAAGGGGCAAGGCAGATGGAGGGGACTTTCTAACCTTCTCTTCCATGTTTTTGTTATTCTTCTGATTCCTGGGATTTTACCATTTTACCTCAATGTAGACGCTCTATGACCCTACAGTGTCGGTTTTAACAGAAGGTGAACAGCCTTGGAGGATTCAAGGACTCTTACCTTGGTTAGTACCAGCTGGGACGCATCAGAAGGGACTTTTATGTTCTAATGTGCCCTCATCTTACTGAAGGGAGTGTGACATAACACGTTACACAATCACTATTTCGTGGGGAATCTCACCTCTCATTTTAAATACCTGCACTGATTATTCAGTGGTAGACTTTTTTGCTTTTTATATATTTTTCATTAGGATCTTTCATTAAAATGCAATACAAAGAATAAAACTATAGGCATTATTACATTATTTCCAACAGCTTTCGATGACTCTTACCCTAATCATTATATTCTTAACCCCCAGAGTATGAGTCAAAATCAAGGTAAATTGCCTCTCTTTCTTTGCACAAATCTGAAGTGAGTCAGCGATGAGCAAAAATTTCTAAAACTAATTTAATTCAGTGGACTCATCCTTAATATACATAATTGGGCAACACTGTCAAGTTTTTGGGTCCCATTTACTAATATATTTGTGAGGCCTTATACTTAGGAAAATGTTAGCCAGATGTCTGTTAGTATCCAATGGAAAGTGATCCAACAATACTATTTTTATCAAGTATTCTGGAAGATCCCACAGAGTCCAGGATACAGTTTGTGGCCTCAAGGGACTCATTGTCCATGGAGAGCTTTAGTCTACCCTTACCACGTAAAGGTGCTTTCCTATGAGAAAGGGACAGTCAACTATCTCACTAACATGGGCAGCTTCCGCCTTGACCACCTCTCATTTCCCTGTTCCACACATGTGACACTGTCCAGTAGCCCTTCCTGCTAAACATTTCAGGATCTTTATCTGTTTGTTTGGAGATTTAGGCATAAGGTGAGTAGCCATGGAGGATTCAAGGACATTTTTCTTGGCTGGAAAGGTAAATGGGAAGCCCCTGATACCTCAGAGGGAGACAGGCATAACTGAAACATGCTAAAACATGGTGGTGCCTGGACTCGGCTATGTGTATAACAACACACAAGCCCACATGGATTCCTTTTCAGCAGTATAAACGTGAAACTGTGCTTTCGGATGTAAAGTTGTGCCTGAGCACAAAGGAGAAGGTCAACGGTATTTGTTTAATAGACACTCAATGAATAAATGAGACTCAAAGCAAGGACATCTTGCTAGTTCCTCTCAAGGGGTCCAAACTACCAGGGGGCCACAGAAACTCTAGCAGATGAAGGGATGAGAGGTGAGGGGGGAAGGCAGCTCTTCCAGAAAGATATGAAATCGTCTCGCTGTTCATTCACAACCACCAATCCAAACTTATTAATTCATCCACTTGGTAAACATTTCTCAAGTGACAGACATGGTAGATATTTAAAAAAGAATAAAATTCTGTTTCTATCCTTAAAGAAGGGTGTATCCATTATAAACTTTGACAATGTCATTAATAGTTTCCATTCACTGAGCGCTTCCTATGTGCCAGGCACGACGCTAATTCCTTTACATACGTGATTTCATTCGACACTATGATGTAGTGTTGAATTAAGTATGACTTGGTTATATAGAGATGGAATTAAGGCTTTGCCTGGCAAAGGACCTGGGGCCTCACGGCCACACACATCTGAGCCAGCACTTGAACTTGGTGCACTCTGATGGGAGAGCCCCAGAGTGTCCTGCACTGGGAAGGGCTCTCCTACCAGAGAGGGGAGGGGCTCCTCCAGCCTGGGAGCAAGGAGAGAAGAGAGCTAGTATGCACAGAGCACTGCCTCTGCCGGGCATTCTGATCTCTGAGCTGGGCCTAGAAGTAGAAGGAAGCTCTTCCTTAAGATAAAGAGGAAGCGGCACAAGGAAAGGGACAGAGGCACCAAAATGCACAGGAAAGTGGTGGAAAGTTCAAAGTGGCTGCACTGGAGAGTGCTCAGGGGTCCTGCTGCTGCATTCTAACTTTGTGATTCTTCCTGGACCCTAAGCTTGCCACTGACAACGGGCACTCAAGAGGAACACAGAGGACAAGGGAGACAAGATGGCCAAGAGCTCAGATTTCAGCAATGCTTCATCTCCAAACTCTATTAAACAAATGACCTTCATTTTCAAATATTTAGATGCTGCAAGGATGATTAACAGGAAGAGAAGCTCCAAACTGGAGCATGACTAAAAAGGCAGTCATGCGCAGGTATTCCTGAATGCGTATTTTTCTTACGGGAAAGAAAATGACTTCAGATGAAAATTCTTTGGGAGGAATTTTGAATATGTTTTTGATCATTCAGAATTAGCTTTAATATACGTTTATAAATATAACAATAGAAGAAATTATGGCTAGATGTTTCATGGTTTGTGGAGACAGATTTAGTTTTAGATCGGCCCCCCCCTTAAGTTATCACATGGACGTATTTTTCTAAGCTGTATCTATTTTAAAGTACAGCAGGTCCTCTATATAATCAAGGTACACACTACTCTTATTCCCATTTCCTTTGGGTAGGCTTTCCTCTTTAAGTGATATCAGACATGGTTAGTCACGTCTTCACATTTATAGCATGTGGTTTGCTATTTCTATGAATTATTTTATGTCAAGATTTTAGAGAGAAACATAAGAAATCATCTGTTTTATGAGAAAAGTAACTATTTTACAGTGGTCTTTATCACTTGATATCCATATAATACACCAAAAAAATCAGGGATTGCCGACATTGCATACACTTGAAAATAAACCCACTTTTAGCATAATATATATATACTTTTAGTGGAAGTAAAAGAGATCAATCTTACTGAGAAAAAAATGGACTATTACATCTGTTACTACCAACACACATTTTAAAAAAATTCTAGGGGCATCTGGGTGGCTCAGTCAGTTAAGCATCTGCCTGTGGCTCAGGTCATGACTCCGGGGTCCTGGGAAGGAACCCCATGTTGGGCTTCCTGTTCAGCGGGGGAGTCTACTTCTCCCTCTTCCTCTGCCCCTCCCCCCCCCGCTTGTGCTCTCTCTCTCACTCTCAAATGAATAAATAAAAACTCTTTTAAAAAAATTCTACAAATACCACGAAAACACTTAATTCCAAAGCACTACCAAGATTATAGATTACTGTCAGTGGCTGCTTGACCTTCTCATGAATTTTTTTTCCTAGTTCACAAAAACCTAAAGCTCTCTTAACAAAAGTGCTCTTTTTCTCCTCCATAACTTAATTAACCACACACATTCCATTACTTCCAAACATTCTTAGAAGAATACAGCTACAGTATACTACTCTGACATCATCATTCAGAAACACTTCAGAGATGAGATGTTAAACATATATATTCCCCCGAGGGAAAGAAATACTTTAAATATCTGCTTTGAAACAGGCTAGAAAATTGATGAAATCTTCTTCTAGAATACACGGGTCTCTGAGAGACTTTGGTTAAACTGTATGTGGCAACAATAAAGAAAAGTAAAAGTAAGTGAAATTTTAATATGCTATTAGAACTTAAAAAAACAAATGAAGATGATCTATTTTCTTTGAAAGCATATAGAAAACAGGGGCACCTGGATGGCTCAGTCGGTTAAGTGTCCGACTCTTGATTTTGGCTGAGGTCATGATCTGAGAGTCATGAGGTGGAGACCCGCATCTGGCTCTGAGCTCAGTGGGGACTCTGTTTGAATTACTCTTCCTCTCCCTCTCCCCACCCCCCACAACTCACATGCTCTCTCAATAAATAAATCTTAAAAAAGAAAAGAAAAGTATACAGAAAACAGCAAAATTCTTCTTATCAAGGAATGTAGTCAAACTCCACAGAGAAATTTTCTTCTATCTCTTATGAGTTTGACACCAGCATGCCAAGATAAAAAGGGTATGGTACTCAACTTAGGTGAACTTTTCAACTAGAAGGAAAGACAAATGCACACAGAGATCATTTCCACATGAGGTGGTAAGAGTCAAGGACAAAAGACAGAGGTGTGTCTAGGAGCTCAGATGCTCGGAAGAGGGGCACAGTCCCTCTGGGTGTGGGTTGAAGGCTCAGAGAAGAAGTCCAGCTTGAGGTCAAATGTGAAGAATCTGTAGAGATAAACTAGGTGAAGAGAGGATAATGTATTCCTGGCTATAGAACACAAAGTCAAGGGCAGGGAGGTTTAAGGGCGCGCAGAGTGAAGAACTAAAGCCATTCGTTACTGAGCCTTTCAGTAGAACAGTGGAATGAAGGAAGAGGGATGTGGAGAGGCAGGTAGAGGCCAGATGATGTAGGTTTCTGGGACCACTTACGGGAACACAGACTTTATCCTTAGAGGATGGGAAAAGAGTAGTAAGGAGGGTCCCTGATCTATTAAAGTACTGCCTTTTGAAGAATGAGAGTGACTTGATCAGGTTTGCAGTTTAGAGAGAACATCAGAGGCAATGTGAAGGAAAGTTGTGAAAAGTGCAAGGCTGGAAAGCAAGGAAACCAGCCAAGGTTCTGGCCCCAATGCCATGAGAAATGAGGACTGCCTTGACTCAGCCTTTGTAGAGGAATGGAGGGAGGGACCAAGTGTGAGTAAAACTAGCTGGACTGGATAGTAGGCGAGAAAAAGTTCATATGACTTTTCAGGAGCTCAGTGAATCCCAAAGGGATGAATGAACTGGTGTGTACGATGAATACTTTGACAATACTGCTGGGACTATGGCACGCAGAGTCACAAGAATGCACATTCTAGGAGAACTTTTTTTTTTTCTATCAAAAGCTATTAAACCATAGGGGGAAAATGAGAAATAAACACATTTTAAAGTACTTTTATAATTAGTCAGTCGGGGATTTAATTGGTGGAGGACTAAGTCTTCCTCTCCCATGTAAGTGAAACAAAACTGAGAACAACAATGAACTTGATTCAGAAAACACTACAAAAAACATACACATCTGATAAAGGAGCATATAATTGATAAAACTGTATTTGACATGTAAGTACTTAGATGACTGGGTTAGTATATCTTAAACATTTTAATTTTTCTTAATTTTTGTTTATAATAACTACATTTCATTCAGAATTAAAAGAACATATCCATGAGCAACAGGTGAGATAATTTTTTTAAAGATTATTTATTTATTTATTTGGGGGGGGGAGGGAGCTGAGGGAGGGGCACAGGAAGAGGGAGAGAGAATGCAAAAGTAGACTTCCCACTGAGTGTGGATGGAGCCCAACAGGGACACAGGGCTGATCCCAGGACTCTGAGATCATGACCTGAGCTGAAACCAAAGGTCGGCTACTCAACCGACTGAGCCGCCCCAAGATTATTAATATTGTAGAGGTCTTCAAATATATATGAAAACATTAAATGTCCTGGATCTAACATATATGATCCAAATAGCACAAGGCACCAAAGTGAGGCAGATATGCCTGGTTAGGTTAACCCTGTTTATTTAATTTGGTTTTCTTTGATTCCCTTCCATTATTGCTTCCAAAGATTACCTTTGAACTCACACTTAAAGTCTGGGGAAGCCTAAATAAGTTACAATTATAGGTACAAGATTATTTCCTGGAACTGCAAAATGCTTATAAATGTCTTATCCTAGGAAACTAGGCCACAATGGACAGTCTCTTCAATTGTCAGCTAAATCGTGGTCCCTGCCTAGTTTTCCAGGAAAAGCTTTGCAAAAGAAATGAAACATATTTCTCATTACCCCAAGTCCTTGAGAAGATATTTAATTAAGTCTTGCACGTGTAAATAGAAAGGTCTGAAAAACTTGTTCTTACGAATGAGTGAGAGGACACAGTAGCAGTAAATATTTCCTATACTACCAAAATTTTGTTTGTGAATAATGAGAATCAAAATTGGCTGTAGTTTCACCATTTTAGCGTATTTGCAACAGCAGTGAAGAAAATAATTTAACATAGTCTGGTTGGTTTAAAAGGAATTGTGAAGTACAATTTTAAAACTTCCTGTCCAGGTGAGAGAGGAAGACTGAAGGGATCCTACGAAGGACTGCTCTTCCTGCTGCCTCTATTCTTGCTAGGACCTGCACCCCCACCTCCCCATGTCTTATGGTACAGACAATGAATGTCCTCCTTGGAAAAGGCAAGGAGTTAATGATTCTTGGGAGTCTTCCAGCACAAAGATAACATATAAGAGTAACTGGGTGGGGTTGTCATATATATTTTCCAGACCAATGACTCACCAAGACCCCCGGCTCCGGGGCATAAGTGACTTAGGGAGGACACCAGGGCATTCATCTTTGTTCTAACCAGTTCCCGGATGCCTAAGAGGACACATACACCAGAACACCATTCTCAGTAAAAACCCTAGACCCCAAGCAAAAACAAGACTGCATCTCCTTTCCTTTTCTGAGTCTTCCAGACACCCTGTACCTGCACCTCTCTCTCTCTATTCAATAAACTCTGCTCTCACTTCCTCTCAGCTCACATTTGATTTCCATCCTGTGCAAAGCCAAGAACCCTCCTGGCTGGTCCTGTGGGACTCCCTCTGGATCCCTGGACCCAGCCTACATTACAAACATGAATAGATAAAATAAGCACAAGACAGTTCTTGGTTGGCACGTATGACCAATGCTGCTATTTTGTTTGTGTGCCACAGTCTGGTTACAGCTTTGAGTTTTTGTGCTTTTACAACATGATGTTTTACTTCCTTAAGTTATAGGCAGAAAATGATGCCCTGCTTCTGGGGAGACACACGTAAGCAATCACTGGCCCCGAGGTCTACCTCAGGTTCTAGTTCATGCCCTTTTTCCTCTCTCTTTTATGCCTTCTTTTTTCTTAAACAAAAATGATGAATTCATCCATATTATCAGAAATTATGATTAACAGAGAAGTGACTAGTGTCATCTCCCAAACATTTCCTTATTCCTAACATTCCCAAGCCCCAGGATAATAATACAAGAGAGGAGCAGCTTGAACATGCTAGGCTTCCATGTAAGTATGTCTGAGTGAGAAAAAGAAGTGTGTGTGTGTGTGTGTGTGTGTGTGTGTGTGTGTGTAAGTGAAAGGAGACAATTAAAGTGCACAGAAAGTATACACAGTTCCACAGTTTCATATGAGGGAGAATGTCAACACTGACATTGATTACAGACACTGGAGACATAACTAAGCAAGCGGGGAGGGGGGGAACTTACAAAAATGTAGTTTGGCCATGTGGAAGGAATACTAATTACAGTAATTTCTCTGAACTGCTTACCACATGCCTAATTGCCAGGCAACACTGTGATGAATATGTAAATCGTTAACTATATGTCGGCTTAACTTGTGCACATTTTAACTACAACACTGAACTCTGCTAGTGTATAGTCAGTCTTCATAATTTAGCACCCCTCTAGTATGCTCATTGGCCCATAACTTAAAATCTTGGAAGCTTATAAGAAATGACAAGGTGAGGAAGGAATCAAATGAATATTTTAAGTAATAATTTTAGAAAAATAGCATCTATAAATAAGGACAAGAAGGAGGTTATTGGTAAAAGATATGCTGGCTGTTCTATATCACAGGTTGTTTATATATGAAATAAACCTTACATGTATTGAGAGGGGAAAAATGGACACGCTGGAGTACATATCTAGTAAGTTTTGTAATCCAATTCCTAAAGAACATTTAACAGTTTTTTTAAAAATATAAATGAAGAAACCATCAAAAATACCCTCACCTCTCTCTAAAACCATACCTATTCTATAATAAATAGTACTAAATACATTGACTAAATATCTTTTTTCTTCATTAATTAGAATACGACATTGTGGAAAAACATATCACAAAGATTGGAAGAAGAAATCACCGAATACCAGCAATGGAAAAATCTAGGTAATTTGAGTAATACAATATATGGCTAAAGAAATGTGGATGCAGGGAAAGTAAAAGTTGATTCCTTTAGCTTTAAGAAATTTTAGATTCAACTAAATAAACATTTTATAGAAATTATTCACCAAGTTTTCAGAATGAGCACCACATAGGCTGACCCTAATTTATAATACGGTTTGTCAATCTTGACACAGGGGGTAGTTTGGGCCAAATAATTCTTTATTGTGGGGGCTGCCCTGTGTATTGTAGGACGGTTAGCGGCATCCCTACCCCTCTACCAGCAAATGCCAGGAGCATTCCCTCCCACCTCTAGTAATGACAAGCAAAAATGTCTCCGTATATTGCCCAATGTCCCCTAGGAGACAAAACTGTTCCTTGTTGAAAGCTACTGCTTTACAGAATGTGGGAAGATGTACACAAATAAAAAATTCTGTTAATATAGTCATAATTTAAATACACTAGTTGAATTCACTATTTTAGACAAGAATAGGGAACTTTTTCTTTGATGAAAATTATCAAGCCACAGGAAAAAATTAAACTCAGCAAAAGGAAAAACTCAACAAAGCGTGTTTTTTTGTGTTTTTTTGTGTGTGTTTTTTTTTTAGGGTAGGTGTTGAGAGAGTGAGAAAGAAACCAGAAGTTAGGAAATGTTCTCTCTTGCTTGTAAAATTAAGAACAGAGGACATAAAATTAATTCAGTAAACATAGCAGATTATAAAAATACACTCGAGTTCCATATTATACTTTAAATAGGCAGATGAAAACTGAAAGATAAAACAGAGAAGACATAAGTAGGAGAAGACAGAATAGATAAGATGGCGGAGGTGGGGTGGCGGTGGAGGTGGAAATGGGGCAGAACTTTAGAAGAGAGACCGGTGGATTGGTAGTTAAAAGTGGAGCTTCTCTTGGCTCCCCACGCTACTTTCTCTCAGCCTTCTCCTTTTAGACCCTGAGCCCAGCCCCTCAACCCAGGCTGCCAACATCCTTCTCCTCAGACTCCACCAGCTGCTCACTGTGTCCATGAAGGAGGATGTGTGGATAAGAGACGAGAAAACAAGGGAGAATCACTGCCAGGAAAGAAACAATGACTGCTACAGAAGGCTTGGGAATTGGGGGGTGGCATGATCAATGCCTCGCTTTATCATACAGAACACTTTTTTTTTTTTTTTTTGAGGAAGTATTTGTGTGGAGAGTAGTGAGGAAGCTAACTGTTCAATAGAAAGGTAATGAGAGCCTAAGTTAGGGCGCCGGCAGAAGACATTGAACACAACAGAACCATTGACATTTCGTATAATACTCTGGAGGGTAATAGCTGTTATTTGTTAATCGTTAATCTATGATCTCTATTTAACATAAGGAAACTAAATGACTTGTCATGATCACATGGTTGGTAAGTTTTGCCGCCCAGGTCTCCTTAATTCCAAAATCCAGGGCTTTATTCACTACATTAGTTGCGACAAACTTGTGGTGTATCTGTTGATCTATTTCTTTACCATTGCAAACAAACTGATTTTCTACCAAAAGCTTGGATATGGCCTCTGAATCCTTTTGAACAATATGGCTCCAGAGAGCTTCCCTGAACCAACTTCTCTATATCCTGCAGTTCACCAGGCTACCTGTCCAACAGGAAGGAGAGACGATACAGTAGAGAAGCTTTGCTGGCAAGACCATTATCACCTGATAGCTATGGGGATCGACTCAAAAGCCAAAAAAGGATGCACCTCAGGAATGACTAAAATGTTAAACCTGGTGACAAAGGGGACCATGGCACTATTACGAGAAGTAATGGAGCGGGTGTCTGTAATATCACATGTGATTTTGATGTATCCAATCCATAATAAGGGAAAAACTGTCAATCACACCAAAGGAGTCTGTGGGAAAGGAGAAAAAGGCAGGGCCTCTGAGTGATCTCAGCTCCACAAAAAATGGAAATTGTGGATCCCAAAGGGATATGTCCAAAAGATACTGGCCGAACAATTTTTAGGAGAGACGAAATAAGGACTATCCAAAGTCTTGATTTTTTTAAAAAGATCTATTTATTTATTTGAGAGAGAGAGAGGGAGGGTGCACATGAGGGGGGGGTGGGGGGGTGGGAGGGAGAGGGGGAAGGGGCAGTGGGAGAAGCAGAGAAAACCTCCAGCAGACTCCCCACTGAGCACAGAGCTGGAGGCAGGGTGATCCCACAACCCTGAGATCATGACCTGAATCAAAATCAAGAGCTGGTCGCCCAACCAACTGAGCCACCCAGGCACCCCTCTGAAGTCTTGATTTTAAAAACACTGCTGTGAATCATTTTGTAAGGTGAGAAAATTCTCTTACATTTTAAATAATCATGAAACAATAAAAATTTGAATTCCTCTGTACCACGTTCCATTTAAATGGGAGGAGGGGGGCAGTGAAAAGAAAATTTCTCTTTGGCACCTTATAATTCTCAATGAGAATTATAAACAATTCCTGTAAGACTCTGCAAACTAAATTAAGTATTAAACCTTAAATGCTTAATCACAAGATGTTTTTATGTGAAGTAAGTTTTGATGAGTTGCTTCTATCAGTCGTCCTTCAGCATAAGATTAAAAATGCAAGGCCTTCTACCAGCCCCATGATGTTACTTAACTTCATTATGTCACACACACTTGGCAAATCAAAGAGAATGCCATGGAAAATGTCTGGTTATAACTCAGAGGCAGGAATACTGCTTATGGAAACCTCAATACAACTTGTTGAAAAATTTTCTAACTTTAAAACAAATGTGTTTTCTATTATTTAGCATTTAATATGTTTCATCTTGGTCTTTTTTTTTTTTTCTTTATCTTTAGCTTGTTTATTCCCATTTCATTGCCATCCACTTTATGAATGCTTTGGTCAAGTTACAAAATCAAGTTATAATGATCCTATGTGGCACCATATGGCTAATGCCAGACAAAGAGCTTTTAATATTTTCTAAGAAACAAGATATTGTAGTTAGTGCCATCAGAGCTACTTTCAATCTAAAAAATGTTGAAGGCTATACTCACACACAAATGTTTTAGAATGGAGACTGTCTACCCCCTCCAAAACCCAAGATTTGATACAAGGCCTAAGAAAATACCAACGATTGAAATATGGTCTTGGAACCAACTACTAAACCACAGACAATATAATTTCCATACAAAAGCATAAAATCACTAGTGATCCATTTGCCAAAAATAAAAACAACAAAACTCTCCTCCAGTTTATTGTTGAGCCTACCAATATCAATTCTTCTCTGTACTTTCATGAATTATACATATATAAAGAATATTTTGATCTGAAGAATTTTGCATATGGTTCGTTTCATTTCCAGTGAAGCAAAGATCAAACAGGGTCTTATATATTTACTGTTAGATATAAATCCAAGAAAGACTTCTCTTTTACATATATTTTTGAAAAGCTTAAAGCTGTGTGTCTACGTGCTGAGGGTACAAATAACATCACAGAGCTACGGATATTCTAAAACAAATACTATGGAAATAGCATTTCAAGCAGCTCAAAGCATCATGTGACATTTCCAGGAGTGAGGAAATGTCAGTAAGTAGGATTTCTAGTAGTGAACTCTTCTAAAGGGCCTGTTCAACAGGCGTCTCTATTGAACATTGCACTTGGGGGCTGCTCTAATAGGAGGGGGATGGGGAAGTGGCGGGATACTGGCTGGTGCGGGCTATGGTTTCAGCCTCTCTTCCACATTTACCTCCTTCCCTTCTGCATTTCAGAAAGAAAGGCTGGACCAAGAAGGACAGACACTTGGAGAGCCAGGAAGGCTGATCTGGGTTAGCAGGAACTGTGAAGACCCAGCTGACTTGGGGGATGCTGCATTTGTGACTTTCCAGATTGATCTGGACACCTCTGCTCAGGCGCTGACAGCCTCCACAGGACAGCAAGCCAGCCAATGCCCTCAGCAAAACTGCAAGCAGGCAAAGTTTGGTTTTTTGCCCTCTTCTTCTTTCTGAAATCTAATCATCTTTCCTAAAGTCCCTCACTCCCATCTCTGTAAGGCATTCTGTCATTTCCTTCACAGCACGAGTTACAATCTGAAATTCTCTTGTTCACTTAATTTGTTTCCTTTTCCAACAGATTGTAAATTCTGTGAGAGGCAGGAACCTCGTATGCGTTGTTCACCTCACACCTCTGGCACCTAGACGAATGCCTGGCACAGAGCAGCGTAGAGGTTGCTAAAAGATAAATGAGCCCCTTGCTTACTCCCCGCCTCGTCCTGGTCTGGTTGGGGAACTCACAGGTACAATGACTTCATGCTGCCCTTAGGCTAGTCAAAGTCTCCCCATCAGTCCTGGCCTCCAAGCCAGCCTCGGGTGGACAGACACTGCGCTTACCGCATCAGTATCTGTGTTGTTTGGGCAGGATCAAGCTCCAGAGGCGGGCTTGATTAGCCAAAGCCAATCGCTGTTTTCTCCCTGCACGCTGCGGAGGTAGACATGTAAGATAATTTAGTGCGATCAGAGCGAAGCTCAGGGATTATGTTCAATAGCTGGGGAAAGAAGCTTCCCTCCTTCCCCTTCCTCCACAGGAGCTGGGAACATACAAGAGCCCTGGAAGCTCTTGGTGGCCATCTTACTCCCATGAGGTCAAAGATGGCACACACAGGACAACAAAGTCAAGAGCTCTTCAAAGAAATGAAGCCACAATGCTGAGACTTCATTAACCTCTGGCTCAAATCCACCCTGAGGGCCACTTCTGGATTTTCCATTTTGGTGAGCTCATTCATTCTCTTGCTTCTACACCTGTCAATGGTGAGATTACCTAGCTGATTCCTATATCCCAGTCAGAAGTCCCATTTCCCATTACAAATTCCAGCAAGGTATCATTCGACTAACTGAATAAAGCACAATGTAAATGAGGTTTAACTCTCCCAGGGACTACTTTTACCTAAAAATCGAAACAAATATACACAAATGTGTTTCACTGTTCTTCTCTTCTTTAACCACCATCATTGCTAGTTTCCAGGACCACTCCACTCACCCCAATGAGCTAATGGTCCAGAGAGGAGAACAGAATCAGCATTGCAACCACACAGCATGAATTCCTGTCTTCACCTTTGTAAGTGGATTCATGAAAGACAAAGTCCCTGGAGTAAAATTAGGAAGTAGATGTTTTCTAATTTTCACTTTATTAGTGGGTCAAATAACCCACTTTTAAAAAATCAAGGAATAACACAATTACAGCAAAGTCTTGCTCCATTTGTTGAATAAATATAAAAAATTGAATGCAAGTGATACATAAGAAATATATTTAAAGTGTTAAGAGATTTCTGAGGACAGAATGATTACTTCTGACCTGAAGGTTTGGAAAGACTTCACAGATGCTGCATTTGTGCTAAATTTTGAAGGACAGAAAAGAGCCACAGGCAGAATTGAAGGAAAATAATGAAACCCTGAATTATACCTGGCAAACTGAGGTGGCCCTGTTGGAGACAAACACAGAACATGCGCTAGTTGGGTAGAGGAAACTATTGAGAAAGTCTAGAAATGTGGGTTGAGAGCAGAATGTGCAGGACTCCGAAGTCCTGTCTCAATTCAGTCATCCCTGGGAACTCATTGGAGGTTTTTTTTAGCAAGACGGTGACATAACCCGGTCTGGGTTGTAGGATAAGTTGATTGGGCAGTGGCCTGAAGAATGATCAAAGGGAGAAGTCACAGAAGCCTCAACTAGGGTGCACGGGGTGTTTTTGTGGACACCAAAGACTTCTGCCCCACACCCTGCCCCCTGCCCCTAGCAGGCTACAGCTCGGAGGAAACCAAGACCCAGGCTCAGGGTAGGTCAAACAGCCTTTTGTGAACTAGCACGAAACATTTATCATCACCTTTGATGTTGTTTCTACAGAAAAACAAATTTTAAAAAATTTTTAAAAGAATAGCCAAAAACAAAATTTTAGAGATTACCTGTTTACAGGTAGGAGTTACTGGATTTAATGATTAATATTATTATTTAAGTTATCTTTTGTTTAAAAATAACATTTCTGGGGCACCTGGGTGGCACAGTGGTTAAGCATCTGCCTTCGGCTCAGGGCGTGATCCCGGCGTTGTGGGATCGAGCCCCACATCAGGCTCTTCCGCTATGAGCCTGCTTCCTCCTCTTCCACTCCCCCTGCTTGTGTTCCCTCTCTCGCTGGCTGTCTCTATCTCTGTCAAATAAATAAATAAAATCTTAAAAAAAAAAAAAAAGAATGTTGCCTTCTTTTAAAAAAAAATAAATAAAAATAACATTTCTAAGAAATGTTAAACATTAGATTTTTTCCTCTACATTCTAGGGCTGCTTTGAGATTGTAGTCTAGACATATTCACACCCTTAAAAATGAGCTTTTGAGCTTAGAATCTTAAAATAGAACTGTGCTGACATTCTAATACAACTCAAGAAGGAATAATGGTTAGCATAAGCTTTGTTTCTCTTTTCCTGATGAGGTTTGAGTTAGTAGGAGATGGATAATACAGAACAGATAAATTATGGAAGGAAATAAAATGTGTTATAGGTATTAGTATAAAAGATCTAAGACACTTTGAATAAGGCATAGAAATTAGGAAATCTCAGCCAATACTATCTATCATTTCTCAGTAGAAGATAAGAAATTTCTTATCATCCAAACAGGACAGGCCATTTTATTATTCAAATCAGGCAGGAGAAAATGTTGGGTGAAGGACAAAGAAAATGAACATGGATTATGCTAATTCTAAACTAGGTTAGACAATAGGCTTCTCAATTTGCCTATTGCCACAATTTCTTGTGGTCCTATAATTTGTGGGGGCATGACGTAAGTAATCAACTCCTATTGTTGAGTTAGCAAAGAAAGGGCTTTTTTTTCCTTACAATTGTGTGCTGAGAGATACTTAGACGCACAGAACAAGGAACCCTAAAGCTTCTGCAGTAAAAAATGCATGATCTCTTCAAAGTACTAGGAAAAAGAAACCTGTTTACAGAAGTTTGCATATATAACTCAGCAAGCAGAGACCGGGGCACCTGAGTTGTCATGAGCACTCTTAATACAAATGTTCTATTGTGTCAGGACTAGACAGCACATTTTCAATATCATACAGTAGCGTCTATTTTATGCTGCAGGAAAGGAAAAGAGGTCAAGGGATGGACAACATGGCTGCCGGCGTCTCCTGGGTCTGACCGTGTGTAACTAGCTGTCTTGCCAAGACTGGCCCCGTGGAGGGGGGCTGGATCATTTACTCATGAATGTCAGTGCTCCTAGTTGAACACCTACAACTTCTTGTTAAAAAGAAAACCATAGGCTCAAAATGGTGTCAATTAGCCCAAGTCACCAAACCGGGGCTTCATACCTAACCTAATAGCACTTCCAACCTCCCCCCCAGAAATGTTGTCTTAACTGTCAGTCAGGAATTTTCTGATTAGCTTTAGTGTGGTAATCCGACAGACAGACCCTCTCCGGGCCCCAAAAGAAGGGGAGGTAATCTGCAGGATAAGACCCTCTGCTCTTCCTCCTGAGGAAAAGTGACCTGGCCTGAAACAATCCTTTCTTTTCTTTTACTAATAACTCCTTGCCCACTCTCGTTCCCATAAAAACTTTCCATTTTGTATAATGCCTCAGAGCTCCCCTCTCCTTGCTAGATGGGATGATGCCCGATTTGTGAACTGATTAATAATCAGAACTTCAAGTTTACTCCGTTGCATTTTTTTAATACTCTATACTTCATCTCTCTCCAAAGAAGGGTTCGAAATGAATATTTGCACATGTAACTGAAGACGCAGTGGAAGCCACACCCCTCCCCCACCCTCCCCGCAGGTTAAAAGCATGAGCCCTGGAGCCAGGCAGGCCTGCTGGGAATCCTGGCTCTCCGCTGTGTGACCTCAAGCAACTTACCAGGCCTCTCTAAGATTTCCTCATCTGCAACGCCGGAAAATACCAACATGTAGCATTTGGGGTGGGTTTTATGAGCTCATGTGTATAATGAAGCAATGCCTGGCACACTATAAACCCTCAATTAACTCCAGCTATTAATTGTTATTTTTATTTTTTTTCCCTACAAAGGGAAAGGATGCCAAAGGCTTTATAGAAAGGCATCTGGCAGGGATTTTAAAATCCAGGGTGAGGAAGGAGCAGAGTAGTGACAGATTCAGAGGGCAAGGCGGCATTTTGGGTGAAGCCAGTCTGCTCCCTAACTTCAAGGAAGGGTGAAATGACATTCATAAACCACCCCAGACTTCATTACTCCTTAAAAGAAAACCAAATCTCCTCCGGGAATGAGGCTTAGCCACTCCCTCCAGAAACAAGCTCGCACCTACAGCTCCACAAGGAGAAGATTCCAGCCACCAGCGCCTTCCTCCCTGGGCTCCCACTGCTGCCCTGTCCCACCTGTCATTTTGCTTCCTCTACCTCGGTAAAAACACCCTCACCCATAGGCTTCTCCATTGTCTTCTCCGGATGCTGTTTTCAGAGTTCACAGCAGAGCTACTGACCCCAGTGCATGGTCCCAGCTCCTCTCACAGAGTTTGGTTTACTATGATGACAAAACTGGACAGGTGGTCTGCAACTTCCTTACCTGTGTGTAACCTACAAATGACACGCTATAGAAACCAGCAGTAATAAACGGAAAGGCACTAATCGCACAAGAGTGATAAAATCACTCTGCAGAGGTCGAGACGTTACATCTCTGAAAATCAATCTGCGATCTGCTCTTTACAGATGAATAAAAGCACAGAAGACAAAAGAATTTGGTAAAAACAAAGGTATCACTCAGTCTGAGTATACACAATGTTTTTACCCAGTCAGTAGTCAGATGAAAAGGAACTACTGATTTTGTGTCTAATAGAAATGGCAGAGTATCCTCAAAACAATCTGAATATTTCTTTCCTTTTTTCCCTTCCATACTGGAAATAGGAAAGGTTGATAACCCTTTTCTTAAAACAGACCATTTCTTGAAGGACCTAATCCAGTTCCAATCCCTGAGATCGCTCTTGGACAGATCTGCAGAGAAAACTAGCACGGTGGGGGCCTTCTGGGGGGGCCACTGTGGCAGTATCCTCCTGGCACAGAAGGTGCAGTGAAGGCCCTAATGTGGCAATAAGCTGACCTCTAGGGAATAGGCCACAGATTGCTGATGGGGGCCCGGTGGGGGTAGGGGAGGTGGTGAAAAGAAGTGTATAGGTCACACAAAAACGCTATCTCTGTCCTTTGTGCTATTAATCACTTTTTTTTTTTAGAAATTAACAAAAGACACTGATTCATAATCTGCCAATAGGATGGAAGCACTGATGAAATTTTTCACATTTAACTTTTTGAAAAACCACCAGAGCTTTCAAATTTTAGAACACAGATCTACGGAGACTGCTAGGTTTTGTCGGCAGTGGCTCCCTTTCCTGAGATAAACTCCTGTATGGAAGAGAAAGGAAAGAGGCTCCACGCAATGGTCCCACCTCTCCAGGCCCTCAGGAGACCCCCACGGCAGATCCGCTCTTTGAGAGAAGAAGGTGGGTATCTATGAGGTTCCCCGAGGGCCCAAGCATCAGACACGGGAGTGTCAGACACGTGAGGTCACATCCTGCTCGTAGACTCTAGAATGGCCCTGCTGTTGCGGTATTTGTGCCGGAAGGAGGGGGCTGCGGGGTGGTCTCTGGGACTGGTTCCTCTGCCACACAGAAAATTAATTTCTCCATTTCAGCTGCCCTGTGTGTTCTGAAGTAGAGCTGCTACCGGGATACAGATCGGATCTGAGCGGTTTCTTGCATCGACGTTAGCCAGACGGGAAACGTCTTAGGGCCACACAGATCAACCATCTCAGAGTTCAGACCACCTTCACTAACAAGGGGGTCCAGTGACCTGACAGGGTAAACCAGTGTCTAGCCCCTGGAGAGGGCTGACAGTTTTATTGTCAGGAGAGCAGGATGGTATGACACAGCCATGGCATCTTCGGACAGACCCCTCGCCTTGCCAACCACGCTCCCACGTGAGCAAAGGAGGATCGTGGTTCCTGCCTCCAGGTGGCTGTGGGAATGCAATGAAATACATTTCTCTCGGTGTCTGTCCCACAGTGAAACCTACTCCATATGGACCCTTATTTCCTGAAGCCTCCTGGGTGTCTTGGCATCCTCGTCACAGTCCTCAGCGTGGATAGAGCTGGGCAGCAGGGGTTTCTCAGGAAATGCTGGGCTGACTGTGCTGAGCTGGGAAGGTGTGTGACTTATACCAGGAAGTGCTCGGGACCACGCAGGGAGATGTCAAAATGTCCTGACCACGGCCTTTACTAACGTCTGCCTAAAAGGCCTGGTGTTACGTCAGACTCAGCTGAAAAATATAACCCAAGTGGATCCCTAAAACATCCTCAAAGCAAGGTCTCCAGATATTTTCCCAGATACTTAGAGGGAAAAAAAAGAGAAGACTTTATATTCTTTCACCAAGGCCCATGTAAAAAGTATTGTCCTTATACAGTATTCATATGTTAAATTATTTCCCCTTGGGGCACCTGGGTGGCTCAGTCAGTGAAGCATCTGCCTTAGGCTCAGGTCCTGATTTCAGGGTCCTGGGATTGAGCCCCCCACCCCCAGCTCAGCAGGGAGTCTGCTTCTCTCCCCACCCCCATGCTCTTTCTCTCTCTCTCTCAAACAAATAAATTCTTTAAAAAAATTATTTCCCCTTGACATCACATCTGAATAAATACTCTTCGGATATCATGTCCAACCATGAATGCTCTAACACCTTATCACCTGGCGCTGCCATTAACACCTTCGTTTCATAAGAATTTTAAAATATTTTTTCATTTTTTTTCTTTTTCTTCCTAACCATCTTCTCAAAAAATTATTTTTAAGGGAGATACAGAGAAAAAGTTTATATGCATATCCCCTTGGCTATCATAGTTCTAATTTGCCCACTCAATCACTTTTTTTTTTCTTATCTTAAAACTCTGGCAGCCCAGACTCTTCTCACAATGTGAAGCAAAAACAAGATAAATATAATTCTTGTTATAAATTGTTGCTAAGTGGTTTTACCCAGCAAAAACTGATACTGGGTGTGTGAGAATTTCAGAAACGTTGAAAAGTTAAATCTCATGTTTCTAGGAAAAAAGGTTCCAGAAATATGGCACGATAGAAGAATCTGTTGGGTAGAAATCTGTAGCTTAGAACAACACTTGTGATTGGCAGGTGACCAGTGCATTCAGCGGATCATGGCACTGACCAGAGAAAGGAATTGATTTTCCTTTGATTCTAGCCTGGATTATTTTTATTCCAAGTTATGGTAATGTCAATTTAGAAAAGAGGAAGGGATTTTTACGGAAGAAAAAGATACAGTAGCAAAATGATTGTTAATGAAAATATTAACCTACTATTTTCTGAGGATGCCAAATTCAGAGTTGATTATGAATTATCTCATAAACAAACAACAAAAAAGACCACAGGAATTCTTTGAGGGCAAGGACCATATTTTTTTGTTGTTGCTGTTTTTTTTTGTTGTTGTTGTTGTTGTTTTTAGAGAGAGAGAGAGAGAGCCAGCAGAGGGGTGGGGAGGGGCAGAGGGAGAGGGATAGAGAATCCTTAAGCAGGCTCCAGGCTCAGTGCAGAGCCCAAAGCAGAACTTGGATCTCAGGATGACTTGAGCCAAAATCAAGAGTCAGACGCTTAGCCGACTGAGCCACCTAGGCACCCCTAATAGCTTATTCATTATTATATCCCCAGCATCCAGGTTAGTCCCTGGAAAATAGCAACATCTCATAATTTAATCAAATATAAATAGGAAAGCGATTCCTTGAAAGGCGAAGATAATTGGAGAGAGCCAGTGACTTTAGGAATTGTGTTATAAGGCACTAAGTAGCAAATAAATACTGAAAAGAAACATTTATGGTTGCATTATGCTCTGCAGTCTCTACTAATTGCACCTAAAATATCCCATAAGGAATCTAAATGTTCTATTCACCGAATGAGAAAACATAATAATAAGTTAAGCCTAAGTATAATAGTATCATATTAAGAATTTAAAGCAATTAATTCATTAATCCCTAGAACATATCACAACTTTGCAGACTGAAGAAAAGGAAAGATCTTTTTCTTTTTTCTTTTTTTAAAGTCACAGAAATGCAATAGTTCTAGGTCAACAATAAAAACTACGCTGAAGGAAATAAGAAGTGTTTTAAACAAAAAAGCAAGCAGATTGAGGGAATTTGATTTTAAGGATGAGAGTCAGGGGGTTATGGGTCAGTGCACTCCTTACTCAAATCTAAATTTCCAGCTCTGGGGGATGAGGTGCCTATAGGGGCTTCGGGTCCCAGTTGGTAAGTCAACTGACCACCTCAGGGAAGGCTACATCAAGCTTCCAGAACACCAAGAAGCAAAACCCTGAGAATCCCAAAAGCAAAAGGAAAAACAAAACATAAAGAACACACACCATAAATAACTTTTGCATTTGAAATCCAGCATCACGAAATCCAGGTACTCAGCTACCCAGAGCGGGACACGCAGTAGATATGAAGAGTGGATTATACCACTTGGAACTTCCAGAAACTACTGGTTCCTCCAGGCAGCTTCTTCCCTGCTCAAGCTCTTCCCTGCTTCCCACTGGCGAAGCTCATCTCCCCATCCCTGAGTCTTGGGAGTCCTTCCCTCTCTAAGGTGCCCAGCTTGCCTAAATTTAGCAAGGGGCATAGAGTAGATGGTCAATAAATTTTAGCTTCGTCATCAATCCCACCCTTCTCCTTTTTCCTTTTATCTCTTTCACCTCTTCTTCAGTTATGCTTTCCTCCTTCTCTCCCTCGACAACTCTCTAGTTGTCTTTCCTTAACAGGCCAAAGTCTAAAACTAAAACGAAATTTTGTGTGTGTATGAATGATGGTGCCTATCCATTCATCCCTACTTTTAGAAAAGTGATCATTGGATTGCCTATAACTAAAACAGCTACTCTGCATATTGAGGCAGGGTTTTTGTTTGGTTTTCTTTGTTGTGATTGTGGCCCTCAGATCACCTGCTCACATTTCCTGTGGTCAGTGGTGCTTCACAGGGGTCACACCCAGTGGCCCTCATGCGAAAGCTTCCCAACAATCCTCACCTGCCTTTAAAACAGAACACCAGTGGGAATTCAGGAGGTAGAGGGCAAACCTGCCAGGAGGAGGAAAGGCAAAAGAGCAAGGAAGCCAAGCCTGGTGTGATGGTTTTCTCATTGTGTTTCAAATTAAGCACAAACTGAAAACAACAAGAAAATGAAAGCTTATAACCTGGAGACTTAATTTGAATCCCAACTGCATGACCCTCCACCCATATGCAACCATGGCAACGTGGCATTTTTAAAGTAATTAGTTATCCTGAGAATATTTTCAGCAGAGATTAGCATAGCATTTCCTAGGGGGAGTCGCCAGTTGAGAGGTGTTCTCTGGATGGCTGGAGACTGCCCAACTGGCCTGACATACATTTCAGAATTTGAGGAGATTTCCAGAGGGTGAGGTAGTGTAGCCAGCTCATGGCCTGCCAGCTCACGCTCCTTAAAGCCAGACAGCCGAGAAAACAAACAGAGACCATGTCCAAATCCTGCCATGGATCTTTATTCTCTTCTCCAAACATTCTTACAGTCGAATGCTATGCTTATTCTTAACAGGCATACTAAAATGCAATAATTTCAAGTGACTAGCAAAAAGAACGAATCCATTCTACATCCTCATAGAACTCATATATGACATTTTAATTTTTCCTTCTAAAAATGCGTTGAATAGATTTGTAATAAGTAGACTCTTTCCTCCAAATCAAGAAAATTTGCTCTATAAATTGCATCAAGGTTTATAATTAAAGGAGCATTTCATTGTTCTAGGTGGCGGCTGTAAGAGTTAATCCCTGGCAGACACATGGTCTAGGAGATTCTACAGATTTCCACCTGAAATGCAGAAGAGTGAGGAAGTATATGGGGCAGATTCATCAAGCTCATGTGACAGAAGAGAGCATTCTTGTTGTTGTTTTTTGTTTAAATTTTATTTATTTATTTGAGAGAGAGAGAAAGAGGAAGAGGAGAAGGAGGAGGAGGAGGAGGAGCAGAGGGAGAGGGAGAAGCAGACTCCATGCTGAGCACAGAGCCCAACATGGGGCTCAATCCCATGACCTGAGAACACGACCTGAACCAAAATCAAGAGTTGAACAGTTAAGCGACTGAGCCACCCAGACGCCCTCAGAAGAGGGCATCCTAACATTAAATTGACAGATGAAACATGAAAAGTTAATTGACTTCCACTGTTGTATTTATACTCACTTGCAGTGGTGACTTCCCATAGACTGGACCCTTGCCATACTTCAGGCAGAGTGGGATCATAAGACTAGCCTCAAATTTTATTTCTTTTGTTTTTGTTTTTTAGAGAGAGAGACAGAGAGAGAGAGAGAGAGTGGGAGGGAGCAGTGGGGAGGGGCAAAGGGAGGAGAGAGAGAATCTTAAGCAGGCTCCAAGCCCAGCACGGAGCCTGACATGGGGCTGGATCCCATGACCCTGAAATCATGACCTGAGCTGAAATCAAGAGCTGGACGCTTAACAGGTGCCCCAAGCCTCAATTTTAAAGGGCTTGGATTCCAACTCTATCACTTACTATCTGTGTTCCATCATTCGATTGGTTCAACAAACACTTGTTGGGCAACGACTGTGTGCGAGGCACGGGAAATTAGAGGAGTGAATGAAATAGGTAGCAACTTTGAGCAAATTGCCTCGCCTTTCTGTGTCTATTATTGGCTGGGCAAAACGGGTTGACTAATGGCTGACCTTACCTACTTCGCAGGTAGTTGTAAGACTCAAATACATAAATTCATGAAAGCATTCTGAAAATGGTAAAGGTTGATGCCATGCAAGTTCTCCTCTTTAATTAGTTACCTTATAATTTGTCAAAAGAGCCAAAAAGAAAATTTTTCTCCCAAGAGTTTCAAAAACAAGTAAATAACTTCTGTTGCTGATTTAAGTTTTAAAAAAATGCCTTATTTTCACATTTAGAGCTAGTGGATTCACATTTAGAGCTTTGGGAATAATAAATATCCCTTCCTTCCATTCAGGAAGGCTTCTCTAGGCTTGTAGCATCTTAGACAGTGCCTGGGACCAGTTCTCTAGCTCCCTCAACAAGCCAAACAACTGAAATTCTAATTTCAAACTTTTTTTTTTTAAGCAAGGGAGCCTTTCTTCAAATCCTGCTTCAATCCCCAATGTTAAGACAGATGCTGGGGGGGAGGGGCTGCTGTAGCTGCAGGGGAGGGCTCCTCTTCACTGCAGGCTCTGGGCTCTTCCTGGAACCCTAGGGATCGATCCCAGAATCAGTTTCAAAATCACTCTCCAACCCTAGCACGCACCCAGACTCCTCTCTTTTCCTCTTCTTCCAGAAGACACTATAGTGTAGTAGTTAAGAGAGGTGGCTCTTGAGTTAGGCAGCTTAGTTTTGCATCTTGGTCCCACCAATGAATAGTTTACCTTCTCTAACCTTGCACTCCTCCTCTGTAAAATGGGGGTGATGATAGTACCACTCTCATAGGGTGGCTCATCCATGTGCAATGCTCAGCACAGAGCCTGGCAGATAAAATGAACTCATTAATCACTAGCAATTGTTTTCCCCTTCAAACCTACCCATATGGCAGAGCCAGATTAATTTTTATAAATTACTGCATTCCATGTGTCATCTCCGTTTCAAACTTCGTAATGTTTTCTCTGCTATTATACACGGAATAAATGATTAACCCCTTATCCTTGTATGTCTGTGTCCATGTGTATAGCTATATATCAGTCTGTATCTATAACTATGTCCACATCTATATGTCTATCGACGCTCTCTTCCCTCATCTTTCACTCTGCAGACCTGCCTTCATATGTCCATGCCCTTTCTTATTTGGAGCATAACTATGCATAGAGCACTGTGAAAGGAGCTGGGCATGAGGTATATTACAACATCTGATTTGGATTTCCTAAGTAAATAACAAAGACAGAATACATAAAAGGAGAAAAATCGCAGGAATGTTGGGTAGAGTGTTCCAAAATGAAAGGAAGAACTAAAGCTTAAAGTAAATAGGCTGGGAGAGCTGGAAGGAGTATTCCTGAGGAGACTGAATTAGGAATTGGAAGGAATATGAGCAACGTCCAGGATACTGCATGGGATACACCACAGCCTGGCCCCAAACTCATTTCCTGCCACTTTTTCTCTTCCTCCCTCCATTCCAGCCATTCTGGATTTCTTTCCATTCCTCAATTCTGGTATTGAAACATGCTTTCTCTCCTGCTGAAAGCATTCAGTGTTACTCCCCCCCCAGCCCCCCAACACCATACCACATCCACACACTCACTGACTCATCCCCCTTGGTGGCCCGGCTGACACCTACTTCAGGTTCCAGCTTACCTTTCGCATCCTCAGAGAAGCCTTTCCTAAACCCAGACCTTAGCTCCACACTGCATGGTCTCACAGCCCTTGTATTTCCTTTATCAGAGTACACACTGTTTCCACAGTTATTCATTTAAGGTCTGTCCCTCACACTAGACTTGAAGTTCCCTCAGGCAAAGACCAGGTCTGTTTTATGTAATATGGTAGCAGCACCTAGAACAGTGCCTGGCTCAAATGAGTGCTCAACGGATACTTGGTGAATGACTGAAGAGAGGAATAAAGATCACTTAAGTGGCTCCTGCAGTGACTCAGAGAATGAAAGAAGAATTTAAAGACATTTGAGAAGATACAGGGCTGGGGCTGGTGACTGTGGGAAGGAGCCGATGAAGCAGAGGGAAGGCCACATGACACGGCAGGGATAAAGTTGCCACTTCTAGAACTGGGAGAAAATGGTATTCATGACAGCACCAGATTTCTGGACTAGAAACTGATTTTTGGAATTGAATATGTTGGGTCGGAGGTAGAAATGAATAGAGGAATATTGCGTCCAACACCCTGACTGTTTCATAGGACCTCATTAATGAAGATGAATCCACCCACCAACAAAATTTATCAAGGCTAGAAACCCTGCTCTGCCCTGAAACACACAGCTGGAGGTTTTGTTTGTTTCTTCCAGTCATGAGCTGAGCTGAATCAAGCCTCACGTTCCAACTCTGTTTCTCTTAAGATCCGTATGAAAAAAGTGTCTGAAGAAAGGAGTCATATTTTCAAAAGTAAGTACTATGTACTGTAATTTCACAGCCTTGCACACATAAACGTTTCTTGGGGTGATGGCGGCGTGTTTTCGTATCTTCTGCCTGTCATCTTCCCCGCCCGTATCACACACAATCTCCTGGGGGAGAGGGACCATGTCCTCCAGCCCCTCTGCACAGCACCACACTCAGAGTTGAACTTATAGCAGATTATCAATAAATACTCAACAGTTGGCTGTTAGACACAGAACAGAGCACTGACCCGAAGTCAGAACTGGGTTCCGAATCTATTTCTTCAGCTCTCCAATGTAACTAAAACCCTCCGTCTCTACTCGAGGAAATGTGAGGACTGTGGGAAATAACACACATAAAAGCACTTCCCCAGTTCTAAAGAACATAAAACTGCATGCCTTCCATTGTTACTAATACAGAATGGAACTTTAACACTGGAAGAGAATGGAAGGAGATGGAAGGAAATTGACACTCGTGAGGCATTGATCCAGGTCAAGGACTATGCCAAATGCCTGGTGTGTGTTACCTTTTTTAATCCTCATAAAAATCCTATGAAGAAACGGGGTCTGAGCTGTTAGATACCTTCCCCATGTCACACAGCCTCAAGAGGCCCGCCCAAGTGACCTCAAAGCCCATGGTCATCCTTGGGCACCTCATGGCTTGTCTCAGCGCACCAGCTGCTTCAGACCTGACGAAGCTGCTGCCTCGTGGACCGACACACAGGAGTGGAGCTCCAACACCAGTTTTCAGAAATGGAAAGCCCGGTCATCTCCCCTTTGTTCCTGAAAATGACGGGGGCTTCTACACTGGCTCCTCAAAGGAGTGGAGTAATTGCTATGAATCGGGGACTTAAGAGAAGTGAATAGGCTGATGGGCTGGTAAATTAACCCGTGAAAGTCTGGAAAAGACTGCAGGAAGGGAAGGCAGCTTGGAAGATCTCCCGAAGCTCTGCACTAAGATCAAAAAGAAATGTGAACAGATGAGGACAGCCAGGAAGGACCTTAGACAACGGGTCAAGGGAAGTCACTGCGTGAAGTCACACTCTATTCTGGTTCAGAAAAGAAGCCAGACTCCTAACCCAGCTCCAGAGCCGAGTCCAAGACGCCCCCAGCCTGACTACTTCATGACCTTTCCCCTGAGCTGTTTAAAGGGCATGTGAGTCACCAGGAAGACAGCCAGGACCTGGTGGGCTGTCCTGGGCCTGAGAAACATTATGGAGGAGGAGACAATCGATTCTGTGGGTGTCGGGACGCTTACGAGAGAGCAGTGGGGGGCAGAGAGGCTAGAAGACAAATGATAAAGCTGGTGGCACTACACATAAAGGACAAGGGCTGGCTCAGCCCCTGATTCACCGGTGAGTCATCGTCTGCGAGCAGGAAGCACAGCCTTGGATTGTGTTCTGGAAAAGGACAGTGAGGTATATTTCAGGTCTCTGTGTTCTCTTCGATCATCAGAAGCAAAAAGAACAATAATTTAACAGAAGCTACACTTTTATATTAATTAAAAGGCACACAATCAATGTCTTGGCCAATTTTTAAATCCCTGAGAGCTAGAAGTGATCCCAGTAAGAGATGGTGTCAAGGCAAAGACAATGTGTTATGGGGTGGGGGCAGGCAGATCTGGGTTCATATTCCAGTCCTGCCATGTACTAACTGCGTTCTTGGGGAGGTTTTGTTTCTCCGACCCTCAAATTCCTCATTGCTATTCTTCTTGAGAAAACCAGAGATACCATAGATAGATGACCACATACTGCCTAGCCCAAACTCAGTCAGTAAAGGGCAACAGCTACGTCATTACTAGCAATGGGGGTAAGAACGGTGTTCCAATGCTACATATTTCTATATGTGGCAATTGCTGAATTACAAGGGCATCGATGTGGTAGACAGAAGTCTCCTATACCTATCCCAGAAGGGTGCCAGTTCTGTGAAGAATGCCCTCGAAAGGCAGAAGAGACCCCCAGGGGTCTACCAATCCTTCATGTTCCTAAAGGTTTGTTTGTCTAGGGTTCAACTCCTTGTAGATTAAGTAGCCAAGTGGTTACAGCTGGAGTGTTCTATCAGCCTACGCTCTGTCTACTGTGTTTGCTATTATAGTGGTCTGCTAAGAAGCAGAACTCTAGAGGCACCAAATGCAAGTTTACATAGCATTAATACTAATAAACATGTATTGAGTGTTCCTTTGACTTGGCACTCTTCTTTATATGGTCTATTTATTTAAGTCTCACAAAAAGCCTATTAGGTACAGACTACTGTTGGCCGTAACTTACAGAGGGGGAAACCAATGCACAGAGCTGTTGAGCTAGTACCGGTTGGAGCTGGGATTGAAACCAGTTAATCCAGAGCCCATGCACTTACCACTGTGCTTATCTACCACTAGCCTCTGACCTGGGGGGAAGCTTGTAGTATGAAGATACACACTCAAGTTTTTCTGTTTGTAAACTGACACTAGGGTTTTGCATCCATCCAATCCTAGTGGTAGTCAGGTAATGCTGATGTTAGAACATCACTTGAACTGGTCCTGGGTTCAGTCCCTTTGAAGTCAAGTAGATTCAAGTAGGGAGACCTCCCCCACAGCCAACCCTGGTAGTCATCCTAGCAGTCATGCCAGTGCGTGGGCCACCTGCCACAGATAGTGAACAGATCACCACCCCATGGCCATCACTTCCGGAAAATTGATTCCCAAATCTCACCTCCTGGCTCCTTCAAGAAGCTGTATCACTTTAGTTTACAGAGGCATCACCAGGTGGCCAGGACACGGGAGCCCTTGTGTGGGGAGTGTCCACAGAGAAAAGGGCAGATACTGCCCCAGGGATGCTTATTCATCAGGATAGCACAGCCTCACTTGCATGTTACTTGGTCCAACACATTTCTCTTTATAATTACCACTAAGTCAAAAAAAGAGAAATGTTGATGGGATGGTCTTAGAAAATACTTAAAAATTAATATACTTGAAACATCAATTTCCTTCTCTTTTAAAGTAATTTCCTATTTCCCTTCGTCCTATCTTGTAGTTACCCTCAACCAGTAAGTACCCGCTTACTGAGCACCCATTTGTCTGTCCAGCAATTTACTCTTAGGACAGTGGGTGCCTGGGCTGTGTTACTGTTCGTGGGCTTGTAAGTAGACCAACAAGGGTGCAAACAATTACAATCCACTTTGAAGCATCAAGTGCCATAGTAACACAAGAGACAGCCATGAGTGCCATGTTGAGGTTGGGAAGGTTCCAGGAGATTCTTCAGAGGTGGTCACACTGCCCTGGCTCTTAAAGGATGACCAAGAATTCACCAGGTAGTGTGGGAGGCGGGAGCCAAGTGAACAGCAGGAACAAGCATACAGCGGCCACATGCAGAACAAGTGTCTGGTATGTCTGAGAAGTTGGGTGTAGAGGGGAGACTGGGGAAAGGGAGGTGAGGCACAAAGATAATAGTGTTGGGAACTGGGGAGCTAAAAGAGAGTATCAAATACTAGCCCCTTGGGGTACCTGATTGGCTCAGAAGAGCATGCGACTCTTAATCTCGGGGTTGTGAGTTCGAGTCCCACGTTGGGGAACTAAAAACAAACAAACAAATAAACAAACACAAAAACCAAAAAAACTTAAAAAAAATACTAGCCCCTCGCCTTCAAGAATATCACAATAAATTCAGGGCATCTTGACACGAGCACTCATAAGACAATAAGAGAAAAAGAAAAAGCAGAACAAATGTAGATGTTAGACCAGCCCCTGTTCTAACAAAAGGAGAGGACAACGTGGGCCAGGACGGTGCAAGAGGGGTCATAAGGAGGTGGGTATTGCAGCCGTGTCGGGAATTACAGGCCCACACCCAGGCCCTGCACTCCACTTCAGCGTCACGAGTTGGCTGCCTCTGACTCCCGTCCCTTCCCAAGTATACCTCCCTATCCTTCCAACGTGTCCGGGGCTTTTCCCTTCAAAGCCCTTGGAGTCTGCCACTGCTCCTTCTAGTGCAGCGCTTCTGTGTTTATATGGACAAGCTGTAGAATCTGATTAAAGTCTAGAGTTTCTGATGTGATGTAGAAGCAAAACCAGTTTTCTTTTTGTTTAAGGAGTGGCTGTCCCAGAGTAGCCAGCAGGTCACTACAAAAACTTTCCATCAGGAAAACACCACCTAGGTCAAGAGTTCTTGACCTGGATCCACAGATAAGTTTGGGGGATACATAACTTCTTGAAATGGAAGGTTTACAGGTGTGAATTGTGCGTGCGTGTGTGTATACCCGACATGAGACGTTTATTTTTCTAGGTTCGGGTCCATACCCCTCATTAAGTTCTCATGAAGGAGCATATTCCCCAGAAGACTAAACATCAACGATTTTATTGATCATGGGTTCAGCGAACTACAGCCTGCAAGCCCAATCCAGCCCACAGTCTATTCTTCTAAAATTTTCTTAGAATACAGCCACACTCACGTGTTTACGTGGCTGTTTTCAAACCACAACAGTAGAGCCTAATAGCTGCAACAAAAAACATATGGTTTGTTAAGCCTCAAATATTTATGGTATGGCTTTTTACAGACAAAGATGCCGCCCCCCAATTTAGACAATATTTTTTAGAACCATCCACTACAATCGAGTGGTTGCTTGCTAATAATCCACCATCAAAAACTAAAAATGAGCAAAGAATTTTAGAATCAAAGTTTCCCTTGCCCTAATTGGCAACCTTATAGATTCGTTAATGTGCTAGAGGCTGGCCCTCCTTCCGTCCTTCTTGGAAGTCTGCTAGACAGAGGAGGGGCTAGGATTCTTTCAAAGTGTCCCTGCCACAGGCACCGTGGGCCCAGGTTCCTTTGCAAACTGCTAGAGAAGAGACAGTAAAGCAAGAGAATTCACATCACTCTAAATAATTCAAACAGAGTCCTGCTGCTGGCTTTCAAACCAAAGATGAGAAATTATATAATTAGCTGCAGCAGATTTAAAAGACTATGTAAAATATGCTAATGCTCTCACCATGTTAAGGCAGAGCTGCAGAAATGATGCCATCTATTAACTAGGCTATAGGATCCGTCCAAAGAAACAGAAACATCCTAAGGGTATTGTAGAAATCATGATATCTCTCGGTTTGATAGAATACTTTTCCTGGGCTGCAAAATAGCCTAAGAAAAAGTTTAACTCCATTTTAAAATGTATTTTAAGTTGCACGTAGCCACGTTCAATGCATTTTTTGATTAAAATTATGTTAATTTTTTATCATTAAGTCAAAAATAATGTTTTGTGTGTTTTTGGCTGTTGATGTTGTTTGGATAGCTGTCATCACTCTGTTATAGTTGCTGGCAGATCAGTTTACGTGCATGGGCTTTAACTGTGTGTGGAGAACAAAGCAAGCAGATACCACAGCCAATGTGACTATACGTGACCCTCAAGCTACGCAGCCCTATTCTGTGCTAGTGTCTTCCACGCCGGAAACCTAAAGAATGGTATGCTTGACCTAAACTTGCAGGTTCTTTATGTAGCTCGGTATCGGGAGCTAGGAGAGAGAGCTGTACAATGTAACAGTCTCTTAGCCAGAAGGGAAGGACTGTTTGCAAATCTAATCTTGATGTCAGGGAACCTCAAGAGTCCTATTCTATTCAAAAGTGCATCACCGCATGCTTAAAGTCTGAGCCTTCCTCTTTGGGTTGCTACACAGACCTCATACATTTTCTAATCCGATTTTATTAAGTGCTGCTGCCACCTGTGGAGGGACTCTGTCCGTGAGTTAGTTGCTGGGGGGGAAATTTTTTATCGTAAATCGGCATCTCCCATATTCACTAACATAGTGTTCAGATAAATATTTTTAAATAGTTCAAATAAAGATCTAAAATCTGTTCCACTTTAACCAAGAGAAGAGGGTTTCTAAGCACCCAAATAATAATGATAATGCCACATCGTAATATTTGCCCATTACGTTACAGCTCTGCAATGAGATTTTCACCCACATCATCTCATTAAATCCTCGTGGCAACTCGTTCTGACTGTACTACTTTTGTCTCCATGTTTCCAGTGGAGGCTGACTCCGAGAGGGAGGTACTCTGTTCAGGATCACCCAGGTGATAAGGGCAGGACCCTCCTTCTCCAAGACTGGTGCTCTTTTGAAGATGTATTTTAGGTCGAGGTCGATGCACTGACGGACTAACTGAAGCAAGCCCACAAACGGAACAAACCCGAGACTGGACTTCAGCAACCTGGCTCCGAGCCTCGCTGAGCTCGAACACTGGCAAGCTGGTGTACTCAGGCCAGTCAACTTAATTCCCCTCCACTTCCTTACATAGGAAATGGAAGAACCCCGAAGGTTCCTTCAACTCTAACCATGAGGAATTTTACTGAGCAAAAGTGACCCAGTTTCCAAATGATCTGTCTGAAGGGAATGTACAGAGCGTGAAATACAAAGCACACTCAACAAGAAGATGGAAAGGATTTTTGCATTATGCACATCTTTAGATGATTCATGGCACAGGTCCCTCTCAATTAGCACGTTTCACCAAGAGCAGACTGTCCACACAGTTATTAAAACATTTCTACGACTCTTATACAGAAATCAACCTTGGAGATGGAAGTGTCCCAGGAGAGGAGTCAGTCTGCCCTTCTGGGCTGAGAGCTAGTCATTTTGCCTGTCTCTGTTTGCAAAGATTCAAAGTCTTTGATAAGTTCATTGTTTTTGTTACTCTCTGCTTGTTTTCTCCTCATTATAAGTGGTTGGTATGGTTATCATTACATAATTAGCATGGATGTTTTCTGAGATCTTGACTCCGTGTTGTATAAGGAAATGTGTCTGGGATTGAGTCCTGAGTCAGGATCCCTGCTCAGTGGGGAATCTGCTTCTCCCTCTCCCTCTGCCCCTCCTACCGTGTATGCACTCTCAAATAAATAAATAAAATCTTTAAAAAAAAAATTTAAAAAAACGTGTCTGGTTTTTCCTGGGTTCCTGGGTTCCTGGGAGGGAGCTTCTAAACCCTTGGAATTTCCCAAGTGATAGGAATGTCCATATCATTCATGGCAGGTCCCTCAAAGCACATCTAAGTTTAAGCTAATGAAGATGACCCAAGATGGGGGTCATACCAAATGGTCATACCAAACTAACCATGTGATGGGGGGTGGGGTGTGCTTTGAGCCATGGCATAGCCACATGACCTCCTCCCAGTGGGAGAGCTGCAGACTGAGTTCAGTCATGTGGCCAGTGAGTCAATCAACCAGGCTTACGGTAATGAATCCCCCGTAAAGCCTGTACAAACTCAGTGGAGCTTCCTGGTTGGTGAACACATCAGTGTGCCAGGGGGGTGACGCGTCCTGATTCCTCAGGGAGAGAGCATGGAAGCTCTCCCTCTGGGACCCTTCCAGATCTCGCCCTGTGTGTCTCTTCATTTGGCTGGTCCTTGTTACATCCTTCATAATGAAGCTATAATCACAACTACAGCATAGCGCTTTCCTGAGATCTGTGAGTTGCTCTACCACACTAATAAACCTGAGCGGACTGCGGGGGCCGCTGAATTTCTAGCCAGTTGGTCAGAAGTGTGGGTGGCCTGGGGAGCCCCGAACTGGCAGGTAGCATCTGAAATTAGGATGGTCTTGCTGGGGACCATGCCCTTCACCTGTGAAGTCTGTGCTAACTCTGGCTCGTTAGTGTCAGAATCCCAGTGCAGTCCTACAGACCGCCTGCAACCATAGAGCTCTAGCCAGCTGTACATCGGGCACATGCCCATTCAGGCTCCTTGCACTGTTAACCTTAGCCTGCAACACTCTTCCTCTGGGATCTTCATGGATGCTTCCATCACCTCCTTCAAGCCTTTGCTCAAATGCCGCCTTCTAACTGAAGTCTTCTCCAACTACGTTACTTACAAGTCCACCCCACCCCCACCCTCCCACATCCCACCCCCCTACTCCCCTTCTTCCCTACTTCATTCTCCTTCCTCCCACTTAGCTTCTGACACACTATGTAATTTGCTTATGATTTTGCTTATTAAATATCTTCCCCTCCTAATAAGCTCCACGTGGGCAAGAATTTTCGTCTCTTTAGTTCACTGTTAAATGCCTCATGCTCAGAACAGTGCCTGGCACATGGTAGGTATTCACCAAATATTAGCCAAATTGGGTGGAATCTATACCTATATGCACACGTGTGTGCACACACACACACACACACACACCTACTATAAGTGATACGGTAAATTGAATTCATGTTAATTTTCGATTAACTCTGCTACTTAGTATATGAAGCTACCCTGATTTTCATATTTAGAAAACCCACTGCAATTGGGAAGATTTTTTTATCTCACTTAAGGAAGAAGAAGGTATTCAATTTTCCATAGGTTTTAACAACTAATCATAGTGCAAACTCATCTTCTGACTTCTAATGGTATTCTTAGAGTAATTCTGTTGAAAGGCTATCAAGTATGAAATGAACACAGAAAAAGGGCTTAAGATACAAGTTACCTAAACCGACACAAAGGTTGAGAGGCAAGCCTGTAAAAGAAGAAATTTTGTGTTCTCCAGAGCTAATCGACTCAAAGGCTTTATAACCTCAGTTCTCAACAGTTGGGCAAGGACCTCTGTGGTCATATCAGTGAGATGTCCCAGCTGCCATATCGGTGGGACGCCCCACAAGTGAGCAAAACGCACTCACGGAATCCGTTGGCCCTCGTGTATCTTAAGAGCCAAACTAAACGGCGAGCTTGAATTTGTCTTTGATTAGAGCGATGCCAGTTTTCACCCTGACCTCCTGACAATGGTTCGCCTTTACTTGCCCCTCTCCCCTGACCTTACAGGTGTGGTATCTTTCAATTCCACGGCTGGCACTTCTGGACAAGGCTGCTGCTTTTCTTTGGCTTTGTTCTGATTATTTGATTAAGATTCATATGAATTTAGACAAATCCTTACTCAGATCGGTTTTAGGTCTCCAAGAAAAGTTGGACTCCTGAGTTCACAGTGATCTGCCTATGGAAACATGAAGATAAGTCACACTCGCGATCATTATTTTTACTAAAAGCTTTATCCATTTGTTTGTTTTCCAGAGCTGTCGTGAAAGAAAATCTAGCTTTAGGCAGCAGAGGGTCATACAACATCAGTATCTTATTATAGTCCAGCTACTCAGAACAGTTACTATAATGAAAATCTAGAGGGACAACCTGTATCTACACTCATATCGGTTATTACTCAGGTTACTAGATTTTAGAATTACCTTCACATCAAGTCCTTTTCCATAATAATGTTCACTTCATCTGCTTTCCCTAAGTAGATATTTAACTTTCCAGAACTTCTTTGTTTAAAGCCCAAGAATGCCTGACACACAGTGGGCGCTTCACATATGCTTGGTATGGGGAATTGAATTGGCAGATTTCAAACAGGCACAAAAACCTCGGTGCATAGGGCCCATGGACACACGTTAGGAGGAAAGTCCTATCTGTACCCTCCTGCGCTCGGAGGGCATGGGCAGGTCAGTGCAGGGGACAAAAGAACCTGTTGTCCTTTACGGGACTGCTACCTGCTACAGGAAGAGAATGGCCCAGCCAAAGGAGGCCATTGGGCCTCAGGCTGCCTGCACTGCCGTCCCTGGGGACACATAGAAAGGTTATTATAGCTTTTCATTTCTCTTCTTCTTGCCTGAGAGCTTTCAGGCAGCTGTGCTACTGGTCCTTAGCTAGAGAGGTCCCTAGCAGCATAACTTCGTTGGGAAAAGCAAGGGCCTGGCAATCAGAGAGACCTTATTTCAACACTGTCCTCTGCTGTTATTTGTCTTCAGGCAGAATTTGGATGCTTAAGGCTTTTAAATGGCCAGAATTAATGACTAAAATTAATAAGGTGCTCTCTGGCATGAATACAATTAAAGTACCGGATGGAGGTGCAGCTGTGCATTTAAACAAGTAGAACCTGGCTTGACATGGCATCAGAAAGCCCCAGAGAATTCAGCTGACCGCAAGCTAACCATGAGCCCACACTGCTTGGCTGGCGCTAACAGAAAGCATAATCACATTTCGGCTGCATTTGAACAAGTTTGATGCCTCTATTAAATAAGTTTGTATTCTCTATGCTATTGGAAGCCTTCAAGGAGTACTGCATTCAGTTCTGGGTTTATTTTGCGAAGGATATTGCTGACGGAAAAGCATCCAGAGAAAAGTAATCAGGAGAGTAGGGTGGTCTTAAGAGCAACAGTTGAAGGAACTTTCCTAAGAAATCTGGAAAAACCGGCTCTGGGGAAGTGTCGAGCCTCAGTCCTCTAGTGTCTGCAAGGTTGACAGGTGGAGTCGATCCCTTTGGCATCCACTGACTCAGCTAACATTTCTTGGGCTTTTACTAGATTCAAAGCGCTGTGATAGGTGCTGTGGGATACAGAGATCAGTGATACAGAGGACCAGCCCCAAGGCACTAACAATTAAGTAAGACGAAAGCAAAGAGTCTGGGATCTCCAGTTTTCATCCAAACCCTGTTACCCACTGGGTGTGTGACTTTAAGCAGTTTCTTAACTCATCGTAACTAGGCCTTCTTTATTTGTAAAGCAACACCATAGAGTTTTTCTGAGGATTAAATGGGATAAATATCTGTAAAAAGAATGAGAAATCAGTAATTGACAGAAACCAACAAGATGGGGGAAGGCAACTTCCCTGAACTGAATTTCAAAAGGCAAAAGGGAGTTTGCTGGGTGGTGATGGGGAAAAGGAAGAAGAGCATTCCAGGTGGGTGGGGCAGGATGAGCAGAGACGGAGATACTGAAAATAAATGGCTTTTGGGAGACCAGCAAATAATACTGCGGCTGGAGTGCAGAAGAGGAATAAAGCAATGAGAAGGCTGGAAAGATACAACAACGCTGAATTACTACTGTCCTAGAATGACATGCCAAAGAGTGTCTGGGCAGGGGATGGTTATTGAAGTGAATATAGGAGAATCAACCTGTGTACAAACGTGTGGGACAATTAAAGACTGAAGCCAGGAAAGCAAGTTAAAGCATCATTGTAAGAGTCTAAGCAAGAGATATGAGGAACTGACCTAAAATAATGGTGGTGGCATTGAAAGCAGGCGACAAAATACGGTATATGAGGAGTAAAGGTGAGGGGAAGTAAAAGACACCTCCATGTGTTTTAACGTTGGTGTTAAAGAGAACGCTGATGCCACGAACAGGAAACACAGAGGGAGGGATAAAATTGACTCAGAAGATGATGAGTTCAGTTGTGGGATATGCTGAATCCCAAGTGGCTGTGGAATAACCCATAAGGAAATTCACACTAGCAAGTTGGAAAGATGGTTCTGGAACCCATGAGAGAAGGCAGAGTTAGAGATGGAGATTTGAGAGGAGGTGTACTTAGAGAGTAAGAGTGTATTGTCAAACATAAACTTGGGTTTGAACTCTGCCTTCAACACTAACTAGCTGTGTGGCCTTGGACAAATTATTTATCATCAAAGCTTTAATTTCCTTAATTGTAAAATTGGGAAAATTATACATACTTCAAAGACTTTGCTTATTGCATACCATCTGGTTGCCATTTGTCACCGTCACTGTCTACCATAACCATCATTGCTGAAACCATTAAGGTAGATGAACTTGGCTAGGAATTGAAAGTAATTAAGTAGAAAAAAAGGGTTGAGGAATGAATCTTCGGGAACAATTATTAAGGGATACATGGCAAAACAAATCTGAAAGGAGCTCAGGAGCAGTCAAGAAGAGAGGCAGAAGACCAGAGCAGCAAAACCCCATGAAGGACAAGAGAGGATAATTTCAAGGAGGGAATCCTCAAAAGTGTCAAATGCCACAAAGAAGTTGGGGAGGAAAAAGGAAAAAAGGGCATCGGATATAGCGATTTGAAGGTTATCCTTGTTTATGGAACTATTACCTATGTGGTAGGACTGGAAGGCAGTCACAAATGTCACAGGATTCAAAATGGAACTTTCGCCTAGACTGCAAGGAGATGTGTATCAGACATCAAAGTAAATTGCGAGGTAGATCACCTTCTAGAAATTTCAAAGTAGATGTGAACAAATTACATGCCTAATTTTTCTTACCCATTTCAAAGGTATAAAAGGCATAACATTATCAAGGAAAGGGGATTTGTGAGAAGGACTTCTTCAAAGAGAGCTGTGCTATGAATTCCCTCATTCCAAAAGAGGGAGACACTTCTCTTCATCTCAGTTAGGGCTTCACTGGGAGATCTGAAGAGACTGGTTAGTGTCATCTGCAGATGGAGGGAAGTAACATACTGGTGGTTGAGTGTTTGGCTTTCACTGGAGAACCATTGGCAGCAGAGTAAAGGAGGCTTGGTTGCATCGGGTGGCCTGTTGTCAGGGGGAAAGAACAAGTGAATGTGTTGATGGATCTGAGGCTGTGAGTTGGCATGGAGCTAACTTAAATTCTTCCCAAGAGGATCATCTGAGGCCAACAGGGAGAGCTTTGGAAAACAAGGGCTAAGGCAGAAACACCCAAAACTGGAAGAATCTGAACTGACCACATCAAAGAAGAGTGGAATGTTCCCAGTGAGAGTCCCTGAAGAACCCATAAAAAAACCCATAAGAGAAGTTGGCTTAATATAACATCTGTGGGCCCAGACAGCCTGAAGCCATCTAACAACTGTGCTGTCATGTAAGAACTCCCCACCTCCCCTTTCTCATCACCCTGCTCTTCTCCACCCTTCTCTAGTCCGACCCTGAAAGGATCAAAAACAACAGGGAGGAGGTACGTGAAAAAGGGAACCCTACCTTTTTCCTTCAGAGAAGGGACTCACTACATTGGGCCCTGGGTGCGTATGGAAAAAGAATTCCAATCTTGAATCACTATTGCATGGGACTAGATATTTTCATTTCTGGATTGAGATGGTGATTTGTAGCTTGAAGAGTCCATAATACTTTTTACTATCTTAGGAGGGAAGAGAAAAGTCTTGAGATTTGTGCCTAAGCGTCATACAGTGGGAAAAGAAGAACTTCTACCACTGCATAACTTTAAAAACCTAGTGGAAAACAATTTTTTAAGGAAAAAAGACTCCCCATAATTCTCATGTTTTCAACGTACTATTTACTCAAAGGTATACAAAGTAAGTCAGGATGAGGACATGGGGACCTCAAGGAGAGTAATTTTGCTGCTCTTTCTTTTTCTTTCTTTTTTTAAATTTTTTTAAATTTTTTATTTTTTAAATATTTTATTTATCTATTTGACAGAGAGAGACAGCCAGCGAGAGAGGGAACACAGGCAGGGGGAGTGGGAGAGGACGAAGCAGGCTCCCAGTGGAGGAGCCTGATGTGGGGCTCGATCCCAGAACACCGGGATCACACCCTGAGCTGAAGGCAGACGCTTAATGACTGAGCCACCCAGGTGCCTCTTCTTTTTTTTTTTTTTTAAGCAATTTTGCCGTTTAAAGCTGTTTGGCAGAGAAAGGGCACTATGGTTTGGTAAGATGATAGAGATGACTGAAGGTCCTTTGAGAAAAGGAGAAATTTAGTCGTGGCTGCAGGCTGAGGAGAAAGAGACAGTGAAGATAGGGTAAAAGAACAAATTTCCAAGAAGAATAGGAAAGGAACACTGATAAGGCAAGGTCATAAAGAAGAGAGAAAACAAAATCAAGAACACTGCATTTACCT
Source organism: Ursus maritimus (assembly GCF_017311325.1). Lineage (NCBI taxonomy): Eukaryota > Metazoa > Chordata > Mammalia > Carnivora > Ursidae > Ursus > Ursus maritimus. Next base: position 15,504,255 of record NW_024423344.1, read on the forward strand.
TTAGAAAGAACGAGAGGTTCTTCTTCCTTTGAAACATGAGAGAAGGAGGGGGAAAGATACAGAGACATTTTGGTTTAGGAGGAAAGGCAAATAAAATAGTTTTATTTTATTGATCATCCCGGTGGTCTATGACTCCAGCTCATCTTCTGCGAGTGAAGGCAGTGGGTGGTATTTATTCCCCCAAAAGGCAGAATCAGAACCTCTGTGTACAAGCTAGAGAGAGAGTCATTGGGGCCCCAAATAAGAAAGAACTTATAAAAAAAAATCAGCAGTGTTGGACAATGGGATTGGCCTTCTTACATAGTTGTAGGCTGCAAGACAGAGGGTTCTAGCTGGGGAAGAACGAGCAGCTGTCGCAATGCCGTGTGGGGGATTTCTGCACTGGGCAAGGCGGTGGGCTGATGGCCTCCAAGACTCCTACCGTGCGGCAGTCGTTTCCAGCATTATATGTGTAGGGTATTTCCGCGTCAACAGTTCAGGTGTCACTGTGACTGAGTACAATGAAAAGAAGCCTGTGCAGACCAGAAGAGAAAGTGTAAAGGAAAGACTGCGTGTGTTATACAACGTCTTGATTTCCTAAGTAGAAAATCATCTATTCGTAGCAAAGGAACTAGCTTGTGCTGGAGTTAGAGCTTGTCTCCGAAGTATAATACTCTATATGTCTCCGTAGCTTTGCAGCTATGAAATTTGGAAATATCACTATGTTCTGGGGAACTTTATATTTATGCATGAGCTGAAGTGTAGCTATGGTGGAGAAAGTCTCAGAACCGCTCTAGGTTTACCATTGCTAAGAGGTGAATGGGAACTTGCTGACAAGAGCAAAGCACATTACCAATGTGCTCTCTGGAACTCAAGACAAACAAACAAAAACCTTAAAACCCTCTACTTCAAGCATCAGGCTGCATTCTATAAATCAACGAAGTCAAGATTATACCAGATTTTCTGCATGACTATGAAATGTCACAGAAACTTGGCAATTATTCAACAAGACAGCTATTGTTTTTTTTTTTTAAATAAGAACTATACATTCCTAGAATTAACATTTATGGAAACAATAAAATATTCCAGCATGAAGTACTACGCATCTCAAAGAAATGTGCCCACAAATTCAATTTAAACTGGTCATATAATCTAATTAAAATTTAAATCTATAAAGAGAAGTCAGTCTGTTGTGACCCCATTAGTCATCTCCCACAATATTTCTCCAAAGGAATAAAATACACTACAGCAATGAGCGGCAAGTAATATTTTGAGTGAAAGTTCAGTACCAGAGATCCTTTGACATCTTTAGACATAAGCAATATTAAAAGTCGCACGATGGGTCCTATTTCATGTAAGTGTCAAGGGTGATAGTTATTTGTGCTTACCGTATTCCCTGGCACCTGCTAAGTTAGGTAAGCCTATTGAACAAATGAATCGATGCGTACAAGAACGAATGAATTTTGTTCGCAGTAGCTCAAAACCCACTGTGTGAGGAGGCCTGGTCTCTATCCAGACTCTGAGCATTTTCCTGCTGTTCACAACGACCTCGTGGTTTCCCCAGCATCACCAGCCCTGGGGCAGGGTGGTGGGCCATCAAAAATTCCTTTGACCCAAATCCATGTGGACATACAGGCTGGGACCCCTGAACGTTGTCCATTTGAAAAGTCTGACTGGTTCTAAATGTGGTTTGGTTTAATCTTCCAGAGATTCCCTCCAGAGAAGAGTGGATATTTTCAAAGGTCCCTCAATTCCCTCTTACCTCCACCACAGGACTAAAAGTTGAGAGTGGGAAGAAAGCAATAGATAATTGCTTTTTGGTTCTAAAGAGCACTCAAACCAACTCTTGGTGACATCTGCCTCCAATTAAGGCCTGCAAATGAACCTACGTGGCTGAGTCCAGCTGCAGTCCACTAGGAGGGATATTTCAGCTGAGGTGTCACTCACTAACATCATTCACTAAGTAATAAGGAACACAGTTTCGAACGTGCTTTGACATTTATTATCTCATTTGAGGTCCATTACGACCCAGAAAAAAAGGTGTTTCACAGAATAGGAAGCAGGCTCGGAGATACAAAGACCACACAACAAGTAGGACATGGAGCTTAACTCCACCTGCCTTCTAATCCTACTCCATACTGTTCCTACTCTTCTTGGTTCTAACCCCATTTTCTTACTACCCAGAGTTGGGAAAACCACTCAGGGATCATTGCTTGGTGAATGGTACCTAAAGCAACTCCTGTCTCATCTCATTCAGGATATGGGTCCTGGAATGTAGTCATGATAGAGCATTTCTAGAAATGTTTACCAAGTGGATTCTGGGCACCCAACACCAGGGGGTACATAAGAGAAGCCCAGGAAATGTTCCTACTAGAATCCCATACCCAGGAAGAACACTGCACTCCAGACAGGTGTGTCTGGTGCAGGGAGAAGCTGGACTGGCATTCCCCAGAAATAGGACGTTATGCACACACGTGCATGCACACACATGGACACACACTCACGGTATCCCACAAGTCTTCGTGCACTTTTAAACTCTCATAACTTCGAAAGTATGAATGCTACCAACTTACAAAAATCATGTGAAAGCCCAATTATTTAATTTTGTCTATTCTTCTGCACTATACTTACTAGACTTCTACAGTAGTTTTGTGAATTTTGAAGAACATTTTTCATTTTAACTTTTTTCTTCAGTCAACATTTGCCATGTTCAATCAGAGGGTCTGAAAGGTTTTATCACATATGACATGCCTACAGTCCAGACAGCAAATGAGCCGCATCTCACAAGAAGCCTGCAGTCAACTAAAATGTTCACATGTTCTATCGTTAAAACGACATTACTCCTGACTAAGCTGGTAAAACTGGCTTTCTTTTTAATATAAAAATACCTAAAGCACAACTTTTTGTTAATACCAATTCAATTTTATCTTCTTGGATACAATCCATTCTGCTAAAAATCCTTGTGGATCCTTGTTTTCCTACCGGATAATTTCAGCCACACACCATCCGCATTCTCAAATGGGCATTTTTAGTCACACTCAACTCTACAGAATCCAAGGAAGAACCTTATTGGCATGACTCAGCGCAGAAACCGTCCCTCCCTTCAGGGACCTCATGGGCCAAGTCTAATAGCAATCTCCTCCAACACGATCTATACATCAGTACCTCTTGGACAGGACAGTTCTATCAATTAAAAACACAACCATCTATGTCCTTCAGACCATATATTTTATCTTATTCAAAGGATTTCAAGACAGGTTCTGTCAAATGCACTGCTCACCAATGCATTGCTCAAATTATCTCAGGGCATTGTTCTGACCCACCAGGTGAGTGACCCTACCTATGAAAGGCCAGAAGAGGGGCAGTCTTGTCACAGCTCTCTTGTCTATGGATTCTACTAATTAATCTATAGCTATAGCTGCACAAACTGAAAGACAGGTCAAAACAAACCAATAACAATGAGTTTACTTGTAACTCAAGTTCAAATAAAATCCAGACAACCTCAAACATCTTTTTATGGGTTGAGTTGTGTCCCACAAAAGATATACCAAACTCCTAACCCTGGTACCTGTGAATGTGACCTTATTTGGAAATCGGGTCTTTGCAGATGTAACCACATTAAAATAAAGTCATACTGGGTTAGGATGGACCTTAATCCAATAGCTGGTGTCCTTATAAGAAGAGGGAAATTTGGACACACAGAGAACAAGGCCTCATGAGGTTGGACACAGAGACTAGAGTAATAGGACAGTACTAGCCAAGGGATTGCCAACAACTACCAGGAACTAGGATTATAGCTTAGAAGGATTCTAAGAGCCTTAGAAGGATTCCCCAGAGCCTTTGGAGGAGCACAGATTTTCCTATACCTTCAGTTTGGACTTTTGGCCTCCAGAGCTGTTGGAGAATCGATTTCTGTTGTTGGAAGGCACCCAATTCCTGATGCTTAGTAATAGCAGCCTTTGGAAACTCATACAACATCTATGCAGAAATTTATAAGTTTGAAGTAATGCCTATTAACATCAGAATCAAGAGCACTCAGGAACTGGTAGAGAGAGAGAGAGAGAGAGAGAGATACTTAGATTACTGAGCAGGTGGCAAGCCCAGCAGGGGTGAGGTAAACGGGTGAATAAACTGGCCAAGCAAGTTCGGGGGTGTTGGTTTGAGGCTGGGGGGCAGACAGAAGGTGATATCCTGTGACAGGCTCATCACCAAGAAGTTAACTGCCCCCCTGGGTGTGAGGTGGGCATTTCTCAACGAAATCCTTTCACTTTTTAATGGCAACAAAAATCACAAATTCGCCAGTTTATCATCAATATATAAGCAAAACTATGTTAAGCTTCCTGTCTCCAATTTGGCATTTTCCTTGTCTATGCTTCATCGTTCTAAATGAGACAGCAGCCCATGCAGGGGAAGGAGCTGTTGGCCTGTCTGTCTCTATATATAGTGCTGTAGCCACCATTTTTCGAAGGTGCTAAGACTCCGCTGATTGATGACGATATTGCTAAAATGAGTTACATTTTAAGATGGAAAAAGGAAGGCTTTTTTTTTTTTTTTTTTTTTTTTTTGGTTTTTCTTCCCATGTGAAAATTTAGAGGAGGAAGGATGCTCCCTAACAGTTTCTAATATTGATCTGGCTCCAGTGGAGCCCATGAAATATAAGTCTATAATGGCAGAACTCCTCATTGGAGAGACCTTATGAGCGTCTCCTGGAGCTTTCCCAGCAGTCATTAAGGGGATGGATTATTGCTAATCCTGGGCACTTTGGGAGCTGGGCTAATTTTGAAAGATAAAATCAAAGTGCTGCATTGTGGCAGAAGGTCACTTCTTGATGGCATTAGATCAAGCACAGCCCTGCCTGAGTATTAATTCTGAAGATGTCTGTACCCCCCGCTGACACTCCTTTTAGGACGCTACTATGGAACAGGCCAAATGAAGCCTCAATGTGCAAATACCATTTAGCAAGTACAGATAAGCTGGGATAAATCATCTCAGAGCACTTAAAAAAAGATTCAAATTTTAATACATTAGCACTAGAACACGCCGTGCAGGCAACAGGGAAATTGCAGTTGTCAATGTGTGAATTTAGTCTCAGAGTAAGTTCATCCAAGGAAGTAAAATCTCAATTTAGATTCTTTTTCTACCCCTTCCCCCAATCCACGTGTTTCTCTCAGGATGGGGGAGGACACTGTTACTCAGCAAATGGATTTCACACCAAGAAACGGTTAGGGTATATTCGTCAGGGGTAAGAACGTGAAATTCTCACTTTCCCACTGAAATAGTTTGAAGTGGACTTTCCAAGTGCCAAACCATTCATGTGGGCAAGGTGTTCTGATGCATGTGTACGCACGTGCTCCATGGTGCACGCATGTAGACCTCAATCTGTCTGTCTGTCTGCCTGCATTCTTTTTAATGAGAAAGGATTCTCACGGGAAATCACAATGGATTTTTTGGTATTTTTTTCTGTTGTACTTTCCAGAAAGTCTGTCTGCCTGCTGTCGCCGGGGAATAGGACAGGCTGCCGTGTCTGGTGCGAGAGCACAGTGTAGGGAAGGGAAAGCCCAGCCCAGAGGCCTCACGTGGGGGCGGGGAGCGCTAGGTTGAGGAGAGGCCCCAAGTCTACCTGGAGGCTGGATCAGAGGCCTTGGCAGCCCTGTATTCCAGCTGGAATCTGACAGGTTGTTTTCCATCAAAGCCACAAATGAAACTTCCATTTCAGAACGCATCTGTTCTTTCAGACTATTCTATCAGAAGTAGCTATTTTCTTTAAATTGAAAGTCAAGGTGGTATATTTTTTCAAAACCGTGCTGTGGGTTCCCGCCTGACTCCTAACATTCTCTTGTTTGACACAACGGCAAGGCTGTTTCATCCTGTAGAAGGAAGGGGTGGGGTGGGGAGAGCCCTCACTGAGGGTTCCCTGTGC
>NW_024423344.1:15510168-15524981 GCF_017311325.1 Ursus maritimus
CTGGTGTATTTACATAAATCTTTGCCCCCAAAGGGTACATCAACCAGAGATAAAGGTGGAATGTACTTAGAGAAAACTTATTTAGAGAGAAAGAGATATCTTCCAGTTAGGTTCTGTGAACCAAAATAACTTAAATCTCTTCAAATGACACCTCCATCATATTATCTGTCTATCTATCTAACATATTATATCATATACGTACTTTCATCTGGCATTTGAAGTTTTCACAACACAGGGGCAATAGCTCTTATTCCTATCCTTCCCCCCCACACTAAGTCATTTTTAAACGATGAAATAATTGTTTAAATGTATATAGATGATATGCATATATATGTATTAATACAGACACTCTATGTAAACGTGCATCAGCAGTGGGAGAGTGGGACCCCTACATCACATCACTTATCCTATCCTGTCAGTGCTCAAGTATTTCCCATCCCCTTCGTCAAAAGCTCACTAATTTGTTTCTGCATGCATTTAAGCAGAAAATTCATTACCACTTCAAAAAGCATTTCCAACTATCTAGTGTCTGAATTGTCCATAAATATGTGACATTCCCCTAATTAAATCAGAAGTAATATGATTAAGGAGAGGTCTCTTCTGTCAGTGCAATAATCTTTCCTGTGATGCTGGTAAGATTCTAAAATGACTAATAGCATCAGAAAAAAATCTTTAAGTCACAACCTTTCATAATCATTTCCTGAGACATGTCTTTCCCTCTTCATCAACTGTCTCTTCTTCATCTGCTACAAACAATCACATTTCAATTTGAATCGAAGCACGCTACCCTCCTCCTTTTTGGTCCCTCACAGACGCTAATGACATACAAATTCTGTAGTAGTTAAAGGAAAGGAGCCGCCAGGCCAGTCTCCCTCCCAGTTAGGAACCAGGGGAGGCTAGTGAAAGCTCCACCTACAAACACACTCAATAATTTTATGATTACAAATCTCTCGACTACACATGTTGGCAAAAATAGAGAATTAAAAATGTAGAAACCTGCATCATGGTTTTCTATAAAACATCAATTTAGTTATTAAGTGGTTATAAATTAGCCATTGGTAATTTACTCTTCTGAATGATTTAACCTTTCCAATTATCATTTCATCTGTTTTCTATATAAAAAAAATCAAAGAAATTCGAGATATGGAAAAGACATGCTGGGTGAGGATCTGAAACTGATTTGGTAGCTTTGGGGTTGACATAATCTTGGCCTGGTGCGGCTCATTTTGGAAAGCTGCCTCAAATTTCCCCTGGTTTTGAACTTTTTTTTTCCTTACCACTTTCATCTAGCAAGAAATCATCCTGGTAACGGAACTTCTCCGGTCCACATGCAATAAAAATGTCATCGTCACCAAAAAAGTCCTGAAGGCACATCACCTACAAGAGAAAAGCATGGCACTCAGCAAGGGGTCAGCAGAACAGCGATTACAACATTGCATCCCTGCAAGTAGACATCTGCATAAAGCCACTTCCCACGTCTAATGGAATCAACAGGACAGCTTCTCCAGAGGAATTTCAAAAGAAGGTTTCCAGCATCTGTTACTAGTAAGAAACATGTTACATTTCAGTTATGCAGGAAGACGGGATAAGGAAAATAGAACCAGTAACTGTCACGTTTATTACTTGACATATCAATAGGCTATGAGGTAAGAGCCCTCTACTTTCATAATAGAGTGGATGCAGGGACATGTGGGGAAAGAACACCCCTTTAATCATTTGAACGTAATATTCCTCGATAGCAATAAAAGCCAGCGTATGATTTTAGCAACAAACATAATATACACACAGTGATCACTGTTTGGGGTAACTCCTGGAGGAAATTATCTGTATCATAATACAAATATAATGATCTCCTTTAGACCCATTCTACCTCTAGTTGAAACAGAAGTAGAAGGCCTCGTAAAAGGAGTAATAGAATAGGTATTTCTGAGATTCAGATACAGAGACCGGGTATGCCCACCACTCAAGTTATGGTAACCTTGAAAACTCCTGTGCTGCCTGGCTTCTTGAAGCTATGCAAAGGAAAGTTTTAAAACCACCTTTTGGTATTTATTCAACTTATTCTCCAATAAGAACTTTAAGAGAGCTAAATGTTGTTTTTCAAGTACATGTGTTCAAAAGGAATCATTCCCAGCACACTGCTCCCTGTCACTGGATATGTGCTGTAATATTTTGTTCACAATATGCATGACGCCAACAGAAGGCCCTGGGAACACTGCTGATTTCTATCTATTTTCAGTCTCCTTTGCTTGGAGCACATCATGAAGCAGCCAATTGAAGGCACCCACTCAGAGCTGTATGAAATAGACTTTTTAGCAGCATTTCCCCTTGGATATCTGAGGCCCACAGACAACCTCCCTCCCCTGAAGGGTTAGATCCTTCTGGCCTGGGTTTACTATCAGATCCTCCCTCATTTGTTTGCAGTCATCTGCAGGGCATCTCTGGGGTTCTGCTCTATCTCAATGCTTGGTGGCACTGTCCTGACACATCCAAGGTACTGTAAGACTTACAGTAGTAAGTTGGGAGAGCACAGCATTACTCAGAGGCCCCGGATACAATGATGTGTAGCCTTCAGATAGTTTTTCCAAATAAGCTCTCATTTCCAAATAATTGCTTGGCTGAAATTTTAAGAATGACATTTCTAGAACAGTTTGATAATGAACATTAAGTATAAGTGAGGTACATCTATGACACGTTTCTGAAAAGCTTGAAAATATAGGTGATTTAAGAGAGACATCCCAATGATCAAGGAAAATGGACTAAGGATCTTCAAGAGTGGTGTCAGAAGCTCCAGTCTTCTACTTGGGGTAAAAACAGGATCTTTGTGGGCTCCTGCGTGGCTTAGTCGGTTAAGTGTCAGCCTTTGGCTTAGGTCATGATCCCATGGTCCTGGGACCGAGCCCCACATCAGGCTCCCTGCTCGGTGGGGACCCTGCTTCTCTCTCCCTTGCTCCCCCTGCTTATGCTCTCTCTCTCTAATAAATAAATAAAATCTTTAAAACAAAACAAAACAACAGAATTTGAACTCAGAACCCACTCCAATTCACTCCTCCCTTTCTGTCTGATTGCAACTGTGACCCTGTTCATCTTTATCTTCTCGACAAGCACCCCACCCCAGCCTTTGTGATCAGCGGTTGGTGTCATCCCAACCAACCCCGTACAGGCCATTTTCATCTTACTATATGCCAGTTAACATAGAGCATATGCACACAAAATGAATAAAACATGGTCTCTCCCTTAGGCAAAAATGTGAACAATTAACCTTAAAAGGCAGTATTTCTTAGAGTGTGAATGTTTAATATGTTTTGTGCAAAATAAATAAATAAATAAATAAATAAATAAATAAATAAAATAAAGGGGGTGTTCTATGGTCAAGTAGATTTGGTAAATACTGAGTTCATCCAATATAAACAGGTGTCCTTATTTTCGTCCTTGCAAAATCCTTCATGGGCTCATGTACAACACAGCTCCAAAGAGGAGAGAGAAAATACAGTATTTCCCAACCTTATTTGATTCTGGAACGCTCTTCTTCATACAGCATCATATGAACTAATGCGTGACGGGGCTCCCTTTGGTTCTGCACTGATGGGCAGAGGTGAAAAGAACTCAGGAAACACACAATGGAAAGTAACGTTGCACGCTCTCCTGGGCAGCCATATTTCTCTAGCTGATAAACATTTATGGTGGGCCCGCTCTGGGGTACGCTGTGTGCCAAACATTATGATGACAAATCTCTAATAGATGAAAAATACTGTTTTCCAAAGGAAATTGTCCTTTCATTCCACATATTCCCATCACTCGTATTCTGGAATCAGATTGCCAAACACATCACATCCATCCATGTGTGCATGTTCTACGCCAGTGCTAAGCAGGCAGATAACTCGCATTAAAACTACAGCACACGATAAGCAGGTTGCCAGCTAACTCCCTTCCATCATATACCCATGACCGTTCTCTAAGGCCGACGCTCAAAGAACAGAACAGCCAATGATCCAGCTTGGACAGTTTAGGTTTAATTCTGTTGGCAAGTGGGAAATGAAACATGATGAACTTTTGATGTTGTTTCCAACTCCAGGATTCCAAGAACATAAAAGGAATGCAGCGATTGTTAAAGAAAAGTAACTGTCATCGCCCAGCACAAAAAGACAGGGAAGAGTCATTTCAGTGCCAAGCAACATGTATTCATTTACCTCTCCATCTTCAGTGACTAAAATCAAAGAATTTGTTGAACTATTAGAAAGTGTAATGTCTTCTGTGCTCTCTGCTCTGGCATCATTTAGCCATTTCCCTGCTCACAACCTCCCACCACAGAAGGTACGTACGGTCAGTGGATCAAATTCAAAGTCATAAAACTGCTCCTTGTTAGAAGCCTTGATAAAAGGTTTGATAGAAAAGGAGGCTTAAACACAAGGTTATGATAAAGATGGATTTAGGATAATCTACGCATTTCAATTACCCATGCTTTCACTCTCTATCATTGATCTAGAGGTGGCTGTAATGTATTCCATCTAACAAAAAAAGAGTAACAGAAAAAGATGTATAACCCTCTTCTGTAGGCCAATATACTGTGAGGATTTTCCATTGGCATTACTGGACACTCTAATATCAAAGGATTATTAATGTTTTGCATAAATATCTGATTTTATATATCTATACAGTGTTATTCCTTTTTAAATTTGAGGCTTTCAAAATTCAGTGTGATCACCAGCTGAAAAAAACAAATTCCATTTATGGATTAACATCTCTCAGACCCAGGCCTTTTCCTGTCCTCCTTCTCTTTACTCCCATTACCACGTCAGGCCAGAGCTTATCCACCTACCTGTAGACCCTGGCATTTCCCTCTGGTGGATTTTCTCACTCTTACCTCCTTTCTCTCCCATCTATCCTGTTTAATTCTGCTAATCTATTGTTTCTTTGAAACTTCCAAATCTCTCTTCATGACTCAGAAAAACGTCAATGGCTTACCATCATCAAGTTAAAGTGCATCTTCTGAGTCTGGCATTCCATCTGGTTCCAATCTACTTTTCAAGTCTACGATATCATGCCATGTACCTGATACTTAATAAGCATTTACCGGATGGATGGATGGATGGATGGAGGGATGGATGCATGGATGGAGGGATGGATGCATGGATGGATGGATGGACGCATGGATGGTTGGCTGGATGGTTGATGTATGGATGGATGGATGGATGCATGGATGCATGGATGCATGGATGGATGGAGGGATGCATGGATGGATGGATGCATGGATGGTTGGCTGGATGGTTGATGTATGGATGGATGATTGGATGTTTGGATGCACGCATGGATGGATGGATATAAGAACAAATGCAAGGATGACGGTCTAACCCAAAATTTATCTGCTTTACATATTCTTCTCAGAAAAGAGCTTCTTCTTTCCTATTTGCATTAGTTTTGGTATGACATTTTTTTCCTATTTGGTACCCCCTCCTACCTAACTCTTTGCCTATTCAAATCTCTCTCATGACTCAAGGCTCAATTGAAGATTCAAGCCTTACCTTCTCTATCCACTTCAATCCAAAGTGATCGATACCTTCCCTGAGTCCCTAGTCATCATTCAATAACTGTTTATTACACACGTATTATTTACTAGCCACTGTGCTAGGACTTGAGAATACAACTGCCCTCGTTCTTCATCTCTTCTTTTCCCATACATATGTGTATGGACTTACACTCCAAGGAATTCCCAACACACCGTTGTGAATTAGTAATTCAGCAGAGAGTAAACTGCATTATCTACCAGTGGGCTATGTCATGGGCCTGGAGTCAGGTGGCTGAGTTGCAGTCTTTGCACCGTGACCACCTCTGACGTGGGCAAGTCGGGAAATCCCAGTCAGCTATCCTGAAACACATCCTATTTCTAACGATCCTACATTTAGTCAGAGCAGAGGTAGTGCCTCCTGTCGGGTGGGATTCTTCAGCCCCACACAGACATCTCTGCTCTGGCACAATTTCCCAAGAGCGTACCCTGTTATCAAAGCCCAGGTTCCAAATTAACCCAACTCTGCCACTTTGATGTTCATCTCTTTGCGCCTCATATCAAATATGTCCATCATCCTGGTTGCTTTAAAGATTAGATGAGTTAAAACTGTGAATCAAAAGATAATAAGTCCTCAATATATTCTAGTTATTTTTATTAGTCAAATGCATTTTACTTCCACATAAGTATAAGCCAAAAGTATACCTATTATTATAAACAGATAAAAAATAAAACATAGACTGTAGCTCCTGGGCAATATACCAACAGGCTTCTTTCCTAAGTGAATTTGGATAAAATACAGCATATAGGTGCCCCTTCTCATTTAGGAAATAGGAATTGTACTAGTATAATTATTTTGGTGAAAAGCATGCTTTGAACTAGCAGAGAAATGGTGCAAGGCTGGAAGAAGTTGCTAACAGGAAGCACGGATACAGTCCATGCTTTCCATCAGGCTTTCACTGAAACGGTGCTGTGCGTGTCAGTAACGAGTATGGTCACATGCTACCACAGGTCTGCTTCTATAAACCATGTCTGAATTCAGGACCCCTTGGGATCTGTCACAACTTTTAGTTTTGTGGCCTCCAGAAATTTGTATTCCTCTGAGAAAACCATCCCTGTCAAATTGTCCCTACACTAGAAAAGAAACTTTTTGTGTATTATATGTAGTTCATACAGGAGGTAATCAGTTTATGGCATATAATGCTTAATATTCTATCAATTAATTTGCAGTTCTTACCCAGTGCTTTGGTATGAAACTCTTTGATTATTATATGAAAACCCCAAATAAAGACATCCCATTTATTGTATCAGAGTTTATCTCCGATGGTGCTTAGCCTAATGCCACACCCACTGTGCCTCAAAAAACATGGGTAGTTATAATTGCCAGATGTGCTGGGAAAAGCCCTTTAAGGATCAGGATACCTGAGTTCTGAGCCTAGATTTGACATAAACATTGTATAAACATGAAACAGTTCCTTAAATTCTCTTGGTTATCAGTTTCTATGTGGGTTCTAATACGTTTTATCACAGTAATTTATATGATGAAGATGTAAAGAAAAGATGAAAATTCTTCTTGGTGTGATAAGATCAACAAGAAGAGCTCTATAGGGGCGCCTGGGTGGCTCAGTTGGTTAAGCGGCTGACTTTGGCTCAGGTCATGACCTCAGGGTCCTGGGATAGAGCCCCAACTTGGGCTCTGTGCTTAGTGGGGAGTCCGCTTCTCTTTCTCCCTCTCTCGCTGACCCTCCCCCTGCTCCTGCTTTCTCTCTCTCTTGCTCTCAAAAAAATAAAATATTTTTAAAAAAGAATAGTTCTATACATTATTGCATGTAATCCTCAATATACATTTTGCATTAAACCCTCTCCGCTGTAAAGGAGACAGACTCTATTGACAATAGTTAGATGTTATTTGTATCCCAATTGTACAGATTTAAAAAACAACTTGGCCAGATTCAACTAAAGATGTGTAGAAATTTGAAACAATTCAAAAGCAGGCTCTTAACTACCAAGCTACAGGAAAACAAATCTATTCCAAGCATAGAAATATGTACCCTTACATTTGTGTATTATAAATTTCAGTTAATAAAAGCATTTTAATAATAGTTATCACATATTGTACATTAATCATGTCTAACAAAATTTTTAAAAAGGACGTTTGAATTATTTCTTTGATCCTAGGAAAACATATTCGGCTTTCTAACTCTTTTTATGTGAAAGCTGAATTTATATTTTTTCCATTAACTTGTCATTACGCACACTTGTCCCAGGAGACTGAGCTGCTTCCAGGGAGTAAAAAGCCACTACAGACAAATATGGACTTCCCCTCCTCGGAGCTTCCGGCTTGAGGTGCTGCGCAAGGACAGAGATTCAAACAAAGGCAATAAAGGCATCTGCTATTTACACATTTCCAAAGCAGGACTGTGGAATCCAGTCCCCCTCACAGGAATGAGGTCTCCATGGTGACGCTGACATCACGGAGCTGGGCGAGATTGTCAGCAGTCGCTATATTTTCTTTACAAGAGCGCCCTCTACCAACAAAATGGAATATCTCTGCAGCCACGGCCTCATTTTTTTGATGCCACACAAGTCATTGTGTCCCTATCAGGTGCCTCTCCTTGCTTGAAACACTAAAATATTTTACCATCACCTACCTAATGTATTTTAAGTGAAATCAGGATCACAGAAGTAAAGGCCGAGAAATTCAGTCCATTTATTGGTCACTGAGTACAGCATACCCTTTCTGTTTTAATTTTCTTTCTTTTTTAAATACTTATTTGTAATTTCTCCTTCTTCTTGATACCCGTTAAAGGGGACAGACTGAAAGGTTCAGGTTTAAGGAGATGCTCTTTACCAAAAAGAAATGCTTATACCTGTGTTTAAAAAAATCCAGTCACCTGTGCCTCTAAAGCACCAGAATCAATAACCTCCTTCTTTCTGCACAATTCATAATGTGACCATTATAATTAGCTTTCAGTTAAAACCTGGCACATGTGGGCCTCTCATCCTGCCAAAACCTAATTTTGATGAGGTTTGTCTTCCAATTTCATTCCATACTTGGCTTCTTTTCTCCATTCTTAGCACTGAGCTTTGCTATGCACATGATATTATAAATCAACCACTGCGAATTTTTCTGTTCTATTCTATAAACTTCTGATTTTAAAATATGTCTATAATTTGTTTTATTGCCAAATATCAGGAATGTGTTGTCATATTATTGTCATTAAAAATACATTCTCCACCGTTCCTTTACTTTATAACCTTTTCATTTCCTTGATGATAAGCTTATGCACATGATTATTTATTCTACAACCACTCCTCTAACAAGAAATTTCTGAGGAAGAAAAATCTCTTAAAGAAACTCTGGTTCTCGCCCAGAGAAAGATAAAGCCATTAAGGAACGAAATAAATTACTCAAATAATAATAAGAGAGAGAGGAAAATAAAGATCCTCAAGCTATTTTTCACAAGTTTGAAGCTCTAAGACTTTTTTTTTTTTTTTTGCAAAAGCAAATAATACTGTTGAAATTCAGAAATGGCTAGTAGTTAACACTAAAATAATATGCTGATGCTTAAAAGGAAAAGGAAAATGTCCTCTTTTGAAATGAAAGTAATTTAATTTGCTGTGTTAATTTAAACACAACAACAACGATTATGAAATGGAAAGTCCATTCACTCCTTGCTCGTGTTCTCAGAGGCTGGTCTCCATGAACATGCAGCTAGGTAGGGCAGCACGTTGGGGGACATACTCTGACAGAACAGGCTTTCCTTAGAGAAAAGGAGGCACTAAAACACTAGCTCATGGAAGGCATGTGTTGGGGTTCTTGGCGTGCAAGTAAAGTCAGGACACGTGCATTACAAAGGTTGGGCTTCAAACCCAGAAAAATAAACCCAACCCACCAAACCTGTGTCAGGCCAACACGCTCAGATATAGTTTCTCTGGATCAGGAGTTGAAAACATCGTTAAAGCAACCAGTTGCTATCTTGCAATTTTGTTAACCCTTACTCAACTTGCACGTGACCAGTGAATCACAGTGCTGTGAATGTCCCCTCTGATATTTTCCAAGGAGTCTGAGGCCAGCGCCAAGACCTACAACGTGCCAAGCCCTGAAGCCACTGGACTCACATCATTATGTCGATTCCTCACCAGGACCCTGTGGTGAAACCCGGTTTTTAAAAAGTTTTGCAAGAAAATTCACAATCCAAAGAATGGCTATCTGTTTGAGAGCTAAACACATAAAGATAACCGTTCTGTCTTTTCTGTTCTTCCACACTGGCTTGTCGCTTACGGTTGCAGGCAAAAAATGATATTCCCGAAGCTATGGAAGTATGTGTCTGCCAGGAACATTTGTAAATGTTGCTTGACACTGAAGTACGGAATCCGTTGCTTTAAATATTTCTATTTCTATTTCCAATCTACTTGCCTGGATATATGGTTTGACTTTAAAAGGGATTTTTTAAAATATGAGTCAAACTAGTCTTCTCAAGTAAATGATGTTTTCTAATGACCCTCCTGCAAAGCGAAAATCTCCGAAATGGCTGTTACTACCATCACCGTCACCTCCCCGAGTATCAGCACTGCCCCCTGACCAGCAACCCCATGGCCACCGTCACCATCACCACCTCCATGCTGGGAGCCCTCACAAAACTTTGCTAGTTTTGTTTTTTTTCTTTCCTTAAATAAGCTGAGGACAAAGCCTTTTGCCTCCTGGGTGTTCGGTATTGGTCAGGGTTCTATTCAGCAGACGTTTAACCACTTCTAATTGAGAATAACAATCCCAGGAGTATTTAGTACAAATGCAGCCTAAAATTACATTCTAAAGCTATTAAATGAAAAAAATTACTTTTTTTTTCTTTACTCAAACTCAAATGTAAGCTAATAAAAACATTTACATAGCATCAAAAATATTACTGGAGAAAAGTACGTCTTCCAAAAATATGCTTTAGAGTAAGTCGGCTTTTAAAATTGCCAATAAAAACATTCCCTGGAATTGTCTGAATAATAATACCATTTTTGTATAATTGTATTAAGATCCAGGCACAGCTAATAAAAGGCTGAGAGAGAGAGATGGCAATGGTAAGATAAAAAGTTTACGATCCAAACTGAAGGCTTGGTTTAAAATACTGTTTTTATAAATATATGCTGATAGGGGTTATACAACTGTGAATATATACTTAGAGATATTCCTTACTCGGTGGTCTTTTAGAAAATTACAGATGGTGACCAAAACACCGTAGGCCAATATTTCTCCTCTGTCTTCATCTTATACCACGTATATTAGAGTTTCCATAATTCTTTTTTTATCTAAACTTAGAGTTGAGTGAATAATACAGGGCTGGTTGCCATTTCCCCACAGTGCATGAGCTATAAGTGCAAAGCATAAAGACTTCAAATGCCTACAGAGGCCTGGAAGGTAACATAAACAGTGAAGTGGGCCAGGCATAATAAAACCCAGTGCAAATGGGGCGATAAATGGTAATTAACATAGGCAGACAATAGGAAATTGGTGGGGAATGTAATAAACTGGAAGCCTCCCTTCACCTAAATGGGGCAGCAACAGTTACTTGACACTTGTCATGCAGCAAAGCAAGCCCAGGGCTGCTAGACTGATTGAGTTTTTAAGAAAAAGTGAAATTGGATTTTTAATTGAAAGTCCCTGATTTTTAAAAGTTAGCAATAAATTCATTTTTTTTTAATTAAAAAACGTGTGCACTCCAAATAAAACACACCTGTGTCCTTGATTCAACCCGTGGACAGGCAGTTTGCAATCTCTGGGGGAGAATTCCACACTAAGTGGCCATTAGCCATGGTTAATGTGCTCAAGGCTGGTCTCCATGGCTGTCCCAAGTAAGGCAACCAGGCTTCCCAATAGACTTTAACTCTTATAATTCCCAAAGGCAGGGTAGAACATAGTTAAGACCCAACATGTCTTGAAAATTAGAGCCTGTGAAAGACACAATACAACTTGTCTTGTATGTGTGTGCGTGCGAGCACACTGTGGGCATGTCCACATGCGCTTATGCGGATGTCCTGGGCAAAGGGTGGATTTGTCAGCTGAACTTGCTTTTTGTGTCCTTCCTCTCTCTTCAACCGTCTCCCTTCCCCCTTTCTGGGAGAGAAGAGGAGTGAAGTAGACAGGATGGCGAATCAGTAACATGAAATTTCAGACCACATGTTACCAGCTCAGTCAAGATGGAACCAAATTAACTCCCCGTAATAAAGAGCAGAAGCACATTTCACTCCTCTCTCCCACCCCTTGGGTCATCTCCCGGCTACAAGGTCTAATCGTGGTTTCAATAGCCACCAGCTTCATCTTAAAAATGAAAGAACTCTTGAAAGAAAGAAAGAAGAAAGAAAGAAAGAAAGAAAGAAAGAAAGAAAGAAAGAAAGAAAGAAAAGAAAAGAAAAGAAAATCAATCATAAGCAGTAGTTTTCTTTTTGATCACACCTGCTCTGCCCAATTGCGAAAAACAACATGGCTACTAAAAACTATTAGAAATGTTAGCTCTAGTTGGAAAAGGGGCAGAGTAAATAAAACTCAGCCGTCCAGCGAAACAGATTTGGGGCCTACGACATCAAAGTGAGAGGAAAAACTCAAGGCTTTTCACATATATTTCTAATGGTTAGTTTTTATCAGGTTTCTTTTTTTTTTTTTAAAGATTTTATTTATTTATTTGACAGAGATAGAGACAGCCAGCGAGAGAGGGAACACACGCAGGGGGAGCGGGAGAGGAAGAAGCAGGCTCCCAGCAAAGGAGCCTGATGTGGGGCTCGATCCCAGATCGCTGGGATCACGCCCTGAGCCAAAGGCAGACGCTTACCGACTGTGCCACCCAAGTGCCCCTATTTATTAGGTTTCTCACAAGTCAAGAGTAAGTCGACATGATTCTTCCTTCCTTTCACAAGCTTGTCTAATATTGCTGGCCTTCTCTCCAAGTGTGATGATTAGCTCTGAAGATCCTTAACGGCATATGAAGGGTTAGGCCCATTTATACTAGCACAGGGAGATACTCTCAATGTTTGGATGAGAACATACTCATGTTTACACTTTCTAATGCTCTAATTCTCATTTAACAATGCCCCAATACAGAAGAGCATACAATAGTGGCTTTCATCGACTACAGTGGCCTTGAATAGCTTTGCATAGTAGCTTTGGAATCAGAGAACGTCAGGTTTAATTCTCAATTCCATTAATTACTAGTTGGGTGACTAGGGTCAATTACTCAACATTTGGAAGCCTCCTTTTCTTCACAGGGAGAATGAAGGTAATGTAGCCATCTCCCAGGAGGGCAGAAAGAATTCGCTGAGATAATGTACGGTCATGTGTCAGGCAGAGGAAGTGTTTAGTAAAAAGGCAAAAAACAGTACATAGGCCTTAAGTTAATGTCGCTGAAGCATAAACTTGCAAGATTCTACTCAGAAAAGTCAACGATCATGGAATAGAGGGCAGAATAAATCAGCACTGAAAATTATTCCATCTAATGGCTGTCAGACTTTAGACAACCGTAAGACATTGGAATCGCAATCAACACTAACTAAAATATGTGAAAAGAACATTTTCTTTCCCTCTGTGTATTATCCATTTTTCTTTCATATGTGAAGAATACAATGCAATAGCTCTATTAATATAAGCTATCTCCTTACATCCTCTGAAAATCATATTCTTTTCAGGTGCCTGACAAGTAGATGACTGAACATTCCCTCCATGCTGAAACATTTGTCCATGCCAATCATAACTTCCTTGATGTTAAGGGAAATGAAATCTAAGCATGAACTGCCATGAAGAGCAGCCATTTACAGCTTTAAAACCATAAAAGAGGCATAACCGTTCAAGAGGAATCTCAACATTGAGGTCCTCTCCTTGTGTGTCATTTAGACAACTTCAAGGTTGAAATCTGCCCCTATTATGAGGTCTGGTCAGATATAAATAGGTTAAAATCACCATACACAATAGTTACTCTCATTAAATGTATTTAAACAAAACCATCATAATTTAATTTCTAAAGTAACTGAGCTGGAAACTTCTTTCTTCATTATTTGTAGTGTTATACTGCCCTGCAGTGTCCAAACATATGAACTGTTAACAATATGTTTTGAGCTTAAGAAATGTCTTTGTATGAACCTTTACAGGGAACGAAGTAGTTATTTTCTACAATATTTCAGTGAGGGGTGTTGCTATGGTTTAAACTGTGCCTCCCTCCTAAACTCATATGTTGAAATCCTAATTCCCAGTACCTCAAAATGTGACCTTATTTGGAAATTACGGTCATTGCAGATGTAATTAGTTAAGATGAGGTCATGCTGGAATGGGGTGGGCCTCTAATCTAATATGACTGTTGGCGTTATAAGAAGGGGACATTTGGAGACAGACATGCACGTAGGAAGAACACCATGTGATGATGAAGGCAGAGATCGGGGTGATGTTTCTAGAGGCCAAAGAATGCCAAAGATTGCTAGCAAACCACCAGAAACCAGGAGCGAGGCATGGAACACATTCTCCCTCACAGCCCTCAGAAAGAATCAATCCTGCTCGAACCTTGATTTCAGACTTCTAGCCTCCAGAACTGTGAGACAGTAAATTTTGGTTGTTTAAGCCCCCCACTTCATGGTACTTTGTTACCATAGCCCTAGCAAAGCAATACAGGTGTATATCCTTCATGCACACAAAAATATAGAAAACGTCAACATTTCCCACAAAACACACTTGTCTCATTTTGACTAAAAGGATAAGAAGGAGGGTTCAAAACATAACATTATTGTTAAACTTTAACCTGAAGGTTTTTTTTAAGTAACATCAACTGTTAATGGCTCCATTTTTCTATTATTAAGTTCCAGAGAGTTTTAGAGACAAACTCTAGAGCCTAGAACACTTTATTAAAGTATTATAAATGTTGTACTAACCTGAAAGGCAAACACATGGTTCTTACTCCTTTTGCATTTGTGCCAGTTAGCTCTTAGGCCTCAAAGACCAATTCTTCATTGTATGAGAATTGTGCAGACCCTGGGTTATCTAGACTCTTCCGCTTTGTTCATTGTTAGCCAGTTGTTTTACATTATGTATGCAGGATAGAGTATTAAGGACAGGAAAGTCGTTATGGGACACCTCCTTGACTTCTAAGACAGAAGCAGGGAGAGAACAAGTCATGACAATTCCCCAAGAACAAGTGGGTAATGGACAAGACCCTGGACCGAGGTGAATCAGAACTGTATTGTCTTAATCCTGACTCTGAATCACTCTTGTGGGACCCTGATGTCTCTTGACTGCCGTTTTGTCTTCTCCAAAGAGGGATTATACTAAATGAGTGGCACCTAT
>NW_024423344.1:15524986-15558315 GCF_017311325.1 Ursus maritimus
AATTTATATTTAGAAAGGACCACATGCAATAGGCAAACTGGGAAGGCAAATGTTTACTGCAGGCCTACTATGCCCAAGGTCCTAAAGATAAAATGCATGTTTATCACCAGGTTGAAGGGCCTCTATAGTTAGAATAGTGGGGAACAACGAAAATATCATTAATTTTACAATTTATTTGATGCTCTTACTGAATGTTTTGGTTGGGTAGGATACCAACAAGAAGCTTCGTTTTAGGCATGTTTTATGAACAGGAAGATTGTCATTGTAAGGAATTGATTTTATGCTGAGAAGTGGAAGGTTACTAAATTTTTGGCATATTCTAGTCAATGATAACCTTAAAACTTTGATGTTCCAAGTGTTTCTAGAACCATGAAACAGTTAAATTATCACTGCAGCATTATAACAACTTGGAAAAAACCTTTTTCTTTTTAAGATACGAAAATACTTCTAGAACTAGAAAATAGTTAAATTATGGCTACTGTTGTACAAAGTTAAACTTGGGGAAAACAGTCTTTTTTAAATTAAGAAATACTTTTTAGAATGCAGTAAAATCCTCTTGTATTAAATTATGAGGAGATAATTGGGAATTATTTCTGTAAAGAACTTCTGAAAACGAATTAAATTTAGAATATAAGGGGGTGTGTAAAATTACAGAACTAAAGACATTCAAAGGAATAATGCTGTGAAGTGCCAGGTTTTGAGAATTTAAAATATAGGGTTGTGAGGAAAAAAAAAAAAAAAGAAACCACTTTCACTAACAATGAAACTATAAGAATTCCAGGAGCAAACATTTTGTAAAAGAGGAAATGAACATGCAAATTGTATGAGTGCATAATTTAAGAATTCATAGACAGTGCCAGGGTTTTAAAACTCTTCACATTCCTCTTCTATTTGGCTGGTTCACTTTGCTACCTAAATCTTTGCCTCCTTGAAGCCATTAAACTCAGCTAACCAAATTACACTGAGGCATGCGGCTGGAAATATTTATCTTCATATCATAAATTTAAATCTTCATTAATGACGTGCCAGAACATACTTTTTAATGTTTTTGCATCCAAGTTTTTCTACACATACAAAAATGTGAGCATCAAAAATAAACATTTTTATGACTTCCAAGGGGTTTGTAAACTGAAACTTGTGGGCCAAATCTGTCCCTGCTGCCTGTTTTTATAGAGTCCATGAGCTAAGAACGGTTTTTACATTTTAAAGTAATTGAAAAAAAATCAAAAGAAGAATAATGTTTGTGTCAGGTGAAATTCAGATTTTGGTGTTCAAGAATAAAGTTTTATTGAAACACAGCCATGCTCATTTGTTTCCCTNAGTCTATGTCTGCTTTTGCGCTACAATGGCCACGTCTAGTAGCTACCTCAGAGACCATGTTGCTCAGAAAGCCTAAGATACCTTCTGTCTGACTCTTTCCAGAAAGAGTTTGCTGACCGCTAATGGAAGTCACATCTTAGGTTGCTTTGACATGAAACCAGCAGGTTCCCTTTATATCACATCACCAGGTCTTAAGTCACCAGTGCAGTTTGTTAATCATTCTAAACCTAGCAGTGTCCTCAACACACGGTAGGTATTTCATGAATGTGTCATTCATAATGCTAATAATTTATTTTAAGATTTTATTTATTTATTTGACATGGGGGGGAGGGGAGAGAGCAAGCAGAAGCAGGGGGAGTGTCAGGCAGAAGGAGAAGCAGGCTCCCCACTGAGCAAGGAGCCCAACATGGGGCTCAATCCCAGGACCCTGGGATCATGACCCGAGCCAACGGCAGCCACTTAACCGACTGAGCCACCCAGATGACCACTAATATTTTTTAAGAACAAATGCACAGAACTGTCTTTCAGCGAGCATTATAGGAATATTCCTGTAGATGCCAATTCCTTGCTACTCTGCTCAGGCCAATGATCCAGGCTAGAAGAGCGCTGGCCATTCATATCCATACGACCAGTAGATCCAGCGCTGCCACTAATTCTTTGCTCTGACTCAAAGTTAATTGAATTAACACCAGCATCTGGAGCTTCTTTGTTGGGTACACACAGCCCTAATCCCATCGGATACATGCTCATTTTTAGACAAATTTTATTCATTTGGTTGTAAGTGATGTTTCCATGTTAATGTAGATAGATAGATATACATAGACAGATCTATAAGATAGATCTATCTATGTATAATCTTATGTAAGAAGATAGATCTGTATATATAATCTTATATTCATATATATCTATATACCTATCTCTCTATATATATCTATTTCTCTCTCTATATCTATCTCTCTATATATATCATAGTTTACCAGTTGCTGTGCAAAGCACAGAAAAAGAAAAAACTCCTATTTTTCTGGAACCTTAAAATTTCCTCCCATGAAGGAAAGTTCATTTGAGAGCAGCTCAGGACTAGTTCAAAAAACCATACTGTTCTCTTTTTCTGGAAGGACCCACCGGAAGCTACTGAGAATCAACCCACACTTAATTCCTGCTTCCAAGGCCCAGTCCACCTGCAGGGGGTGCATTACTTGTGGGAATGTAGAATGGTGCAGCCATGGTGGGAAACAGTATGGAGGTTCCCCCACATTTAAACATAGAATTACCGTATGATCAGCAATCCCACTTCTGGGTATCTACTCAAAAGAGGTGAAAGCGGAGAGTTGAAAAGATATTTGTACACTCATGGACACAGCCACTATTCACAATAGCCGAAAGGCAGAAGTAACCCAGGCATCCGTCAACAGAAGAACGAATGAACAAATGTGGTCTATCCATACAATGGAGTATAATCAGTCTTAAAAAGGAAAGACTGCTACAACATGGATGAGCTTGAAGACATTATGCTAGTGAAATATGCCAGTTACAAAATCATAAAGATTGTATGAGTCCACTTGTAAGAAAAATTAGAACAGTCAAATTCCTAGAGCCAGAAAGTAGTATGGCAGGGGTTCCAGGGGGTGCTGGGCGGGGGGGAGTACACAGCTACTGTTTAATGGGTAGAGAATTTCAGTTGGAGAAGATGAAAAAGTTCTCGAGATGGGTGGTGGTGCTGATTACATAATTATGTGAAGAAGGTATTTAATGTCACTGAATTATACACTTAAAAATGGCTAAAATTATAAATTTTATGTTACATATATTTTACCAAAATAAGAAAAAAATTGGCCACCAAGAAAACATTAGTACACCCCCCTCCCCCTATGCTGGACAAAACAGTGGTTAGGCCCAGCAAGCAATATATACATAAGGAAAAGTTTCGCTGACTTATTTGTGATTGAGAAAGGAAGAAGAGGAAGAGGAAGAGGAAGAGGAAGAAGAAGAAGAAGAAGAAGAAGAAGAAGAAGAAGAAGAAGGAGAAAGGGAAAGAAGAAAGAAAGAAAGAAAGAAAGAAAGAAAGAAAGAAAGAAAGAAAGAAAGAGATTGTGTTTGTTAAGATGGTATATGTAAAAAAGTGACTGACTTGTCCTGGTTTCCCAGGAGAGAAGACTGCTACTAGGTTTGGGAATTGAAAGTTCCATATCCCAAGAAACCCTCAAGTCCCGGGCTAACCAAAGTGGTTAGCCACCAGTGAGTGAATTTTAAAATAAACAGAATTAATAAGATGCTTTTAACAACTGTTGGGCTTTCCTCCCCTGAAGGTGTGAAAGGAAGGAAAGGACGGAGCAGTGACTGAGTATCTGGTGTGATCAAGGGCACTGTGTGGTTTTACCTAATTCTACAGTTTTCCAACCCTGGTGTCAGCATCTCCGTCATTCAGAATGTGACCACCAAGGCTCAGAGGTGCTGAATCACAGGGGCGATCCATAGCAGAGCTGGAACCCAGGAGTGGAGGTGGGCGGGAGGAGAATGAGCAAAGTGTGGGAAGAGGGAAAGAAGGGAGGGGGGGGCAACGTGGGAGAGGGACAAAGTGTATGCAGGGGAGCGGGGAGGAAGAGGGGGGCAGAGAGAAAACAGGGAGTGTGATTCTTGTGACTAGTTCTCAGTGCCAGACCCCCTGATGCCAGCCCCTAACCCCACAGTTGTGTTCTGAGTGATTTCTCTGTGTCTTAGTAAGCTCCAAGTTGCACGAGCTAACATGTGAGGGATCCTCTCCTGGCGCCTTACGATACTGGACAGTTAAGTGAACACAAGGCACGTGCTGATGGCCTTGAGCAGAGCTGCGGCCCTGCTGAACAACGGATCACACTTTCACGGGGGCATCAGGGTCACCCCAAAGCTCCTTAGAATCCAGGTCTGTGAATATACTATAAGAACTGATCCATGCTCTGGGGACAGGAAAGTAGTTCTCTAAGACAGAAGGACAGAGGCCCACAGAACCCTCCACATTTCCTGGACTGAGGGCTTGCAAAGCTTTGACACATGATCTGAAAGCATATTCTGTATAGGCTCTGCCAGCCCCTAGACAACCCTACCTCACCTCCAGTGCTGGCACTCCTCCCGTTGCCCTGGCCCAGCCCATGTGATATTCTCGGGGCTTCCCTCAGGCCCCTCTCAGTCAGGAAGGGAGGGAGGAAAACTGACTGGGAGCATCTATCCTAAATGTGAATGTCCCTGTTCCCCTGTCCCTCCATCCCCTCCACTATCAGCACTTTTAGAAAAGGAAGCTTATTAAAGCTAAGCACAGATTGCACTGTGAAAGCTTCCCAGGCAACAAGGTGAAGTGAGGACAATTTGGAAGGAGGTGAGAAGACACTTCATGGCCCGGCGCTAATTCTGGCCGCCCTTGAGTCAACTCCAGATCGGCTCCCCAAGGCCATGAAACTGTACAGCTTCTTCCTGTCACAGATTCTCTAAAAATGTGTATCAGAGTTTTCTGTGATAATGTCAGTTTCCGGTGCACTGGGCTGCCAAGTCACCGTGGTGGGTGGGGCCCGGGAATCAGCTCATGGACCTGCTGGCTAAAGTACCCCCAGGCACAGGGCAGCAAAATCACTGCCCCAGGTTTGAGCCTTGTTTTGTTTTGTTTCGTTTCATTTCGTTTTGTTTTGTTTTGTTTCGTTTTGAACAAGGGCTCCAGAATGGAATGCCACTGGCCCTGGAGTAGGCTTGGGGACTTCTCCTCAGGGTTATGTATGAAGGGGGTCACTGAAGGCCAGCCAGGAGCTGTAGAAAGTTGGACATAAGCTTTGAACCTACTTTGAGACAGGTTCTTTCTGTTCTCACCCCTTCACCGCACTCACCATTCTCTCTCTTTCTCTCATAGACAATTTTTGTGCTACATTGTTTTGTTTCATGTTTCGTCACACTGTATGTCAGTTCTGCCATCAGGGGCCCGTAAGAGGTAAGATTTAGAGTGCACAACCTAGAATCTGTAATCGACACTTTCATTTCAAAATCATGAAGACGTGTGCATAACAGTCTGAGCTGTCTTTTCAAGTGTGGTCGCTAAGAAACAGAACCAGAAGGCTGTGTCCCCACATGCTGCTTTGGAAGTTTGCTAAACCACACAACCTCTGGTCTTGGCCAGGGTGGGGGGAGCAGCTAAGTGGTAACTTGATCTACACCTCCCTACAGTTCTCTGAGAGATAACAGTCTTCTTACATTAAAATATGAGTCTGCAAAAGAAGGAAAACAGATGCTTACAGCTTCCACAGGTCTAAACGATATAACTAGACAGATCGAGCAAGTACCTAACCATATAAATATTGGATGATAATACAACATTGCTATAAGATATGGGCAAGAAAACTTCAAAGAGTGTAAAACCTTGACCTCAAAAGCAATTCCAGAACTGTAGTCAAAGCTGCATAGTATGTCCTAATAAGAAAATCATAAGACTTAGTTAAGATTTTGTGAACTTTAAAATAAATATATATATATATTGGAGAGAATGAAACATTTCTGTTGAAATCTCAAAAGCGAAAGCACGCTTCCCCTTTTAAAGCACCAGGCAATAAATTTGATGAACATCTCCCACAGTTCCCGCCGAAGCGCCCCCACCACTGGGCTGGAAGGGGTCATCCTGAAAGGAAAGAAGTGGGGATACAGTTTGTCCTGTGGGGGGCTTGGGGCCCTGAGCCGTCTGCGAAAAGCGCCTTTGTTCACAGCTTCCCCTGGCAGATTTTCCCTTTGCTTGCCTTTCCTAGACACCAGATGAGGCTGTTCCTATTTGCAATGACCATTGTCTACCGTATTTGGTAGAAAGTCAAATTCACAGTAGCAGCTTGCCATACTGAACATAAAGTGAGGGCATTCTATGATGGCCCACATGGCTGTCGACCTATTGGAATTTCTCTGAAACTCCATTATAATAGGGGACAGCTAAAATGCTTCTCTCACGCAGGTGGGCTGCAAGTGGGGGCAGTGCCACACCAAGTTTCCGATCCATAAATTAGTTTTCAGTAGAGAGTCGCAGTCTTCCGTACTAAGAGAAAACAAGAGCGAAATAAGAAAGGGGAAAAACACCACCTTACCCACATCAAGCACAGAGGACATCTCCACAAATAATGGCCGTTTCATGTACACTGCAGAAAAAGTTTTTCCAAACCCCCAACTTTCTCCCACCTACAGTCTTAATCAACCAGTCAGCCAACAAGAAACAAAACAGTCCTCACCAGTTCAAAACAAAGCAAACCCTCTAGTTTAAACTTCTCTGAGTCTGGAGTAAAATTCTGCAAGTTAACAGAAAGTAAGAGTGGGAATATCATCACACCAGGTAACAGGTGAGCAGTGCCTCAAGGAATTTTCACCTCTCCTACACCCATAAGGAGCATAGTGTTGGAACCAACATTCAGGACATATAATCTGAGTGTCCACAGTCATGACTGTGTTGGCGGGGCCTGTGTAGTGGGTCGAATGGTGGCCCCCAAAAAGATACGTCCAAGTCCTAACCCTTAGTACTGTGCATGTGACACTTTTGAGACCCATTATGGATCTTGAGATGAGATCACTTCGAATTAACCGGGATTATCCACCCTAAGTCCAGGGACAGATGTTCTTACAAGAGACACAAGAGAAGACAGAGAGGAGAGGCCACAGGAAGACAGAGGCAGAGAGGGGCACGATGTGGCCACAAGCCAAGGAATGCCTGGAGTCAGCAGAAGCTGGAAGAGGCAAGAAGAATTCTCTTCTAGAGCCTTTGGAGAAAGTGTGGCCCTACTGACATCTTGATTTCAGACGTCTGGCCTCCAGATTTGTGAGAGAATGAATTTCCCTTGTTTGAAGCCAAGTCTGTGGTAATTGATGGCAGCAGCCCTGGATAATGAACACAGTCTGGGCACCAGAGCCCCCACATCTCCTCGTGGGGGTCCCTCTCAGCTGCAGAAGTGTCTGCCTCCACCCAACACACACTCACTTGGTTGTGATAGGAGGAAAATCTGTTGTGACACAGCTGTTTGACACCTGTCTCACCACCTACAGACCCCCTTTTCCTTTCCTTCAGGGGACCAAACCCCTCACTTTTGTCTTCTTTAAAACTGCTTAGCTTTCCTAGGTTTTGCTAGTCTTTCTGGCGAGTAAAAAAAAAAAAATTTTACCCATGGTCCCCGCCAAAAATTAGTTGAGAGCAATATCAGATTAACATGACCCACATTCCCACATTTGAGACCATTTACTTTTCTTTAATGTGCGAACAAGCCTCTAATGGTATTTGCATTTTTTGGAAAGGTAGGAATTTCCTAAACAATCCTGCTTCTAATATTTTGCCAAAGGATACAAACAGTTAATTTCGCGGGTATTTTGGCGAGGCGAGAACTGGCAGAGTAGGGAAGCAGGAGGGGTAGCCCCATTTCAGTGCCCCAAATGTCACTGACGGGCCTCAGGCTAAGTACAGGGCAGTGACAGAGCAGAGACGAGACTGGGCAGTATGGGAACCTTCTAGGCCACAGAAATGGAACTACGAGGAAACGGCCTCCAAGTCATGGAGAAACAATTCATATTCTCACTAAGGTAACATACCTGATCAAGAAAAGCAAATGCACCAGGAATACACTCAGTTCAGTGAAAAAAAAAGGGGGGGGTTCAATCCAGCTGTTCAGCATCATGTAGCTCAGATGGCCGACGGAAGTGATGGGATTTCCACTCTTTCCACAGGTTGTTGCACTATGTCTGCAATGAGGCGGGCAGAGAATAATCAGCCGACTGCAGCGTAGCTGGAGAACTGACAGGGAGGGAAAGAAGCCAAAGGGGGTTCCCTGAACCCCAGATGGGAGCTCTCCCATTAGGAACAAAACACACACACACACACACACACACACACACACACACACTCGCTGAATGACACGGCAGCGAAGCAGAAGCTCAGAGCTTGATGACAGTCCCATGAGAGGTGAGGAGACAGGAGGAGACGTGTGCTTTGATCAAGGGTTCATAATGAAGGCGCTCTCCCAGGGGCCCAGTGCTGGCTTCGGCAGCTGCTGACACGACGCAGGGATGAAACCGCATCCTTGCACCTTGTTTCCATCTGGCACCAGGACAGCGATCAAGGTACAAACTACTCCTATCTTCTAATAATAGTCTTACCTTTGACTTCCTTTCCATGTCTAGACTAAATCCTTCGAGTTCTTCATCACTGCACTCCCGGGAGCTTCTCCTTTTTCATCCACATCATTAAAATTCCCTTCCACAGACTGCTGGCCACAGACTTGGACGCCGATCTCTTTCCCACGGCTCAAGCATTTCTACAGCCTTTGCCCTCCACGTGGCTCGGCACCAGCACACCTCTAGCCTGGTCCTGCCCACACCCTGGGCCACGTTCCTCTCCCCTTTCTTTCCCTTAGAACCTTTATGTGCTTCCCAAACATCTTTCAGCAAATTCTTCTTCCATGTAGATTCTCGATCATACAAATCCATCGACCCTTAGACATGTGGTACTGACTGCCTACTAAGTGCTCCGCTTGTATCTTGGGTGAGCATGCGCACATGCGTGTGCGTGTGTGTGTGTGTGTGTGTGCATGCGTGCATGTGTCGACAGGGAGGGAATGAGGCAGGGAAGGCAGGAGAGAGAGACAGAAAGGCCTTAGGCTCAGGGCTACACACATAGTGCTCAATAAATATTTCCTAATGAATTTACAAGCAAATTATTAGGATGGGGCCAGGTTATGTAGGTTCATGAAAGCCTGGGAGAGGCATCCTGCCTCTCTTAATATGGTGTGGGTTGCAGAGTCACTGTTGCCAAACACAAAGTGACCAGCAGCCTGTGGCATTCAGGGAGACGGCAGTGCGGGGGATGGGTAGGGCGCCACTGAAACAGATTTGGGAAGGAAGCAATGATGAATACTGATGTGAAGATGGAAATGAGAAGAAAGCTTCAAAAGATGGCCAGAGTGCAAAAACAAAAGAACTTTGTGGTTAATTAGGCATAAGGGACCACGTAAAGGGAGGCTGAGTGGTGGCTCAAGCACATGCTGTAAACTGATAACCTCCCACCTTCTGCTGTAGGTCTGACCCCTTCCCTTCTCTCCTCTGTCCAGCAAACATCACTAGTCATGGGACTCACAGTCCCCAAACTGAACAAATGCACGATTTTTCCCAGCACCCAGTGCCTGCTCTTCCCCATCTTTTGGTAATATCATTACTAACCCACTTGCCCGCCTTGGTTCCCAAAATATCCATGAAGAACACAGAAAAAGAAAGATGTGAAAGGGTTGAGGACAACCAAATGGGTGTGGGGGCCAAGGGAGAAGAGATGCTAGGAGGAGAGATGGTCAAGCAAGATAAAAACACAACAGATCCTCTGGACTATGCAGGTGGGTCCAGTGGGACCCCATGAATATCCCTTCAGTGGAGTGACACGTGCACAGACCAGTGAGTTGAGGAGTAAATGGGAGAGGAAACTCTACTCACCCAGAGGAACCCAAGTTCACTTGCTTGCAGGGAAGACATCCGCTCATTCTCAGGACTCACCTAATCCCTCCGGACTCAAGGCTTTCTTCTTCTGGAAAGCTCTCCCCAACACCTCTGCCACTCCCCGAATGGACTGGATGTGCCCGGGCCTCCTACAGGGCTCATTGGGCTCTTCTCTACCAGGGCACAAACCTCACGATATTGTGATGATCTGTTTCCCTCTCTGTCTTGGGACTGCGAATAGGCGTCTTTGTGTCCCCACCACCTCGCCCAGTGCATGGCAAAAAGAAAGGGGTTCACAAATGAATAAATAAATGAGGAACAGAAGAAAATAAATGTAGAAACTTTCTTCAAAGACTTGGATAAGAAAAGGAAGAGAAAGCTCAGCAGATAGAAGGAGGCGGTGCCAAGGAAGCATGTTTGTGAAAGGAGGAAACGTTCAAAGGCTAGAATGAAGGAGAAGCTGTCAAGAGGTTGAAGATACAAGGAAGAGGGAGGAATTGCTGGCCCAGGACCCAGAGGAGAGGGACCAAGGGTATTCGGGGGAGGAGCAAGCCTGGGGCAGGATGAGCCAAACCTCACTTTCTGAGACTATAAGGAAAGGAGGAAATGTATGTAAAGTTTTTGGGGGAGGGAGAATGAGGAACAGTCTGGAAGTTGAATGAGTTTTTTTCGTTGGTTTTTTTTTTTTTTAAGATTTTATTTTTTTATTTGGCAGAGAGAGAGAGAGAGAGGCAGGCAGAAGGAGAAGCAGGCTCCCTGCTGAGCAGAGAGCCTGACGTGGGGCTTGATCCCAGACCTTGGGATCATGACCTGACCCGAAGGCAGACGCTTAACCATCTGAGCCACCTAGGAACCCTGGAAGTTGAATGAGTTTATGTTCTGGCACCTCTGAATAAAATAAAACAAAAGGTCATATATCAAATAGCAAATTGAAACAGGAATAAATATTTTAAAATAATAAGTAGAAAGAGAGATGAAAGTTTAGAACAATTATCCAGGAGAAAATATTTATTGAGCACATGGTATATACTAGGTATTATGGGCCAAGCTGTGTCTCCTGCCCCCACTTTGTATGTTGAAGTTCTAACTTCTTAGCACCTCAGAATGTCACTACACTTGGAGACAGGGACTTATAGAGCCAGTTAAATTAAAATGAGGTCTTTAGGGTGGACCCTAATCCAATCTGACTTGTGTTCTTATAAGAAGAGTAAATCAGGACAGACATACAGAGGGAAGACCATGTGAAGACAGAGAGAGACGACAGCCATCTCCTAGCCAAGAAGAGGGGTCTCAGAAGAAACCAACCCTGCCAACACCTTGATCTGGGACTTCCAGCCTCCAGAACCATGAGAATATAAATTCTCAGTCTCTGGTACTTTGTTCCAGCTGTGCAAGCTCACGATACACCAGGCATGGAGGTAAGGACTTTAGCGCAATTATCTAATTCAAATCAACAGCCCTATGAGGCAGGTGTCATCCTCAGTCTGCAGTGAGGAAGTGAGGGAGAGGCTATGTAATGTCCCCAAGGACACAGAACCTGTGTATGATCCCATCAGACTGACTCCAGGGGTCTCAATCCTTACTAAGTGCTCCATGCCCAAAGGCTGGTTCAGGGCATGTCTTGAGTCACCTTTGGTTGAAAACCACAGCTTTGAAAGGCCATCAGTCTCCACCATTAACTATTTCTCCAGCCAGAAACAGGAGCAGAGAAGCCAGATGAGGCTTATGGTGTGAACCGAGCAGGGGGCAAAGGTGTCAGGGATCAGGGTGAGTGGGGCAGGTACAGGAAAGAACACATACAACCATGGCGGAGAGCCAGAGATGACTGAGGAGACAAGGGCTCTGACCTACACGGGGCTGGAGACCCCACTGACTACGCCATCTAACTCCTTCAGTGCTCCTTCCTACAATGTGGGGGGGAGGGGCACATAACTCCAGCCTGAGTTTCCCCAGTAGATTAACCGGGACACTGTCTTGTCAGTGACACAGACAGAAGACAGCCTTCCAGGAAGTCCCTGCGGCACCCTATAGCATGAATTGTTTATCCAATTAAGCTAATCATTTCCCTAGGCCCCAAAAGGAGGAGACACAGAAAAGGTTCTTTTTGAAGCAGGGTAGGGGGTGGGTTTGGAGGCTGGAGTAGGAGACAGAGGAGCTGTCCTGACCAGCTCTGGTCAGTCCCAGGATGACAGGAGGGGCCCAGTGGGTAAGGAAGGACTGCACAGATATGTCAGGCAGGTGGGTGGTGGCAGTCGACAGAGCCCAAAGGAAGTTCTGGGATGTCTCTCCTACGTCAGCATCTTGCCAAGGCTGGCAGAGTGCTTACTTCCTCTCCCTCACAACCTCACAACACTTCTGTGCACTGTTATACATGAACCTTTAGCCACGAGCTTGAGGCAAAATTCTGTGAGTGGTAATAAGAAAGGCCGTCCCAGTACTTCAGCTTTTCTTAGGTTCTGAATGAGGCTTTGTTGGAAACTGCACTAAATGACTCTTTCAGTCAGTTGCAAAGAGCAGACCAATCATCAGTGCAATGCCCTAAAACAATGAACAAAGCTGGAGAAGGGTCCTCAGTAGAATCTGGATATTACTATTTAAAGAGTTGTGTCGGTAATATTCAAAAAAGTTCACTTGTGAAATTCACACTTTCTCCAGATATTTACAAAATGACAAATACAAGATGCTGTATTTCATAAATACGTACGAATTCAGATTATATTACTGTTCCAAATATAGAAACTACTTCATGCATGCCAAGAAACGGATGCAAAACCATGTTCTTTGTAACTTCCAGTTGATTCTGGTCCCCCCTCAAAGTGTCCGAGGATATTGGACAAGTTTTCCCTCTGTACAACTTCTGTACGCCTTCACTGGGGGTTGGCAGGAGGGAAAGGTGTGTCAGCCACTCATAGCCCACCCCAAATAAGTTACCGGAGAGCAAGCAAAGGATTCGTGTGTATGAGGACCTCTTCCTGATAAACCATGGACACTTCGATGGAGGGGCACTGCAAAACACTGGTGACCTGAGCATACTGCTCGGGTGACCCCAATATTAAAATTGCTGATTAAAGTTTAGAAATGCATGCATTTAATACGGATCGCCACGTGTGTTCTGATGACCTACGTCTCTTTTATTCTCCAGGGCACCTTGAGTAACGAGAGAGAGGAAACCCCCATAAGGTTGGAACACAGTCGGAGACAGGTGTGGGCAGAGACGAGGTAAAAGAGGTTGAGAGGAACAAATGAGTGTGTTTAGAAGAGTCCGGTTCACCCAAACTGGTCCGTTCTTCAGTAACAGAAGCGATACTAAGCCCATGAGTACGGTTCCATGCTCAGCGACTAACTCCACGCCCAGATGTCATCCTAGGCACGTAGAAAAGACGGAGAGGCGTTCAACTCTCTTCCCCACAAGGAAGGTCAAGGAGGGAAGAAGGAATTTAGAAACAACCCTAGGAATAGGGCTAACCTACCCTACACCACAGGCCAACTGCACTGCCAACAATTCTGTGAGAGCTCAAGTGCCAGACCCGTGTGCAGACTGGGGTAGATAATATGAAGCAGATAATACGAGATCTTAATGACTTGTTACTAATGATTCATAATAAATTGGTGTCCATTTCAGACGTGTCACTGTATTGACATGATATAAATAATACAAGAAGAAAAACACCCACTTAAGAATGGATTTTCTGCTTCCTACGACTCAGCTTTCCCTTTCTCTTTAGTTAAGTCTGCATACACGACTTTCGTAATCAGTTTTCCATTTTTTAACCTTACTCCTTAAAACAGGATTATAATTAAGAAGGAAAAAATCAAAAGGATACATACCAAAATAATTTGCCATTTCACAATGCAATGTAATTTGAAAACTGTCAAAAGAACGATCGACAATGTATAACATATTTGTCCACATGGTGTCACTAGAACCCCAGGAAAGTCAAACATTCTCAGCCTGAGCGATTACGTCAGACTTCTATGCTGGGGGATTTTTTTTTTTTACTTTAAATGCCCCCATTCCATGCAAAATGATTACAAAGTGAGAATGACATAAATTAGAAGAATAACAAATTGTCTTCAAAAGAGTTCGAAAGTCAGATTAACTCCCAACACTATGACCTATAATACCAGTAAGTGTAATAACCATCATTTATTGATCACAGGGCACAATACTAAAAGCTTAATGTGTATTGTCTTATCTAAGCCTTATAAGACTGTCTTCTTTGCATGGTAGTTAGACCTGTTTTTAAAATGAGGAATCCGAGCCCTCCAGAGTTTGGTAATGAACCAAACTGTCCCCAAAGCCCAATCTTTGCTAAGCAATGAGGCCACAAAGAGGGGAAAGCCGTGTCACGGGACTGGAGGACTGGAGTCCAGCTGAGAGACAGGCTCACCCATGAAAAGGCAGCAGTCCAAGGGCTATAAACTAAGTGCCAAGAGGCTGTTCAATGACTATTAAAACCCAGATAATTCTTCTCATGATCTGGGAGACCTGAGGCTAATCAGTGAGGCTTCCTGGAAGTCGATGGATGCCAGGTGATCGTCGCAGGGAGTTCAGCACTAAGACACCCAAACAGAGAATATGCCAGCGGGTGAGGGGCAGAGAGCTGGTGAACAGCCAGCCAGCCCCTGCCCTTGCTTGACAGACGCATAACAGCCCGTGCATAAGTGATATTGTTCCCAGAGTTATCCTGTCCTGGTAGATCCCTAAAGGCCCACCCATTTCTTGCTGCTTTCCACTCCCAGTGCCAAAGTACTGACTCAGAGCATTTGGGGCTGAAAGAGAATGGACTGAATTCCCCCCCCCCCCCCCCCCAAAGCTGCTGAGTTGGCTCCTCGGTCAAATGACGATGACTCACTGGGAACAAATGCTGGCGGTGAAAGGCCAATCATGGTCGTTTACCTCATTCAAATCTTAACAGCTGGAGAGGCGCAAGTTTCTGCAACGTGTTACCCGGCAGTAGGGCTGAAAATGACCTTTGTCTCCACAGATGCAACCACATGTGGGCAGTGGGTTGCTCTTATGAGACGTGGAGGATTCTATGAGCAACTCTGGCAGCAAATCAGCTGGCTCCCAGCACACTGATTCTTTTGTCATGCTGGGTAAACCCTATCACAACTGAAAGTTCGCTGTTGGGAATATAATGAAATCTCATCTGCTTAGGACTAGAAGCAAAAACCTCTTCATGTATTTTTTTTTAACTCTTGCCAAAGACACGTAACATAAAATTTACCATCTTAACCTTTTGCAAGTGTACCGCTGGTCATGTTAAGTACTTTCACCCTGTTGTGCAACCATCATCACGATCCATCTCCAGAACTCTTCATCTTGCAAAACTGAAACCCTGTACCCATTAAACAAGAACTCCCCATTCTCCTCTGCCCTTGGTGACCTCCATTCTACTTTCTGTCTCCCAGAATTGGAATATACTAGATACTTCATGTAAGTGTGAAAAAAAGTATTTGTCTCTTCATGACTGGCTTATTTCACTTAACATAATGTTTACAAGGTTCATCCATATTGTATCTGTTAAAAAGAAACAAAAAACTCAAAATGGAGTCACTTGTGCTACAGGACATGTCACAAAACTAAGGCTTAATCCCTAACCTAATTGCAGTTTCAACCTTCCCCAGGAATGTAGTCTTAACTGGTCAGTCTGGAATTTTCCAGCAGGACCAAGGAGGTAATCTGGCACATAGACCCTCCCCATTCCCCAAAGGAAGATGATGTAATCCACTCTTTCCTTATTCCTTCTCTCTTCTGCCTGTAAAAGTCTTCTATTCTGTACAGCTCCCTGGAACTCTTTTCTACTTGCTGGATGGAATGCTGCCTGATTCATGAATCACTGAATAAAGCTAATTAAATCCTCAAATTTATTCAGGTAAATTTTTGTTATTTCACAGATTCGGTGGCCGTGGTGGGATTTGAAGCAAACTTGGGATGGCCTTTGAGGGCAACAAGAAACACAGGCATAGCATAGTACCTGCAAATGCCTTTTTGAGTTCTGTCTCTCTTGCTGTTTCTGAGGGCCATATGTAAGTTCCTCTTTGTTCTAAACTCTCTTTGTGTCAAGCTCCCAACCTGATTGACTTTCCAGTCAGCCCCCATTTGTCTAGAATCACTCGTTCCACATTGGGAGCTGCTAGTAGTTTGGGCAACAGTTCTTCATTTGATTGGGAACTCCAGCCTTTGGATTCCATATTAGGAACTGCTGGCTGCGGTTCCTCATTTGTTTGAATCCTTCCCCAGATTCCACACTGGGGACTGCTGGTGGCAGCTGATTCCATTTGTTTGGAATCAGTCTGCAGTCCCCATTGGTTGAGGTCTGCTGGTTCAACCCACTCTGCTGTCCCAGGTTCCATGTTGGGAATTTCTGGAAGTGAGCCCAGGGCCTTTCCTTGGCCGGGCCACTGTAACTGGTTACTGCTGGCGTGTTAAGGTGCATGCGTGTGTCTTGTTTTAAAGAGATACAGGTTAACTGCTAATGGGAATCCCAAAAGTAAAAAATTGGTGGGCACAGATTGAGCATTTAAAAGCTGTTGGGGGGAGCACCGAGGTGGTTCAGTCCGTTAAGTGTCTAACTCTTGATTTTGGCTCAGGTCATGATCTCAGGGATGTGAGATCAAGCCTAGCATAGCAGTCCACGCTCAGCGGGGAGTCTGCTTGAGATTCTCCCCTTCTCCTTCTACCCCTCCCCCCACTAGCACACTCGTGCTCTCTCTCTCTCAATCAAATAAATAAATAAATCTTAAAGAAAAAAATAAAAGCTGTTGGAACACTCACTACCTCACCCAAAGACTCCTATTAGTGTAAGTTGGTCACAGAATGGGTTAGATTGACACTAGGTCAACAGTCAACCTCATGAAAATTTCTGTGCGAGAAGGTACACTGTAAAACACTGTATACTCTCCAGCCCAGAAGCACGTCCCTCTTAGGTATTAGCTTGATTCCAAGAGAACCGAAAGCTTAGCTAAAAGAAATGGGATCCTTAAAATCTAGAGAGTTAATTGTACCACTTTCTGGTACACATGCTTATTTTATATCTAAGAAATATTGTCCTAGAAGCTATAAATATTTACAAATATGTAGATTGGGCTCCATTTGTGGCTAGGCATGGCTGGACAGAAATGTGAGTTGAGCTCTATTTGCTGCTAGGGTGTCACCCTGCTGCTAGTCGTTAGTAGAATGACAATGGCCATTAGCAGGAAGGTTCCAATTAGATAAGATCATTTAAGAAGTAAGCATTCCCAAATTAAACAAACAGAATGGGATACCTATTTTAATCCGTATGCAGAAGCTTCCAAAACGCTTCAGAATTCCAAAAGAGCTTCATGACGTTGCAAAAACCTAATGATAAATTAAAGACATAACCTAAAACAAGAGACTGTAAGAGGGACACGACTCCTACTGCTCCCCTCTATCCCCCTTTATTCAAGAACTCATCCTACTAATCCTCTCTCTGAATTGCCATCACACGACCATAAATGAAAATTCACCAAGTTAAGGCCTCACAGACACCCATGCATCTACCTTCAAAGGAGGGCCCTCATATGGGCGCCTCCCAGAGTTGACGAAATTCCGAGGGATTTTCTGGTAAACTGCTATGCTATTCCCTTAAGCAGTTAAGGGAAGCTGAAATTAAAATTAGGGTCTGAAGAGGGGATCCTGGGAAGACTAACAGAGGCCAGTAATGGTTGAGAATTCTTACCAGGATCAGCTCTCCCAAACCTCTGTTCATAGTGCCCAGTTATGAGAGAAAAATAAAATTTCATGTTGTCCCTTCCTTTCCAAATCTAAAGCCACTGGTTACTGATCCTTTCTTTCCCAGGGACAGTTACTGCCTTCTTGCTTGTCCTGTTTCATGTTCTAAGAGCTTGGCTTGGCTTTCTGCTCGCCTGGAACTTACAGTCAGTTCTTTCCCTTGGCTATCTTTGGGAGTGACTCTGGATTTTGGGGAGGTAATAACCTTTACACCCTCTTTGAGGATGCCTCTTGGGTCCATGGCGTTTTTTTAAGACTGCCAGAAATATTTACTGTGAGTTCTGGCTGAAACCTGACAAGATATCTGAAAGGATTTAATAATTCTATGATCAGAAATTTGGCCCAATTGGAAACTGATATTCAAAGCCTGATGGGAATGTTTTTTAGGCCGTCTAAGCCAAATATACCCAGAGGGAAAGAACAACCTTCTAAATAAAAGGGTTTATGGGTGGATCAACTTATGATGTCATTTACGTTGTAAACCAATTCTTTGAGGAATTAACTGTCCTCATCTTACAAATCTTTGCAAAACTAGAAATGCAGCTCTAGAGACAGTTCAAAGTTCACCTATTCCTTTCCACCAATCGCCAAAAGTCCCCTATTTATCTTAAAAAGGCTTTTAACTTGCATTCTTCCCTGTGCCTTTGAGATTGTAAGTGTTTAAGTATAAACTTCAGAGAGGCAATTCTTATTAGAAGAAAAACAAGAGGGAAAAGGTCATTTGGAATCTGGACTAATGGGAAATCTTAAGTGTAGGGAAGCTATAAGGTCTTTCTTTTACATCTGTGTGTGTGTGTGTGTGTGTGTGTGTGTGTGTGTGTGTGTGTGTGTGTGTGTTATAAGCATGTGGTATTTTCTACCTCTGGATGGTACTGTCAAAATTAATTTGTAAAAGAGCCCTTTTTAACTGGCTTAAAGAAAATCAAGCACTTATATAAATTAAGTATTCATAAAAATTCTCAAAAATAGGGGCGCCTGGGAGGCTCAGTCTGTTAAGTGTCTGCCTTTGCCTCAGGTCATGATCCTGGGGTCCTGGGATGGAGCCCTGCATCCGACTCCCTGCTCAGCCTGTTTCTCCCTCTCCTCCCCACTCGTGTTCTCTCTGGCTCTCTCTGGCTCTCTCTGACATAAACAAATAAATAAAATCTTCCCCAAAAAATGCTCAAAAATATCATAGAAACTAACCCAACCACTTTTCTGGTTCGCAGGATCTGGGATAGTCTTTGGCAAATATAAGTTAGTTTAAGTTTGGGTTCATTAAAGCAGGCCATGTCTTCAGAGTGACCAGCATTAAATATAATGCAGACATACAACTTTTCTTCTGCCGGGGTTTATCACTCAAATAAGCTCATGTTATCTCTGTTACAAAATTTGTCAGAAAAATAACTTAGGGTGCGCCTGGGTGGCTCAGTTGTTAAGCGGCTGCCTTCAGCTCAGGTCATGACCCCAGGGTCCTGGGATGGAGCTGAGCCCCCACATCTGCGGGGACCTCCCTGCTCAGCGGGAAGCCTGCTTCTCCCTCTCCCACTCCCCCTGCTTGTGTTCCCTCTCTCTGTCAAATACATAAATAAAATCTTTAAAAAAAAAAGAAAGAAAGAAAAATAGAATAATGGCTGATGTCTGATGTCTCATGAAGGTTTTGTGGGTCATCTAAACATAATTATTAAGGACAAGTAAATTAAATAGATGTAATAGAAGACATTTAGGTGAGCTTTTTAAAAAGTTTCCCCAAATATTTCTGGTAAACTGAACCCTTAAGGTTTTGATAAGTTAAATTAAATGATGGACAGTCATTACATATCTAGATCATTTCCAAAAAAGACAGAATACTAAAACATTAATTACTGAACATGGGTTTCCTTTTACAAGGAACTAAAGATATTTGTATCCATTAGTAAACATGTCCTGTGCCATACTGAAAAATTTACTATGAGAAAATCTACTCCTAAAAATTATAAAAAGTATTTTTACATCTGCCAAGCTACAGAACACTAATACAAAAGAGAGTTCATAATTCTTTATTTTCACTAAATATTAAGGGTTAAAATTCTAATACATACTTAAAGCTACTAGAAATAAAAAGGGGAACATGTCTGTATGCAAGGAATGAAGGATGTGTGTTTTTGGTTAAAGAAAGCATGAGGAATGGAGACGCATCTTGTTGAGAAAAAAGAAAGTTATAGATGATTTGTAGAAAATGAATCTTTGAAAAGGGATTTTCTCTCTGGTTAGGGCTGGCTAAGATTGGACTAAATTTAAATAAGTGAATGAGTTTTAGTATCAAAACAATTTTTAATTTTTTAAGTAACTGTCATACTGTTTTCCATAACAGCTGCACCATATTATAACCCCCCCAACAGTGCACAAGGGCTCCACTTTCTCCACGTTCTCACCAATGCTCGTTATTTTCTATTGTTTCCTTTGATAGTAGCCATCCTAGTGGATGTAAGGTGGACCTTTTAAACCTCTTTTCAAGGTTGGGGCACCTGGGTGGCTTAGTCGATTAAACGGCCAACTCTTAATTTCAGCTCAGGCATGATCTCAGGGTTCTGGGATCGAGTCCTGCATCAGGCTCTACACTCAGTGAGGAGTCTCCTTGAGGAGTCTCTCTCCCCCTCTGCCCCTTCCCCCTGCTCTTCTCTCTCTCTCTCTAAAATAAATAAATAAATCTTTAAAAAAAATAAAATAAAATAAAACAAAAACCTCTTTCCAAGGTTGAAATTCTAGGCAAAAGCCCTGATTATAAAACATTGCAGTAGTACTTAATGGTTACAGAAATGTATCACACATTTAAGATTTAAATCACTGCCTCTGGATTCTATACACCACCTGAAAGGATGCTGGGCCGAATGGAGGAGTGTTAGGGTGGGTCCCAGCCCCCTATGAGCAGCTACCACGAGGGAAAGAAGGAACCAGGAATCTGACCGCCTACATGAGGACAACCAATTTAAGTGAATTCCTGACTAACGAAGTCAGAATTCATAAAGTTCCACTAATTTCTAAGCCTAGAATGGGCCCACAATGAAAGCACAATGTGGATATGAACAAGACTGAA
Source organism: Ursus maritimus (assembly GCF_017311325.1). NCBI lineage: Eukaryota > Metazoa > Chordata > Mammalia > Carnivora > Ursidae > Ursus > Ursus maritimus. The sequence goes on from NW_024423344.1 coordinate 15,545,575, forward strand.
CAAAAATCACTATAAATGATTCAACACAAGTGAATGCTTTTTCATCAGTCTTCAAATTTGGAATACAATTTTTCAAAAATCTAAAACTGGAATGCTAAATCTGTACTTAGAGGGGGAGATACAACTGATTCAGGAGTGTTTGGTTTCTAAAGTCCATTTTTTAGGGTGTCTGGTTTCTTCATCTGTTTTCTCTCTCCAGCCTCCTGTAGGGTCCAGAAGTCTTTTAAAAAGTCGAGAGATACAGAGGACGACCCCCCCCCTCCCCACCAAGAGCTTCTTTTCTAAGGTTGGTTGAGAGTTCATCTCCAGAAAGTACTTCTGCCAAGGAGCCAAGCCAAAGCCATGCTGGGCCTGGCTCCCACCTCTCAGTCCTTCCATTACCAAGCCCATAAGTGGAACCAAGTCCTGTCAGTGGAGATTCCTCAGCCTGAATCCTTCCATCAGGAAGTCAAGGATTTGTAAAGGAGAACTAGCAAACGCAGGAAACAGCAATGAACTGCAATCTGGAAACTGGGGTTTGACTTGACCTCCTTGACTGTGGGCAGAAACCTCAACCTCTTTGAGCCTCCGTATTCTCAACTGTAAAATGGGGGGGGGGGGTGTCCACATACCCCCAGTGGTGCAGATCTCAGCATTATGTGAAAACTTCTGGCACACAGCTAACTGCTTGTCAACAGATGCTCAAAAGTCAACCAGAGACTAGCTGAATAATCCCAGGAAGTTTCCTTTTGGCTGCTGACTCCTAGGCGGATGTCTGTCTTTTAGCTGAAGTCAAGGTTCACAAAACAAATGCTAATATAATGTAATTCTCTCTGGACATCCTTTCAAGTTCTGCGATTAACAGTCATACCCCATGTGAGATCTAGACGAAGCCATGACGTCATTCACTCAGACCAGGGTGAGACCGTTCTGGATGCTCTCCATCTTGGGGGCTGTTTTTTCCACAGTGTTGGGGTGGCGAAGTAATGGCTTCACATGTCCCCCCAATCCTGCAGTGGGTGAAAGAGCAGCTTTCCTCCTCTCCCTGTTGCGCAGTTGGGCTGGCAACAGCAAACCACCGACTCTGGAGTTCCAGAAACACAGACCCTCAAACCACCTGCACTGTCTGCCTCTGCTTGCTGAATTCGATTTTTCTCTTTTCCATCTTTATGTGGGATAATTCTGCCACTGTAACCCTTTCAAAGGAAGGGGAAAATGCTCTGCCCAAGAGAGAGATTCTCCATTTGCTTTCCCTTTTTTCATCTGTATTCACTTTCTTCTTTGATTTTCTAGAATTCCCCTGATCCAGGTATCACCTTTCTTCGCCTCCCCCTGGGGATGCTCGGTGAACAACTCCCCCACCTATCCCACTTTCCCAGCCCCTTCCTCCTTTGGCTCTCACACTTGACAGCACCCAAGCCTCCCCAACACACACACACACACACACACACACACACACACACACAGACAAGAAACCTCCCTGTGTGTCAGCACCCTGGTCCCAGCAGCGCCATCATAGAGCCTCTGCAGTGCCATCCATCACCATGGAAACGAGCACTTGCAGGCACTACAGACAGACACAGCCATTACTAGGCTAGTGCTTGTCAATCCACATGTGAGTGTGTGTGCTTAAAATAGAAGTTCTGCAAATAAAAACAGCAATTAGGGAAATCTGGAAATCTTTTCTGAATACAGATTCATTTAGCCCTGCTGCCAGCTGACTTCCCTTTCACATCGTCTTTCTCTACCGTTGTTCCTTAGTAGAGGTGTGGAAAGCCAATAAGCCAGTTCTCCCTGGAAACAATGCCCCTGCAAGGGGGATTGGCCATCCTTAGGGATTTTGAGGTTATGAGGATCAACAATAGCAGGTGTGGCACCCGCCGTCCCTTTAGAAAATCTGACACCGATCCCTGTTCTCTGCTTCAAAAAAAAATTAGGACACTTAAAATACAAAATGGGGAGAAGAGACAGTATTTAGGAAATGATAAGGGAAATGCAATCTGAAAGAAGCTAAAACATAAATACCAGGGAAGTAGAGGAGGCTGGGAAAGAAAGCTGACTGCAGGGTTTGTTTATTCTGCAATTAGCAAAGTGGTAAGTGACTAAAAGGTAATTGACAGCTCTCTAGGCACCAGTGAAGTGGTTACTGCAAGGAGAGGGCACAGCAGTCTTGGCCCCCCGGGGTCAGGGACTTGGTGGCCTGCAGGCCCAAGGTCAAGCTTCCTGTGATGGACCACCCCAAGGCCACGCTGCCTAGTCAGGCTGTCCACTCTTCCCTTTCCAGAATCTTCCTCCCATCTGGCTATGGGGCAATACCAACTATCAGAACATTAAGAGCTCATTCTAAAATGCATAGATGACCCCAAAATAATCTACTGCAATGGAAAAAAATAGATATTTTATCAGAAATTCACATTCTCATCACAGAAGCATTAGTATTCATATTTATGCCTAGGTTTAAAGAGAAGTAAAAAAAATCTGAAGAATCATAATCAGAGAGCTGGAGAAGATATCAAGAGTTCATAAGGTCTAGCTGTAGTCAGAAGATGGATAAAGTACATTATTCCCTCCTTACAAGAGGAGGCAAGCGAGGGCTAGGAAGTTGAGGATTTATTCCTGAACTCCGCTTAGCAAGTGACCCCTTCCCTCCTTCTATAATTTATTCCCATTACACCTTTTCACAGGAATGCATTTGGCTTTTATTGCTATATCTCAGCCTGTATATAGACTTTTTTTAAAAAAAATTTATTTATTTGAGAGAGAGTGAGAGGGAGAGGGAGAAGCAGACTCCACCCTGAACAGGCAGCCTGACACAGGGCTCAGTCCCAGGACCCTGAGATCATGGCCCGAGCTGAAGGCAGACACTTAACCAACTGACATACCGAGGCAGAATTAATCACTTCTTTCACAAAAATGGTGATTTTTTTTTTTTAATAATTTGGCTGAGATTGGCTTCTTGGGATGGTTTCTTGTGTGGATCACTACTATCCTTCTCTAAGTAAATGACCAGGGGTGGGCTGGAGAAATACAGACACCATTGGGACCCTTATGATCTTAATAGCAGACCAAGACCAAGATCCCTCCCTAAGCAACAGGTTGCATTTGTAAGTAGACCTACCTCTTGGTTTTTCAGAACACAAACTAGCCAGTAATGACATGTTCAATGTGTGCTGAGCACAAGACACGAGGTCAGAGAGGGGAGACCTACAGAGTAAAGGGAAACACGGTAGGAAGGCAAGTTCTGCTATCTCATGGAAGTCTGGGTAACCATTTTTAAAAAGTCATTTATGTTTGCACTAAGAATGTTTCATGTTTTCATGAAAGTTCCATTTGCCTGTGGTATTTTGTGTAGAAAAACCTTAAAAGTATTTGCCTTCCCTGTGCCCGCATTAATTGAGCAGAGAAAGATGGGGGGACTGGGCCAGGTTAGAGCCGGAGCCCGGCTCAGAACGAAATACTGATGGTGACTTCTCCACGGAGGCGGTGGCATGCATGCAGATGGCCAGCCAACAGCCTCTCCCACGGGCACGAAGACACAGATCTCAGGTGCCTGGACCCCTGGGAAGCTGGTCCACGCCCCACAGAAGGACGTGGACGGGTCACTGAGAGACCGGGGTCAAAGCATCACCATTCCTTCCTCCACAAAGTGAGTTCCTGCAGAATCTGTCTAGTTCAACTGCTTCCTGCACCAAACTGAGGTTCTTCCCCTGCCCCCTTTTCCAGGAAGGGGGGAGACCTATGCAGATTTTTTTTTTTTTTTTTTAACTCCTAGCAGTCTGGTGCTAGACTCGGGCTAAACCCTTTTGCACACATTGTCTCATTTCCTCCTTCAGGGAACTTGAGGTGGATCACTGCCCCGTTTTTTCACACGCCAAATGGAAAAAACCGAGAGAAGACACACCATGAGTGATGAGGCCAAAAGTGGGGGGACTGAGACAGAATCTAAGTCTGTAAAACTTGGCTCTTTTCCCTCAGATTCTAGGTAACCCGATGCTATGGGCTCCAGAGGCCAAAAGTTCAGCATGCAGTGTCACTGTTCTAAGATATTACTCATGTCTGAACACTTCCAGATTTCTTAGCGCACAGTCTCCTCATTGTTTCCCACTTCTTTTCTCCTAGGGCCAACGAGCACCCCCACCCCGTGGGGTCCCTGGTCTCGGCCCGGCCCACTGCATGCAGTGCTAGTGATGGTAGGTTCACCTCCCACTGGATCGACTTCTGGGCCTTCCCTGCCTCTTCTTGTCACTTCTCTTTCTCCTGGCACTTCTGGGCTCAGCCAACCTCTGCCCTCCCTCCCTCCATCTCTCAGGGACCAGGGCATCGCTGTCCTCAGGGCTCTGCTCCCACAGCCTGCTCCACAGGCCGGCTGAGCCTCGGCATCGGACCAGCCCCCAGCGTGAGAGCAGCAGGCTGACATCGTGCCTGCAGCGGGGACAACGCAGCCAGGCCGCAGGCAATGCATGTCCTCTATGCATGAGGCCGGGGCCGGTTCTGTACCGGCGCTGTGCAGCCAGCTGCTCTCAGCATTCCTGCCACCCGTGCCAATCCTCCCCCCTGCATCCCAGGAGAGCCACCTGGAGGATGTCTGACACTCAGTCGCTCTGCCGCCCACCCAGATGCCAAGTCAAAGTGCTTGGGGAAAAAAAAGTATTAACTCATTTTTTGATTCACATCTTACAGCTTACTATTTCTTTTACCATTTATGAAAATCCAAAAGAACGGCCTGCCAATGGCTTTTTCTTTACGCATTCTGGTCTCAATCTGTGGTTTGTTAAGTCTGTTTTTCCACAGCTGACCCTGAGTTGCAGAAACTGGTTCCTCCTCGCTGTCTTCTGAAATACTAGCGTGTCTTGATAAATAGCAGTTTCCATGGAGATGACAAAGGAACATTACCCATTTTGCAGTGAGCTTCTGATTTTATCTTGAACCATTAGCTTTCACCACCGCTCATTCATTATGCATTTGCAGTAAGGAAATGGCTGCGGCCCAAAACATTTCAGGAGACCTGCATCAGCGTGGCCGCCCAGAACGACATGCACGCAGGTCATCGGCAGCCCGTGGTCAGGAGGGAAGCCAAGTCCAGGATTTAAAAAGCCATCGGAAATGACACACCAGCCCTCCATTGCCTGTGGTCACACCCTCCACAATGCAAATCGAAACTTTCAACAAATGACAAATTAGGAACTTTACGCATGACCCCATCATTTACAAGATAATGGGGTAAGGTGCCCAACTCCATATTCGCAGTCTCCAATGCTGCTTGCATGTTCTTTTTCCCTGAGTCAACTCTCCACCCCCACTGACTCCCTTACAATTTATGTTTACTGGAAAAGTCTGTGAACTTAATTTTTGTGAAAGATACACATTTTGGAATTTCAAAACATGACCCTTACATTTTTCACCTTTGAAGAAAGTCTTCAATCTTGAAAAAATAACTGATATGGGGGGCGCCTGGGTGGCACAGAGGTTAAGCGTCTGCCTTCGGCTCAGGGCGTGATCCTAGCGCTATGGGATCAAGCCCCACATCAGGCTCTTCCGCTATGAGCCTGCTTCTTCCTCTCCCACTCCCCCTGCTTGTGTTCCCTCTCTCGCTGGCTGTCTCTATCTCTGTCGAATGAATAAATAAATAAAATCTTAAAAAAAAAAAAGAAAAAGAAAAAATAACTGATATGTGATAAACTAAGAGTGGATAGGTACCAGATATAATCATTGTACTTGAGAAGGGGAATGATGACATCATAAAATACCTTTTTTTTTAAAAGGAAGTAGACCTCTGGGGCAGCCAGTCTTAATTATGTGCTTTTATATATGTCTAATAAATATATGAAAATCGTATCTGAAGGCAGCACACTTGCGAAGACACCGTAATAAGCGCAGGAAATACATTCATGGTCTGAGGTCCAAGTTCCCAACAATGTCTCCCTTTTACAACCATGTTTTAATTGCCCCCAAAGATATAAAAATATGTTTAATATCAGAGTACAATCTGTATTAATACTAAATACCAAAATACACAATTTTAAAGACCTAACATTTGTGTGTAAGTAACATTTTCTAAGACGAAACTAAAAAATAATAGCATCTACTCATCACCTGTATTTTAAAACATTAAGCCCCACAAGCCACCACTCTTTCTATTTTGGACTAATCCTTTCCCATCCTGCCCTGGAGAGTACTAAAGTCTGCACGGCTTTTAAAGGCAGCCTAAGATTTTCCAGAGCTCAGCAGGCTTGTCAATAAATCAAAGCCAGGGACCATTTCTGAGTAATAAAGGGGTTTACACTTCAGCAACATATGTTAAAGTTCTGGAAGACAACAGAAAGAATTTGGCAACAGGTAGGAAAGGAAACGGGCCCCTTTTCCTTAGGAGAAAGAAGGCACCGTTGGCACCTGGCTAAGGTGGGAAAGTTGCCAGCATCCTGCAAAAAGCCCCCATATTTCCCAGGACTTGGGCATACGTCGAGTCCCACAGAGGGATGCTCTTCCATGCCCCCTTGAACATCAACTGCATTGGGCTCCCTCACCCCTGCTCTCCGCCCTGCCTGAAGGGCCTCTGGTAGTTCCTCTCTTTATTTTCTCCTGCAGGGCCCCCAGGTTCTGTCTCCAGCCCGGGCCCTTCCTGGCTATTCCGACCACATGTTTCTATCCTTCTCTGAGCTTATCATATATTCAGAGACAGTGGCTCTCAGTGTAATAGACACCTCTGCTCCCCCTGGTTCCTTGACACAGGTTCTGTAATGTCAAGCAAGCGTGAATTACTTAAGGCCGAGCTGGGACCCCTCTGGATTCCTCACAGCACCTGGGCAGAGCTGTCCGTGCTCACTGACCACTCCCGATTAAATCATGCATTTCGTTCCTAAGTTCATTTTGAACTCCAAGCGAGCCTTCGTATATTGTAGCTGCTGTTATTCTCATTTGCTGGTTTTTAAACTGATAACCAATGCTGGAAATTTTTTTTTAGGGAGATACTTCTGAATATTCCAACCAAGTTATTTCGAATTTGAAGGATTGTCTCATACAGAACATCTACAAAGTAGGCCTGGAGGAAAAAAAAAACAAAACACTGACTGTGGAGAATGACATTTTTAAATTCCTGCAATGCGTCGTGACTGCTTCTGTTTTCCTCATGAGCTAGGCTCCTGAAGATGGGGAGGACATACCCTCTCCCTGGCAAATCTAGGTCTAGATTCGAGAACTTTTTGTGAGTTTGAAACTGCCTTCCCTGCTCTATAGCCTCATGTAACAAGCTACTCATCTATTTGGAAAGAACACTAAGATCTTAAACATGGCATTGATAAAGCTTTTTAAATGCCTGGAAAGTGCCATATAAATCACCTAAAATGTCATACACACACACACACACACACACACACACACACACAGACCAATGACAAACTAAATGATATTTATAATCACGGAAATTATGTTTTGGAAGTTCACTGGCCTGTTTATATATTTTGGTCTAATTGTCACTCTGAGAAGTCCCAAGGCATCTGATAACAAATGGCCAAGTCCTTTCTGATCTGCAAGGAAATCACAGACAATAACTTGGTTCCCACACTCTACCTTTCTAGTTCACACTTGTTCCTCCTAAGAACCTCAACTGTTAACAGGTAGACAGTCAACATTCAATCCTGCTGCTGAGAAACTCAGAGCTGTCTGAATCCACTCTGGAGACAAATCAGTCCCTTTGATGTGGGAAAATGTGCGTGGCCCTGCTTTAGCAATCCAAAGCCTCGCACAGCTGATGAGTTCCTGACAGTACACCCAGGCTCAAGGTTCTAAAATGAATTGCGGTGCAACGTGTTGGCAGCACCAGGAAAAAGCCACCATTTCTGACTTCTCTTGCTTTAAGAGAAAATGCTCTTTTAGTCTAGATCAAAGAGGAATGAAAAGTGAGACCAGAAGGATATACAGACAGTGTTTGTATATTTCTTCTAACTTTCTACTGGAACCCTCAACAGACATCCCACTGTCATCCCAAAGCTTAAACTCTAAGACCGTTGGCCTTTCCGCCAACTTAAGTCTCCTTGCTGACTTTCCTTCCCTCCAGCACAATTGTTCCTGTCTCAAAACCTTAGCATCTTTCTTGCCCAGGATGAGCATAGGTCCAGTTTACCTGGGATGGTTCCGGTTTATGCCTGTCTCCTCAGCATCCTGACCAGTGTCCTGGAAAAAGTTCCAGGTTGGACAACAAACTATATGATCACTGTATGTTTTCTCTTTCCGCCACAAATCTTATTGATTTTTCCTTTGCAACACTTGGTCATCCACTCTTTCATTTCCAATCCCCATCCTTCCGAACTGCACTAATACGCCCTTGCATACGGTCTCCAACTTCTCATCAATTATATCCATTAATCTGCTGCTCTAAGCCCTCAACGTCTTCATATTATTTAATGGATGAAGTGCACACCCGGGCATTCCAGATCTTTCCCATTCTGGCCCTTAGGCTGTTTCTAATCACTTCCTTACGTAACGTGTGAGTCCAACAAAAGGGCCTGCTCAGCGTTCACCCGTCATGTGGATCGGCTGCCGTGATCCCACCGCCCAAGCTGCTCCTGCTCCACCTTATCTGAGACGGGTTCTCCTTTCAAGACCCAACTCGGATCTCAGTGCTCCTTTAGCTGCCTCTCTTGTCCCCCACCTTCGGTCCCCTCTCCTATATGACATTGCTGCAGCAAAGAATAACTCGGTTAGCGCTTAGCATAGCCCACCTTACACCCTTCTTGGTCTCCTCCGTGTCTCTATTCTGCCTCTCCAAGTAGACCTTAAGCTCAGCAAGCACGGGGACCTTATCATCTTCTCAACAGGCACCGAAGTCTGTTCGGCAGACAGGAGGCGACAGGAAAACCGGGAAAAGCCCAGGATCTAGCATGGTTGGTCTTAGATTTGTCACTTACCAACCGCGACACCTCAGGAAAAGGGCATAAGCTCTCGTCCCCAGAGTCCACATCTATCCAATGGGGATGGTGACGATGACCACAATACCCACTTTGCCTTCATTACCAGGTTGTGTGAGGAAGCAGGTAAAGTGACCCTGTTGTAAATTACAAAGTTCTCTACACGCGTGGAATGAATCCAGCATTTTTTTTTTTTAAGATTTTATTTATTTATTCGACAGAGATAGAGACAGCCAGCGAGAGAGGGAACACAAGCAGGGGGAGTGGGAGAGGAAGAAGCAGGCTCATAGCGGAGGAGCCTGATGTGGGGCTCGATCCCATAACGCCGGGATCACGCCCTGAGCCGAAGGCAGACGCTTAACCGCTGTGCCACCCAGGCGCCCCTGAATCCAGCGTTTTTTGATAATGGTAATAATAATGATACCTAGCCAGAACCTCATCAGAAGTCCTATCACATGATGCTTCAGAGCGCTACCATTCGGGCTTGAGCTGACTGCCTCCCGGGCAAGTATCACACCACTTGAGTTCAATTGCTTTCTCTGAACACTCCCGAGAAAGGCGCTAGGAAATGTGTCAGTCTTAAGGTTACCATATCTCATTTCCCCTTTTCAATGCTGAAGTCTTTTAAGAGCTGACTGTGGGATATGAAAGGCAGGAAGAATGGGGGAAAGGGGCCAGCTCACTTGTCAGTTCTTCTAGCATTTCAGACTACTTTCAAGTTTTTTTCCCTCTCATCTGCTAAACATCCTTTTGAGATGTTGGAACCAGTACTATGAGCCCTTTGAAAAGAAGAAAGCGGGGTAAAAGTAGCATGCAGCTTCCAAAAAAAAAAAAAAAAAAAAAAAAAAAAAACCCACAAAAACCCCTAAGCCATTTGGTGGGGATAGATTGAGGGCATGGTAATTTTGAAAGGAACCACACTTTACAATTTCAGCACCATGCTTGATTGAGGTATTCCATCTACATAGCTCTTCTGGAACATTCCATGTCACAGAAACCTGTGCATTGATATATGTTTGTGGCACAAGTCAAGCAAATTAATCAGATAAAATGCAAGCATGAAAGCAGGGAAGTGGTCCTTCTGAAGCTGCTCTTCTTTCTGTAAGCTTCCCACACCACAGAATCCTCAATCACATTATGGCCCACAAGAAAAATCTTGAAAGAATAGTGCTCAGCTGACCTCAAGCCACATACTCTTAACTAATAAAACAACCTTGCATCAGCTTGCAGGAAAAAAAAAAAAAACACGAAAACATTAGATACAGACTCTAAACTAATATAAGGTACCAATTTTGCAAGACAGTTTGCCCCTGGTAATTATACTAAAAATAAAAGAAGGCAGCCAACTGGTGAGTTGTCTGTTCCTTTAGAAAAGATATTTCATGTTCCTTCAAGCTTCATTATCAACGACTGGCTCAGATGAATGAGAGGCTTCCAGCAGCTTTTGCCCAAGACCAGGCTTGACAAATGTGGCATTATTTTGGCAGAGTTCAGGATCTGCTTCAGTCTTCAAATGTCTGGCACTGTCCATGAACTTCTGAACCTGACCTGCAGCTATTATGGGCTTTAAAATTTTCAAGCAATTGCATCATTAAGCAACCCGCATGTGATGGCATTACTATCTTATGCACTGCCCAAATACCACAACGCATTTAAAGCCAGTGACATAAATCAGCAAAGAAAAGCACAGAGGACGGCAGAAAGAAATGGCCCATCATTAAGATCCGTTCAAAAGCACACAGGTTGTAACTGTAGCACAATTTGAAAACGCAGATATGCTACAAGTTCAGAAAGGTTATAAAGAGCAATTTGTGGATTTCCATCAAATAACATATGCTCTGAGCAATTTTTTTTCCAAGTATTTTTCAAACATAGCTTGGTAGTCAAAGGGTTTGTTCCTTAGCTTTTTAAGCCTCTGCTCCAATAGAATAAGATCAAGAAAATGGACAGAATTTCGGTGTTCAGTTAAAAGGGTTTTCTTTTTTTTTTTTTTTTAAGATTTTATTTATTTATTTGACAGAGATAGAGACAGCCAGCGAGAGAGGGAACACAAGCAGGGGGAGTGGGAGAGGAAGAAGCAGGCTCATAGCGGAGGAGCCTGATGTGGGGCTCGATCCCATAACGCCGGGATCACGCCCTGAGCCGAAGGCAGACGCTTAACGACTGCGCCACCCAGGCGCCCCAAGGGTTTTCTTTTTTACATCAAATCATTGATATTTCCTGTTTTCCCAATATCACCTTGGGAAGATAAAAAAAAAAAAAAAGTGCCTTCATCTAAAAGGATGAAATGAGGGAAATTACTTAATGTTTGAATGAACTAAGTTCATTTTATTAGTAAATCTAATGCTATACATTTTCTTTTTCTTTTAAGGAATCTCCTTTCATTTACTTTTTAAAGTCAACTATTTTATTTTTTATTAAGTTTTTAATTTTAAATCCAGTATAGTTAACACAGAGTGTTCTATTAGTTTCAGGTGTACAATACAGTGATTCAACAATTCTATCCATCACTCAGTGCTCATCACAAGTGTACTAACGTTATACATTTTTAACAGCCTAGTTAATTCGGGACAATCTTTTTAATGAGACAAACACATCGAAATACACTGAAAGGAGTGAAAAGAATTCAGGGAATGAAGAGGAGGAAACTAATCTGGTGACTTTATTAACAAAATCAGAATGAGTAAGAACATTTTTGCTTTTATATAAATGTTCCTTTGTCTTCCTTTCTTTTTACTGAGACCAAGTCAAACACCGAGGAACAATCTGAAGGGCTCTTCCAGTTCATCAATGATTAACAGGAAATTATCATTTGTAATAAAAATATCCCTTTTTCCTAAATCAGACAGAACAGACTGGCTTTTCTGACGAAATCCCAGGTGGGCAAATAACAGAAGAAGATGGCTTATTTTTAGTGGCAGGCTGTGACAGACAACCTGAAAGAACATAAATTACCCCAGGTATGAGATCATACATATTTTCCATAAATCTTTGTTTCCTCACTGGTATTATAAATGCAAACCTAGCAGAAATGTTTCAAACATTAGCAACCAGACTAAGACAGTTTGCCTAAAATATCTTCTAAATTAGACTTTTTCTTAAGGCCAACAGTGTTTTTGATCAACTTGAAATTTAAATGAAGTCATCCGTGCTTGAAGTAGGAGAAATAGAGGAAGACTTCTCTTCCTTGAAATTCAGTTGCGCCACTACTGCAAAGGCACCATGAGCAATGCCATCCATTCCCACTTGTAATGGTTAATTTCACGTGTCCACTTGGCTGGGTGGTCACACACCACACAAACATGTGGTCACAACTCTTCTGGATGTTTCTGATGTTTCTGTGATGGAGGTTTTGGATAAGCTTAGCGTTTACATTGGCAACTCTGAGTAAAACAGATGGCCCTCTCTAGTGCAGGTGGGCCTTATCTAACCAGCTGAAGGCTTGAAGAGCAAGACTGACCTCCCCAAGCAGGAGAGAATTCTGCCCGCCTCAGCCTTGGACTTGAACGGCAGCAATGGCTCTGAGTCCCAAACCTGTTGGCCTATCCTGAAGATTCTGAACTTACCAGCCTCCATTAGCACGAGGGCCAATTCCTTAGAGTAAACCTCTTTCCCTCTCTCTATACGTATCTTATTGGTTCTGTTTCTCCCTAATACACCACTTATCTGAAGGGTTATTATCCACTCTGTATCTCCTCTATACACATCTTGCTTTCTTCTATTTGAACAACGTAACTTTATTTTTGCACATTTAATCCTGAGAGGGAGCATTTAATCTCTGGGCCACAAAGTTATCTAGTTATCCTTAGAGCTTTTTTTTCTTTTTTCTTTTCTTTTCTTTTCTTTTCTTTTCTTTTCT
>NW_024423344.1:15558325-15652785 GCF_017311325.1 Ursus maritimus
TTTTCTTTTCTTTTCTTTTCTTTTCTTTTCTTTTCTCTTTTCTTTCCATTCTCTTTCTTTCTTCCTTCCTTTCTTCCTTTCTTCCTTCCTTTCTTTCTTTCTTTCTTTCTTTCTTTCTTTTTCTTTTCACTGTGATTCCTGTGCTATGTATCCTGCATGTAGTTAAATTCTTTAAAACCCCTTAACCACTTCCCTGCATTTACACGAGAGAGAATAGTTTCCTTTCAGCTAGAAAAGGAGTTTAATGAAGCTGTGAATGAATAAAAGGTAGGATGGAAAAAGCCAATCAGTTTCCATAGTGACTTCTCTCTCCTGGGGTTACATCTCTGATCTGAAATTAATTCTTTTTTTTTTTTTTTTTAAAGATTTTATTTATTTATTTGACAGAGAGAGACAGCCAGCGAGAGAGGGAACACAAGCAGGGGGAGTGGGAGAGGAAGAAGCAGGCTCATAGCGGAGGAGCCTGATGTGGGGCTCGATCCCGGAACGCCGGGATCACGCCCTGAGCCGAAGGCAGACGCTTAACCGCTGTGCCACCCAGGCGCCCCTGAAATTAATTCTAAGATCAGACTCATCCACATACAAATGCAAAGCCAATGATAACTGATCTCAGGATCCTCTCCGTGAAGTATGAACACATGTTGTCTCGATCAGCCTCCTCTTAAAGATGAGGGATATGAGATCTGTTATTGATGAAGACAGGCCTTAATCCAGCCAAAACCTAGACAGATATGATTATTTATAATCTCGTCTCTTCTTTTCCATTTTAAGGGGTAAAAAAAAATCATGGTAGAGCAGAAGGTTGAAAACTTTATTTGGTTGCAAAGGACATTTTCACTTTCCTGACTTTTTCCAGTGTGAATGGAACAAACATGGCTCAAATTCAAGGGTTGATTTCACTCTGACAAAGCAAAACAGTTCAACAGCTAATCGCATGTTTATATCTATCAATAGTTTTTAATACCACTGGTCATGAGGTAGTGTTGGCCTGATTAGGTTTTCTGACTAGATTGAAAATGACTGGTGTGTGGTAAAAACATTCTTTCTAATACAAAAAGTTTCAAATAAGATTATTAGTCATGATGCTTGTAATGAAATAGTCCTTAAATCAGATGTTTTTTTTAAAAAGCAAACAAACAAAAAGTAGGCTTCTCATAGATCAATTACTGTCAACTGCTCCATTATAAAGAAATACCTCAAGTAATCAAATGCATAGGTCTGAGCTGTTCTGGTTAGCTTGGTGCAACAGTCTGAAGTCCAGCATTGTTGCTCCAAGCTTTATTACTGAAAACTTATCTAAAATACAATCAGTCTAGGGGTACCTGGGTGGCTCAATCAGTTAAGTGTTTGCCTTCGGCTCAGGTCATGAACCCAGGGTCCTGGGATTGAGCCCCACGTTGGGTTCCCTGCTCAGCGGGGAGTCTGCTTCTCCCTCTCCCTCTGTCTCTTTCCCCTACCTCATGCTTGCTCACTCTCTCTTTCTCAAATAAGTAAAATATTAAAAAGAAAGAAACAAAGGAAAGAAGGAAGGAACGGGAAAGGAAGGGAGAGAGAGAGAGGAAGGAAGGAAGGAAGGAAGGAAGGAAGGAAGGAAGGAAGGAAGGAAACAGATTGATTTGGGTGCCTGGGTGGCTCAGTCAGTTAATCATCCAACTCTTGATTTCGGCTCAGGTCATGATCTCAGGGTCTTGAGATCAACCCTGAGGTCAGATCTACACTCAGCAAGTCTGCTTCAGATTCTCTCTTTACCTCCTTCTCTGCCCCTCCCACCTGTTCTCTCCCTCTCCCTGAAACAAATAAATATATTAAAAAAAAAAAAAAAAAAAAAAAAAAAAAAAACAACCAAACTCTGAGTTCCTCTCTAACCATAGGCTTCCATATTTCTACCCACTCTCCTTCAGTCCTGCCCCCTGGTCCTTCATCCTTATCATGGTTTCATCATGGCTTCTGTCTGGACCCATGATTGGCCATTTTAATCATATTTTCCACAGCAACCAGAAAATCCCTCATCTACCTAATCTTTTTTCACAACCTCTGGCTCTAGGTAAATGCCATCACCTTGAATTTCTGGCTGGAAAAATTTACTGAAAGAAATCAAAATTGGATCTGGTCTCTTTCCTACCACTCTGTGAACCAAATCGCATCTCAGCTGGGCCCCCCATGGTCTTCATTTCTGAATGACAACAAATTATTTTTCAGTAGCTGTATTAGAGTTCTCCAGAAGAGCAAAAGCAGTGCGTATAGGTATATGTGTATGTGTAGATATATCAGAGGAGATTTACTGTAGGAGTTGCCTCATGCGGTTACAGAGGCCGAGAAGTTCCACGATCTGCCACGTGCAAGCTGGAGAATTAGGAAAGCTGGTGGTATGATTCAGTCTGAGTCCAAAGGCCTAAGAGTCAGGGGGCCACAGGTGTTAAGTCCTAATTCAGAATGCCCAAGAGCCAGGAGCTCCAATGTCTGAAGGCAGGGGAAGATGGACTCCCAGCTCAAGAAGAGAGAGAGAATTCACTCTTCCTTCACCTTTTTGTTCCATTCAGGGCCTTCGCGGATTGGATGATGCCTGCCCTCATGGATGAAGGCAGATCTCTTCTAAGTCTACCAAATCAAATGCTAATCTCTTCCAGAAAGCAGCTATTTGGGCATCTCTCAGGCCAGTCAAGTTGACCCATAAAAATAACTATGACAGCAGCTGTTACCTACCCACAAGAGGTAAGTCTGATGATTCCTCTTAATCTTCATAAATTTGCCTTCTCTCCTCCTGGAATTTCCTGGGGTTGTAACTTATCCTCTTCTCTCTTCTTCCTCCTTCTGATTTTGGAAAATGACATGTCCCTCACCTCCCTAAAGGGAAATCCTTAGTCCGTGCCTTAGATGTCCCTTTTTCTATTCACCAGGAGTCCTCTTTCTCTTTTCTCTCTCTTCTTCAGACGGTGAACTTGCCTACATCTCCTTTACCCTAAAGAAGAGCTCTACCCTCAACCTGCCCTATGCCTAAAGCTTCCCTCCATTGACCACCAAACCCTCGGGCACACTGTCCATTCCTCTCATCTACCTTCCATCTCTCAACCTCAAAAATGCGGGCTTCCTTCTGCACTACTTTTCCTGCACCCTCATCAGCTACAAGCCTTCCATCCAAGCAGCTAGTTGAATTGGGACTGAACCCAGTTTCCTAACACATGACAATTTAAAGTTCTCCCTGCTCCATTTGTCCCCAGCCATCCCTCTCCCAGGCTCCTGCTCCACATTCTTGGTTCCTTCAAGAGGCTGTCTGCTTTCTCCTGAAGCATTTTGTGACAAAGATTTTACTGAATATCTAGGGGTCAAGAAAAGGTCTTCCTCGATCTTTTCTGAGCAACCAAAAAAATTCTTCCCTCTCTCTTTATCCTTTGGATTACAATTTCCCTTCTTCCTATAGAAACTAGATTAGTACCATGCACATTATAGACATTAAATAAATAGCTACTAAAGTTAAGTGAACATAGGTAAGTGTATTTTTAGTATGTTGATTAAGTATCTTGTGGGGCTTATATCAAATTATGAACATTAAAAATAATGACGGAATAGTATCACCAAGGGTATAAAAAATCCAGTGGGCTCCATCATCATGAAGTAATTATACAGGGACGGGCTTCACTCCGTAACTGCAAATACAGAATAGGGCTTGAGAGAGCATGTACTTAATGATTGTTGAATGAATGATATCTTATCAAGTTCACCTTATAAGAAAATCTCTCATAGGTTTTTTTTAAAAATCACTAATATTTTAATTAAATGTTCAGTGCACAAATTGAGAGATTATTCAGTTTTTATAGTTTTGCTTTAAAAGAAAAGCTGTCTATGACTTTTAGAATACACTGTGAAATATTTCCCAGATGAAATGAAAATTGCAGAAAGAGTTGCATTAAACGAAGTTGCAATTAGTAAAGATTTTGCTACTAAAGTGTCCTGAAAAGTTACTGCTTTCTGGGCAGTAAATCCAAAATATATGGTAACAAGGTAAGTACAAACTTTAATGGTGATAAAGGATTTTGATTTTCTGGTATGATTTTTAAATTCCCCCAAATAAACCTCTGCTACCAAGATTAGACTTGTTTGTGAACACTGCATTCACTCAGCATAACATAGAGCCTGGTCATGACGCTCCTGGGGTCAAGTCAGTGGTGGTATTGGTAGCCTCAACCTGTTTTCCTTCTCTTCTCTGTCCTTCTCCCCTCAAGAACATTTTGAAATAGAAATACACTGCCCTTTAATCTCAGGCTCTACACGAAAATGCCTTCCTTGCACCTGACTGAGCAAGGCCTTCCTCTCTGTCAGGGAGATGGAACATTTATCCTGCGGCCTTTGACTTTCATTCTTTCTGGCTTTGTTTTTCTTGTCATAAACAGAGAACCATTCTGCGGCTAGAATTTAAAAACAGTAGTATTAAAATAAACTAAATTCCTTTCTCCCTGTGAATGATACCTCATGTCCCAGTACCAAACTCTTCCTAAAGAAATTAGTAAAAGAAGGCCTCTTCGAAGGTCCTCTGGAATGATAATGATTCTTGGGGGTCCGGGCCTACAGTCACAGCTATTCCCAGACTGTTCCTTACAGAAGTGCTGACTTGTTTACAAAAGTAACAGCAATAATTGCTGAAATCTCCCAATCTACCACCCAAATGTCTTAAGCTCCAGGGAGCAAAGCTTGTACACTGGGACAGTGATGCTGGGAAGGGCAGCCAATTACTTGACGTGGCTGACAAAGGAAGGACACCAGGACATTGATAGCCTCAAGTCAAGCAAGGTCTTTCCTCACTTCACTCCTAAGCTTGACTACACCCCCTCCATTCCAGGAGCCTAGCCTGTCCTGTTCCCTCAGTTCTTCCATTTAATCCTCAAGGCAAATCTCAAAGCCCACATAACCCCCTGCCCCAGTGCTGACTTCTTCCTCCTAAAGCCCTCACTGGACACGTGCGCTCTACCAGCATCTTCCTTTTTGCCTGGGATTCCCAGAGTTTCATGACTTGCGGGCAGACAAAAGTCAGTGTCTTTGGTCCCAGCACAGACTCTGGAATGTCCCGTTGATGGCTGTCCCAGGGTGAGGATGAAGGAAGCCAGGCCTCTGGTCTGGCTTCATCTGACTGAGCCGTACGTTGGCGGCTACCAGACACTGCGGGGGCCAAGCTCGGGAACTGAAGGCTGTTGGATTCGTAAGAACTCTCGTGTACAAAGCTGCACTAAGAGAAGGGTGCCATATGCTGATATCTGAAAAGAGCTCATTTTTAAATATCACTATTTAAATTAGCATTATATTCCATTTATATACCATTCTATACCATTACTGGAACTACTGGAAGTAACCTAACTTCAAAGTCTTTACAAGGTCACTTGAGGGGCACCTGGGTGGCTCAGTGGCTTAAACGTCCGACTCTTGATTTCGGTTCAGGTCATAACCTCAGGGTCATGAGATCCGTGCTGAGCGTGGAGCCTGCTTAAGATTCTCTTTCTCCTTCTCCCCCTGCCCCTTCCCCTCTAAAATAAGTAAATAAAAATAAGAGGTGATTTGAAACACATTGAGAAATTTATAAATAAACTGACATTTATAAATAAAATAAAGCCATCTAAAAAAAATCACCTCATATTAACCATATTGTGTTTTTTATAGAAAAAGGTGCTTTTTTCCCTATAAAATATCTTTTTCCTCTCTATAAGTACAGAGATCATCCGTTATTTGATTTGATATTGCCAGCACTTAGCACACAGATGACACTCAGTACATGTTAGTTGTCTGAATGAGCAAATGTGAAGTTTATTCACAAAACCCATACTTTCAAACAGTATGCTATACCTCCACACTGCTATACAAGTAAAGGTACATCAGTGATGCTTTAGTAGCAGGACAAAGCACAGCGCTGAAAGAAACACGGACAGCAGAAAATAGCGCTACTGTTTGAATGGACAAAGATTCTTATCAAAGCAAGACTTTAGTGGGAAGAACTGGGTGTAATAGGAATCAGGAGACTGAGTTTCAGTGCCTTCTTGGTTTAATGTGATCTTGTGCTGGTCATGTCACTTCCCTGGGCCTCAGTCTTCCCATCTGGTCCTCTCTGTCTCTGAGAGGACTGTAAGACTGTCTCACTCCTTCAGCATGGATCACTAATGCATTACTCGTTTGCAAAGAGACATCTCATTAACTTTGGGCTTTAAACAGAAAAGATGCGTGACACGGAGTATGCTGTGTTCTCTACAAATGCCAAAGTTACAAGAGACAGAAGAACTGTTTTGAGAAAACAGGATAAAAAAATGTAAGACTCATCACCCTGGAGAATCTCTCAACAAAGCCTTCCTTTTAGTTTGTTTTGATTTGCTGGGGTAAATTTTTTTTTTTCTTCGAAGATGAAAGGTCAGAACCCATGGTCTGGACCTTATCGAATCCCTCTTAATTAACTGGGAAAGAAAGCACGTCATTGTACAGATCAAGCTAATTGGAAGCTTTGCTTGGTTTCTTTTCAGTATTAGCTAGATGAAGCTTGGATGCACTCTTGCCCTTTTTTTGTGGTACAAAGAACTAGTTTAGCTTTGATTATCTACCTTATCCTTTTTTAGAAGTATGATGAGTTTGGAGAAAAAAAATCTCTTTAATGACAAAAGCTATACTCACAAGGCCAGATATAATGTGTGAAAAGAAATATCCAACTTTTATTCTTGGCAATGGACAATTCAAGGCTTAGTATAGGCAAGAACCAAAATACATAAGCGCAGGCTTTTTGGTCTTTTCAAAATTCATCTTTTTTTTAGCAAGTGAGATAACAAATATTTTCTCCCAACCACGTACAATATAGTTGATTAAATATGCTGACAACTTTTAAACTTTTAAAATAGTTTTGAATTTCAATTTGGTATCATCCAACTTAAGTCACAGGATTTCTTTAGTAAAACCCAGCAACAAATATTTGCTGGGGGGCGCCTGGGTGGCACAGCGGTTAAGCGTCTGCCTTCGGCTCAGGGCGTGATCCCGGCGTTGTGGGATCGAGCCCCACATCAGTCTCCTCCTCTATGAGCCTGCTTCTTCCTCTCCCACTCCCCCTGCTTGTGTTCCCTCTCTCTCTGGCTGTCTCTATCTCTTCAAATAATTAAAATAAAATCTTTAAAAAAAATATTTGCTGGAATAATATGTTCTAGAGAATAAAATGAGTTTGAAACACATTCCAAAATAATCCGTATAGCTAAGCTTATTTTTTTTAAGATTTTATTTATTTGAGAGAGACAGAGAGCACACGAGCAGGGAGAGGGACAGAGTGCCAAGCAAGGAGCCCACCCTGTACGGCTCAATTCCAGAACCCTGGGATCATGACCTGAGCTGAAAACAGATGCTTAACGGACTGAGTCACCCAGATGTCCTGAAGCTTATTCTTCAGTGAAGAAGCAACATATTCCTTTGAAGAGATGGAAAACTATTTTTTTTTAAGATTTGAAAAGTTATTGAAATGTTGATGCCACATTAAAATTTTTTTCCAATGAAGCATTTTCAGCAATAAACAAATAGGGAAAATTCAAGCATAGTTTTATGTTGGGGTGTACAGGAAAAATGGTACTGGCTGGAGGATTAGGAACGGCAAAATAAATATTGAGGCCAGTAGAAAAATGCCATATTTTGCCAAATACGCAAAAGTGCAAATGCGTGTGGTGCATGCATGCGTATGTTTGTGCGCATGTGTGTCTGTGCACACGAGTGTATGTGCATGCATGTGTTCCTCCAGGATTGTTGCTCCTTTCAACAACCCACCATCCTTGTGGCAACTAACTTCGTGATTTCATTGTCTATTGTTTTAAATCCTGTGGGAAATTAACTGAATGAATTCTAAATTCTCAAAGATCCACAGTACTTAAGACATCAGAAAAGGAACAATTCCAATTCTAAGAAAAGCTTTAGCTGTACCCTCAGAGGATGCAGACCCCTGCTTGACAGACGCCTGCTGTGGTCTCTACCCCTTCATACCCTTTCCCGGTCACCTTGTGACCAAAGCTGGTAGGTGTGGGGCAGTGAGGCCAGGCTGGCCAGCACTGGGTTCTCTTCTCAATTACCTGTCCATGTTTCTAATCAATCTAAACTCATCTGATATTGGAGAAGCAGTTCCATAAACTATTGAATGAATATTCTGATGCCAAACTGATTCCAATAAATCTCATGTGACTTTGGGGACCATGAGCTCAATTTTCCAGGCTCTGAATGTTCCCACAGTTAAACCTCAGAGACCAGAGAGCAGAAAATAACCTTGAAGACTTTGATTCTGCCACGGACAGCCATGAAGAAAAAACGTAGGATGAGGAAAAGCATAATGATAACTGCATTTCCCATTCTGTGTGTATGTGTGTGTGTATATTATACATATACATAAATATATGTAAATGTGCGTGTGTATGTGTGTATACACACACACACACACACACACACACACACACATATATATACACTTGCCATTCCCCAAATTATTAAGGGTTAGGAGAAACATATTTTCCCACATTGCTGGAAAAATGTAAAGGTTAAAAATCTCTGTGAAAAGCGATTTTGTGGGGGCGCCTGGGTGGCACAGCGGTTGGGCGTCTGCCTTCGGCTCAGGGCGTGATCCCGGCGTTGTGGGATCGAGCCCCACATCAGGCTCTTCTGCTATGAGCCTGCTTCTTCCTCTCCCACTCCCCCTGCTTGTGTTCCCTCTCTCTCTGGCTGTCTCTATCTCTGTCAAATAAATAAATAAAATCTTTAAAAAAAAAAAAAAGAAAAGCGATTTTGTGATACATGAGAACCATAAACACCTGTCCAATATAACTTCTAATAATTTATCGGAAAGAACTATTTGAACATATACAAAATATTTACTATGAGTCTAGAATTCATGGCAAGATTGCTTGGAAGAATGGAAAGGCCTGGAAATAAATTCAATAGGTAACAAATATGATATTGACAAACTAAGTCAAGTTAGATCCATATAAAAATCTAAAGCCTATACAAGTTATGTTAAACGATATTGGCTGTTGGCATGAAAAACTGCACAATACATCAATATGTGAAAAAATTACAAACGACATGCATGCTATGATTCCATTTTTAAAAAAGAGATGTGGATGCACTGAAAATTATGAAAGGATAAAATAGAGATTTTTGTGTAAGTAGTTATGATCTTAAAAATGTAATTATCTGAGGGTGCTTGGGTATCACAGTTGGTTGAGCATCTAACTGTTGACTTCCACTCAGGTCATGACCTCAGGGTCCTGAGATCGAGCCCAGCTCCGTGTTCAGAGAGGAGTCTGCTTCTCTGCCCCTCTCTCCCTCTCCCTCTTCCCCTCCCCTACTCAAGTGTGAGCGCTCCTTATAAATAAATAAATAAATAAATAAATAAATAAATAGGGGTGCCTGGGTGGCTCAGTCATTAAGCGTCTGCCTTCAGCTCAGGTCATGATCCCAGGGTCCTGGGATCGAGCCCTGCATGGGGCTCCCTGCTCAGCGGGAAGCCTGCTTCTCCCTCTCCCACTCCCCCTGCTTGTGTTCCCTCTCTTGCTGTGTCTCTCTGTGTCAAATGAATAAAATCTTAAAAAAATAAAATAAATAAATAAATAAAATCTTTTAAAAATGTAGTCATCTGCATTTTCTAATATTTCTAATTTTTTCTAATAATGAGCACATATTGCTTTGTAATTAAAAATTAAAGTCTGTAAGTGAAATAAGTTAGGGAAAGACAACTACCCTATGATTTCACTCATATGTGGAATTTAAGAAACAAAACACAGGAAAAAAGAGACAGAAAAACCAGTCCATTCTTAAAAAGAACACAGAATACGGTCAGAAATGAACACAACTGCTCATAAGTTTTAAACAGTAATAATAGCTATATTGATTGATTGACTGATTTTTAAGTAGGGTCCTTGCCCAGCGTGGAACCCAACACAGAGCTTGAACTCACGACACTGAGATCAAGACTGAGCTGAGGCCAAGAGTCTGACACTCAACCAACTGAGCCACCCAGGTGCCCCAACAGCTACCATTTATTGTCTACTGTACACCAAGTGCTACATTTACTCCATCTAATTTAATGGTCACAACAACAACAACTCTGTTAAGTATTAATACCTTTACAGATGAAGAAAACCGTGGAACTGAAATATTGAAAACTAGCATAAAACAAATACAAAGAGACTGTTAAACCCAATGGAACTTCAGTGAAATACCACCATGTATGATTCTTCCTATAGAAAAACAGAATATAAATTTCAAAAGCTACTTTGATTTAGAGACTCTAAATTAGAGAACTATCATATGTGTCATAAAACCTAAACAAGAAGTTTGAATGGTAGCTGATTTTAATAAATTATAATTTAGAAGTGCTGGCGAAGAGTTAAGTATATGGAAGGGTAACAAATATTGTGACAAAGGAGATCTACCTTTTTTTTTAATGATTTTTTTAAAGATTTTTTATTTATTTGAGAGAGAGAGAGAGAGAGAGCACAAGCACAAGCAGGGGTGGCTGCGGCACAGAGGGAGAAGCAGGCTCCCCCTGAGCAGGGAGCCCGATGCGGGGGTAGATCCCAGGACGCTGAGATCATGACCTGAGCTGAAGGCAGACGCTTAATGACTGAGCCACCCCGGCGCCCAAAGGACGTCTCTCTCGAGCGCCACACCTTACATCGCTTTGCCATCCTGACTTACAAGCACAGTTATCCTGAATGTAAAGAATAACAAATACAAATGTACTTGCCAAAAGAACTCACAAAAAGCCATTATCGCATATTAACCTTCCTATTGCAGAGACCAGGGCACGGTAACATAACGATGATCACACACATTAAAAATTCAGTGCTTAACCTTGCATCACAAGAAGCACATGTCAAACCATTAGCAACTTCTTTTTAAAGGTCAAAGCAGAAGCAATAGGAAAACACTAAAAAGACGGCAAGGTGCTTTTATAAGGATATCTGCTAACGTTTTGTTAAGTACCTTTTGAAAATGTTATAAAAGGACGCAAGAAAATATGCTATTAGTGGCAAAAGCCGTAACTGGTAAAGCTAAGTTGCAGCAGAGAGTAGAAATGAATGACCCACAGCACTGCAGCGCACCTGTGAGGCTGGAGGAGAGAAAGAAGTTTGACGCAGAACCTTCTAGAGAAACCATGGGTAAAGAGCAAGAAAGCTCAGCACCTGGATGGCTCAGTTGGTTAAGCAATTGCCTTCAACTCAGGTCATGATCCTGGAGTGCCAGGATGGAGTCCTGCATCGGCTCCCTGCTCAGCGGGGAGTCTGCTTCTCCCTCTGACCCTCCCCTGTCTCATGCTCCCTCTCTCTCTCTCTCTCAAATAAATAAACAGAATCTTAAAAAAAAAAAAAAAAAAAAAAAAGCAAACCAGCAAGCAAGCAAGCCAAAGGCAAGCGCATCTTCCAGGGAGTGGTACCAAGGAGCAGGGAGTCCAGGAAAGTGGGGGGTAGGGGGTTGGGGGGTTGTAGACAGACACTCAATTTAGAGAAATTCTATGGAAACCTCTGGTTTAAACTGGCAAACAGAACAAGGAAGGGCCACAAAAACCATATCTACATGTGAAACTTGATCAAATCAAGCAAGAAACATGATACACTATACCATGACATTACCAAATTTGTATATACGTTTACATTTATGTTTTAACAATTCATGGTTCCATAGTGAAAACGTGTTTGCCTGCTGTGCAAGAACTGCTTTGTAGCTTCTTAGGTTTTAGGACACTGGAGGGCAGGGCTCCCCAGGAGATGGCAAAGGAAAGGTCAGAACCCCCAAAGCAGTTGCTTCAGAGAAGAAATAGATTACTTGACTTTGTTTTCTGAGAAACTGACTTGCAACCTCTTCAGCAAAAAACCTTGTATCTGAAGTGACCGGGATCCAGGAGCAATTATGGAAGATGAAAGAGTAGAAATTTTGGAACCAGGGGACCCGGGTCTGGTGCATAAAGCTAGCTGACCCCAGTCAAGTAATTTAGAGTCTCTTAACTTAAGTTTCTCCATCTGTAAAGTAGAATAACAATAATAGGATGAGAATCAGATAAGATCGCATATATTCAAAAGAGTATGTCTCAGTACCCTTTACATTGAAATATTTGTAAATATGGAAATATCTGATTTGCTGCTTCCTCTGCTTATATTCATAACGTTATTCTTTTCAACCTCCACGGCGATTTTTAGTTCACTTGATGAGAAGTTAACACAAAGAAATCAGGTTTCTACCACTCAGGGAGAGTAAACTTACCTAAGAGGAGAACGATGCCTGGCATCCAGTGAGGCTCATTTGTCAACTGGGTGGCATGTGTCAGCCTAGCAAAATCGTGGGCTGACTGCTCACCATTCCAGGTGCACCTCTAAGAAATTTCGAATTCCTGTATATCAAGGACCTTTGTGAACAGACTCAAACACCTGAGATCATAAATATCAAATCCATGAATGCCAGGAGTGCTTCCTTGTTAATGAAGCTTGATGGAAATTGTTTTTTTTATTATTTCACAGGCAGAAGCTTCAGCCAGCAAATGCAATTTGAGTGTTTTAGAGTATTATGAGAGAGCTACACAGCTGTATTAACACACTTGAAGGTAGAATCATACGGCCTTGAATTTGCAAAATCTTTATCCAAGCACTGCATGTTCCCAGCAAAATCCCAGCCATATTCCTTTGGTGAATCCTCATAACGTCATGGGGTTGTGAGTAGAGATGGACATTGCATAATGAAAGGATCTAAATAGTCTTAAAGAAGCGTGGCAGGGGCGCCTGGGTGGCTCAGTTGGTTGAGCGTCTGACCCTTGATTTCAACTCAGGTCATGATCTCAGGGTCATGAGATCAAGCCCCATGTTGGGTTCTGCTCTGGGCATGGAGCCTTCTTGGGATTCTCTCTCTCCCTCTCCTCCTGCCTTCCCCCTCCACTTTCTCTCTCTCTCTCTCTCTCTAAGATAAATAAATCCTAAAAAAAAAAGAAAAAAAGGAAGAGTGGCAAACAAAGGCAGATGTCCTTCACAAAAGGAACTGGAATATATTCTGTATTGGAAGGGTATCGAATATATTCTACTCTCTAAAGCCAGGCTTCCTTTAAAATACTTTCCAAATCCATTCTACTCATGGGTAAAGAAACTCTTGAAGAAAGAAAGAGCAAAAGAAAAAAAAAAAAAACCACTGAAACATAACTATAAGCAATTACTACCTTCAAATAACTAATGAAACAGATTTGTTCTAAATAGCACGCACATCCAATCACTTCGGCATATGATAAAATACAATAAAATACCGAACTGTGTCATATTCATCGTATTTTTGTTTGTCTTTGACTTGCAAGAAGTTGGGAATAATTGTTTCGGGTGTCATTTGAAAACCCCGAATATCTATACAATGCAGGCAATCCTTCACAAGTAATTAGTAAAATCATTATTTTATGAAAATCCATGTATGTAGTTAGGATTCTTCTTATAAGCTAATATATTTCCAATTATACTTATTTGCAATTCTAATCATTTCCAATCACCTAACCACTAACAGGATACTATTTTTAACAGCAACCATCTCCCCAATATTTTATAGAGAGTTCAAGGTCAGAATGTTGGAAAGAATGAACAGCTTTGATTTTTGCCATATAAAAGACTTCTCATTTCCAATAGAGCGTGTTTTGCATTCTTCTTTAGAGCTGTATTTCAGAGAGCAACCATTTTGCTGCATTTATACTTGTAAATTAAGCTGATAAGCTGTTTACCTTATTTTGTCACACCTGAAATGCTTGTAAGCTAGGACTGTAAGCTAATAACCTGTGAATGACTAACGAATCTAACAGAGATAAAAGACCAATCCTGATTAACTGTTTTTACAAAAATTGATCTTGCAGGAGAAATGTTATCAAAGCATTTGCAATCTCTTGGAGTTGTTAGGGGTGGGGGGAGGAAAGCAGCCGGTAAGTCAGGTATAAAATGACCATAATTCTCAATCTTTTACTATCCTGCAAAAAAAAAAAAAAATAGTCTTCTAGTAAGAATACGTATTACTGAGAAAAAAATAAAATTATTCAGTATAACAGCATGTTCATTTGTATTTTAAAAAGAAAACGGATGCTGAAATTTAAACCACAGACTCATCAGAATGATTCTTTCAAATAAAACTCAAAGGTTTTCAACCTTGCCCCATTTCAGTAACCACAGAACAATGTCCCACACACAGATCTGCGGGCAGCTTCTTGTTATCCCTCATATCTTAGCTCAAAAATCACTTCTCTCTACCAAGTTCTAATGTTCAATTAGTCTCTCTCCCATTCCCCTTCCACACACACACACACACACACAACACACACACACAATTTCTTTACTTGCTTGTGTCCGATCCATGGGCCAGTGATTGTTTGTTTCATCCACCAATATATTCTCAGCCCTTAGCATATAACAGATACTCAATATAGAGATTAATTATGCCAACGTCCTCCAAATCTCTTTAGCAATATGAAATGCCACCTCACATCTGCAGAGTGTTTGAAGCCTGTGTTTTCTAACGATTTCCTGTTTAGCTGGAGAGCTAATGACTCCCAATGTATGATTCCTTCTTTCCTGACAAGTCTCGGGGCTGTAGGAAGGAAGGAGGGATCATCCAAAATTATTTTACAATAAAATCCCAGTTAACTAGCACTTTACTAAATGAAACCCTCAAATCACACAGCTCCCCCCTCTCCAAAGTGGATTCCAGTGCCTGACACAGAGCTTTGGAAACAGGGCATTTAATATTTATTATATTAAGCTACCAATATGAACATAAGCTACTGGACTAGATAAACTTTAAGTATTTTCCAACCCAGAGCTTCTGTGATTTTATAATCTCAACATGCCCAACACCAAGACTGTCACAAATCTCTCTCTAATCCTGCTCCCCTTAAAGTTGCCCTTACTCTGTAAAAGGCTCAGCATTCACCCGTGAGCCAATGCTACCAATCTGGGGCTTACCTGGGATTTAGTCTTTACTCAGCCTCTCACAACTAATTGGTCCCAAAGTAGCTGACTTTGGGATTACCCTTTCCATCTTTCTCATGGTCTAGTTTAGGACTTCGTTGTATTTACTCAGATCAGAAATGAAAAATATCAGTTGGTTAGAAGACTGTCCCTCATTACCATATAAATTCAAGCACACTTGTGAAAATCTAAGTATAAATGGGTTTAGAAATCAGAATGTTTAGTTAATACGTTGACTACTTTTCATATATTTATCTGGGTAATATCTACATAGCAACCAGTATACTAGAGCATGGACAGTTTATTTCTTTCAGATGCCTTCCCAACAGATAGTAATAGAAACAACCAGATCAGTCATGAGAAAAATCCATATTTCATGTTTAATGGCTAAAACTACTGATCTGGTCAAACTACTGTTTCCTACATTTAATATAATTCAGCCTCATAGAAACCATCATGCAAACTGCTACATGCTTTTTTTTTTTTAAGATTTTATTTATTTATTTGACAGAGAGAGAGAGAGAGAGACAGCCAGTGAGAGAGGGAACACAAGCAGGGGGAGTGGGAGAGGAAGAAGCAGACCCCCAGCAGAGCAGGGAGCCTAATGCGGGACTCGATCCCAGGACCCTGGGATCACGCCCTGAGCCGAAGGCAGACACTTAACGTCTGAGCCACCCAGGCGCCCCGCTACATGCTTTTTCTGTAAAGCAGGTTGACAGGGGCACCTGGGGGCCTCAGCCAGTTAAGCATCTGCCCTTGGCTCAGGTCATGATCTCAGGGTCCTGGGATTGAGCCCCGCATCGGGCTCCCTACCCAGTGGGGAACCTGCTTCTCCGTCTCCCTCTGCCTCTCCTTCTCCCTCTGCCCCTTCCTCCAATCATTCTCCTCTCTCTCTCTCTCAAATAAGTAAAATCTGTAACACACACCAAAAAAGTTGACAAGTTGAACTTCTATATAATACACCAAAATGTAGTATATTTTACATTTGATTCAGCCATATTTTAATGTTAACCTGTATTCCTCTTCTGCTATCATGCTTCCCAGAGTCACATGAGTCAACCAGTCATGATCAAAAAATCAAAGGGTTATTATTAAAAGTAGCCCTACAGGGCCCAGTGATTCCACTCCCTCCCCTATAGAGCAGCCTTCCCAAGCCACTAATGAAACAAAGCAGATGCTGGCCAAATATAAGTCTAACTGTAGAAAAGAAAGGAATGGCCAATAACCACCTTCCTTTATCAGGACTCCCTCCTCCCTAGCATCCGTCTCACTGAAGGAGCCTGCCAGTGGAAGTGCGGAAGTGCGTGCACTGAAGAGGTGAATCCGTGAGTTTTGTCGTGCTTTCCCTTAATAACCTGAATACATTTTTACTACTCTCTAAACCTGAGCTATTCAATAGAAACATAACGTAAGCTACACAGGTGATTGAAAATTTTCTAGTAGCCTCATTAAAAAAGTAAAAATAAGCTGATGAAATCAATTTTGATCATATATTTCTATGCAACCAAATGAATCTTAAATTTATCATTATAACATGCAATCAACAGAAAAATTATTGAAATGTTTTATGTTCTTTTCTTATACTATTATATTGAAATCTTCTCTATCACATTCGTGTACGAAGCCTTTGACGTCTGGTCTACATACTGCTCTTACAGTGCATTTTGATTCAGACTAGGCAGTTTAAGTGTTCAATAGCCACACATGACTAGTGGCTACACATCAGAGAAGGCGATTCTGAACAAAAACATCTGGCAAAGTGAGAAAGGTTGTTCTTTTGACCTTACAGAAAAAATACCAGCCACTGCATAGTCCATTAAGAAGGTTACTATTAAGAAGCTGGATAAAATAACACGTACCTGTGAAAGAAAGATAAATTCTTTTGGAAAGGTAATAAAAATTTCAGAATTAATTTAAAAAAAAAAAAGGAAGAAGACAATTACCAGTTACAATTTTTTAATTGTAATTTCAGTCTTTCCCAGCGGTCATAGTAATCTTTAATACAAAATTGGAGCTCTTGATATAAGAACTTAGCTCCAAACTGCAGGCTCTACAGGTGGAGTCATGGTTTCCACAACCTTTCAGAAGGAAGTTAGCATACCCTCAGGTAACTGAGACGAAACTCCAAGGCTAGACATCGGAGAAGGAATGTCATGAACAAAATGTCATTTCAGACAAATGAAGATTGAATGTAACACAATCAGGAAAGTCCACAACCTTCGAAATTAAATAAAACCCAAGGCAGTAGATAGTTTGATATCCATTTTTCTGGAAAACCAGAATTCTCTTCTAACCAACACATCTACAAAAATGTGCCACTCAACAACTAATATTATAGTGATTATTCTGAGGTGTTAAATGGGCCAAATGTGATTTTAGAATCATTTAATTTAATTTAACTTAATTTAATTTAAGAATGTAATGATGTTCACTGTCATTTTATGGTAGGTATTTAATTGTATTCTTAACCTCTGAAACTGGTCGTTGGTATTTATGGTAATGTTTCACTAACCACAGCAATGGATTACTAGAACTCCCTATTTCCTACCCCTCCAGGCACCAGAATTTACTATTTACTCAGTTTTTTGTTTTCTATACAGATAGCGGCTGTATTTTATTTCTTATGCTTCACCACCTGAACATCCCCATCACACACTTACACATACACACACACACGTAAAAAATCTTTGTCATAAGAAAAGACTTTAAACACTGACCCTTCACTGACATCATCTCCCTGACTTATGAGAGACATTAATAGCTAGGAGATTCAGTTCCCAGGTATGCTCAGTCAATGCTAGGATATTGACAACTTTTATTCTATTTGCCACTATAATGGAAGGGGATGGTTTATTTTTGGTCATTACTTTTGCCATTGCCAGGAAAACTTAATAATGTCTTCTGCCACTTGAAAGTTTTTAAATTCCATTTTTCAACGGAAGAATCTCATGTATTTGACCAAGTACTCTAATACTTGGGGTGGTTCTTCCTTTCCAGTGATTTCTCTACACTACACAATTATGATTTTAAAATCACACCTAATTGTCATGTGTGCCCTATAGATTCAGTTCGCACATATCCCTACATAGAAATCACACTTTGTAGATAACCTTTCTACTGATCCTGTATTATTTTTTTTCATTTAAATATAAATAAAAACTTCTCTTTTAAGGGAACAAATTTGATTTATGGCTAAAATGTATAATTCATTTTCTTGTGGAGTCTGTAACTTTAAGTTAATTAATAATTATTTTAAGCTTTCCTAAGAAATCAGTTTAAAATATTTTTCTATGCGGGCATCTAGATGGTTCAGTCAGTTGAGTGCCCAACTCTTGATTTGGGTCCAGGTCATGATCTCAGGGTGCTCGGATCAAGATCGATGACAGGGTCCACACTCAGAAGGGAGTCTGCTTCTCTCTCTCTATTTCTCTGTCCCTCTCCCTTTGCCCCTCCCACTGCTCACACTGTCTCTCTCTCCCTCTAAAATAAATAAATAAATTTAAAAAAAATTTTCTATGATTATTGATAAATTAATCATATTTTAATAATCTCAAATTGAATCTGTTAAAGGTTTGTTTATTTTTTACATGGTTGCTCAATCGAATAAATTTCACAAATCAAAATTTACACCTTCCTTTTACATACAACCAGATCTTTTCAATTTTTATTTCAAATATGCTAATTTACTACAGACATTTTTAAAGGCTGCATGTAAAAGTTTTCTCATGTGGAATTACTTATGGAAGAATATGATTTTTTAAAGGAAAAAAATTAGCTATCAGTATTGAACAATTTTTTCAAGTTTTATCCCTTTCCCACCCAAATGTTTCTTTCTTATTCATATTTAATTTACTCTCATATAAATTATAAGTGAACTTGTACAATCCTTTCCAAGTTCAGTTTAGTTCTTAGAATATTATTGATAGCATTTTCCATATGCCCTTGATTGAATGCATTTCCTTTCACTAAAAATGCAGATAGCACATATTCAAATGGGTATGTTCTAGAACATTATAATACCAATCGCTTGTTTCTGGATTTTAAATTTATCTTGAGGTATATGTAGTATCTTCTTATCTAATTGGCATGTAAATTTATTCTCACTTTACTTTTTCCTACGTGCTCCATGAAAAATGAGTTGCATGTTTCCATGATTAATGTCAAAGATACCTTCTGAATTAATTTCTTTCTGTCATTTTCTCCAAAATTTTAATTAAGCTGCTTCTTCACCTTCTCAGATCCTGCTCTTTTTGCTATCACAAGAACTGATGAGATGATTTCCATGATTAAAAACAAACCAGACCCATGCAGTAAACAGAACACAATTTTCAAATATCTTGCCCACTGTCATCTTAAGCTTTGAAGCTTTCTATTGAAATATATCTTTTTCTAGTCTCAAATGCTAGGCCTGAATAAGTGAAACTGATAGATTAACAGATAATTATCCTGGGTCTTATCAAAAGTATTAAGCCAACCTATTTCTTTGTTTCACTACACAGTATATATCCATCACTAAAGTATGCATTTATGCATTTAACAAAAACACGTCTTTGTTCACATTGCATCTCTTTTTCATAGCTCTAAAGCACTCAGGCACCTGATAGCAGTTCTCAAAATTCCAAACATGGTTAATGAAATTTCATGTAGAAATTGTGTCTATAGTACTCCAGAAATTTTCTTTTTCTACCTGTTTCTTCACATTCCTCTTATTCAGTGCCTCCTCTTTCTTAATAATATACAAGGGCAACTATGAAAAGAATTAATGTAAGAAGTACCTAGTTTGAAAAACCAGTGAAAGGCACATTGTAATCCTCAGCACCCAATATATGGCTTGTGGTATTATACAATAAATGATTACTGAATAACTTACATAAAAGATGGCCACAAACTTTAGGTTGAGAGAATTGTGAGAAGAGGCATTGAGTCAAGTAAGTATACGGTGGAGAAGCACTTCTAATGACCCCTCCATAACAAAGAAAAACAATAACAAAAATGATCAAAATCAACTTTTCCCCAGAAGCCTGGAAATGAACCAAAGGCTTTGCAGGATTAAGGACCATTTGTTAGAGAAAATGGCTGACTCCCAGTAAGAACTGAGAGCTTTTATGGCATTTTCCTTGCCCTATTTCCATCCAATTTTCCCCAGGTCAACTGAGAAGGTCCAGTCTGAAGAACAGAAAGGAAAAAGGAATGAAACAAAATGAACAGAGTCTCAGCGACCTGTGGGATATAGCAAGCATATCAATATACATAGCAGGAGCCTGAGAAAAAGAGGGAGATAGAAGCAGAAAGAATATTTGAAAAAATAATGGCTAAAAATTCCCAAAATTGATGAAAAGCTTTGATTTGCATACCTAAGAAGGTCAATGAACCCCAACTAGAATAAAATCAGGAAGTTCAACATCCAGACAGATCATAGTCAAATTGTCAGAACCCACACAAAGAGAGAATTGAAAGCAACAAGAAAAAAGTGACTCATCATGTAACAGGGATCCTAAATAAGATTAACATCTCATCAGACAATGGAGACCAGAAGGCAGTGGGATGACATATTCAGAGTGTTGAAAAAAACTGTCAGCTAAGAATTCTATATCAGGCAAACAATCCTCCAAAAACAAAAAGAGATAAACAAAAACTGAGAGAATCTATCACTGGTAGCCACGCTTAAAAGGAATACTAAGGTTGTCCTTCAGGATGAAATGAAAGGACATAAGACATTAACTCATCCAGCTGAAGAAATAAGGGGCACCAGCAAAGGTAAGTAAGTACATAGTTAGATATCAAAGGAGATAAATATAAAAGAGAGTTATAAATGTATTTTTGTTGTAACACTTTTCCTCTACCTGATTCAAAATATAACTGCATAAGCAATAATTTAAAAATGTTTTGATGAGGCTAATACGTATAAAGGTGTAATTTGTATGACAATAATAGCACAAAGGCAGCAAAAGGGAAAAGAGATATATCGAAGCAAAATTTCTGTATAGAATTCAAATTAAGCTGGCATTATACCAAACAAGATTATTTTAAGTTAAAATATGTGTATTTTGGGGGGTACCCGCTATAAAAATGACTAAAAATATAGTAAAGAAAACAATGAGGAAATCAAAATGATTTACTAGAAATTATGTATTTCACACAAAAGAAGGCAGTAATGGATTAATAGAACCAAAAAAAAGACAATATACATATTTAAAATGTATACTACTTTATCAGTAATTATATTTAATGGAAATGTACAAAACACTCCAATCAAAAAGCAGAGATTGGAAGAATGATTAATAATAAAAAATGATCCAACTATATACTGTCTACAAGAAATACATTTTAAGGTCAAAAATATGAAAATGTTTGAATGTAGAAGAATAAGAAAAGATATAATATGCCAACAGTAACCAAAAGAGAGCTGGGGTGGCTATGCAAATATCAGAAAAAACAAACTTTACGAGAAAAGTTGTTCCTGGAGCCAAAGAAGGACATTTTATAACGATAAAAGAGTCAATCTACCAAGAAGATATACCAGTTATAAATATACATGCATCTACTCCCAGAGCCCCAAACTACATGAAGCAAACATGAACAGAATTGAAGGGAGAAATGGACAATTCAACAATAATCTTGGAGATTTCAATATTTCACATTCAATAATGGCTAGAACTAGGCAGAAAATAAAAAAGGAAATGGAAAAATGTGACACTATAAAAGTTAGACCTAATAGACATGTACCTAACAGTGCATTCCATCCAAGAAAAGCAGAATAAACATATATGGACATGGACTATTCCCTAGGATAGACCATATCTAGGCCATAAAACAAGCCTCAACAATTTTAAAAGGATTGAAATCATACAAAGTAGTTTCTCTGATCACATCAGAATTATATTTTAAAACTGATAAAGAAGGAAAATTACACATATGTGGAAATTAAATAATTCATTCCTAAATAACCAAAGAGTCAAAGATGAAATCACAAAGGAAATTAGAAAATAGTTCAAGATGAATGAAAATGATAACACAACACAAACCTATGGGATGGAGCTAAATTACCTAGGGAAAAATCATAGCCATAAAAGCCTATATTTAAAAAGAAGAAAGATCTCAAATCAACGACCTAACCATCCACTTAAAGAAAATGGAAAAAAGAACAAAATAAACTCAAAGCAAAAAGGAAGCAATAATAAAAATCAGAGTGGATATAAATGAAATAGAGAATTTTCCAAAATGTAGAAAATCAATGAAACCAAGTTGACTCTTTGAAAAGATCAATATAATTGACAAACCTCTAGTTAGAGTTATCAAGAAAATAAGAAGCCTCAAATTTCTAAGTCATTACTTCCAGCCTCATAGAAATAAAAAGATTATAAGGGAATACTAAAAACAGATATATGCCAATAAACTTGATGACATTACACAAATTCCTAGAAAACCAAACTACCAAATAATCAAAAATTCTGATTAGACCTATAATAAGAGAATTAACTAGTAATAAAAAAAAAACTTCTCCGAAGGAAATCTCAGGACCACATGGATTCATTAGTGAATTGTACCAAACATTTAGAGAGTTAACATCAATCCTTCGCAAACTCTTTAAAAAAATAAAAGAGGAGGGAACACTTCCCAACTCATTCTATGAGGCCAGCATTACCTTGATCACAAAGCAAGATATAGATATAGATAGATATAGATATAGATATCTCACAAGAAAACTACAAACTATAATCTCTTATGAATATAAATACAATAATGCCAACAAAATACTAGCAAACTGAATCCAGCAACATATATAAAGGACTGTATATCATGACCTGCAATTATGCTCAGGAATGCAAGATTGGTTTAACATCTTAGAATAAGGGAAAAACCACACCTGATCATTTCAATACATGTAGAAAAAAGCATTTGGCAGAATCTAACACCATTTCATAAAAATATGTTAAAGAGAAAAAGAAGACTAGAAGGGACTTTTAACAACCTAACAAAGGAGCATCCTGCAAAAAACCCCACTAAGAACATCAGGAAGGAAAGACTAAATAGCCTTCCCACTAAGATCAGGAGCACAACAAAGACGTCTGCTCTTGCCATTTCTATCTAGTTGTTTGACTGGAGGTTCCAGCTAGGCCAATTAGAACACAAAGAGATATGAAGGGCATCCAGAATGGAAAGGAAGAAATGAAACTATATTTGTAGATGACATGATTTTGTACATAGACAATCCTAAGTCAAAAATCAACTGTATTTCTTTAAACTAGCAATAAACAATCCAAAAATTAATTTAGGGAGACAATCCCATTCACAGTGACACCAAAAATAATTAATTAATTAATTAATTAAAAACCCAGAAAACAAAGAAGTGCAAAATGTATACAATGAAAATTATACAACATAATTGAAAGAAATTAAGGAAGACCTAGATAAGTGGAAAGACATACTATGTTCATGGATTTGAAGACTTACTATTGCTAAGATGGTAAGACTCCCTCAAACTGATTTACAGATGCAACACAATCCCCATAAACCTGCCTCTCTCTCTCTCTTTTTTTTTTTTTTTTTTGCAGAAATTTCAAACAGATTCTAAAATTCTGTGGAAACACAAGGAACCTAGAATAGCCAAAACGATGTTGAAAAATGAGAATAAAATTTGAGACTCGGACTTCTAAATTTCAAAACTTACTATGAAGCTACAGCAATCAAGACGTAAGGAGAGACATACAGATCTATGGAATAGAATTGTGAGTCTGGAAATAAACCCATACATTAGTGGTCAATTGATTCTTTATAAGGGTCCCGAGACAATTCACTGGGGGAAAAGAATAATGTTCTCAACAAATGGTTCTGGGACAATTGGATATCCACATGCAAAAGAATTAAGGTGCATTCCCAAGAGAATTTAAAATCCATGGCCGTACAGAAACATGTACATGGACGGTCATGATAGCATAATTCCTAACAGACAAAAGGTAGAATCAATCTAAATGTCCAACAACTGATTAAGGGATAAACAAAATGAGGTGAATTTATTCAATAGAATACTATTTGACCATAAAAAAATGAAGTACAGATATAGACTATAACATGAACGAACTGTGAAAATATTATGCTAAGTAAAAGAACCCAAAGATCACATACTACATAGCTCCATTTATATGAAATGCCCAGAAGAGGCAAAAGTGGAAGGCATATTTGGGCAAACTATAGCATAGCTCATGCTAAAGATGATAAAGGGAGGGGTAGGGAAAGATAGGTGGGGATAAGCTTTAAACACCATGATTAAAACTTTTGATACTGTTCTAAAGAAAAATTGAATTGTCTTTAAAAATCAAAAGTGACATGATTTAATCCATATTTTCAAAACAATCACTCTGGGAGTAACATGAAGGAGAATGAAGATAATTCTTACCATTTGAAAACCTAAATCAGAGATGATTAGGGCCTAAGCAGGGTGTTAGCAGTGCAGAGAGGGAAAGGAATGAATTTGGAAATGTAGGTTTCCTTTTGTAGATTCCCACCAATTCTGTTTGATTGGTAAATTTGTCTCAATTTAAGCACATTTAAATGAAACTATCATGTTACCTACACATCTGTTCATATTACATACATGATTACAAATAAAATATTAGATTGTGCTTGTGAACGAGGTATTTTGAGAATTCTCTGATGCTTTTGCCACTGGGCAGGAAATAACGTGCTGGTTCGGCATTATCCAAGTTAGAAATAACCTGACATTTGTCAGCTCTCTCTCTCTTTTTAAATATGTCTAGAGCCATAACTACTAGCCATGCCAAAAAAAAAATATATATATATATATATATATATATCTTCAAATATGTCAAGAACTTTACATTAACAAAGACTTTCTATAACATAATGCAAAACAAATTATAACTCAGCCCACATCCAATTCCACAAATCTGAGACAAATGAGATTTCACTATATACAATGACATAACATATTTATTGGTTAAGAAAGCAAAAGTCTATGATCAATTCTTCATTAGCAGATCAATACTATACCTAAGATGTTAACTTTCAAAACTATGGATACATCTTAAAGGTGAATCATTGTACTTTGTACTACATAAAGGTTTGTTTGAAATACATTTTATGATGAGTTTAAATGGAGTCAATTCTGCAAGAAATTTAAACCTTTTTTAATTGCTGCTTTAGGACTGTGGGGGACATCTGAATTCACATTTTATAATAGATTTGATTACTTTTGGCAAATATTTTTGCATTGCTTTGGGTGCATCTTTTCCTGACAACGAACTAGTTTCCTTGGAAACAAAACTACTCAAAATTCAATATGAGCAGGAAAATCCTTAGTCGACAGCTTCTTGGGCATTGTAACAAACTAGGATAATTCACTTGACTGTCAGATATAATACATTATCTTATAATGTATTAATATGATGTTAGAGAAAATATATAAGCTTGCTTCATTAAACCAAAATAAGCTATATTTATATGAAAATTGAATCTACTTATCAATAAACTTTAAAAGGTATTAAAATTCTTTTACTTGTTTTCTAATTTTATACTTTCAAATACCAGCAAAAATAATAGGGTTACTATCAAAGTCTTCAAACTATTTTCCAACAGTGAGATTTTTCACTGCACCATCATTCTCTGTGATAACATTAAATGTAATGAGATTGGACATGTATTGCTAAAGCATGACCTCAGAAATATTACAGAGCCTTGGATGAGTGCATAAATTTGACAGCTTCAACATGTGCCCGTTGGGATGAATGTGTCAACTGCTGAGCCTCCAGGAATAATTACTGCAGTTCTGGGGTCCATGTAGAGCAGGTGAGTTAAATATTTAAAGTCCCACAAATTTCTTTTCTTTTTAAAGATTTTATTTATTTATTTATTTGAGAGAGAGAGCATGTGTGTGCACCTGAGCAGGGGGAGGAGCAGAGGGGGAGGGAGGGGGAAAGCACCTCAAGCCGACTCTGTGCTGAGTGCAAAGCCCCATGGGGCTCAATCTCCAAACCCTGAGATCATCACCTGAGCTGAAACCAAGAGTCCATGGTTAACCGACTGAGCCACCCAGGTGCCCTTAAAGTCCCACAAATTTCTATATGTGAAGAAAAATATTTCTTTACTTAATACATTGGCTGGGACAGATCCCCCCCCCCCCCCCCATTCTGCTGCACTTCCCTATTCCCTCCGTGTGCCTTGCTTCCTCCTGCCTTCACACATGCTGTTCCCTTGGCTTGGGAAATGCTTGCCTTCTGTTCACCCAGTTGATGCCTACTCTTTCTTCAGTCCTCAGCTCAAGAATCCCCTCCCTGACCTCCCTGCACAGGTCACAACTCTCTACTGCACACAGACAGCACCAGGTTCGTAGCTTTCACAACATCACTAAGGGTGAGTTACGCATTTATTTGTGTGGCTATTTAACGCATGTTGGTGCCAGGGGCAGCAGAGTCTGGAGTGAAACTAAAGGAAGACCGATCAAATGAGAAAAGCAAAGACCATTTATCCTGGGCTTGCTATAGAAAAAATGTCAGCCATTGTCATTTGTGTTTTGGGAGAAACTCCAGCGCAGGCTGAAGAATGGGAAAGCTTCAGAGGGAAGCTTTTCTCTGATGAAAAGGTAGCTTTGGAATTTAACATTTCCTTTCAGAGAGGTACTTTCCCCTAAGTGTAAACAAGCTAAGATACTATTCCCCTAATGCGTAAGCACTATCCGGATTCCCTTTGTTTGAAAGAAACGGGAAACAGAAACAAAGTAAAAGACTTTGGGTCACTTAATAACTCTTAAATGTTTGAATAGGAACTCTTGAGAGTTTGAAAGAATGGTTCGGACAAGTACATTCTTTTGATCTGAATGAGATGCTAAACTTTTTTTAAATCTAGTGATTGTTTAACTCTCTACTTCAGTCAATATTTGCAAGCTTTTGAATGGGCGACCCCTCCTTTGAATGCATCCCACTTTCAACCACCTATTACTCATTAAAGAGTTCCTGGCCTCTGCGTTTGTAGATCTGGGTCAAGGCCTTACTTCAGTGTAGTGCTAGCTGTGTCATCTTGAGCAAGTTACCTCACCTCTCTGAACCACATCTTTAGAACTGGGTTAATCATTTTGGGTCCCAGGTTATTGTACAGATTACATAAAACTTAACAATTTGTGTAAGCACATGACAATGCCTGGCATGGAGGAGGCATTCAGACAATATTTCCCCAACATGAAAACAGAATGTCGCCATCACTAAACACATGAGTGTCTAAAAATGTTATTTGAAATGCAAATTCTATTTAGCAATTCTTATTTTTCTGTTGTTTCCAATACACAATGTACATAAACTTAGAACTAAAATGTAGTGGCCCCAAATAGAGCTGGGGGTCTCCTAATAGCTCTCTCTCAAACCTACTCTTTTATGCTTTTCTTTTTGTTATGGTTGTGTCTCAAAATTAAGTTCTTTGAAATAGCTGGAATTCTGCCTATATCTCAAATAAAAGTAATATGCAGTTACTTGTTTAGTAGAGTCTAATGTTTAATATTAAAAGAACATTGAATTTACCTTGGCATAATGCTGAGAAAAAATTGAAGGTAGTAAACCAGTATTAGATATACATATTCATTCAACAAGTATTGCCTGGTTCAGGGCCAGACACCAGGGAATGCAATGGAAGGAGACAGAGAGACCCAGTGAGAAACGGAATATTTGAACAGACGTTGGCCAGAGCAAATATAAAAACAGAACTCTGACCCTGAGCCTGCAGCAGCCTGCCCCGGAGACCAACCCCTTATCTACAATAACCAGGCCAGGCAGCCGGCCTGCTATATACATCAGATTTAAAGGAAGTCAGACTGCTAGCCTTAGTAATAATTCTTTACACTTCTTTTCTCAGATTTTCTGCTTGCAGTAGAGTGCAGGTCCCTGGAAACTTCACCACCGAATCAGCTCACCCTATTCATTCATTCATGAGATCTCACCACCCCAATCTTATAATACCCTGATAGGACCTTATTATTTCAGACCTCTGTGTCTTTAGAGGTACTGTTCCCTTAGCACCTTGAAGAAAGAATATTACTCTGTGTTCTGCAAGTATAACTCAAAAGCCACAGGACTTATTTCTGAACAACTTACGAAGACAAACATGCTGTGATCTATACAAACAGTCCCCCCCACACACTTGCCCCAACACCACCACAATTGCTCAAACCTCATCTCTGGAGTTTTAGGCCTTCCTAGGCTGGGCTTATTTCCTCAAAACCCTAAAGAGTGGTAAGTCATCAGCCTTTAAATCTGGATTTGACTTTGGAAAATAGCCAAAATCAAATTAGCAAATAATATGTGTGATTAATCTGGATAATTCCATTTAGGCTAAAGGAATAAAAATACAGAAGAGTAATTGTCTTGGGAGGCTCAAGGATGGACTCCAATGTTGGCCACAAAAAAAGGAGGACCTTCAAAATTATTTTTGCTTTTCTATAACATGGTGGCAAGAAGCTTGAATTCTGCAGTGGTGATGGTTTCGAAAGAATCGGGGCTCACTTAGATAGATGTGTATATGTGTACGCTTATTATATATACGAATCACATGTATATAGAATATGTATTATATGTGTGGGTATACATACACATTCACACAAACACCATCATCATCATCAAACTTGTTTGGTTTTTTTTTTAAGATTTATTTCTTTATTAGAGAGAGAGAGAGACAGACAGAGTACAAACAGGGGGAGAGGCAGAGGGAGAGGGAGAAGCAGACTCCCTACTGAGCTGGGAGCCCTGGACTTCGGAGACTATGACCTGAGCTGAAGGCCGACACTTAAGCACCTGAGCCATGCAGGCACCCCTCAAATTTGTTTTTAAAAAATCAGACCCATGATTTTACTGCCACTAGACCCTAAATTATTTCCCAATAATAAATTTAATAATATAAGGAGGCTCCTTATTCTTACTAGGCACTTAAGAGCATCATTTGTTACTTTGCAAAAATGAATTTTGTCCCATGGTGTTATTTGTAGTGACACAAACAGATGATCATTTAATGGTAGGGGGCTGTTAACTGGGCAGCAGGAAGCTGCAACGCATGCTCTTCTGGTTTCCCCCGCAATCTTTTGTTGTTGTTGAAATCTGTGGCTGTTCGTCTCGCCCAGGGTAATGAACAGCTTTGCGTGTGGCTTCTGCACAGCCTGGCTGCTCTTCCTTTCCGAAAGAACCCTCCTGTCGGCTCCCTGCCAGGCCCACCTGTTAGACAGGTGGGGTTAGAGGCTGAGGATGAGGCTCAAGGGCAGCCCAGCAAGATAGGCAGAAGTAGAGGAGAACAAAAGGCAGGGGACAGTCTGTGGGGGCAGGCCCCTTCTAAACCACCAATTCATCTTTCTTCCACTGCTCTGGGTGGCTCAGAACCCTACGGTGGGTTGTCAACTAGAAATTAGGCACCATGTTTCTAAATATCAGTTTTTAAGCCCAAGTATCTACTACCATTTTTTGTAGTTTAAAAAAAAAAGCAAATCTGAAAATTCCTACCATGACATTGAGTTGTGGCTCTTGTAACTGCTTTTGCAAGAAACCACCCTCCCCCCCATCAGTTGGGCAGTTCTGAGGGATGTAGGCCAAGCGGATTCCAACTTGGCCTCATCACGCTCCCTGGGAGAAACAGTCCCCTTTCCCAGTGTCCAGTGATCCCTTGATCCCTGCCAGGAAAGGAAAGCAGAAAAGGGGCTCCTCTCAATTCAGCCTCACTGAGGGACACCCTCTCAGCCAACACTCTCGATGTCTTATGCATTTTTGTCTCTACTTTCTACTTCCTTTTGTCACAAATGCAAGGTGTGAATTGGGGTGACTAAAAGTTCTTGGGAACAGAGAATTCTTTTCAACTCCTTAAGAATAATCCCTTGTAATAAAAACAAAAATGAAATGTCTCATTTTCCTAAGGCAGGAGCAGGGGCCCAGTAACAGGGGAGTGTGGATGGCTGAGAACTGAGTATTTCCCAGAAGCAACAGGACTGATGAACACAATACACTGTGTGCCAAACATACTCTGACTGAAGCAGGCAAACAGCAACTAAAGACTTTTTTCTTGGCCTGCACACTTGCTTTTGAAATATGAACCACTTAAAGACATTTATACAGGGTTTGTATTCAATCCAGAAGAAGCTTTTATGAGTCTGAAATAATGTCCTACTAAAGTTTCACATTAAGTTAGATATGATAACCTCATTTTAAGTTTGTTATTGCTCTTGTAATTTTGGCCATGTGGGGAGGAGCACTGGAAGAGAGTCAGAAGACCTTTCTAGCTTTCTGATTTTAAGTCACTTGTT
The DNA here is from genome assembly GCF_017311325.1 of Ursus maritimus. Lineage (NCBI taxonomy): Eukaryota > Metazoa > Chordata > Mammalia > Carnivora > Ursidae > Ursus > Ursus maritimus. The sequence goes on from NW_024423344.1 coordinate 15,588,572, forward strand.
GCCTCTCAGCCTTTCTAAAAACTTAATCTATAAAACAGTGATAATACCTGCTCTGTATTCTTCACAAGGAATTAGGAAGATTAAGATCACATAATACATGGGAGGCAGCCTGGTATGGTGCAAAGAATTTAAGCTTTAGAATTTAAACTGCTTAAACTTACTGTGGGTGTGACCCTAACTAAGCAAGTAACTTAACTTTCTGGGGGTGGAAAAGCGGGTAATAATACCTACCATATGGGATTGTTGTGAAGTTTTGTAAAGACAAAATAGATAAAGTGCCAGCTAGAGCCTGTTAGAGTTAGCAGTCAATAACTATTAGCTCTATTTTAAAATATAAAACTTCATCAAATATAAAGTATTTTGAACATTTCCTGAAAATAATATAAGTGTAATAAGTAAATGAGCAAGCCAGTCATCCTTTAAATCTATGTGACACATCATGGAAAAAAGCAGAGAGCCGGAAGGTGAAGGTACTGATCCAGGCATGTCCACTAGTGAACAAGATATTTTATGTTATTTTTTATATAACTTTAAAAAAAAAGATTTATTTATTTATTTGACAGAGAGAGACAGCACAAGCAGGAGAAGCAGAGGGAGAGGGGAAATCAGGCTCCCTGCCTAGCAGGGAGCCCGATGCGGGGCTCAATCCCAGGACCCTGGGATCATGTGCTGAGCCGAAGGCAGACGCTTAACCGACTGAGCCACCCAGGCACCCCTGAACAAGATATTTTACAGCCAACTCAAAATGTTATCATTGAAGTCATGAGTATAAAAAATGTGAAACAAACTCCAGTCTAGAAAGAAGTATCACGTGTATTAATGCAACTATAAGAATGAACAAACAAATGGAAGACTTCTTGGGGGTATACCCTGAAAATGGAATTAACAATAATTAAATCAGAATTTTAAAGTTATTGCCTATCAACATTAGCATTTCGAGTTTGATTTAAAAATGAATAAGTCTTCTTTAGCTTTACTGAGGTACAACTGATATACAAAACATTACATACATTTAATGTACATGTCTTGATGAATTTGGACGTATGCATTCATCCATGATACCGTCACCACAACCAAGGTTCTAAACATATCCTCACAACAAAATAAACATGAATAACTCCTGTACAATATACTTTTCTTGTACTTTTGTTTTTATGTCTGAAATAACAAAAGTCATTTCTCCTAAATTTATCCAGTTTTCCTTGAGACGCTCTCCTGGAAGTGATGGTAAGTACAACTCTAATGTTAATACTAATTGCACATGTTCGAGCCTCGGTTTTGCATACTGTTTTAAATTGTAAAATTGGCCCAATGATCAATTCTAACCCTTAAATTTTGAAGGAGATAAATCCTGACATCAAGCATGCATACAAATGAGCAGGAAAATAAAATGAGTTTCAGGCAAATTTTATCTAGCCAAGTCCTCATCTCATTGGTATGCTGATACACTGGCCCTCTAGGGGGAAAAAACAAAAAAAGCTTTCTTTGCCAATTTCCAAGGTGTAAATTCTCCCACCTTGGCTGATTCCAAACTACTAAAAATTTAATGACCGGCTCACAGAATGTCTGTATATATAACGTGGGCCAGGGACAAGCACACCACTACCACTTGCCATTTAAAATAAAAGGTGTTGTTTAGGTGCAAGTGTAGGAAAATATGAAAATATCAGCCAGATGTCAAGGGGCACCACAAAACTCTGCCATTTCAAGCACTTCTGCCCACCAAGGTCAGCTGCTCTCCCTCTCTGCCTCTCTGCCTCTTTCCCCACCACGGTGTGACTCTAGCTCATTGTTTCCCCATCCACCAGCCCACCTTCACTTGATTCTCTCGGTGTCCATCTTTGGCTTTGTTTCCTCTCCCTGTCTACCTCTGTCTCTCTCTGGGTTTCTGTCCTTTTCTTCCTTTCCCAGTCTCTACTCACACTGCTCCCTTCACTTCTTTTCCATAACATCTATTACACAGTGTTTACAGAGTCATACTCTTGAGTATCTTTTCAGGTCTCTCCTGGCCTCCCAAGATTGAAATTTTAACTTAGAACAGAAACCTAAGTCTTATTACTTACATAACATATCTGGTGACTAGTTTCTTCTTAATTATCCTGTTCTGTCTCTCCCAGCATTTTTCATTAATAGGGCTACTAAGTCGTGTTGGGGGCTCCAGATAATTTAAAGCTTGAATCTGTTTATTTAAGATTCAGTCTGTGCTTTTATCATTTTGTTGCAAAAGGAAATCAGGTTGCTACTTACGCCACTGACTTTTTTTTTTTTTTTTTTTGCCACTGACTATTTTTATGTATCCTTTTAATTCCTAGAAAAGCAGTAGTCAGCTATGGTCAGCATGGATTTTAGGGCAATTTGAGTTACGTACTACATAAAAGTGATAAAGCAAGAATATGGATCACTTCTCTCTTTGGCTATATGCTGACACTTGTAAAGATAATAATATCCTCCAAATAGATAATGTTTCTATGAGTATAATGTGTTGTTTCTTGGAATTCTTGAATGGCAAACCTAATAATATCCTGATTTTCTACAAATTACTATAACCCCATCTGCTACAGATTTTAATAACAACAACTCCTTATATTTTTATGTTTTTGAGCCAAAAAGTGTGTGTGTGTGTGTGTGTGTAGAATTATAGTTCATTTACATGTTAAGCTATCGGATTTCATTTATGTTAAACATTACATACTATATATACATAATTATAATTTTAATGAATAAGTTCATTTTGAATGTCATTTTGGTAAGGCTCCTTAGGGAGATAAAAAGGGAAAAAAAAAAAAAGTGTTATCCCTTCCCTTAAAGAACTTCCAGTGTTGCTGAGGAAATATAGCTTATATGCACAAACAACTCGAGAAATGAAATATACACTGAAAGTACAAAATTGTGTATCACAGATTAAGAATTTTAAGATAGAGTGACCTATAGCCTGGGATGGCAGAGAAAGGAAGGATTCATGGAGACGGAAAGCCTCTTGAAGGTAGTTGACTGGGCCATTAGTTTTTACTTAATGTAAGTCCAATAATTTACTGAATCTGAGAGAACGACAGAAAGGCCAGAGGCCATCAACTTTACGGAGCTTTCTCATCTTACGAAGGAGGAAGCCAAGTCCCAGAAAAGCTCAGTGGCTTGCCTAAGGTTATCTTGCTAAGCTGGGCCCTTAGGGACAGCGGTGACTCAGAGAGGTAGAAGTGAGCTCTGTGCACAGAGGAGCAAGAGCCAAGGTGGTGGATGATGTGCATGGGTCCACTCCTGTCCCCCTGAGGCTTGTGCCACAGCCATGGGATGGTTGAGAGCCTGTTTGCTCAGTGGTTAAAGGAATAAGGGTTTCCTGGCACGAGACAGAGAATCCCAAGATCCGAACATAGTGGCAAGAGCTCCAGAGTCTGGTTCTGATTGGGGTAGAGAAGTGAAAATACTGAGGGCCTCTGGGACAGAGCTTTCTTGTAAGTCAAGAACCAAAGGAGCACTGGCATTTCTTGGCACATTCTTTCTTTTAATCAAGCACATAATCTCGGAGGCTTTTGTGGTATGCGTTCTTCAGCAATGTATCCACAACTGATCTTTTAGAAGCCATGTACTTGGTGGCACTATTCAGGTAGGTCCTGGTGTGTTTTCCATAAATGCCAGCATATTGATGAAAATAGCCAACATTTACTGAATTTTTACTGGGTACCACGAGTAGCACAGGAGAAAGCTACCTCATTTAATACTAAAAACAACCCAGTGCGTTAGACACTATTTTTTCTCTCCACCCTGCAGATGAAGAAACTGAAGTATAGAGGAGTTAAGGAGATGGTGCCCAAGTCCACGTAGCTAGGAAGTGGCAGGTTTGAAACTTGAATGAAGTCTCTCTAACACCAGAGCCAACGATCTCTGTCATCCATTTTAGAAAGTAAACCTCTGTGGGCAGAATTCAAGTCTAAAATTTTACACCTCACATCCCACACTCTATGAAGAAAGAACATACTTACGTGACTTAGCAGTCATCATGAGTCAAGGTGCCTACGAAAGGAGAACCCTTTCAGATGGTAGGCTGGCTTTTTGGTCTTTGGTTCTAGCAAATGCAGTTTTTGACTTTAAAAGTGACTTTAAAAGAAGATACAAATATCTCACTTCAGGTAAGGAGTGACTAGGGAATGGATTTAGGAACACAGAGAATCTCAAAAACATTAAGGCTTTAAAAGAAAATTCCAGAAATAACTCTTGGCCAACCACGTATTTCTGAAGTGTGGAACTGCAATCCATTGCCAGGTCTTCTGAATAAAATCTGTGAAAATCAAAGGACATAATCTGGTAGGATTTCTTCTGCCATTAGAACGATACTGAGATGCAGACAATTCTGGTTGAAATGTTTCACTCTTCCAAAAAGCAGCAGCTGGCCTCTGGTATAAAAACAAATTGGTGAATAAAATTCACACTCTTCAAAATGTGCGAACACTGGTGATTTTTTTTCGGCACTGCTTTCTTCTAGAGCTAAACTAGGGAGGCAAACACGGTCTTTTTAAAATTCCTTTTAAATTTAAATTTCTGTCATTTTTCTTGGTAAAATGTTGTATTTACAGTGCGACACAGTCAAGGTTGGTATGCATGTGTGTACACACATGTGCACACACAGATACACTGCCCTTCTAGCTTCAAAACAAGCTACAAGCCCAAAAAATGATCTTTGACTCAGTTATATAAAGACCTAATTTTATCACAGAATTCTGAAGGTATGCCTGAGAGCCATTTATATATTGCTGCATAAAGTAAGTCTTTACTGGCAAAATGCTTCTGAACTCGGTGTCTAATAATGCATATATTATTGCCCTAAATTTAACATTGAGGTGGCTCTACGAAGTAACATTTATATAACACAAATAACTTTCCTTTTCTTTAAATTTATCAGATTATCAGTTAGACTCAGGCACCAAAGTTAATTTTATAAAACTCAATACTCTTCCACCCCTTGGCTCCGCAAAATGACAATACTTAAATTACTACATCTATCGTACTGAAAATATCTTCAGAAAAGTGAGTGTCTAGAAGGGATTTCCATCTATTGAAATCTATAGGATTTTTTTGGATGAGATTTCCCCCAATATTTTTTAACAGCTTTTTCTAGGTTTTTTTTTTAAGTTTTTTTTTTTTTTAATTCATTTGATTGGGAGGGGGCGCAGCATAGGGAGAGGGAGAGAGAGAATCCCAGGCAGACTCCTCACTGAGTGTAGAGCCTGACTCAGGGCTCGATCCCACAACCCTGAGATCATGACCTGAGCTGAAATCAAGAGTCGGCCCCTCAACCAACCGAGCCACCCAGGTGCCCTAACTTTTTCTAGTTTTAAATGAGAGAGAGTCTTGAATGTAAACTAAACATGTATACTATTGTTTATTAGTTTGACTTTTGCTATGAACACCCAAACATCTACTTTTTCAAAAAATAAACTGGAGGGGTGCCTGGGTGGCTCAGTCGGTTGAGCATCTGCCTTGGGCTCAAGTCATGATCTCAAGGTCCTGGGATCATGCCCCACGTCGGGCTCCCTGCTCAGTGGGGAGTCTGCTTTTCCCTCTCCCTCTGCTGCTCTCCCCACTCAAGCTCTCTCTCTCTCTAAAATTGCATTAGTACTGGTATCATGTCTTGCATTAGTATTACAATGAATGCACCAAACTTCTTTAAAGTGCAGAGTTTATTCAAATTCCCTTAGTTTTTACCTTTTCCACTTTTTCTTTTCTAAGCTCTCCATCACGATACCACATTATATTTAGTCATTATGTCTCTTTCAGGCTTCTCTTGGACAGGGCAGTTAATTAGACTTTCCTGCTTGCGATGACCTTGACAGTAGTGAGGAATACTAGCCAGATATTTGTGGACTATCCCTCGTTTGGGATTTGCCTGATGTTTTTCTTGTGTTTAGATTGGGGAATGGGTTTTGGGAGGAGGAAGACCACAACGGTTGAGTTCTTATCACATTATATTTAGAGTACATACTATCAACATGAAGTACCACTATTGATGTTGACCTTGAGCACCTGGAGGAGGGAGTGTTTGTCAGGTTTCCCAACCATAACGTTACTTTTATTCTTCTTCCCATCCTGTCCTCTTTGAAAGGAAGTTACTACTTGCAGCCCACACTGAAGGACTGGGGAGTTATGCTCCATCTTCTTGAGGGCAGAATATCCACAGAAGTTTTCTAGAATCCTTTTGCACAGAAGATCTGTCTCTGCTCTGCCATTCATTTATTTATTCCTTCAGTCAATTACTTATATCAGTATGGATGCCTGCGTATTTACTTTATACATTTGGTTAAAATCCAATACTACTCTATTTAATGTATTGCTCAAATTGTTCCAATTTGGCCACTGGGAGCTCTTTCAGTTGGCTCCTGTGTTCCTCTGACATTGTGGATTTGTTTTTTTTTTTTTAAAGCACTTCCTCACTTTCTGGCACTACAAGATGCTCCAAATTCATCCTGTGAATATTCTGTTCCAGTCCTAAAATCAGCCATTTCTCCAAGGAGCCCTGGTTCCTTTTATTGGACAATGGTATTAAAACCCAAGACCGGGTAGTAGATGTACTCATGGTTACTGGGGTGTTGTTGCTTCTAAACCTCCTTAACTGATAGATCAAGGAAATATATGTGTGTATACTCTCCCATGTAAATACACATATCTGTAAATATTTGCATATGTAATATCTGTATCTATATTAAGCTCAACGTGAGTCATACTGATGTCTCCAACTCTAATCCATAAGTCCCTGGGTCACTGTAGCCTTCTCCCCTTGCTTATCTGTAAAATTCCGCTCCAGTAGGGAGAAACCAGGCTCTCACCACCTGCCATCCCTTTACTTAATTGTTTGATTCCACCATATATGTAAGGTCATATCAAAATTCTTAACATGTACTGCGATAGGAAATAATTTTATCAACTACAGCACAGTGTTTATGCACCATTTCTTTTGCCTTCAGTCTTACAGACTCCACTCATTGCTAAAGTCACTTGGGTCAGCACCTTTCCCCCACTTCCGGCAGAGAGGTTACTCCACGCATTTATAATACACTTAGATTGTTTTGTCATATCCATTGTATTTTAAAAAGAAAAGGAAGGTAATTATATTAAGCTGTTTTATTTTATTCTAGATGCCAGAATATTTAAAATAGAATTATATTTTATTCTAGGTTCCCAGGTATTTTGAACACTATGTTTAATCTCTCCAGCCATTAAGTTCACACACACACGCACACCTATAACTAAACCCATTTTCTATAATAAATTTTATATAAATCTACATGTTGGAACATTTCACATTTTAGCTTCTAGTGAGATAAACTGTATCTTTAAGAAAAGAATTCCGCATTAGAAAGAACATAAGATTATAAACACATTCTCTCAGAGATGACTCCATCTATAAAAATTTTCATTATTTTCCTTCCTCTTCTTTTCTTACTTTTAAAAATGAGAGCAAGGGAAATGTTGCCTTGGCTACTCTGTTCCTTTCGTTGCTGGAACAAATTGAACTGAAGACTGGACAGCTAGGGGCTGTGAGCAAAGTGCAGAGCCAGAGCTTTGCTTCAGTGAGTGGCTCAGATCTGCATCCCCAGAAGGGACGGTGACATACAAAATAAGCATGGGCCACACAGCCAGGACATCTGGCACTTTGTCCAGTTTTATATACGTACTGACGATAGTTATTTGTGTGACTGTGTCACAGGCTATTTCCAAACATATTCAAGTTTTCCAAGCACAAATGTTAAATTATGTCTGCCTACATATGTCTCACATAATAAAGTATGCCTAAAATTACTTTCATGTTTCCTTTTTTTAAAATTGTAACCTGATTTAAAGAAAGGATATTTGCTTATTCACTTGGTTGAGAAACCAGTGGCCAGATCTGTAACCACCACCACCTAGACTTAGAAAGTCACAATTACCCATCCTCAGGGAACAGTCTCTACCTCCCACTGAAGGTACTATCCATTGTTCTGTACACGCACTTAGCTTTATCAAGAACTGATAAAGGTAGGGTGGCTCCCAATGTCTCTCTAAAACACTGAAGAGAGAGCATGTTCAAATAACAATACTGTGATCCGGGCTTACTAACCCACATAAATGGCCACAAGTCCATAAAACAACCAATGTTAAGGACAACGCCACTAAGCCAGCCCCTTTCCAGTGAATTCCCTCATTAAAGAGGTCTCCAAGAGACATCTAATGGGACCACTAAATAAAAGTTGTGCCTCATGCATTCTGCATCTTGAAGAAGCAAAGGGGATCATAAGGAAACTCAAAGTCATTCATTTTAAATGAAGTCAAAGAAACTTTTTGTTTATTCTATTCTATCTTCATTAACTTTTTCTCCCAATGAGTTCTGGTGAGAAAACATCCAAATGCATTTAATGTGTTTAATATTCAATTATTGAGATTAGTTATGTACTTTCTTCCATAAAAACATATATTTGTTAACTCATATTAAATTTGTGGTCAATTTAAAATTCAGATGAAGAGGGGCACCTGGGCGGCTCAGTCAATTGAGCATCTAACCCTTGGTTTCATAACCCTCAGGTCATGATCTCCAGCGCTGCGTCAGGCCCTGTGCTCAGCACAGAGTCTACTTGGGATTCTGTCTCTCCTTCTGCTCCTCCTTCCCCCCTTCTCAAATAGATAAACAAAATCTTTTTTAAAAATTCAAATGGAGGAACATAGCCATGCTTAATATTTAGGGTAGTTAAGTTTGTTTTACAACCCCTTTCACTATGGAGCAGTTGAAAGGTCAAAAGGAGAGTCCCAGGAAAATGGTAAAGGGAAAGATCGTTGTGCAGAAGGTCAAAGTTCAATGCAATAATGAATAGGAGAATGGAGGCCTCCAAGAAATGTTTCCAAAGAAATGTAGTTAGTGGAAACTCTGATGCATGTTAAGCATATGCAAATCATTTTATTAGTGTTTGACATATCTCAGAAGCGTGTAGATAGGTACACAGAAAACTAGGCAAATTTTTAAAAAATGAAGGATTAATAACTCCAAACAAGAAAAGGAAATTGTGTAAGAAATGAAACAGTGATAGTATACTACTTGACTCAGGAATAAAATGTAAAATCTGACCACTGACTTAATAAACATTTGCGAGGTGGATGCCTCGGCGGGAGGGAGGGAAATTAAGGAAAATATGATGAAAATAAATCCTCATTTATCAAAAAAGTAAAAAACAATGTCAAAATTTGCTAAATGAAGAAATAGCAGAATAAACACATTTTTAAAAGAATATGGAGGTAAATACCCAAAATAACTTAAAAAAAAAAAAGTCTATGGCACCAAATTTGTACAGATAAGTGAGATGAGCAAACCTTTGCTTTGCAATAAATCTTTTAGCACCATTTGATTTCTAAGTACATGTAACTATTACTTTGTTACACAAATAAAAATAAATATATCCCTTAATATAAAATGAAACTGGCTTCAGAGGCAGGAATAATATTCTCCTTCTTAAGTTGAATAGAAGTAGAGATCATCTTTTTTCAAAATCGTATTTTGGAAATTTTCAAACATACAGTAAAGTTGAAAAATTTTTACAGTGAACAACTATACACCCAACACCCAGATTCTGCCATTGGCATTTGGTCCTGCTTGTCTCATGAATATCTATCATCTATTTATTGCTCTCTCTGTCCAAAATCCATCTTCTTTTTTGATGCATTTTAAAGTCAGTTGCAGACATCAGTCCACTTCCTCTAAGCACATCAGCGTACATATATATATTTTAGAAAAAAAATTTTTTTAATTTAAAAATTAAGCAAATTAATGAACAAAATAGAGATTAACAAGAATACAATAAAGTACCAATATCCTCAGTCAAAATCTGACTTTGTATATTTCAGCTTTAAACTTTTTCCCATCTAATAAGTGTTTCTCGGAGTCAAATGCAGTGCTTAATAAAGGAGCCCAGTAAATGTATATTGAAGTAAACTGAAATTTCAACTGTCTGAGCACAGTTTAGTTAATTCATGGCCCAATTCTAGGCGAGATGACGAGCTTCCATTTTGCAGTGTGGCCTTTTTAAACAAAACTTAAGTTTATCATTAAATAATAAGATTCCTCAAGTGTTATCACAAAAACCTAAGTGTCGGTTCAGTGAAAGAACTTACCAGAACTGGCAGGAATGAATATTTACTTACTTTTCTAATATTTCCCTCCTTGCCTAGTAGCTTGCCATAGCAAACACACAATTTTTTGTGGCCTAACATTTAGTTAGAAACATGTGACTAATTTGAATGTCACAATGCAAACTGCTGAAGTAATTTTAATGGCACTTTATGGTTCTCTAATCATTCAATAGTGTCTAAATTAATGCAAATTATAACATACACAGCCAAAGAGTGCCTGAACAGTGATAATTTTATGACTATGGCTTAACAGACAATGCTAAATCTAGCACATCCCTTAAAATACTTCCATGACTTTGTGGCATTGCCTAGATCCATAAATCACATCCTCTAAGAAGCCAAAGAATAAATCAGTAGTTTGAAATTTCATTAACCCTTTGCTCTGAAATGGCTTTGCCAGCATAGAGCACATGAGGGACAAGTGATGGCAAAGAAAATTAAGTGGGACATCCTACAAAGTGTCTGTATCAAATCTTTTAACAGAAATCCAAGACTCGCAGCTCTCAAGGGAGTGTGTGATGACCCCATTCCTTTCACGTTAATGATTTTTCATTTTCTATTCATAGTAATGCTTGACTTAAAATATAAAATAACTAACTTCAGGGAGAAGGACTGGGACTAATGAAATCAGACCAACAGAATGAAATTGAAACTTGAAACTCCAAACTCATAAACATGTCGTTAAAAGGCCAGCAGTGGTGGTATAGCAAGAATCAAGTTTACATGCAGAAAAATCAGCTCTCAGAATGAGAAGGCAAATGCATCTGCCTAGGGAGGGGGCTGCCAGACCCACAGGCATTTTGCATGGGCAGCTGCACTCCATGCCTCTCTGCACTCCATGCCTCTCTCACGCTTTTCCCTGGCTAAATATTCCGTGGTAGCTGAGCTAGAGCCAAGTGTTATATTCAGCACTGGATAGGGGCTAAAACTGGAAACCATGAACCAGGGAAGAAGCATTTATTGACAAAGTTCTTGAGAATATTTTACATTTTAGTCTAAGAAACAAACAACTAAAAAAAATTAAAACATACTTTTTATATTGCTTAGGGAATCAACAACTATTATATATCTTAATATATACTTGAAGACAATATTATTTTACTTTATGTGAGCTAATTAGATTTCCCTGTGCATGGTTATGGCATGTAGATTACATTTCGACTTCCGGACTCCGAATATTCCCCTGTGGATAAAGACTGTATATTCTCAGTCTTGTATTTCCCTCACAGTCATGAACTTCTGAGCCTATAAGAGCCATTGGACAGAGTGTTCCACTCAACTCAAAAATAAATTCCAGGGTACGTGTAGACTCTGTGCGTACAGCTGTGTGTTCTTAGGAAAGTCAATTTATCTCTGTCTTTGTCTGTGTTGGCCAAGAGCCCTCACAGTGGTCAAGTTACAACTTTTATTATTCTTGAGCATTTATAAGCCAGGGGTCACAGTACCTGTGAGCAATCACTTCAAAGTTCTCAGAACTCCATTCTCTGTCTCCTTCTGCTGTGGAAATAGCCCTGGCTTTGTAAGTCTATTCAGCAGGGACATCGGGCTGGAAGTGGAGGGGGCTGGGAGCGGATTCACATATTACTTCCTACCCATAATTATTTACTCTCTCTTCTCCTCTTACCCCATTCTGTTTCTCCCCTCTCCCTTCAAACTCTATCTCATAGCTTCCATGCACTTTGCATCTTATCCTCCTCCACACCACTTTCCAAAGACAATAGTGAGCCCAAGAAAATGTAACAAAGCACATGCAGAAAAAGGAAGCCATTATGTCTGGACTGGCTGATGATAAGATGCTGGGCTGAAGAGACTGAATTATTTTAGACTGGTTTGTACTATACCTGACCACTTGGGGCAAGTGTGGCCTGCTTAAGAAACATGAGCATATTCTGATTATTTTCTAAGATTTCGCCGATCTGTGCCCAAACCCTAATGACCTGAAAGAGTAGATGCATATCTGAAAGCATCTAGGAAACTTTCAGGAGACATTTAATGCACTGTGAGAATCTGATAATTGCTAGATCCCTTCCATTAAAGTATTATTTTCTAAAATAAACTTTCCAATTCTTTGTCCATCCTACTTTCCAGGGCTCCACTCCCCTAACGCAGCTCCCTGGCTGTCCCATGTGGTCTAACAGAACTCTTGGCCAATTGCTATCTAAAAAATTAAATCAAAATTCACATTTTTCTACCTTCATCATCTACTGCCTTTGTATATTATTTTTCGTGTACCAAATTTCATCTCTTGAAAATTTTATCTTAGGTAAAGATGCTTTGAAAGATCTGCTAAATTATTCAGTTTTATAATTGAATTTTCTTTAGGATCATATTTGTGTTTTTTAAAAGTATTGTTCAAAAAAATGTGTAAGCTATTACCTTAAATAAATTGGTTATGGAAAGATAGCAAACGTGGCAATAATTGTAGAGTTGTCATGATGAAAATAAAGAACAAGCACTCTAACATACTATGCCTCATTTAAAAATCATTTAATAAAAATGGGAGTTAACTACCAGTGGAGGGCTGGCAAATGTTTAACAACTGGCTTTCCTGGTGGGGGTGGGTGGGTGGAGGGTCTTGATTTGTGGTCACTGCTGATCTCCGTGATGTAAATACTCCCACCATGAAATCTATGGCCAATTTCAAGCTACCAAATGTTTAACAACTAGTTCAGAAAATCCTTGAAATTTTAACAATCAGCTCTAGCAAGCCGGTACAAGCCACCTCTACTACATAATTGGTGTTTATTGTGTTTAAAGTATCGATCAACTTTCACTGTATCACGGAATAAAAATTTACCACATGTCTGGTGTCATCATTAGACTCTTTTAGCCCATTAGTAGTTGATTCTTTAATGGTAACTTTTAAATAATTAAATCTGTGGAGTGAAGTAGGATTTCTTGGTCAACCTATATCTTCCTATACTAAAAAGCTACTTGAAAGCACACAAGTTAAATAAGCACATCATCGAATAGAAGTCGTCAACACAGGCATAGCATATGAATCTGATGTTCGCGTTGGGAAGTTAAATTCTTGGTGGACTTGAACAGCAACAATGATGGAGCAGAAATCAAATTTAACAGTGAGAATCAGGGAGAGTTTATTTTAATTTTAATACTCTTTCTAAAGCATTGAGTAATGACCAACCAATCTCAGAAAATCAAAATCATAATTTCGTTCTCAACATTTAAGAATCCCAATGCCAATTCCTTTATCTGCCATAAAATCTACACATTCAGACAGTCTTGACATCTGAGGATTAGACCCCTTTATTTCATTTGTCTTTTAAATGTGCTTTCCCTTTATATCCAAGGATTAAGTTAATCCCTTCCTCCATTATGCATGAGGTTTGAGTTTTCCTTCAAATTATGGGATTTGCACTGGTGCACACCATCTTGACCAGTGTCCCTTGTGATTAAACTCAGTTCATTTCTACATTTACTGAGTGTCTTCTGCCTGTTAAAAACTGTATCAGGTTCAAGGATGATGGAGGACATAATCTGCTGTCTGGCGGTCTGGTGAACCAGGTAAATGCCAATGGTATCATATAAAAAACACAAAACCTTTAAGCTCCAGATTTTGCCTGTGAGCACTGTGACATTTCATGAGTCATCCACAGCAATGATACCTCAGTTAACTCGGGATGACGCTACAGAGGCAGAGACACATTTTACTCCGCCCCAAACACTACCTGTGTTTAATGAGAAAGCACCAGTTATTTCCTTTCATTTCATTTACTATAAAATAAATAAATAGATACTTCAGACATTTAGAAAATGGGGGGAAAGAATATCCTCTCCTTACACACTAATCCTTCTAGCTCATGTTTGCATAATCTTCAAGGATTCATTTTTTGCCTATTCGGTTATCAGGTCTCCAGAGAATCCTCGTCCTTCAACACATCAGAATGAAAAACACCAATGATTCCTCAATTGCCAATCCTCACCAATCACCCCACTTAAATAACTAACCTCAGATCACCTCACTGCTCAACCATACTCACCGCTTCAGGTAACAAAAGATTACTTCCATTTATGGACAAGTAAATGTCTTTTTCTTTAACAACACATATGTATATTTGTCTCACTTGACTTTTGCCAGTTTAGGTCATAAAAACCTCTGTTTAGTCTATTAATCTCCATCTCTAATCTCAAGTGCAGTCTTATTTGTTAATAATTATGACAACTTTTTGAAATTCACTGTTCTTTTCATTCTGCTCATTCATTCACCAAATCTCATCCAGCACATGTTTTTTTCCTCTGAAATTACTCTGATGTGAGCAGAAGAAACAGAGTTTGCTTTATAGAAGTGAAAAATCAAAGTAACGTTGAGAATGAATACTAAGGTACTGTTCACCTTCATCTTTCTTTAGACTAAAAGTACAATGACCCCTTTTTCTCAATAGCAGCTTTCTGAATTTCAATACTTTCCTTATTATAGTGATAGCCATCTAGAGAGCTATGTTTACAGATTAATTTTTTTAAAAGAACCTTAGAAGGGAATTAATCTGTTCAAAAAAAGACCCTATCTTACATAAGAGGAAAAGAACTTTAATGAAAGTTCCATTACCTCCACAGAATTAAAGGTTGTTGTTCTCAGGGAGCTTGAGTCTCCTAGGTGATTTAGAATACAATTCCACCTGCTATTCCATTCCTATCACCCTAAAGGTAACCAGTGCAATTGCTATTAATTTTGTAAATATCCTCCCACCACTTATAGCCTTTTAAGATGCTTCCTTTTATTGAATGTCTTTGTTTGATCTGACAACAGAACTATCCTCTTTGAAAGTCATTACTACTAGCAGAAAAAAAAAATCATCATCATCCTACAGAGAGTCAAGGACGAATTCATTTTAGAAGAGCAAAGTAGTGGGGACAACATTTGGCAAAGAAAGACAATATTTCTGGGTCACTCAACAAGTCCAGATAGCAAAAATAGAGCTTAAAAACTTGAGTTATCAATGATAGAGAAAGTGCCAACCTCAAAATGATTATTCATTCCTTCTATAAAAATCCAATGGACCCCAATTAAGACTCTAGGTCAGATACGAGGAATAAGAATTTAGGGGCGCCTGGGTGGCACAGCGGTTAAGCGTCTGCCTTCGGCTCAGGGCGTGATCCCGGCGTTATGGGATCGAGCCCCACATCAGGCTCCTCAGCTATGAGCCTGCTTCTTCCTCTCCCACTCCCCCTGCTTGTGTTCCCTCTCTCGCTGGCTGTCTCTGTCTCTGTCGAATAAATAAATAAAATCTTTAAAAAAAAAAAAAAAAGAATTTAAATAGGACATGGTTTTCACTCTTAAGGGGCACATAGTTTCCTAGAAAGACAGACATGTAAACAAATACTGAAATAAAAGTAGATAAGTTTAAGAGATAGATTCAAAGCATTGTGGGATTTAAAAGACAAAAGAAATGAAGCCCCACCTGAAGGTTAGAAAGGCAGCTGTCCTCCTGGCTCACAATATGCTGCTCCAGATCCTTACGTGATGGATGGGTAAGTTATATGCACATACAAGTTACAGAATCTGAATATTGGAAGCGACTTCCTCGAAAGCCCCAGTCAAACCATACCCCACTCTCCAGACCCCATTCTGTACTTGAATCTGCTGTCAGCCTTCCTCTAAGTAGTCACCTAGCCTGAGTTCTGTGACCGAGCATATTCAGGGACATTCAGGTGGCTTTGAGGCAGTCACTACCTTTGGAAAATTCCATTTGTTTTATATTCAGCTAAAACCTCTTTTCCCTTAGTTTCTACCAATTGACATCAATTATTTCCTCTAACTTCTGTTGAAGAGTGCATTCCAATTACCCAAGACACATGATTAGCTCAAAAAGAGTGTTATATTTTGGGCTACTTGGTCTCCTCACTTGCAGTGAAATACCATACACGTTTTTTGAGGGTCTACTATATTAAAAGGACTGTGTGAGGTACTAAGAAGTTACTCAAATAAGAGAAAGGCTTAGTCTTCAACAAATTCACAGTCTGATGGAGAATAAATATCTATAATGAGAGGCAGAAAAGAATCATCATCACAGAGAAGAATGAGTGAGACAGAATTAAGGTTCAGCAGACAGAGAGATCACATTCCACTTAGCAAACCTGGAAAAAGCCATGGAGAAAATGAAATACAAAATGAACTCAAAGAATCAACCAATAGTTATTTACCACCGACTATGTTTGGCAGGAGGGGGCGGCGGGGGGACTGAGGTTGTAGCAGAATATCAAACATTCAAAATCTTTATTTTCAAGGAGCTTAGATTCTTGTTGGGAAAGACAGATCACAAACAAGGAAATGTATTTCACAGAATGATAACGGTAAAGAGGATCGTGTTGCTGGGCAGGGATCGGCTTCTATTTTAAGTAAGAGAAGGGCCTCTCTGTTAAGGGGGACTTCAAGCACAGACCTTCAGGAAGCAAACAGACCTATGCAGATATTAGGGGAATAGATGGATCTTAAAGAGGAGACTAGGTTTCACCTGGAAGAACTTAGAAGGTTAAAGTATATGCAGAGGCATAAAGCAAGGAGACCACATATAACAAAAAAAAAAAGCAAAAAAGCATGTGCTGTGGTTTGGTGTAATACAGGAGAAATGTGAGAATCACGGAAGATAAGTATAGAAAGGGAGAAATGGGGAGCAATTCTCCTTGACATTTCTACCCATCTGTTTAGTCCTAAACTATCTTTCCAAAAATATGTATATAACGAAACAGTCTTGGAAGATATAGGTGATGTCTTATGGGGTAGAGGGCAGATTTGTTTCCCAATCAGCATATTAAATGTGTTTCTCTCTCTCTCTCTCTATCTCTCTCTCTCTCTCTCTCTGGGGCAAGGGTTTGGTGGCATCCTTATTATAAGATTGGGGTTTTTTTTAATCTTGGGATTTCTCAGCAGTGACACAACGCCACTGCACACACAGCATTCATCTGGGCCACTCCACATCACCTCCATGGAACTGGTGGGGAAACTAATGAGAACATGAAGCTTATGTTGCCTGCCGTGATGGGAATAACAGAGTCCTTTGCCTCTGACTAAAGGAAGCTCATGTCTTCAGCCAGCCTCTGAGAAACTGCTGCAGGCTAACTTGTTAGCTTGTAAGTACGGTAAAATCTCAGAACCTCACAGCATAGCTGAGTCCTTATTATAGTGAAAGCTGAACACTGAGCTGAGGAACATTCATCCAACCTGGGAGAGGGCAAGGGGAGGTCAGTGATGGACTTTGAGCAGAACAATGTTTGGTAAGATTAAATTATCTGGGTGCATTGGGATCACCTAGAGGAGAAAATGATATGAGGACTGTGAAAGCTCATACCTTTTGGGTAATGCACTTTGATACATGATCTCAATTAATCCTTACAATAGACTGTATATTTATTCATTCATTCATTCCACATGTAATTATTGAGTATCTACTATATCCCAAGAATTCTTTAGGCATTGAGTTATAACCATGAACAAAATCATAGGCAAGATTCCTATGTCCGCAGAACTCACATATAGGGGTGAATATAGACAGACAACCAACCAAAGAGTTAATAGAATGTCCAGTGGTCAAAAATGTTATAAAGCAAAATAAAGTAAGGCAAAGGGACAGATGATGGGGATGCTATTTTAGATAGGAGAGTCAGAGAAAACCTCTCAGAGGAGGTGAGCATGAGAAGAGACCTGAGAAAAAATGACATAACTACTATTACTATATCTATTTGAAAGCTGCAAACACTGAAGCTAGGGAAGGCTCTATCAAATACTTACTAATGAATAGTGGGGTGGGGATATGAAACTAGGAAGCTAGATTCAGCCCCAGCATTTCTACTGCCACACTATTCTCCCTGGTTTGGGGACCAGGTGAGAGGCTACTCATCCCTGTAAGAGTAATAGGGGCCAGAGCCATGGGAAATGCAGTAGGAATTATCAGAAGGGGCAGATATGAGAGAGATTTCACAATACTGGCCACTAGGGCTACTTGAAAGGCAAACACAGAGAAGAGGTTTGAAAGGAATGGAAGCCTTTGAGATTGAATGGCCAGGAGAACAACCATTACCAGATATAGGGGCTCAAGGAGGAGGTGCCGGGCTGAAGATGGGAAAATGGAGAAATAATGACTCAGTTTCTGACATAACAAGCTTGCTGCACTAGCAGAACAGGCTTTGAAATGTCACCTCAGATTTGAGGTATCACAGACTTTGTTTGTCTGCCCTCTACTGCTACTTTTATCATGTTCAAACTCTAGCTGTATCCCAGCCATGGGACCCTGTCAGAAAACCAGCAGGAGCAAATTAGCTGCCCCATGCCGGTTGTTCCTAACCAGCCTCCTCCCTTTCTTTCAACAAACTGAGGTATAAACTCAGTGTCTATTTTTAACTAGCATTTACATTTTTCTTTCCCTTTGGAACTGAATCATTATAAGGGGGAAAAACATAATTCTCAGCACTTCACAGGTTCCTAAAAACACCAACGTCCTAGTGTTTGATTTATCTCCTCTGCTTCTATTAGGTCTATAAATTCAGACACCACATGGTCACAAATCCATGTCACATGTTATCCCTTCATGACAGCTGTAGGACCATCTCACTTCATTCTAACTTCTGTAGAGTTTGCCAGATCACACTGGGGTTAAAGTTGGGTAAGAGTTATTTCATTTCTATTTTAAAACAGTTCTAGTTTATCACAGAATTTTAAAAACAGGGAATATCATAAATATAAGAAGGTATAAGCTTTATTAAATTAACTGTTGAATAGGTAATAAAGTTATATCATTCAAACATCAAAGTGCCCTCAAAAATATATAATACAAGTATGTATATATATATACTTACATACGTGTATGTATGTATGTTTATGTGTGTATATATTCTCCCTTTTTATATAAATGGCAGCATATTATTCAAACCTTGAGGATCAAAAGATACTACTTTAGAACCACTTCCAAGGATCACCCCTAAGTAGGTGTGTACATGTGAAATATGGTCAGTGTTTACAATTTTAATGTTGTTTTAAAATAGTTCTCTCTTATTTTCTTTTATCACCATCACCACCATTATTATTACTCTGTAAACTACTATCAGTGGTGTGTTTGACAAATGAATATATCTTCGCTTGCAACATGAATCAGAACCATGGACAGCAACATAACTCTTCCCACCCTTTTTCCTTCACTTCAGAAAGATTTATTCTTTCACAGGAGTGACTTCACTCAATCTCCACTTCCCTTTAAAAACAAAACAAAACAAAAAGACCTGCATATATAGGTAAGGTTAAAGAAGTCCCAGAGGGCTGAAACCTAAATATTAGCAATTGCTTACTTAAATGTATGAATGCCATATACATTTATTTATGTATGTAAACCATGCACATTGGAAATGAACATGATTTAAGGCAGGCCTCAATTATTCAATGAGGTTGGTAAGTAAGGTGTAAAAATCCACTGTAAAGCCCCTGGTAAAGGGAAAACGAGCCACAACACTTTCTGCTTTAAAGAGATCTAAATCTTTGCTTAAGCCTTGCTTTATGCGAGGCACCCATGAAAAGTTATTTGTACTTTTAGCCCATGCAGAGTTCAGATGAGGACTAGACTGAAATTATTCAATATTACTATATGGAACTATAATGAACTAAAGCCATGCTCTTTAGCCAGCATGGGTTTTCATTTGCAGAATAAAGCATGAGGGGAAAAAGGGATTTCAAAGCTCTGTATTCAGGCTGAGCTTATCTTTCTTCCTATAACCACTTGGCTTTGAGAAGCGTTTAGAGAGTCAGCCAGTCATGAATACCTGTCTGTTAAAAGTATAGCCTGTGATAAAGGTTATATAGAATGTGAAGATGCACAGCATGCCTCCTGCCCTCCAGATGTTTACAGATTGGGGGTGGGGGTAAAACAAGCTGCATATAAATAGTCACTTCATTTTGTCCTTGTACCTAGACCTATCCTAAGCAGTAGCAGTAAACACCAATAGAATAGGACAGTTCATAAGTGTTCTAGAAAGCCTTTGGAGGAGAGAGGAAACCTGTGGGCTGGCTGATGGTACTGAGAAACTTAGTGGCACAGACTGGATTTGAACTAGGTTTTTAAAGAAGAATAGAATTTATACAAGCACACATGGGGTAGGGACATCTTTGTGGAGGGCAATAAAGTCCAGGTCCCATTCAGTGGACAGAGCCAAACTCCTTGTAATACTGGCCACAAATGTCTGAGCTGGGACAGGGTTCTAGGAGCCCGAGTGACTGAGAAAGTAAACTTCTTGCAGAGTAACCAAGGGCAGGGCTGTGCGAGAAGCAAGAATGAGTTTTAGTAGGAGATAAAAGCTAGAGATCAGTGCCAAAGGCAGTGCCAGGACTTAGGGCTGAGAGAAGGATAAAATCAGAAGGCAAATTAAGAAATGTGAAGCTAGTATCTGAAATTAGTCTGGAGTGAGGCATGAATCGAGAAAGGGTGAAGCAATTGTAGACATAGGCTGAGAACAAGGTGAGGATGTTAGAAGTCCACGGGTATAAGAAACGACTAAAATGGGGTGACGGCAGTCAGGAGAAACTTAAGGAATATATAAAATTGGACCCATAGTTTGGTACGTGAGTGGTTATTTGGAGAAAAAGAAGAAGCAAGAATCATATCAAGGACTTGAGGCTTAGAAGAATGAAGGTCCCATTGATAGGGAAGGCCACTGAAAGAACTTGATTGAGCATTTGATTTTGCTTATGTTGAATCTGACCTCCAGGCCAACATTTAATTCATTCAATCATTGATACAGGGTTGGAACTCCCTAAATAGATCCAGTCTCCTTTATTTTTCTCCAGAACAGGTTATTAATGATTAGAAAATCTAATAGATTTCTCAATTAGCACCCAGGTAATAATGGTAATATCCGATTGATTCCATGATTTTTCTAAAAAATCTTCCATTCCCAAAACTCTGCCTACATAGGAAGACCACCCTGTAGGTTTAGAATTGTTGGAATGACCTCTTCAAATCCGATGGCAAATTATGTTTTGCAAACCCCATCATTAAAATCCATCAGTCATGGTGGTATGGCCATATAGTTCCATTTGCTGATAAGAAACCAAATAAAATTAGGGGTACTATGCCCCAGAATGATGCTATTGTATGCTTGGGGTCATTTGTACAGAAATATTCTTTAATTCAGATGAAGATGAAAACTGGGAACACTCTCTCCCTCTAATTCCCAATGGCACTGCTCCACTTTCTCATCCATTCTCCCTTCACACAGTAATACAAATACACACTTTATTGCTGCACAGAGAAATCTTAATGTTAGAAACTTGACATTTAAATAATACCTTTCTCTCAAAAAGCCAAAAGCAGTTTATCACAGTGGGCCTGGAAATAAAATCAAGGTCTTCATCCCTCCAGGAAATTGTTTTCTCCAGTAGACCCCAGTGGCCAGCTGCCAGCTTCAGGGGAAAAAAAAATATAAACACAAAAGATAACCCTTCATCTTCATTTGTGGGATTTAACTCTAGAATATAAAGAACTTGAACAGAAGCAGGGAGGAAGAACTGAAGGTGAGTTCTGACAGGTTTACCAGCGTAATCCTTAACTCCACTCGCCATAGGTGGTGGTTATATAGATGGACTGCAAGTAGTTGGAATAAGGGGGAAACTCTTGCTTCTGTTGTGCTAATCCAGGTATTCCCTGACTTTCAGAATACCTCAAAGCCTGAAAGAACTCCATATTAGTACAAAAGGTTTTCCGTAATGAATAGGACTTAATTTTAAAATTGTATCTAAAGGTAGGATAGCAATATCCAATTCAAGTGAGGTATCTAATGTGTTTCTGGTAAATTTCAGTATTTTAAGAATAAAATGCCTATTAATCAATTTATTCAACCATTGATTAATTACTCTGTATCAGGTTACTCTGACATAGCCCCACGATTGCTTTTTAAAAACAAACTTCCCACTTTCAGTGGTACAGTGACCAGAAAGCATATTTTTTTCTGTTTTATCAGCCTTATATATCAGAGCAGTTAATCATTGAGCTCTCCTTGAGTATGCAAATATAGACTTCTGGATGTTCATCAAACACAGACACTCCATATTTTACTTGATAGAATGCCAATCAAAGAAATATGCAGCTGTGGCCATAGCTCAGACCACCAAGAATGCAGGCAGGAAAACATACAGAGTATTTACTTTGAGTCCAGCAAATACCAGGATACAATGACTGCAAGGACTGGCAGAAATGGTCCACAGGCTAGATGAGGAAGTAATCATTACATCAGTTGTGATGAATGCAACACCTGCTTAGAAATCAGGTGTAAAACCGTACAAAACCAAGAAAAAGCACGTGAGGATGGTCATGGTGGTGGCGTTGAGGGAGGGCATGTAAGGCAAGGAGGCTGGCTTGAAGTCTTAAAACTGAGGTCAGCAGCATACAGAACGGCAAACTAGTTCCACCCTGACTTTCTTGAACTGAGAACTGAAATTTCTTCTCATCTATGGCCAGCTGCAAGATCCAATCTTAAAATAAGTCCTAGCACATTAAAAAAAGAAGTACCCTGTTACACATGTCTTTTTGTTATAATAAGTAAAGAGGCATCTAAAGACAAATGCTTACTCTCTTTTCTGAAATTAGATTAAATAGCTAGTTGTTCATACCACACGCTCTGATGACTGAGAAAGCACTTGAACTATAATAAAAATATTTTAAAGTCCCACTTTCCACAAATTTCCAGTTGGATTCTTTTGTTTGTTCATTTGTGGTTTGTTGTTGTTGTTGTTGTTAGCTACTGTCTCTCCATCTCTCCTTCCACCTAAAATGTGACTGACAAATAATCCTAGGAGGTATACCAGTCCACAGGACTCTTGATAAGAATAATATTATATCTGGAAGAACTGGCAGGGACAATTTCTAGTTTCAATGCCATAACACAGATAGAAGTGAAGGGACGATGTGTCAATGTTTGGGTCAATTTAGTGCTTGACAGGAAGCCCAAAACATCAATATTCCAAACAAACAAACATTTAATACAGTAACCTAGCATCTACTCAAAACTAAGTGGCAGCCAGAGATTTTTTTGGCACTAAATCATACCATAGTAAATTTCGAAGTCCCCCATCAATGTGTCATCTTTCATAAAATACCATTCAAATCACCACAATGCCTTGGAAACCCAAAAGTCCTATTTTTCAGACTTTTCATTTATTAAGCAGCCCTCTGAGAACTCTGTCTGAATTTGGAATGCTTCTGTCAGGTACAATTCTGTTCGAGTCCTGGTTGTGATTCGCACTTCAGTTGAGCTCCCTGTCATCTTAAAATGTCATTCTTGTCTGGAAACACCCCAGTTCTTTCAACCACATTTATTTATATGGTGGCTCTGATGTTTAAGAAACACTGTACTTAATTCTAAGAAGCCCAGGGGTTACAGAATTGTTTTTAAACTTCACTCATCAATGATCTATGTAGAAAGATTCAGACAACCCTAAATCATGCCCCCTTGCCCAAGCTTTCCTATGGCTACCTGGGTGTTGCCTGGCGTCCACTGGAATGTGAATACCCATACTGGGGTCAGGGACTTGCTGTCTTGTTTATTGCTCTACTGTCAATGTTGAGAATGGTACCCAATAAATCACTGCTAAATGACTCAATAAGTGGATCATCTCTGAACTCACAGAGGAAGAGACAGGGTTCACAGGCAAACACAAAGCCAGGAGAGAACAATACAGGGAAGCATGAGGAAGAGCCATCTGTGCTGGAATGAGAGGGGCCTGGGCACTGGGTCCTGACAGTTGGGAGTCTCAACTATTACTTAATATGTCCCTTTGAAAGTTAAACCTATTGGTTGATTGTTAAAATGGAAATAATAACACCTTGCAGCTGAGCTTCTGTGAGAATTAGACATAATTACATTAAGTGCCTGCCTGAAGCACAAAGACGACCAAATAATAGCTGTGAGGATGATGCTGTTGACAGTGATTAATGGCAAATGCACATTCTGGTGGCTCAGATTAAAAAGCAACAGAGAAGAGAACTGGCCACAGAAAGGAGTCCATGTGGAAACTTTTTTGAGACAAGCCTTGGTCTACCTTAAATAGAAGTTGAAGATACAAACCATCATTCAAATTTGACATTCCAATTTCATAATATGTTCACTCTGACATCTCCTAACATTAAAAACCAATAACCTTGACCCAATTGTTACCTACACACTTAATGAGTACATTTCCTCAGATGGCCACAAACAATGCAAGGTCTTCATTCATGCGTTTGTTTGCTGATGTCTGCATCTGATGTCCTTTGGTTGCCTGTCTGTAACAATGCTGCCAATAGCGCTGTAAGAACAGGGCCCATGTCTGTTTAATTTGACTTGCCTGGAGCCAATACAGCACTGTGTACATGTGGAAACAAAATGATTTTGATACTGATCGTGATTTCCATCATCTAAGCTAAGCTAAAAATTATTAACTTTTAACGGAAAGGTCCTCCAATGTCACCAGGATACTGCAAAGTACATTTAGATTGGACTCTTAGGTACCTTGGAAGGCTCTAGATGACACCTTCTCAAGCTGGAGGTTCAGTGCCCTCGGATGTCCCAGGGACATTACAAAGGGTAGGGGAAAAAAGGAAAAACCAAAGGGAATTCAGAATCGTCTTCCTTTCAAACGACTTCCCTGCCTCATGAGGGAGTTAGATCAGTTAGATTATGGCTTCAGTTAGGCTCTGGCCATTTTTGAAACATATGAAAGAAAAATTATGCATAGTTACTCTGCTTCCCAGAAATTTCAATGCCCTCAGACTCTTGTTTTTGGAGAAGGTGTGGCATAGGTCGCTTGGGAAAGGGGCAAGGAGGTCTAAGAAGAGTACAGGTGTGTCCGATATTTCAGAAGTTACCGTATTTGCCGAAGTGCCCACCTTGCCAGATGGGAGTTAGGGAAATGGTCAGTATAAGGGGATTCACTGATTTTCACCAGAAGAGGAAGGGCTGTCGGTACGCTTCTGAAAAAAATGTGGAAAGAGCTGAAGAGAACTGTTCTCTTACTGGACAATAATATCTGGTGTATTTTCAGAGTATCAGGTTAGGAATTCCACCTTTTTAACAGGCTTATGCATTAACATAGACCCAGTTCCTAGCACTCACCTTGGCACGTAAAATACAAGCAGTAAATCTTTATTGCATGAATAAGTGAAATGATTAGTGGATGTTGTTGCAAGAAATCCCCAGAAAAGGTTTCATAAATCCATTAAACAGATGATTACATTTTTAAAACATGACTTACAGGGTAGGTTTTGGCGCTTTGACAGCTATAATTAATCTGTAATAATCAAGTAAAATGAAAAGTAATAAAGGTATGCCAAACAGTTCTCACAAGGAAAGGAAAGGAACAGTTCTCACAAGGGAAGAGCCCTGCGTTATTTGATGAATACTGTTCATATATCACATTCCTGCTGTACCCAGACTGACTAAAGGCATTCATGGATTTAGCAAATAAGGTAAAATAATGCAGCTGCTCATCTGAAAACCTACAAAGCTTTAAGCATCATTGAGTATATTGCAGTCGAGCAAGTGGCCAGAGGCAAACACGTATAGCGAACTGTTTGTTCATCATAAATTTGCTCTTGCTCAATACTAATGCCGCTGAGCTGCAGAAAAGACAAAGGTCCACTGAACTTTAGTTTATAAGAAGGCAGAAAACAGCGAAGGAAAGAGGTAACGTCATCCTTACTCTGGACAAGAATAACAGGGTCTATTGTACAGAAAGAAAGAAAGAAAGAAAGAAAGAAAGAAAAAGAAACATGAAAATTCTGTGTAAAATCTTCATATTTATTGCATAATAACAGTACCTAACTCCAATCATGAGGATTTTATTTTCAAGTAAAACCAGGATTGCAACACCATTAATTTGAGTTCATTACCTTCCTTCAAAGATGATTAAATCAGGAAAGGCAATGGTCCTAATGATTCATCCACTTTCCTAAATAATGCTGGAAATGTTCACCAAACACTCTCCCATAAAAAATGTTGTCTGTGGAATTTCTGACCTTAGACAGATTATAAATATGTATTAGTTGAACAAAATATATAGGTCATGTTTCTCAGCTACCTGTGTCACGTAATGCCTAGGACTTCCCAGAGAAGATACCTAAGTTTAAACCCTAGCTCCAAAACTCACTCACTATGTGATCTTTGCTAAGTCACTTAACCGCTGTGTGCCTCAGTTTACTCATCCATACAATGGGGATAATAATAGCACCTATCTTAGGGTTCTTGTGATGATTAAAACAGCTATACATGTTAAATATGTGCTGGGCACAGAATAAGCATGCAATAAATGCTAGCTAGTTTTCATTCCTACAACTTGGAATTTGGATTGTCTTCCTATATAAGAGTGAAAAGAAAATACGAAAGGAAGAATGGTTTGGGAAGACAACCTTCCATGACTGATGTAGAGACTCAACCCCCCCACCTCCACCTCCGCCCAGCCTCTAAGAACCTATAGGATAAGACTTAAGATAATTAGGTAAAGACTCATCTAGATAGTATGACACTCTTAAAATTTTGCAAACTCTAAACTGCCAACAGTCAAATAACCATGGAAATTACATTGTAACACAGAAAAATACATACCGTTATATTATGGAAAAGGAATAGAGGATATACCAGATTGAATATATGGAAGGATATCTATGTACATTCTTAATAATTTATATATGACTATACCAAAATGCTAATAGCAATAGTAAAGGTCTGAGGTGTACAATTATGGCTGTTTTAAAATTTTTCCTCTTTTAGCAAATACTGTATTTGCACAGGAAAAAAAAAAAAGACACTAAAGAAGTAAGTTCCAGATATTAGAATAACAACAACATCATCACTTCTAGTGTGAGTAGCAATTTGCAATTTTCCAAGGGTTACAATATACACGGGGTCATCTGCACCTCAAATAACCTCATGGTGTGTGTTGAACGCATAGCATTTCCATCAGACCAGGCATCCGAAGGTTAGAAAGGTCACGTCCTTTTCCACAATAATGCAGTGAGTAAGTAGGGGGGCCTGAGGTCAACCCAGGGCTTTCCCACCCAAGTTACAGGTCTTCCCATGAGGGCATTTTGGACCAGACTGGACCCAGAATACTAGAATCCACAGCTGTAGCTGCCTTGTCAATCATTGGGAACAACATTACTTCCCTGGACTGTAAAACGAGAGTAAATGGCACCACTTTCCCAAACACATCTTGTCACTTAAGAAACAAGATACTGTACTAGCCTTTGAACTAACCACTAGTACATTCCTTTCTGAATGAGCTCAGCATGGCTCAAATAAATCAGGCACCTACACTTTCTTCCATCATAAATTGGGAGGTCTGGAAAGAATCTGTGCTAATAACAGGTTTCTTTTTTTTTTTTTTTCTTTCCTTTCCTTTTCTCTTCTTTCTCTTTCCTTCCTTCTTTCCTTCCTTCCATCCTTCTTTCCCTTCGTCCTTCTTCTTTCTTTTTCTTTCTTTCTTTCCTTCCTTCTTTCTTTCTTTCTCTCCCTCTCTCTCTTTCTCTCTTCTTCCTTCATATCCTTTTTCTTTCATCCCTTCTTTCCCTTTCTCTTCCCTTCTTTCTTCCCCCCTTCCTTCCACTCTTCCTTTCTTTTTGGCATAATTCAGCAAGTAAGGCTAATACCTTTGAAGAATGTGGGTCCTGGTACCATACAGCTCTACCTCCTACAGGGCAGCCAAAATGCCAGGGCTGTCTTTCCATTACATTTCCAATCTGCTTCTCTTAGGCTATCCCTTCTGCCCTAGGAGATGACAACATGAAACACTCCCTGCTACCTCATCCAAAACCACTCTACTAAATGAGAAGAGCTCCCCCCCCCAGCTCGCTCCCCAAAACCAGTTTTGTTCTTCAGTTGGAGGGGAGTGCTAGGCATACGCTTTAGTGAAAAACAAAAAGTTACTAGTCTGAACATTAGAGAGCACAGAAGAACTACGTGCATAAAAAGTGTTCATATTTTTAAAGTGTAGAAAGAAAAAGATAAGTATTCAGAAGAACATAATTAGAAAATATGACCAAACTGATGAACATTTAAAAAAATCCACAATACCAAATTTGGATTTCAGCATTTTATATTGTGATTTTTGAAAATTCATGGTATAAAAAAGCACAGCCAAATGTGCTAAGCCTATAAAAGCATACCGTTCCTATTATTTTGGCAACAGATGACCTGGTTAGTTTCATGCTGGGCAATAAAGAGGAATCTCTCTGTGTCTAGTTAAAATGCTTTTGACACTGTACATCAGTTTGGCTGCCTACACTGTCTTGGTCTCAGGTTATAAATAAGAGGCCATGTAAATCAATCTTAAATTCTTTAAACGAAGCCACAATAAAAAGAACTATTTGGTATTCAGTGAATATAAGCCTCTCTAAATAAATCTTCAACTCAGCTTTGAATGACTCCTATGTAAAACTCATATAATACAGTTTTTACAGGCCAAAAATCAAATCCTTAGATTTTTTTAAATTCTACTCTTAAGCTTTTTCTTTGTCTGAATCTTGGCAGAGCAGTCCTTTATACAAACTTTCATAATTCTTGTACAAAGAAATCTTCAATATTTAATAAATAGTTAACTCGATCAACAAAGAAAGCTTTAAAAAAAACTCCTCATGACAGGGCCTGAGACACAATAATTCAAATTAAATGTGTTCACTACAATAACCTTCTGGAGTGCTTCTTTAAAAGATGCAGGGAAAAAAATCCATTATTCATTTCACTAGTTTCAAAACAGGTTATTTCATATCCCCTTTCTAAGAGCATGAGCAATGGAGGCTATGAGGTACACGGTCTTTCAAAACACACTAACCTAGTTTGGGTGAACTAAAAACTTCAGGATTATGTGAAGATAAGCTAAGACAAAGGGAAAAAATAATAATAAAATGCATGTGACTAATTCCAAAGATAGCAATCAAATAAAAGTATAGCTTTCATCTGACTTACATCTAAAAATATATATCATTTTAGGGTAGTATAGTCAAATACAGCAGTCCGGTAAAATTTATAGATATAGTATCAATTTAGGGTAGTCTAAAGCACTTTCCAGTGTACATGATTTGCACATAACATCATAATAATTTCATCCTCTTACTCACATGAGATACTTAGCATTAATTTCCATTTGTTGGAAGAAACTGAGGTACTAGAAGAATTGAGCAATGATGGAGACGGAAACCAGGCACAAAGTTTTGTTGTAAAAGTAGGGTCCAGAAAACCATTCTTGGAAAATGTTATTTTGAACCATAATTAAAATGGAGGTAAAAGCTTCCAGGGATTTTGATTCTTTTAAAATACAATCCTCTTCCTGAACCCAAATGATATTAGATTGACTTCAAATTAAGCAAACTAACTCAGCCAACATGCAAGAGAAATAAAAACAAGAAATGAAGAAACCAAGAATGCTGTTCAAGACTCTTTCTTCCATGAGAACATGACTTTATTTGTTAAAATGTATTTTGGTTATCACCAAGTTATTAAGCCACGTGAAAGCCACAGAGCTTGCTCCTGAGGTGACACTGAGTCACTGAGAAAGTAACAGGAAATGACTCTTGCATGACCTCCACCAAGATGGCCTTACCTCCCCTTCCCACTTTCACTGGCACCACTGCTTTCTCTGTTCCCTTCCCCCGAAACACCCTTTCCCTTCCTCTCCACTCATCAACTTTGACCCCCCCTTCCAAGAAATAGGTCCAGCCTCTTGTCCCTCCACCATCCACCTGTTCCCACCATGATCTTGCATACACTCAGGCTGTGTCACAACTTCAATGCCTATGTTGATGTTGCTTGCGAATTATCTAGCTGTCTTCTTGTTTGATAGTCCCTCTCACTCTCAGAGTAGTGATCGTATTTAACTTGTTGTGTATGTTCTATAGTGACCTGCAAGATATACGATCGCAAAGGATTTAGACGCTAGAATCCGGTGTTATTCCTTTAAAACAAGTGCTGAGCAGCAGCAGCAACAATGAACTAGAAAGATCACCTGCGCTCCAACAGAACACTGCACTCAGCTAGTCAGCAAAGAGTTCTTGAGGACCAACTGTGTGCCTGGTGAAAAGAGAGTGAGTTTAGATGTAATTTCGACCCAACTGACTTGTGTTATTAAGAAAAAATTAAATCCTCGGGTCTCTAAGGAAGTCAGAACTTTACAATTTCCATTTGCTGCACGGGACCTGAAAAGGTGAAACACGAGTCTTTAGGTCACCAACTTCCCCAAGTGGCTTCAGTCCCAGCTCTGACCCAAAGACAATAATGTCATCCATCTCCCATTGAAACCAGTTTGCTTCTTCTTAAAATGGACGTAATGCTAACTCCAAAACTGATCTCATGAGGTGGTTCTGAGAATTACAGGCAACAAAGCCCAGAGAAGTGTTTTTGAAAAGATCTGAGTGCTACATAAACATGAACTTGTGGTAACAGCCCTACTATTAGCTGTTTCTACATTCCTGAAAGATGACCAAGAGGGGTCAAAAGTGATTTGAGTCACTTCAGTTTTCAATCAGAGAATTTGTATGAAATTGGGACAGATTTTTACCAAACAAGGCCACACAAACCTCTCTTTTTCTCATTAGGTTATTCTTAACTTGGAAGGTTTCTTAGATGATTGGCTGACCTCACTTCCCGTATCTTTGTTTTTTTACCAGCTGTTATGTATCATTTTTCTCCATCTTTCTAAAGAGACCTAAGGGACGTAGTGTTCTGGTAGAAACATAAAAGACAACCTCCTTGGCCCCAGGTAGGTTAGTCCACTTGAGCCAGTCCATATGGAAAATAAATTTTATATAATTGCATATATATGTAATAGGGTGCACATTTCTATTCTTCTCTTTTGTAGCATCTTTAACATTTCAGGATTTTTTACCAAAAATAATGTTAACATATTTTCTTACATTGTCATTGGATATCTTCATTCTCTTTGGAACCCAAACCTCCCCTGAAATTAAACACCTAAAACTGCGTATGTTAAGATTCATTCTCTCTTAATATATAAATCTAATGTAAGAGGTCTAATACATTGAAAAGACAATCTCATTTTAAATAAGTGAAATTAATATTTGTTGGCACTTTATAACATACTACGTGCTTATAAACATAGCCTTTAATCCCCTAAGTATCATCATCATCATCATCAGACATAAGGAAACAAATTAAACAATGTGGAGTAACATGCACAGATGTGGGTGACGAAATGGGGTAGAAACCCAAGGATGATCAATTCCAAATCCTGTGTTCTTTCTACTTCCTTACGTTACTTCATGTCAAAATATAAATTAATAGCTTTAGTAACAACTAACTTTTCCTGGGAAGTTTATGCAGGTGTTACTGTGGGCCTAAGCCCTGTAATTGCATTATTTCATGTAAGTTCACAAAACTCTACAAGGTAAGAATTTCTGCCACCCCAATTTTACAGATGAGGAGGCTGAGGCTTAGAACAACTGAACAACTTTCCTGGCTCACGTGGCCAAGAGGGAGCAGAACAGAGACTCAAATCCCAGGCTGAATGACACAGGTGAATGGACTCAACCACTAGATTATACTGCTTTTTGGTTGTGGAGAATATTTACATTAATTAATCCACATACAACGTGGTAACTTGAATTTTATTGTAGAAACTGACAACTTGCAAATTGATACTCAAAAAATACTAGTAATTACGTATAATCGAGATAGACATAACAAAGACATTATTATCTAAATTAGTTTATGTAGACCAAATACTCAACCTTTACAGACTCAAATATCTGATTAAAGCCATCCATATTACCTAACTTCCTTCAATAGCTTCCCCCCGCCCCCATTCCTTCCAGAAAGAGTTGTCTTGGTTTGTTCCAATTTCTCCCCTCTCACTTCTTCCTAGACTCCCAACCTGCATCGGGCTTTGGCCCCACCTTTCCACCCACACTGGTCTTATCAAGATTGTCAATGACCCCTTGGTTATCATATTCCATCATCAGTTCTCAGGGCTTATCTTCCCTTAGCCATTGGTAGCACATGTCCAGGTGTCACAGGCCCTCTGGGTACTGCCTTCACTCAGCTTCTAGAATCTGCTGATTCCCTCTTCTAACTGGTCACCCCTCCTCAGTCCCGTATGTGGTGTCTTGTCTTTTCCTTGATCTGTTGTCTCTGAATCACTGAGAAGTTAAGGTTGTTCCTTGGAACTCTTCTCTCATGACTCTCATTTCCTTGGTGAGCTCTTCATGACTTTAAACATTATCTGTTAACTCTTCCTAATTTATATCTTCAGCCCACATCTCTTTCCTGAATTCCAGAACTTGAATCAACTGCCCTTTCACCATCTCTCCTTATAGGACTAGCAGAGGTCTTAAACTTAGCACATCTAGAGCTGAGTTTCTATCTTCTTCACAGCTCTACCCACAACATCTAGAAAATCACTCACACGTATTAGGCATGCAATAAAATGGTGGCACGGAATAAATAATACAGCCCAGTCAAATGAACACGAGTCTCAAAAGCAGAATAACAGTGAGATACTCTACAACTAGCAGCTCTACTGCTTTAAGAAGATTTGATCTGAGTCAGTTATAAAAACACAGTAATTATTTTGCTACCCTCACACATTCATGAAAAGTCAAGTTTTCTAGATAACTAGAAATTCTGTAAGACAATCACAAAAGTAATTATGTTCTGTTGTGGCATAATATGTACACGTACGATAGAATTTCTTTATTATCCATGCTCATCATTACATGAATTCTGGAATCTCCTGGCTTAAATAACATCCTCTAAAATGTTACTAGTACATCAAAGACAGCCTATGAGAAACAACTTATGGCACAGCGAAGATCTCCCACTGTGTGAGGGTGTCATTCTCAGACACACCTACTTACCCCTTCACACCACGAAGTAACTTGCCTTATCGAGGTGACTTATTTTAAAAGTTAGTAAGAATGTGATCAACTTAAAATGCTTTAATTGTTTCTCGCCTTGGGATTAGCATAGTTGGAGAAATACAGACGTACTCAAATTCATTCTTACATATACACCCATTAAAATTTATCCAAAAATCATGGTACATACCATCTCCATTTAAATTACATTTCAATAATTTCAAGTTAAGCAACAAATAATTTGATGAGAAAAGGAAGGGGAAAACAGATCTGCTATTACTTATGGCTACTACTTTTTTAAACAGCCTTATTAAGGTATAATTTACACTTGATAAAATTCACCCATTTGAAGTGTAAAGCTCAATAATTTTTAGTCATAAAATTCACCCCTTATAAGTGTACCATGATATTTAGTCTATATATATATATATATATATATATATATATACACAGTGTGCAACCATTACCACAATCCAGTTTGAGAACACTTTTATCAGTCCAGAAAGATTCCTCATGTCAGTGAGCAGTCATCCTCTGCTCCCAACTCCAGCCCCAGGCAACAATTTATCTACTGTCTATCTGTATAGATTTGCCTCTTCTGGGAAACAGATACTATTTTTAAGGGCCTTGTATGGCCTAGATACCTAACATATATTTCACATATATTATCTCACTTAGTCCTACGGTAACCTACAATAAATATGAGATATTATTATTTGTCCAACACTACAGATGATGAACTTGAGGTTGAGAGGGTAACTAATGTGTCTAATGAGGAACAAAGGTCTCAGTTATTTGGGGCTACAACATAGTCTGCTTATATTTGAGGATCTCCAATAAATAATTAATATAATATGAGGAATTTACAGAATGCTATCAACCAAAACCAAGCAAGGAGGGTGAATGGTGCTCAGTCAGGGTTTAATTGCATCACCACCTGCCGTAAGCCAAATCAGCCCTCCAGCCTGACAGCTGAGGACAATGGCTCTGGCTGACTCACACCTGAGATATGGAAATGGAGCTTGCACTTGTCCTTGCCATCTATTTTAAAAATAAGGACCTTTCTACTTCTGACCTCAAAGACTCACACATCACTGACGTCCTAATGCAACATGCACCCATGAAATAGACAAGGACGTGGACCGTGACGGACAGATCTGCACTTGAATTACTATGCCTAAAATAGCTTATAAAATCATTGTCAAAAATCTGTATGATCCAAGTTAAGACATGTTTTCTATAAGAACTACAATATCTGTTGTACACCAATGCAGAAAAAGGTCAGTTACAGTTTCTAGGTTATTTTTTTAATTGGGAAAGGGGTACATGCACTATAATTTATACCACTTCCAACTGGAATATTAGAAAATGTAGATTATACACAACCCAATATCAGTATCATACTCCCTCATTGATTTACAAAGATGACCGCTTGGCTTCCTTTCATGCGGGCCCAATGCTCAATTTAAGAAAAGACTGTACAACTTCTTTGATGTCTTATAACTGCAGCAATAGGTTTTCTTTTGTTGAATAAGTCATTGACATCAAGTGACTGATGAAACAGAGATGAGAGCTTAGATGCTCTGGAATACCACACAATTGTCAGTTCCCATAAGCACCTATACCTAAGGAAAACTGTCAGGCTAAGAAAGGTAAGGGAAATCCATCAGAATCCTTCAGGCTGAAAATCAAGATGGAGGTCCACTTGAAAAAGTACTAAGATTCCCACTGCCTGTCACTGCCAAGAATGAAGTCACTCGGTAGCAGACTCACAGCTCCTTATGCTTTGTGCAGCAAACGCTGCTCCTTAGCAACCCATGTCGACAATTGGGTTTCCACGGAAACCAGAAAGCTCAATTTATAAAACTAGGAAACAAAGCAACTATAAAGGCAATATTAGACACAGAAGGTAACTCTATTCTTATTATTGCTGCTGAATTCCTACCAGTGGAATGGCACAAATATTTTATTTTTAAATGTTTAAGGGGGGAAAATGAATTTTTCAAGTATATCACATTACCCCCATCCACTGCATCTTTCTGAAAAAGGGTGGCAAATACATTTTTAGAATTCAGATGAGGAATAGCATTAAAAAAAAAACTGTCTTAAAAAAACAGATGGTTTTTGAAGGTAAAGAATATTTTTAGAATCATCTGTGAAATATAAATTCCAGGTCATGAAGGGAATTCTACAGACTTCATTCCTGTATAAAACAAGGAGATAGATATTGTCAGGTTTGTTTCCATTACTCTTTGTACACTATTACTAGGCTTTCTGAAAAACACATTTTCCTCACGTAGGGAGTAGTGTATGGGATCACAGAATGAGGGGAAATATGAGTGAGGATGAAACCAGTAAACTTCGGCATTATTTATAAGCTACATCTGACTATTCTGGGAAATCAAACATATGTCACATGCCACCAACTGCTTTATAACTTAGAGCTCCCAAACAATTTTATGAAGGCAAAGGAATGAACCATTTCTATGAAAAATTTCTCTCTATTGTCTGCCTCTTAAGACAGATCAGCACTTCTTTATTGCAAAGCCTTGAGTTATTTAACCTGTGAGCCTCAAATCCTCAGACATAAAATGTAGATGGAATTAAATGAGATTGTACGAATAATAGCTGAAGCACAGCGTAGGCATTTAATAAATGCTAGAGCTGTCTTACTGACCTCCTTTCAGTATATTTTGTATTTCTTACCCCTATCACACATTTTTTAATCCATAAGACTACTTTCTTTTTCTTAAGGAAATAGAATGAATAGAAATTGTTGCGTGGAAAAACAGTGTTTCACAAAGATAAAATTATGTTTTGAAATTTATGCAAAGAAATGCTGACTGACAGGGTGCCTGAGCGGATCAGTTGGTTAAGTATCTGCCTTGGGCTCAGGTCATGATCCCAGGGTCCTGGGATCGAGCCCCATGGCGGGCTCCCTGCTCAGTGGGGAGTTTGCTTCTCCCTTTCCCTCTGCCCCATTCTTGTCTCTCGTGCTCTCTCTCTCTCTCTCTCTCAAATAAATAAAGTCTTTAAAAAAAAATGCTGATTGACGTAGGGTTGCCAATTCAGTATGTTAGTAACGTAAAACATATCAGCTTTCTGTTGTTTCTTTGGAACAGGTAGAACTTACACTAGTATTTATGGACACATTCACAACTGTCACATACCTTATTTTCAAATATCATCTTCACTTCCCTAGTCTTCCTTATTGAATGGAACCAGTGCCTAAAAACTGCAGAAGGCTCAATTCTCAAAAACAATCTGAGAATTAATGCAAGTAGTCATTTGCTGGATTCCTGAAAAGCTCTGATTGCACTTGAGCTCTCCTTCCATCTCTGCTATTGTGTGCCAGATCTCATCATATAGTCCTGAGAATTCTTCCTCCACATGTCTTAACAGAACAATTCTTCAAACCTGGTTCTCCCTGGCAGAATATAAAAGACCCCAGTTCTTGTATCGGTACTGAAATTACATTAATTCAATGATTTGCTGATCCCTTGTCATCTGCACAGCGCCATTCCAGATGTGAGGGAAACAGAAAGATGAAAGAAGAGTATAGGTTTAAATTCAGAAGGGACTTAGAGGCATCTAGTATGGTGCCTGCCCCAATCGGTAAACTACCTCGTTCCACCCCTGTGGATTATTAGTCTGCTTCCCCAGCTACTGCACGTACACTTTCCTAATGATAGGAAATTCCTGATTCCAACAGCAGCTCCAATGGTTAGAAATTCACATTGCACTTGCCGCCCTATACTTCACCTGGGTAACACCTACTCATTAGTCCTCGCTCTGCCCTTTCAAGCAACATGCTCTAACTCGTCTCTATCTTCTACAAGATGCTGTCTCAGATGTCTGAAGGTGGCCATCCTGTCCAAGTAATAATAGACGGGGGCGCCTGGGTGGCTCAGTCAGTGAAGCGTCGACTCTTCATTTCAGCCCAGGTCACGATCCTCAGGGTCATGAGACTGAGCCCTGCATGGGGCTCCACACTGGGTATGGAGCCTGCTTAAGATTCTCTCTCTCCCTCTTTCTGCTCCTCTCCCCTCCCTGTCTAGAAAAAAAAATTTTTTTTAAGAAAGAATGGACCAACACCTAGACTATAGTTCCTTTTCTCACATCTTCTGAAGAAATCTCAAACAAATCATTTAACCCTTCTAACCTTTATCTTTCTTGCCTATAAAACAGATAAAATAATCCTCCTGCTGAGGGCTACAGAGAAGGGGGAAAGAGAAAGAGGGGAAAGAGGAAAAGTAGAGAGAGGAGTAGAGAAAGTGGCACCATTTACTGAGCACTTGGTACCAGGACTTTTCCAAGTGCTAAGTACTTCTCAACTAGCCAGTGAGGTGCTCACTGTGTTCTGTACCATTTTACAAATGGATATACCTAGACGTGCCTAGAGTCACACTGCTATTAACTCTTAACCACTATGCTTTATGTCCTTTCTGTATCTCATGTTCTTTGCTCCCCAAATTGTAACATATTGAGTGCACATAATTATTTTCCAGACCAAACAATCCCAGTTCACCAACTACTTCCTATGTAATTTGGATTCAAGAATTTTCAGCAGTCTACTTCCCCCCCCCCCCCCCCCCGCTCCCGATGCACACTGGCTTGCCAACATCCCCCTGGAAATGGGTCGCTGAGACATTTCCATAACTGTGTACTAAGAGGGTATTAAATATCAACCACTCTGCTAGTGCTGAGAAAGCAGAGGCAAATAGTTCTTGTCCTCAGGCAGCTGAA
The DNA here is from genome assembly GCF_017311325.1 of Ursus maritimus. Taxonomy (NCBI): domain Eukaryota; kingdom Metazoa; phylum Chordata; class Mammalia; order Carnivora; family Ursidae; genus Ursus; species Ursus maritimus. Next base: position 15,626,296 of record NW_024423344.1, read on the forward strand.
AGTCTATTAGAGTAAAAAAGACATGTAAAAAGGAAGAAATATTTTTTAAAATGCTATATTAAAACCACAAAGAAGGTGTAATGGAAGAAAGTGGAAGGAGAACCAGATGTAGTCAGCATTGTGAACACAGACTCATCACTTGGAAGAATGCAGTGAGACAGTCAACGCCCTAGGGCCACACACTCTGCTGCATATGTCCCCTCTGGGTTTGCCTTAGCAAGTCATAATACATGGTTGGCCCATTCTGGTTAACAAAATCCATGTCATTTCCCCATAAATTAATGTGAAGCCATTGCCCTGACCAATACTTACATAACCGATATTGGGGACATAAATGGAGAGCTTGCAATGTCACAAACATTAATACGATTTTGTGTGACCCGTCATTTTCATGTGTCATAATCATCTAATTCTCTCACTAATCCATATCTTAGTAATATAAGTACTATGGACTGAATGTCTGTGCTTCCCCAAAATTCATATGTTGAAGCCCTAATTCCCACAGTGGTGGTATCTGGAGGTGGAGTCTTTGGGAGATCGTTAGGTTTTGAGGAAATCATGAGGGTAAAGCTCCATGGTGGGATTAATACATTATAGGAAGAGAAAGAGACCCTGGAGCACCCTCTCTGCCATACAGCGAGAAGGTGGGCATTCACAGGACAGCAAGAGGGCCTTCGCCAGACACCAAATCCGCCGGCTCCTTGATCTGGGATTTTCCAGCCTCTAGAACCGGGAGAAATAAATGTTTGTTGCTCCAGCCACCTAGTCGATGGTATTTTGGGACAGCAGTCCTAACTGACTAAGACAATAAGCCTACCAGTTACGTCTTCTTGAGCACACAGACCGAAGTGTGTTAAAAGCGTCGAAACAATGCTCACAGGGCCGAGGCTTGGTGTGCAGCTGAAGCCCCTCCACGTCGGCAATGATCTGCTCTGTGCTGTAGCCGGTTAGAGCCCTTAGAGGGTAGAAATCCTCCCACTAGCCTTTCATCTCAGTCACGAGAAAACCATGATATGTTATCAAACCATTATTAAAAGTGATCTACAAGTTTATACTGAAAAATTTTCAGGGTGTTTGGAGACACGAGCTTGTGTAAATGCAGTATCTGAGTACTAGAGTAAGACGGCTGGTAAACCACCACGAACCGCGAGCAAAGGGCTGATGGAAGTACAATTCAGGTGAGTTTGGTAGAGTTCCCAAATGGCCTTATTTTTATTTTAAGATTAATTGATTCATTGATTTGAGGAGAGAGCCTACGGGAGCATGAGCAGGGGGAGGGGCAGAAAGAGAGGAAGAAGGAGAGAAGCAGACTCCCCACTGAGCACAGAGCTCAACATGGCGCTTGATCTCAAGACCCTGCGATCATGACCTGAGCCCAAATCAAGCGCAGGACGCTTAACCGATGGAGCCGCCAAGGTGCCCCCAAATGTCCTTACTTTATATAGATTTCAAATTCTCATATAAAACATTAATAAGGCTGTCCATTTATGCATACAAGAAAATCAGGCTTGAATTTGATGACCCTGCCATTTTCCTAGGTCCTCAGGAACCATCCCTCAATACATCGTGACTCATCACACTGAGGGAGGGCTGTTGGGAGATGAAACTGCAGGGCATGATGGACACTGATTCTGAGGAAAAAGGCACTCCTCTCAGGGAGAGAAAGTAAACAAAAAACAGGATACAGCATCCAGACACAGGACATTAAAGGGGGTGTGTGTCTTGCTGGAGCAGAGGAGCCCAGGTGCCCCATGGCTGGAGCTAAGGCCGCGTGTGGGTGGTCATGGAGATGCCGCCACCATTGCTCTGCGGGCTCACAACACGTCCCTGAAGGAGAAAAGGACCACGTGCAAAATGGAGGCTGCTGTGGCAGCTCAAGACTAAAATCACGGACCACAATAATGGAAATGCAAAGAAACATGTGCGTGAGGACTTCGAAAGGCTCAGGAGGTGAACAGGCAGGGTAAGTAGAGAAAAGGAGACAATTAAGACAATCCCAAGTTTTGAGGACAGGAGTACTCAGTAGCAACAAGACCAATAGGAATATTGTTTCCAAAAGCAAGGAAAATGAATCGCCATAATTTTAAATACCTTAGTTCAAGCATGAAAAAAGGCTCCATCGAGAGCTGGACTTACACAAAAGGCAAGCAAGGACCATTAATGAGGGATGGGGGTGGGTGAAATGGGCCAAGGAGGTTGAAAGGTACAAACATCTAGTTATAAAAAAGAAGTCCCGGGAATGTAAAGTACAGCATGGTGACTACTGTCAACAATACTGTATTATATATTTGAAAGATGCTAATGGAGTAAATATTAAAAGTTCTCATCACAAGAACAAAAATTGTAACAATGTGTGGCGATGGACGTTAACAAGACTTATTATGTGATCATTTCACAATATATACATTTATCAACTTATTATGCTGTACACCTAAAACTAATACAACGTTCTATCAATTACATCTCAATTTAAAAACACTACAGAAGCTTACTATTTAAAGGGAGATTAGTACGAATGCTCTTGTAAAATAAATAATCACTGATTTTCCTTATGACCACATCCTGGATTTCCAGATACTCAATCTATATAAAATAGGGCATAAGTTTAAGTAGCTTTGAAGAAAGGAGTCAGTTAAAACAGCACTTCTTCTTGGGTTCTGGAACTAAAAATAAGCCTACACTTATCAGTAGGATGGATGACTGTCTTAGCTTTTTCAGGTGTAAGATGCCCTTGGCAAGCTTTGACTTGCAATCCTGCTCCTTGGTGAATAAAATATCTTTCTTCATTTTGTGACTATCAATTCTTAATCATTTAAATGAATCATACAACTCTAGTAAGTTGCTTATCTGGTACTATTCCATGTCATCTGGTGCACATTTGTTAATGGACCTATCAACCAAAATTTCCATTCTACTCATTCAAAGGATATGGTCCAAAATTAGTTTAGTGAGATCTGGTATGAATAAAAAAGAGAAAGAGTGCATTAAAAGCTACTGATTTGCGATATTCCACATGAACATAATACAGTCATACCTTATCCAATGCTTGGGGAACTGGTAGCATTTGAGAATTCTGGATTTTTCAGATTTTAGAAAAAATAGAAGAGTACACCCATCCCCTCCCAGGGGTATCTCGGGCGGTTTCCCATGATCAGCATATTAATAAGTCTGCAGCGACATGTACATACATTCATATTGGATGCGAGAAACAAGACTATGAAATAGCCTCACATCTACTGGGGTCAAGTTTGCCAACAAACGAGTAATGACAACATTCCCCTTTCCACAGCTTTTGCGGATTGGGAACAGCAGAAAAGGGGTCACGGCCCTGTATTTAAGGTGACTGACAGTTTATGAAGAAGGAAGAAAGAAAAGGGAGACCAGGACTAACTAGCCTGTGGGGGATAATCCGTAGTAGGGTTGAGAGGCAGAAAAGAAAGCAAAAGATCAAAGGACAAGCATAAAAACCAAGAGAAGACGGCATAAATGAACATCAAAGCAGGAAGATCGAGAAGAGAAACATCAATGTTAAAAATCAAAACATGGAAATTAGGAATGAAACAAGAAGCTTCTAGGCCATCTTGGATTCTCCTACTTAGGTCTAGGATATTATAAGGAAATCATCATCGAGGTCAATAGCATTTTGAATCTGATGTGTCAGTTTCCTTTAGTAGTCTAAAGTTCAATTATAGTTGACCCTTGAACAATGTGGGGGTTAGAGGCAATGACCCCACACACAGCCAAAAAAACCTCCAAATAACTTTTGACTCCCCAAAAACTTAACTACAAATAGCCCATAGTCGACCAAAAGCCTTACTAATAACATAAACTGTCAATTAGCACACATTTCCTATGCTATATGTATTGTACTTTTCTTACAATAAAGTAAACTAGAGAAAAGAATATGTTACTAAGAAAAATCATAAGGAAGAGAAAACACACAGTGCTGTACTATATTTATCAATACTTTACGTTGCCTGTTTACAAGATGAATCATGTCAGTACCTACATCAATTGTCTTATATGATACAAAATGCTGTAGATGTTATACATATTACTAACATTAATCATCGAAAATGAAATGATAATATGAAAAAGAAATTCATATTTATTTACAGGTATAACAATTTGTGCACTGATAACAAAGAAGCAGGAATATGTTTGCTTTATGATAGCCTAGAGTAATCAATACGATTGTCTCACGGTAGCCTAGCCTATACACTAATGAATTGATTGTTATAAAATTTTTATGGCTTACAGTATTACAGTCAAATTCATAATACAGTTTTGGAAACATTGTTACATTTTTTTTCAAAAACCACTTACCTGGGAAGATAGGCTGATACCCAGCCTCTCCAATTAGGAGAGAGGCGTACTGTAAGGTAAGGTAGCAAAATTTTGAAACAGTATGAACGCTAACACATTATTAGCTTTATATTAAATATCACTCACCTTATACCTATGTAATGATGGGCTGTCCACTTCCCTACAAGTCTTGCACACAATGTTCTACATGATGAATAACTTAGGCGATGGTGATGATGACGATGGTGACGATGGTGACGATGATACGAAAATGTCTCATACAGGTTTTTGTCATACAGTTACTAGATGTTCACACAAACACACTCACACACATCCACAACAGGTAAGTTTATTCACTGTACAGCATGATGACTATTATTCATTAAGGGGAAGTGGATCATCATAAAGGTCTTCATCCTTGTCATCCTCACGTTGAGTAGGCTGCGGAGAAGGAGGAAGAGGGGGAGCTAGTCTTGCTGTCTTGGGAGCAAGTGGAGGTAGAAGGGGAAGCAGGGGAGGCAGGCACACTCAATGTAACTTTATGGAAATACGCCGTAATTTCTGTCTGACTTACTTGCTTTTTCATCTCTCTGAGAATGTTTGTACATGGCACCAATCCTTCTTCCGCTGTTTGCTTTAGTTTCAGTGCCCATATCATAGAAGGACCCATGTCACAAAAGAAGTCGAAAGCGGTCTTGACTAATCGGAGCCCTTCTGCCAGATTGCTCTAATGTCAATTTGTTTTCTGGCTCTGCTTCTTCTGTGTCTTCTTCCTCATCGTCTGGCACAGGTTCTGAAGCACTCATCTCCATCAAGTGGCCTTCTGTTCATTCCTCTGGTGTGATGTCTATTAGCATCTGAATTGCTACACGATCCATATCTTGAAACCCTTCAGCCCCCCAATCTTTTCTGCTATATCCACAATCTCTTCCATGACTTCCTTGATTGGCTCTGTCATAAATCCTGTGAAGACATGCACAACATCTGGACATGGTTTTCTCCAGCGGGAATTAATGTTGCTTCAGGCTCGATAGCACTCACAGCTTTTTCTGTAACGATGATGACATCTTCCATGGTGTAATCCTGGTAGACTTCCACAGTGTTCTCTCTGTTGGGGTTCTGTTTCACAATGTTGACAATCCTCTCCATAGAGCACAGTGTGTAATGAGCCTTAAAGGTCCTTATGACCCCCTGAGCTACAGGCTGAATTAGAGACACTGTGTTTGGAGGCAAGAAGACCACTTTGATGACACCTGCAGTGTTGAACTCATGGAGTTCTGTGTGGCCAAGGGGCATTGCCCAATATCAAAAGAACTACAAAAGGCAGTTCCTTATTGGCACGGTGCTTCCTGACTTCAGGGACAAAGCATCAATGGAACCAATCCAGAAAAAGAGTTCCTGTTGTCCAGGCCCTCTTGCTGTACAACCGAAAGACTGGCAGCTGGTGTTTATCTTTTCCCTTCAAGGCTCAGGCGTTAGCCAGCTTTATAAATAAGGGCAGTGCTGATCATAAACCTGACTGCATTGGCACAAAACACTGGAGCTAGCCTATCCTTTCCTGCCTCAAATCCTGGTGCTCGCTTCTCTTCCTTTAATAACTATCATTTGTGGTAATATTTTCCAGAATAGGGCACTTTCATTTGCATTAAAAACTGTTCAGGCAGACATCCTTTCTCCTCAGTGACTTCCTTAATGATATCTGGGAACTCTTCTGCTGCCTCGTGGTCTGCAGAGGCCTCTTCTCCTGTCATCTTGACATTTTTTAAGCCAAACTTCTGTCTAAATTACCAAACTGTCCTTTGGTAGCATTAGAGTCTTCAGCTTTAGATCTTTCACCTTCCTTCTGCTTTAAGTTCTCATATAATGACTTTACTTTGTCTCTAATCATATTAGAGTTTATTGATATGCCTTTCTTATACTAATCCTGCACCCACATAAAAGCTGCATTTTCAATACAAGATAAAAAGGCATTTCACGAAAAGTGCAAGGTTTTACAGCCAGCTGGCGTTGCTGCAGTGAGGACTCCACGAATTTCCTTTTCTTTTCTGACTACACTGGGTAGAGATTGTGAATACTGGCAAACATCCTACAAAGCATAGGGCAGCCCCCTACAACAAAGACTTAAACCTGGTCCAAAATGTCAGTAGTGCAGGGTTGAGAAACTCTGCTTTAAATTTAGAGACTTTTGATAGAAGCTTTGTATCACTCATACCACCAAATAAGTATTTCAGTGCATATAAAAATTTAGTGTAACATTAATTAAATGGTTAAAATGAAAGCAACTTTTAAGAGAAAAAAACAGAATTAAATAATTTTTAACATAATGAAAACAACACTCAATTTGACTCAATTATATTTTCCTTCAAATTAGTCCTTTTTTCCTAACACCTCATTAGTATCATAAAGCCTTATGGAAATAATGTGAATTTTTAAGACACCATCATTACTTAGTGCTTTATTAAATAACTTTTTGGCCAGATTATAAAAAGATCAAATGAAGCAGAAAAAAATTCAAAGTCACATATTTTTAAAAAATTAAGTATGCTGAAATCTACTTAAGAAGACCACCAACAGTTCAAAAGTATACAAGGCTAATGGGCAGCTTTGAAATGCAAATTTTCCTAGTTCTAATTTAAAAGTTATATACAGAAAATGTGGCCTTAAAAAGTAGGTCCTCACTTCACAGAAATGGCCTTCTTGGCCAGTTTCATTGTTCTAGACTTCTAATGTATGTCTGGGTAGAAAGTACTGGGAACCACTGTCTCTAGTTCCTGTTCCCACCCCCACCACACAAGCACACAAAGGTCTTACAGTGAACAAAGGAGAGCATCAAGCCATCATTTGACTATGTTCTCACCTCTTCCAGGAAAAATAACACTCATTCAACATCAGCAGAAAGATTGTAGAAATTAAGCAGAGACTGACTTAGACAGGCATCCCTTAGAGAAAACTTGGTTTTCCTTTAACATTCCATTTGCTCCAGTCATCTGGGGTAAGGAACAACAATGCTATCAGATCAAAATGATTGGAAGAGAACTGGTGGCATCCTACCAGCCGCAGACACTGGATAAGCATTAACTAATGAGGTTGGAGAGGTCTGCAATCTGCCCTCTCTAGATAATCTTATCTCCAGCGTTGCTATTTTCGCAATTACTTAGACTTGTCATTTGTCACTTAAATTCTCTATAAAGTGCCTACAGACAAGCCGTTTTCCCCAGACTCCCTGCATCAAGAAGGCCTGACAGTGTCATCAAATGCCTCCTCTCCGAGAACATCAGCCAAACAGTTACAGTTCTTGGTTAGACTACCCTAAGAGAGCACAGTTTTCACACCTCACTGCAATGGAAACTGGCAGAAGCGCCAAAGTTACTAAAATATTTTCCTATGAAAAAGAGTCAAATCCATGCCCGACTAGATGAAAACCTGAGCCAGATGAACTCCGGCTACCCATCGAGCATTTTCTCTTCTGCACCCCTCACTTTGCTTCCTTGCTTCCATGTGGACAGAAGGGAATACAAGTAGATGGCCAGTTAGAAAAAGACAACAGTTGCCTCAGAAACCCAACTCTTAATGAGTCAGAGTTATAGGGAATGAGTTCTGACCACAAAAGCTATTTCTTTAAAAATCTTTTGAGCATAAGAATCTGAAATCTCGGTTGAATTCCCCAACCACCTGCCCAATGTTCAACAATGTAGCCACACATTCCAAACTGATATTTAAAAGTCTTTATGGAAGGATAGTTTAAAGAGTGAACAATCCATTCTTCATTAGGCCATAAGGAAGCATCTTATTTAAGGAGGAAAAGGGTAGGTTATTGTAACAGACCAAGATGGTGGCCTCTAAATGGTTTCTGTCAGAGACTTTAAGTCCTAGGTCAGTGACCTCAAAGGATGAGAGAATTGTCTAAAATATACTGAAAAATTCTAGTGTCTTTTCAACTGTCCCATGTGTTCAAGTCTCTGCAACTTTTCTGCAATCTTATGATTAAATACTCTGTTGGGCCTCTTGTCAGTTCAACTCCAATCCCCTAGTCTGACAGACCAGCCTACGGAACAAACAGAGAGGGATTCACTGTCCGTGATGATAAAGAAAATTTAGATGGCTGTAATAAAATGCCAATTAATGACCATGCGATAATCAAAACATAGGTGCTGTAAACTTTACAAATGCAACTCAACAGGATTGAACATGGAATAGAGTCTAAGAGTAGATTCTAAGAAACATAAAATCGTGTTATTCACATTCTAGCCAATCTGCAATATCACTACGTAACAAGTAGATGCTCCATGAAACTCCCCTAGGAACGGTATTTTCCCTTGCATTTCCTCATCCCTTTCTCTTCTAATTCAACAGATATTTATGTGCCATTCACTATGGTATTTAGTATCTGGGCTTCTTATCCCCGCTGTTGGTCTTCTAAAGTGGGGATGGGAAACTTGTTTCTTTAAGACACTCTGTATTCTATTAAGCCCAGGATTAAGGAGATATATTTGCTGTCTCCAAGTCAACAGGTTCTTTTCCTCCTGGATTTCTCTAAATTTCTTTGTTGGTATTTTTGTACCTAATTAAAATGTGCTAGAAAAGCACAGAGATAGGTCAAATTGAGACTCCCCTTTCTCAAACAACTGTTTTTATCAAAAGGAAAACTAAATTTATTTGTCTCTTGACATTAAAAATAGATTAAGGCAAACAGACACTTGGGATTAGACTATCACAAAGGAAAAGTCAAATGATGCCTGAGGCTTTCAAAAACTTATGCAGAAATGGTGGTAAACATTTATGAATGATTTTTCCCTGGCAGAATGAAAAGCGTGAGGAAAAAGGCTACATGCAAGAATCACCAGATAGTAGCTGGGAACATCTCCTTCCACCTCCTTTATTCCCTGACAGTTCATGATTCTTGGATTTAGAAATTGGACTCCAAAAGACAACAGCTGGATGTTTGATTTTTCAAGCGATTGATATACGTCACTGGGCTCACAGGAATCAGACAGATCTTGCAGAAATCTTTAAAAAAATTCTTATGTATAGTCTGCTGAAAGAAGTGGTTAAAGAGAAGAGGCAAGAAGCCACCTGAGGTTCTGGAAGTCTTCTTAGAAGAATCGCTAAGCTGACAGCATAGAGGTGGGAGGAACTTACAAAGGCTGGGGATAAAAGCCCAGATCTGGAAATAGTTATTCTATTTCAAGATTTGTCCTGCAGAACTGTACTTTACAAGAAGTTAATTACACTTGAGAAAGCTACAATCATTCTGCCATTATCTATGTTCCCACTAAATCCCTATTAGAACAAGGGATCGGTGTGTCACATGAAGAAAAATGTAAAACAAGCAAGGTATAAAAACTGATGGGAAAGCAACAAGCCAATGCGAAACAGTCTTCACTACTATTGATTATACGGCATCTGGCTTAATTTTTTTTAAACTACTCCTAGGATAGATTTACATACACCACTTTCCCATCAAAAATTAAATCAAATTGCCATTCCAATCTTAAAAAAAGTTATGTGATTCTATAAGTCAAAATAAGCCTTTGAAGCCAAAACTACCCTACAAATATATACCACCTGTCAGGGAAAACAAATGTCTTATTATCACTTTATTGCCAAAGATAAATTATTAATAACTGATGTTTTCTTTAAGTATCCACTTTTAGGCAAACTTAGATACTATAAATATGACTCCCAAAACACTTTTGCTATCAATATTTTAAAATAATGATTTTTACCTCAAAATTATGTAAATGAAATTACTGATTTTTCCCCCTTGGGAAAGTCTGAAACAAGAGCCTATGTGCTCTAAAAGTTGTTTTTGGAGATTTTGCCTTTTATCTTTATACTTAAAACACATGTATATTGTGAATAAATCAAATGATGCAAAACAAATGAACCCTTTGTAGACTTCAGTCCCTCTGTCTTTCTCAGAGGGAACATCTCATTCACTTCTTGTGTTTTCTAAACCTTATTTCACATGAATATACTTCCTAGGGTGTTTTTTTTTTTACTATTTTTATTATGAAGGAAACCATACTGAACATATTCTGCAAATTGCTTTAGCAAAGGTAAAAATTACGAATGGTAAACAAAGGTTAGACACCAGCTCTGTAGCACCATCTCCAAAGAGGTAAAGTCCATCTACGACGATCTGTCAAGCTTCCACCGTAAAATTCCCATGACTGCTCCTGTCTGCTACCACTTACCCTCACACTGGCCATCAGAAATCAAGCCCCGAAATGCCTGCACACTGTTCTTTGTAACTGAGGGGACAACTACCAATATCCTTAATGTTATCAAGTGAAATGACAGTTGGGATACCCCAAGAAAGCTACCGTCTGCCATTAAGCACAGCAAGCTTGCTCGTTGCTAGCGAAGCCTTGGAAAGGGCAAACCGAGAGTGGGACAGGCCCAATGGGCATCTCACGGGCGCCTGGCACTAACTCCAGAAGCTGCCCCCTCATTCTTCCTTTGGATTCCTATTTTCTCCGTGTTCTAGCAATGCTGGAAAGACAGGAACCCAAAAGAGAGTATTTCACTTGCACATTGTTTCTTTTCAGTTAGTTAACCCAGCAATAAAACACTTTTGTGAAGAAATACTCAAAGAAAAATCTCTACCCAAACAAATCTGTGGCACTCACTACAAGGCAGACACCTTTAATAAAAAATTCCTATTATCACTCTACGTAGGGAGAAAACGCGCCTCCTTCACCAGCTACAACTAGATCCTCTTCCTGTGTGTTTCATTCCCCATTCAACTCAACAGCCAGGGTCACTGTTTAGCCATCCGACCTCACTGTTTGCCAGTAACGAGCATTATTTAATTAGTTCCTTCAACAAACCAAGTCAGTGTTGGGAGCTGTTTCTGTGACTTAAAACACTACCTGCGCTGGCCCTCTAGGGTTCACCTCTGGGGGCGCCTGGGTGGCTCAGTCGTTAAGCCTCTGCCTTCGGCTCAGGTCATGATCCCAGGGTCCTGGCATCGAGGCCCGCATTGGGCTTGTTGCTCAGTGGGAAGTCTGCTTCTCCCTCTTCCACTCCCCCTGCTTGTGTTCCCTCTCTCGCTGTGTCTCTCCCTGTCAAATAAATAAAATCTTAAAAAAAAAAAAAAACTAGAGTTCCCCTCTGTACAACCCAGGATCCTCTGGGTTCCAGAACACCTGAGGCATTGGGACAAAGCACAGGGGAGAGAGAATCAGTCCCCAGACAAGTCTGCATAAGAAGATTTCAATGCTTCACACTTCAGCTGGAAATAAACTGTTTTCTGGACAGCTTTTAAAACACTCTAAGTGATAGAGACTGCTCGCATATCTACCCAAATGGGATGCAAAGTGTGCAACAAAATAGGGCATTGATCTTCCAGCAAAGGTGTTGCCACAAAGAAAATAAGCTCTTGTGAAGGCACCTGTGATTTCTTCACCTACGTTGCAATTAAGTGTTAGGTAATGGTGTGAGGTAGTAATTGGGTAATCGATTTCTGAGCATCTCCTACAGGAAAACATTGGTGGGCACTGAAACATGAAAAGACCCATCCGATGACTGTAAGAAATTTGCAGCCTAATGACAGATACAGATGTGTAAAGGTGTGACTGGAAGACAAGGCCATGGGACTTGCTGGCGCCCAGGAGGAGCTCCGTGGATAGTGACACCTTAGTCCCACTGAGAAGCCTCCTGAAGTCTGACATTTGCTCCTCTCTTGTCCTGACTCTCTTCCAACAAGAGAAGGGCTTGGCTGGGGATAGGCAGGGTGAAGCGGATACTTAATATTAGTGCACCCATGTCCGGCTGTGGACACACCCTTCTCCCAGGACTCCAACAGGGCCGATGACAAAGCTCCCCTGGGAAAATAAGGAGAAGGCAATGAAGGTGGTTAGAGACCAGAGAGCAAGAGACACAACCTGTGGGTTTTTGCTTTTAGCAAAAATGGTAGGGTAGCCCTTGGGTAGGACCAGGATGCCCGTGCATCTAGGATGCTTTGGCTGGGTCTGAATGACAATTTTTCTTTTAAGATTTTATTCATTTATTTGAGAGAGAAAGAATGGGGGCAAGAGAGAGCGAGAGAGAGAGAGAGAGAGAGAGAGTACAAAAAGGGGGAAGGGGTAGAGGAAGAGGGGGAAGCAGACTCCCCACTGAGCAGGGAGCCCAACGTGGGACTCGATCCCAGGACCCTGGGATCATGACCTGAGCTGAAGGCAGATCCTTAACCGACTGAGCCACGCAGGGGCCTGATAATGGTTTTTTTTTTTTTAATGTGATGCAGTAAAATGATAAAGTTAGGTGTTTCTTCAGAATTAAAGATTCAAATTCACCTTTGGAGACTGATTACTGACATGATAGAAAACACTAAGGGCCTGTGGCTCTGCAAAAGTAAAGCCAGTGTTCCAACCTAGAAGAGCATTCAAGACTGGAAGGAGTGAGCAGCCCCACAAGGTAACTAAAGGGTGTCGGGTGAGGCGCAGCTCTGCACACAGCATTTGTTTTCAGCGAAATTTCCTTCTTATTTGCAGGGGAGGGTCTGCAGGCAGGGGCCCGCATCCCGGGAGGAATGGGCAGACAGACGGACGGCATTCCTGCTTTCCTCTCCACGCCAGAGAGGAACTTGGCCCTGGACTTAGGGGCAGTCCCATGGAGGGTCCAGTTTGAAGGCTTTTCCCACACCTTTCATGTAGAAGCCTCTCCGAAAGCTTTGTTAAATACCATCATTTGGCTTTCGCTCTGCTGTGGGGAATGAAAGGGTGGGCTCTTTTCCACGCTGGGGAGGAAGTGGTGCGGGGCAGAGAACCACAATCTGGGGAAGCAGGTGGTAAGATGGTGAGCCGTGCCCTGCAGGAGAGCAGAGCAGCAGGGCGCACAGACGGCGGCTGAGGCGGGGAGAGAAGGCCAGGGGGCCTGCGCGAAGTGGGAGGGCTCCCAGGGGTACCTGGATATACTGAGGGAGTGGAATCTTAACACCAGCACTAGGAAAATATCTGTATCTCTCGACAAACCCAAATACTTCATTCTGTTGCTAATGAGCCCCATGACAACCACATTTCCATTTATGTCTTAGCTCATAAGAACTGGAGAACGCGAACTATTCTTAGCCCAGCTTTCCAGTGCAACCATTTCCTCAGCACATCATACGCCTTCTCACCTCTAATCTCTATTCCCATGTTCGTATGGATTTTACATTTTTCTGAACGCTTTTTCAAAAACATGAAAAACCAATAACCAATAAAAGAAATAAAATTTTAGTTTATATTTTTGAAAAACATTTCCAATTTACTTACCCTCATTGGTGCTATTTATATATGCAAATTTGAAAGGGAAAAGTCTAAAATCAGTTTAAATGACTTTGACCAGCATCATTAATATGAATTAGAGTAGATTTCATATATTCTTTTCTAATACTATCTTCAATAGGCCTGCTTTCTGGCCCACTTCAAATCACTCCTCCTCTCTGTAATCTCCTATTATTTATGAATAAATAGGGAAGCTCCTCCCTGCTTGACTGGAAAAGCCCACATTATAAATAGTTGGGTGACCCAGGAGAAACAGGCCCAATGGCCTGGGACCCATTGCTCTGGTGGCCCCGGATAGAAACACAGGCCTTTCCCCAGCATACGTGCTACAGTTGATACAACTTGAACTACTACTGGAAACAGAATCTGTGCATGTTTCTTCCCTGTGCAACACTCTCCAATTATTCCACTCCCTCACGACCTTCTCCACAGGACAGTCTTCCAACGGGAGCGCCAGGCTGTCCGTTTGTGAAATGTTCCTTTTTGTTTCAAGTTTCCCATCACCCGCCTCTTTCCGCTGCAATTCTCTCTGGCAAAGGCACCTTCTTTTTCCTTTTCTTTTTTTTTTTTTTCTTTTTTTTTTTCCTCTCTGTACAAAGAAACCTACAACTGGCAGGGCTGGTCACTTACTTCTCTAAATTCCTCTTTGTTTCTGAGACACCGGCTCTTGCTTCACACCAATAACACCTATCAACCAATTTGATTTTTCTTCTCTCCAACAGTTAAGCTATGAAACAAGACAAAATCTTGTTTCGTCTGGTACCAGAGTGGCTCCCACAATAGCTAGTGGGAAAGGCTGAGGCCACTTTGATCTCCACTTACCAGCATGAAAGAACCAGAGCTTTCGGCTCTGCTGGCGACTAATCACGACTGCGGTCAGACTGGAGAGGATTAACAAATTCTAGTAATTCAGAGTGTGTTTTTTCAATTACCATAGTCCCCAAATGGGCCGCATGCTCTGTGGGAATGAACATCATATTGACAAGTTATTGCTATAAAAAAAAAAAAATGGAACGCACTTTATCTTGATAAACTGTCAGATGCCCTACTGCTGACATAACAGTTGTGGGTTTACTGATGTGGGAAGGAAAAGCATTCGGGCTTTATTGGTCTGGTGAAGGATAGAGACAAAAAGGAAAATACTTTATCTTTGGGTCTGGACTTTCAGGGCTTTCTGGATGAAAATTCTCACAGCTGGAGAGGTTGGGCCTACCGTCTGACAGGGCGGCTCACTGTCTATGTGCAGAGATGTCTAAATGCACGAGAGGAGCTCGTCTTACGAGAGGAGTCCCCAGGAAAACCAGGGGCGGGGCATTTCAGGAAGAGGGATTGGGGCTGCACAAACCACTGGGGTTAGAAACGGTGAGCTTTTAGAGAGCTGGGATTTAGGGTATGCACGGAGAAATGGCAAGAAATGGGAGAAGGCGGCCCCCACCTTGAAGGAGGAGTCCTGTCTTACTCATCTTTGCACCCTCGATGCCTGGCGCATGATATCTTCTGATGTGACAGCTGCCTCATCGTCAACTTTGAATCCACGTTTGGCCATAAACATGGAAAATGCCAACCCAAACTTCAGAGAAACATCTTCTGTTTGCTTCTGTGTGTGTGTGTAAAGTTAATCTAGAAAAGTTCTCTCAGTCGCAACACGCCCCAGGTGCGCATATGTATAATACATGAAACGAGGTACATAAAGAAAACAGTCACCTCTCCTAGCGTGAAATGTCCCGTATGATGAAGCACTCTACATAGACACTAAGAAAGCTGTCGTGTCTTATTAACCGGACCCCCTTCCCATTCTCACCACTAGCTACCTATTCCCCTCCCCCGCACAGCTCTCACTTTCCACCTATTCCTCTATCTTCCTCTTTCCTGTACTTGCTACCAGCCCTCCCTAAACCCAATAGATCCGTCATCATTCCAGGCCAATTCCCTTGCTTCCCCACCCCAGGCCTTTACCATATGCTGTTCCTTTTGCCTAGAATGTCCGCTATCTGTGCTTCCTGCCAATGTTCTGCAGACTTTATTTTGTTTAATTGCTTGGCAGCATGTGATACTGTTGACTATACACAACTCCAAACCTGCTTCATTTTTCCCGCTGGAAGGCAAGAGTACGTAAGGGTTCTGGCTTTCAAATTCTTTCCTAGCTGTGTTACATTGAATGCGTTACAAACCCATCTAAAGCTCAGTTTCCTCAGCTGTAAAAGAGAAAAAATAGAACTTGCCTCACAAGATTAGTGTGAGATTTAATTTACTGATGGGTATGAAGCATGTAACACAGTCCCTAGCACACAGCAAATTGCTGACCACCCGTCAGCAGTTCTTAGGCATATTCTATTATTTAACTTTCAATACCACCTGTCTCCGCCCTGCTGCCTAAGCAGAGCCTTCTTCATTTACCTGAGATGACTTTTCTTTCCTTTACCTTTTCTTCACTTCTCCCTCTCCTTGCCCACATCTAATCAGACCCGAAATTCTATAAATTCTACCTTCTAAACCTTCCATGAATACTGGTCAGGAGTCCAGGCCACACAAAATGGGCATGAACTGAGTAAAAGAGACCTTGAAAATAAGACAAGTCAAGGGAAAAAGTGACTGTAGATAGGAAAGTACTGTTAACAGCCTTGATAATTAGGCCGTATTGACTAAAGGACAGTAACAGTGCTTCAGAACTATTCACACAATGGGTCATGAAGGGTTCTAGAAATTCTTTCTTCTATACCAAACCTTAAATATGTAATTGGTTCACGTTACTATTACTTGAAAACAGTGGACGTGGGAATGCCCACATAGCTGACTTTTAAAAAGTTGGCAAGGTACCTTATTTGGAAGAGATTGGCAAATTATTTAAGAAGTCTTCTGGAATAATAAAGTAGGCATATTTTTCCCTTAGGTTGACAGAAGTCACCATGTGTGTAAAACCAACACCTCATTTAGCAATACTAGGTCTTGGGATCCGTGAAAGGATATCTTGCTATCGCGAATCTTATAGTTGAGGTTCCCACGTTGGCTCCAAGCCACCGAGTTAACTTCCCATATATTGTAGTGTGCCTCCATGTTTTAAGTGAAAACGCTACTATAGGATTAGAGTACCACATGTTAAATGTAAATTCCTTTCATTTACCAAACTCTGATAAAATCAAAGTGACATCAAGGTTCAAGATATTCACCTGGCACATTAGCTTCCTGACATTCAGTCACCCTTCTATAATGTACCCATCCTTTATTTCCCAAGAATACCTTTCTAGAACTATTCGACTGCTTGAACACCCTAAAAAACTGTTAAATAATTTTGACATTTTTGAATGATGGTTATTTTAAATAAAATGTTTTAATGTAAATTAGAAATAACAAAGAATTTGGATAATGTTTATGAAATTTGAAGACAAAGTTTGTTCTTCCCAATCAACATTTGTTACATGTTTCCGAGTAGTTTTAATTTATAAGGCAAATACATAATTGATCACGAAAAAATGACTATTTATCTTATTTGGTATTAGAGTCAACTCTTTATTAAAATGTAGACCAATTAATATATCTGTTATAAAAAAAACCCAAAAACAAAAACCTGCCTTTGCGACCTGATTTACATTTTGCACCAAAAAATATCACCCTGTTTAGTAATAGTCAAAGTCAATAGTTTTAACCTCAGTAAGTAAACACTAAATTGGATAAAATTATCATTACATTTTCTCAAGTAGTAGAAATACCTTAACTTTACTATATAAAAAGTGGTATTATCATCGCTTTATATTCTACTCCTTATTAACTTCCTATACCTAACCAATGGTTCATTATGAATATAAATTTCACAATATATGGTTTAGAATAAAGCCAGTTTAAAGTTACATAATGGTCAAAACCATGCTATTCACTCATAGAGTCTCACTGAATCAGAGGCCAACTCAGAAACAGGTCCTCGGGGCTCTCACCTGATCTCCACTCACTGCTCTGCAAGGCTACTTGACACACCCTCAGCGGCTCTAAAATTTATTCCTTTTTAAGGATAAAGTTTTTAAGGGGCGCCTGGGTGGCTCAGTGGGTCAAGGGTCTACCTTTGGTTCAGGTCATGATCTCAGGGTCCTGGGATGGAGCCCCACATCAGGCTCCCTACTCAGTGGGGAGTCTGCTTCTCCCACTCCCTCTGCCGCTTCCCCTGTTTGTGTGC
Source organism: Ursus maritimus (assembly GCF_017311325.1). NCBI lineage: Eukaryota > Metazoa > Chordata > Mammalia > Carnivora > Ursidae > Ursus > Ursus maritimus. The sequence goes on from NW_024423344.1 coordinate 15,644,038, forward strand.
GCTCTCTCTCTCTATGTCAAATAAATAAAATCTTTTTTTAAAAAAAAGTGTAAAGTTTCTAAGCAGCAAATATGCAGTTTTTTTAAGATACTAAAACAAACGCCATTACTGACACATTCATGGGCCCCCTAAGGACTTCCAGAACCATCAGCTGGGAAGCACTTAACCATTTTGAAAATGTGTTGTCCAGAACAAAATGATGAAGAGCCCTGGTGAGCATCTGTTGTAAAAGAAAGTTCAATTTAAAGCCAGAAATGTGATTTCCTAGAAGTGCAAGAACTAGATGAGAACAAAAATGAGATGATCTCACACAAACTAAAGGCTGGAAGGAAAGAAAAAATTAAGGTGTGAAGGAAAATGAAGAAGAAAAAACAAACTGGAAGGGCGTCTGTGTGGCTCAGTGGGTTAAGTGTTTGCCTTGGGCTCAGGTCATTATCCCGGGGTCCTGGGATCGAGTTCCGCATCGGGCTCCACGCTTAGCCAGGAGTCTGCTTTTCCCTCTGCTTCTGCCTCTCCCCCCAACTTGTGTGCTCTCTCTCTCTTGCTCTCTCTCAAATAAATAAATAAATAAAATATTTAAAAAAGAGAAAACAAAGTGGAGATGGTATGAAGAAGGACCCTCTGTTTGTGTCTTCCTTTCTACAGAAGCATGAGATTTCTGTTTTAAATAAGAGGCAAGTGAAAGGAAACAAACCCTTGACCAACTGAATTCAATAATCCCTCCATGAATAGGAAATGTTTTGTCAAGAACCAGGAATTTCTCTGGGTAATCAAAGGCATGAAAGAATACAGATGGCACAATTTACCCTCTCATCTCTCTTTCTGGGCTCAATCTCCTAGTTGTATCAGAAAATCACTACTAAATGCAAGGAAATTAAAAGTGATCTAAAATAAGATTTGATTTATATCACTGGATCAGTAAATAACAAAGACATATAAACTCCCCCCAAAAGGATACAAGAATAAAAGACTGAACACTAATAAGCACATGATAGAAAAACTAACCGCTACCTCAACTGGGAAGTGCAACTCTCTTGGGGCTAGTATTCCCAGGTCATGGCATTCATGAGACTCTCAAAGGGGAATGTGACCCCCAAATTTAAGAGCCATTGTTGTAGATGAAACAAGAGAACCTCAGTTAAAGACAAAGGGTTTTGGTTTGCTTTAAATCATTGGAATTAGTCCATTTTTTTTCCATTTCTTATTGGTATTCTTTGTTGTCACCTTTAGCTAAAGGGAATTATAATAAAGACCATTCATCTCGGCAAGAGAGCTAGCCAAAAAATGGGGACCTTAAAAACTGTAAACGAGTTATAAAGAGTTTCTATACATGATTCCTTCCAATGTAGCTACCCAGCACAGTAAATCCTTTGGTTCCGTGGATGGGCAGATCACCAAGAAGGTAAGAAAGTGAAAAAACCCTGGATAGCAATCTGAACATCTCGAGCCCAGGGCCTTTGGATCTTGGCCAGGGACCAGCTTCTCTTCCCCACCCTGTGAGAAGCCTCACAGGGGAGACTAAGTCTTGTTTTGGGTTTAGAGATGGCCTTGAAAAGCAAGAAAAAGCATATAGGATATAAATACATGTATATAAATATTAAATATTATAATGAATATAACAGCCTCTCTGGACTCCAAAAGCCAGTGGCACCTAAACCCTGAATTACAAAGACATTCAATGACGGTGCAAGGAACAGAATCCCGCCCCCTCCCCCTCCCCCCAGGTGCAGCTTTACTGTATGGCTGCATATTGGAATTCACAATGAAGTCTCTCTCCTTGAGAAGAGAGAACTAGGTCATCAAAAAGCCCTCAAAGATCTTGAATAGTAAAGCCATGAAAGGATAAGTGGGAAAACCGCCATGAAGAGGGGAAGGCAGAGATTTACAAAATAATTGGATCTCACCCAGGAAACAGACAAAGCACATGGAAAGCATATTTTAACTATGAAAAGCAAAAAGATATACAGCTTAAAATATGTTAATATAATTTGAAATCTAATCAGCCTGTAAATGGTATTTTGGACTGTAGCAAAGTATCGCCAGACGGAGCGTGCAGAACGCGGGAGTGCCGAGCAGCCCTCGCCGGAGGACCCGTGGGGCCTGAGCGGACAGCAAGTATTACTCCATCCTGCCATGAACGGTCAGAGTTTTTCCTCTTAGCCGCCTAAGTTTGGAATTAATTCAGAAATGCCATATGTGCAAAGAGTGCAAAGATAATAAGTGGTTCACTGTGCTAAAACCGGCTGCATCATCTTCTCTGCTCTAAGTTACTTCTAAAACCTCGGTGAAACCCAGGCCTCTCCATACGGAGCTGCAGATGATGGAGATCACAGTAGAAGGTGAAAGCATCATGCACTTAGTAAATCCATATTGATACACAGGACTTCAAAGGTAAAAGAAAGAGTCTTTTCTATAAACGCATATTGAAAGGTGAGGTCAATACTTAAAAGCTGAGGCAATTTAAAAGCAGCTCCGTGGTTGCTGGGCTGGGGGTGGGAGTGAGGAATGGCTGCCAGTGGGCCCATGAGGAACCTTTGTGGTGAAAGCATCCTAACACTGGGTTGTGGTGATGGCTTGCACTACTCTTGAAATTTCTTAAAAGCACTGAAAAGTGCGCTTACAACGGATAAATGCTATGGTATATAAGTTATACTCTAATAAAGCTATAAATATTTTTTAAAGTTGACATGTTTGGGGTGCCTGGGTGGCTCAGTTGGTTAGGCATCTGCCTTCAGCTCAGGTCATGATCTCAGGGTCCTGGGATCAAGCCCCATGTCAGGCTCCCTGCTCAGCAGGGAGTCTGCTTCTCCCTCTTCCTATGCCCCTCCCCCTGTTTCTCTCTTTCTGTGTCAAATAAATGAAATCCTTAAAGTTGACATGTTCAAAAATGCAACAATATTCCCGTTCTATAAAATAGTTATATTTCTTGGTGGTGAGTTACATTAAGAACATTCTTTTTCCATTGTTGGGAATAGAAATCTTTATGACAACTTAAAAAAAAAAAGATTCTTAGATGTTTTTAAAAATTACTGGAAATGGGTTAATTTTGTAACCAACAATCAAAATAGGAAGAAAAACTGAGAAGAAATTGAAGCAAGACATTTAAGACATTTCTCAACATTTACTACTCCTTTGGCAACCCACTCAAGCTTTCATATTGACAGATCACTAGAATTTGATAATTTCAGAAGGGAAGTATTTTTAAACTCCAATGGTAAAGTAGATAAAACAGCAATGAATCATGAGCACTCTTACCAAAAAAATATGGATGCATGTGAATTTTATATACTGAAAACATTTTCAAAACACCATATAAAGCCAGGTAGGGCACTGGGGTTATGAGTGTAGGTTGGCCTCAATCACGTACTAACCACATGGGTAGGCTTGTTACTTTACCCTCCCTGGTTCCTGCGCCTGTAAAATGGAGATAACAGTGGTGTCCATCACACAATTTTGTCGAAATGGAAAAAGGGAAATCTTTAGTGAGGGCCTGGCATAAAGGAAGCATTCAAGAAATGCTAGCTGCTGTCCTGTTCTTGTTGATGCTATTATCCCTGGGTTGGGTTCGATGTACAGATGAATTTATTCTCTTTCCTACAAAGCCTCACACCCAGGGATGTCTCCAGTCCTGTACCTTAGTGGAGGGCCAATTACTCAGCAATGCTCACGCCAACTATTTCCAACTGTTTTCAAAGAAAATATCTTCCAACTTTGGATTCATTACCCAATATGACAGTACTCATCTGCTGGCACAGAGCCAGTGCTCCACCCCAGAACGGGTCTGACACACTTTCTTCAGCTGCTGTTAAACCAAATGATAAGGCAGACAGGACAAAAGAAAGGTCAGATGAACAGAATCCATTTACAGTGGGGTCATTTATAGAAAGGTCCTTCTAGATGAGAGGAGCACCAGAAAATTTCTATCTATATTATATTTCTATATTATATTTCTAATTAAATAATTTAAATACACAGGGTATGGCCTCATTTTTCTTTTTTAAAAAAAGTTATTTTAAAACTTACTGTTATTTTAAAGTTATTTTAAAACTTACTACTGTTGCTGATTCTCAAAACATATTACCATTTCCCCTAGTTCTTCCCCTTATCCTCTGGTGTCCCAAAATGTATGTATGTCCAGGTAAAAACTCCCAAGTCAAGTTCCCATACATTTTGACAATCTTGTAAAGTCTTGACAATAACTTCCATCTCATTTGACTGATAGAGGAGATAAATAGTGATTTTACAGATCTGACTGCCAGTCACACCTCTAGGAAAGTACAGGCTGGTAAAACTGAGGGCTAACACATTATTATTTATTTTCAAGGCTTCTAAAAATATGCCACAATCTCTGAGCACAGGAACTGATTTAAATGTAAAGTCATTTACTAGCATGCTGGCTCACAAAAGAAAGCTTGTAATATTATTTATAATCTGAATGTACTGGAAGTGTTATTAATTATAGTCTAAAATAGAATATATCCTTTAGTTATTTAAAATGCAAAGGTAACATTGCTTAAGAGTGGTTTTTGATGATCACATTTCCAAATAATACAAGGATATCCTCAAATAAAATTAACTATACCAATCATCTCCTGCCTACATGCACATACAAATATGAAAATGCAAGTTTCTCAAGCAGCGAATCCAGAGAGTCCTAAAAGGTCTCTATCTCTTATGACCCCATCATGAGAAATTCTTCCAAGTGTTCACACTACCCAGTGAAAGAAAACTGTGATATTCCCAACACCTGGCACAGCGTCCCTGCTCAACAGATGTCTACTGATCTCACCAATCTACAAGAATATGTGCATTCTTACTACTAGAAGGCACTTAAAACATCAAAGCACAACCATCTCAACAGAACCCACATGAAACTCTTGATCCAATTTTGCAAAATCAAAGATTGTCAATAATCTGTTCACCTAACACACTCTGCCACAGGTCTTCACTTCTTTGACCACTATTAACAATGGGCACCACGCATAAAACAATGTATGAGATTAGATTTCCTCCACCTGAGAGCATCACAGAGGCATCGGTACATGCCATAAGATCTTCTCTTTTCCTATAAGGTTAATAACTGTAGCCAACTGCAACAAGAATTTAATAAACAGTTGTGTTGTTTTTTTTAAGATTTTATTGAGAGAGAGAGAGAGAGTACGCACGTGCATACATGAAGCAGAAGGAGGGGCAGGAGAGCGGGAAAGAGAGAATCTCAAGCAGACTTCATGCTGACCACGGGCCCAACACGAGGCTCGATCTCACAACCCTGAGACCATGACCTGTGCCAAAATCAAGAGTCGGATGCTCAACTGACCGAGTCCCCCAGACACCCCTAAACAGATGTATTTTTCAAATACACGGTGGCCTAACCTACCAATTGGTCATGAAAGGTAGATAAAGGAGAAAAGGAATTTTTGCTACAGAAGAAAATAATGATGTTACCAAAAGATGAAATGGCTAACATGCCCATGCTATCCCTTTCACAGCACACCAATTCCAGAAGAGTCTTGAGAAATATGTAATTTTACTTTTCCCAGAGCCCCTGCATTAGCCAATGGCAAAAATCAACCTTCTATTGGTTCTGTATAGAGACTCCATTTATTTCTAGAGCTTATTTTTTTCCCCCAATTTGGACCCATAACCCCAGAGATAGAGTTGACCTTCCGATTCAAAGAAGTTCCTATTCACGCGGTCACCAGGCATTGTGTGGCTATTTGCAAAGCCGTATCTGCCTAAGTGGTTTGCAGTCATTGCCGGCCGAACTGAATTAAGTAGGGTACATCTCCTCATCTCCTCAGTCCCTTAACCACCCGGGCTGCATTATAAGAAAACCACTACAAATTTTCATTGCTAGGTCATTACTTCTCACCAGTTTACCCCAACCATTGTTGTTCTCAGCAGCGGAGTCTGTGATACATAAGACTCTTGGCCATTAAATCCCTAGGCATGCTAGAAAGAAATTATTTTTTCAAAATAATTTTTTCATTCCCTGTGCATATTAAAAATGTCCCCCATGTTCTTCGGGACATTGTCCATGTTGAGAATTTTCCCATGCATAGAAATTCTGCCTGACAACAGTTGGGAGATCTAAAATCAACTCTCAGGAAGAGTTTTAATGACTTCCAATCATCCCCATGGAAGAGATTCAGAAAAACCATGAGGAAAATATTAAATCTGTGCAGCCTATTGAGAAGAGCATACAGATAACTTCTAACAGCATGCATATGGACTCTGTGGCCACCATGTGCATTAATCTCTCATCAGGATCAGCATTTCCACAGTAAGTGCTCAGCCTTCCCTGAATCTCTTAACTTTCATTTATTCTCCATAGAGGAAGTTATCCATCCCCCACACACCGGCAGCCCATTGAGGCTAGATTGCAGTGGGCACACATTTCATACTAATGGACTGGCAGCCTTCCAAAACATTGTGGATGGCCGTCATATCTTGCTAGTTGGTGTTAACATTCATGTTCAGAGTATGCAAATAAAACTGCTAAATCAGCTAAAATTAATGTCATTCCATCTACCAAGTAGCAGCCTGGATTTACTATCTTTAGGTCTTTGGATTAATGTTCCATTCGTACTGCTTAGTTGCCTAAGCACTGCTTCCTCATCTTTAATGTGAACATGGATCACATAACGATCTTGTTAAAATGCACATTTTGATTCAGTAGGTCTAAGGTGGGGCCTGAGAGTCTGCATTTCTACAGACTGGTGGCATTATTGCCGCTGTCCTCAGACCACTCTTGGTAGCAAGGCTTTTAAGAACATGGTCGAAGGGTTTACCCGAGTGTACAGCAAGACTTTTTACAACTTGTTTCTGTTGTATAACTAGTTACCAGTTCCCATACTATTACTTTAAAGCAGACACCAGTTCCTATGCTATTATACTGAAAATACATTAAATGTCTACTTTTTTTTAAGATAAGGTTTACCTTGAGTTATTTTCTTCCTAAGAGATTTTCTAAAAATAAAATATTGATTTTATCTTACTACCTGCCAAGGTAAGTTTAGTTTATGGTCTTCCAAGTAGAGAAAAAGAAAGAGAAGAACAATCTCTTGTAGAGGCCGTCCTGGCCCTAACGTTCCGTAATTCTACATACATAACAGACTCTGAGCCACCAGTTAAAATCAAGAATCATGTGCGGAATTTAGGAAACAAAACAAATGAACCAAGGGAGAGAAAGAAAAAAAGGAAGGAAGGAAGGAAGGAAGGAAGGTAGGAAGGGAGGGAGGGAGGGAGGGAGGAAGAAAGAAAGAAAGAAAGAAAGAAAGAAAGAAAGAAAGAAAGAAAGAAAGAAAGAAAGAAAGAAAGAAAGAAGAGAGAGAAAGGGAGAGAGGGAGGGAGGGAGGGAGGCAAACCAAGAAACAAATTCTTAACTATAGAGAGCAAACATGGCTACCAGAAGGTTATGGGTGGGGGGATGGGTGAAACAGGTGAGGGGGATTAAGGAGTGCACTTGCTGTGATGAGCACCAAGTGTTGTAAAGAAGTGTTGAATCACTATACTGTACACCTGACACTAATATTACACTGTGTGTTCACTAACTGGAATTTAAATAAAAACAAAAAAAAATGTCATCTAGTAAATATTAAGCATCTCACAAGGATAGTCAAGAATACGGAAGTCAATAAAGCATTGTCTTCTTTCCCTAGGATGTTTCTGTCTTACACAACTGCACAAATGGTTATAACACAAAACAGAAATGATTTGGCATAGAAAGAAAATTACTTTGTGTTTTTTTCCTCCGGGAAAGACTCATAAAGGATCGTGGTTATTGTGCTCCCGTTGCCCAATAAGCCTAAGTTATTTAGTATTTATGGAAAACTACTAGGCTTATTTGGAAAATGTCTATAGTTTTTTTCCAAGAGGTTTCTAGTCAGTGTGGATGAATTCTGAGATACTTTTAACCTCAATTAACTTATTATATTGAACAACATCTCAAGAGTCACTACTCCGTGTTTGCTTTTCAATCTGATTTTAGAACACTATTATTCTCAGCCATAAGTCAGCGCACAGATAGAAGTTCTGCAGTTTCCCCTAGAGGGGAAAGCATATTAGACAACTTGCCTTCCAAGGATCTTACACTGGGCAATAACAAAATTAGAGAGGAAATGGCTTAATAATTTCAAGACATTTCCTTACATGACTGTGCATAATATCACATGAAATTATAAACAAGAGATCAACTCACATAGAGTAGGATCAGAATTTTTTTTTAAAGCAAAGGAAATAAAGTCAATATATTAATGAGTGCCACCTCATCAATGAGACTGTGGGTCATTTTCTCTTAATATTTTCTCACTTACTTCAAAATTCTTTACAATGATCTACATTAATCCTATAATAGAAAAAGCCAATTAAAACATAAATCTCCCATCTGTCCCTTTGTTTCTATGGCATGTTGTTTACAACACAGTTCAGATTTAAAATTGGATATTTTAAGTTCCATTTAATTTCTGAAACTGCCTTCTTTCATATAATTTGGTTTCAAGGATTTAAACTAATCAGAAAAATCTGCTGTAACATATTGTCCTCGACCACCACAAATACCCTTGAACACTGTAGGTTTGCATCTCTGCAATAATTGGGCCAGATGCTATTCATGCAAATCTCTTCCTGGCCCGTCACCAATTTTTGAATCCATAGGACATATTGATTAGCTCTTCTCTGTATTCACTGGATGGCTGAGGCAATGTCAGGAAGATTTAGAGCAATTCTTCTGGCTCAGCCGGTGAAAAT
>NW_024423344.1:15652795-15662093 GCF_017311325.1 Ursus maritimus
AAAGAAAGAAAGAAAGAAAGAAAGAAAGAAAGAAAGAAAGAAAGAAAGAAGAGAGAGAAAGGGAGAGAGGGAGGGAGGGAGGGAGGCAAACCAAGAAACAAATTCTTAACTATAGAGAGCAAACATGGCTACCAGAAGGTTATGGGTGGGGGGATGGGTGAAACAGGTGAGGGGGATTAAGGAGTGCACTTGCTGTGATGAGCACCAAGTGTTGTAAAGAAGTGTTGAATCACTATACTGTACACCTGACACTAATATTACACTGTGTGTTCACTAACTGGAATTTAAATAAAAACAAAAAAAAATGTCATCTAGTAAATATTAAGCATCTCACAAGGATAGTCAAGAATACGGAAGTCAATAAAGCATTGTCTTCTTTCCCTAGGATGTTTCTGTCTTACACAACTGCACAAATGGTTATAACACAAAACAGAAATGATTTGGCATAGAAAGAAAATTACTTTGTGTTTTTTTCCTCCGGGAAAGACTCATAAAGGATCGTGGTTATTGTGCTCCCGTTGCCCAATAAGCCTAAGTTATTTAGTATTTATGGAAAACTACTAGGCTTATTTGGAAAATGTCTATAGTTTTTTTCCAAGAGGTTTCTAGTCAGTGTGGATGAATTCTGAGATACTTTTAACCTCAATTAACTTATTATATTGAACAACATCTCAAGAGTCACTACTCCGTGTTTGCTTTTCAATCTGATTTTAGAACACTATTATTCTCAGCCATAAGTCAGCGCACAGATAGAAGTTCTGCAGTTTCCCCTAGAGGGGAAAGCATATTAGACAACTTGCCTTCCAAGGATCTTACACTGGGCAATAACAAAATTAGAGAGGAAATGGCTTAATAATTTCAAGACATTTCCTTACATGACTGTGCATAATATCACATGAAATTATAAACAAGAGATCAACTCACATAGAGTAGGATCAGAATTTTTTTTTAAAGCAAAGGAAATAAAGTCAATATATTAATGAGTGCCACCTCATCAATGAGACTGTGGGTCATTTTCTCTTAATATTTTCTCACTTACTTCAAAATTCTTTACAATGATCTACATTAATCCTATAATAGAAAAAGCCAATTAAAACATAAATCTCCCATCTGTCCCTTTGTTTCTATGGCATGTTGTTTACAACACAGTTCAGATTTAAAATTGGATATTTTAAGTTCCATTTAATTTCTGAAACTGCCTTCTTTCATATAATTTGGTTTCAAGGATTTAAACTAATCAGAAAAATCTGCTGTAACATATTGTCCTCGACCACCACAAATACCCTTGAACACTGTAGGTTTGCATCTCTGCAATAATTGGGCCAGATGCTATTCATGCAAATCTCTTCCTGGCCCGTCACCAATTTTTGAATCCATAGGACATATTGATTAGCTCTTCTCTGTATTCACTGGATGGCTGAGGCAATGTCAGGAAGATTTAGAGCAATTCTTCTGGCTCAGCCGGTGAAAATTTTCTAACAGAATATTGTTTTCCCACAGGATAAAAGTTTTTCCAATAGAGGAAATGCTCTAAAATTGGCAGATGGAATTTTTTTTTAATTATCCTGGCGTCTTTAATGAAGCAGGAGCCTGAGCTAGAAAACAAGCACCATGATGACGAGTGCCTTACAAGCCGTGGTTTCATGGCAGAAAGCACCACCGGGGCTGACAGCTACACACGACCGCCGCCTGCGGTGACCACGGAGTTCCTAAGTGGCCATGACCTGTACTTGACAGAACACAGGAAGCAATGCCCTGTGCCAAGTGCGTAGCGCATGGCCAACCACTCAATCATCCTTTCAGTCATTTACTGAACAAGCATTTACCAGGTTAGGCCTTCGAGATTCAGAGGCCAAGAAGACACCTTCCCTAGCCTCATCCTCTAAATTCTAAGGGGGAAGACGTGGCATGACGACAGTCAACAGGCCAGCATAATCAAGAATTGCAGGGGTATCTACAATGGACAGGAACAGAGCCCTCTCCCAAGGAGAGAGAGCTGTCAGTCAGTTCTACATGGGCAAGTCGGGAAATGTTTCGTAGACGAGGCCACCTTTGAACTGAATCTTGACAAATAAGAAGGTTCTTGCTTTCTGCAGAGCTATGGTGATGATTCAGTGAGATAAATATACATATAGCAACTAGCCCAGAGCCCCAGGCACACAGGTGTTCAACCAGTGATAGTAACATTCCTGTTACTATCACAATATTGGTATAACGGGTCACCGATAAGATAGCCTTAAGGAATAACAACTGAAGAAGCAAGTAAAGAAAATAATATCTAGGTTACATTCACAACTGACTGACAATAAATGGAACGATAAAAATAGAGTCATGAGTAGTTTTAGTTACAGTACAGGCAATGGAAACCATACAAGATGACCAAATCTACACCGAGAAAATTAAGCAACTATAAATGTCCTATACTTTTAAGAAAGCCTGGACTAGGAAAGCAGAAGGGAGGACTAATATTTATGGAGGACTTAGCATAGGTCAAGCCAGGGCCTTAATATACATATTGTCTTTTTAATATATTGTCTATTTATTTGGGGGGGGGAGGAAGGGGCAGAGGGAGAGGAAAAGAATCTCCAGCAGACTCCCTGCTGGTTACAGAGCCCAACACGGGGCTCGATCACAGGACGCTGAGGTCATGACCTGAGCTGAAATCAAGAGACGGCTGCTTAACTAACTGAGCCACCCAGGCGCCTCTATGTATTTTCTTAATTAATTATCCCACCAATATTATGAGGTATTTATCATCATTGCCATTTTAAAGAGGAAACTGAAATTCAGAGAATGTTACTGACTTGCAAAAGGCCACAGAGCTAATGAGTAAAAAAAATCAGAATTTGATCTTATAAGCATTTTATCTCAAATTCCATGCTGTTCTCATTACACTATGAAGTATTTTCACATGAAAAGCCACATTTACAAAGGTAGATATGATTAGTCATTATTAAAAGATAATTTTATCTTTTTTTTTTTTAAGTAGACTCCATGCCCAGCGTAGAGCCCAACATGGGCCTGAACTCACAACTCCGAGATCAAGACCTGAGCTGAGATCAAGAGCCTGATGTTTAACTGACTGAGTCACCCAGGTGCCCCAAAAGATCATTTTAAATAGTTCGCTCCCTCAACACATTTAAAATATGATTTATTTTTCAAAAACAATTTACCCTGAGCTTTTCAGGTATAATAAATACTGATTATTCAGTACCTACCACAGTGCTGAGTTTTGTCATGTGGATTGTTTCATTTAATCCTCATGACAATTAATAAAGCAGTATTGGTATTATTCCCATTGTACAGATGAGAAAACTGAGTATCAGAGACTTAACTCTTTCCAATGGAAGAATAGATTCCACTGCGTCTAGGGGTAAAGGACAGACCACTAGAAGTCTGAAACTTGTCTATAAAAACTAGTGAACTCCCTCTACATTATGTTACTTCACATACCCATGCTTAAATTTTCAGCATACCTAAGCAAATTTCCTCATTACAAGTAGATTCGATATAAAGAATTTTTGAACTTAAACCATCAGTTAAGTGGGGAACTGAGTTAATTTTTCAGGTCAGAACAAGAAACTAGATCAAGGGAGATTTCTCCCACAGAAATCTGAGCGGAGGCCCAGCAGACTCTAAAGTCCAAGTTCTTTACATCATTCCAGCATGCTCCCTCAGGGCATGGGAGACTCACGGGCCAGATCAGGGCTCTTGGCCTTTGCAAAGCAGAAATCACCGTTAGGAGATGATCCCAAACCCAGAGTCCTGTGAAAGTGCTCAAAGCACCCTCAGCATACTAGAAAGAGGACTCGGAACACACCTTCAGTTCTAGAGTGGGACACAGGGGAACTCAGAATTCATTTTATAGCAAATCGGTATTCAATTTCCAGAAAACTGACTTGTGCTGAGACTAAGCCTTAAAATATACATCACCGCAGAAGCACATAATTAATTACATTATCAGAGTTGCTCAGACTGGAACAAAAGGACTTAACTCTTCTCTTTTTGGGGGAATTAATATCTATGAAAGGACAGGTGTAGCTTATAAATCCTGAATATCAACATAAAGTATGTAACCTAAAATAGCCCATTCTATACCAGACACTTTAATTCTCTAAGTGAAGTATCATAATTACTCTTAAGCCCCCTTTTCTTTGAAAACAGCTAAGACTTCCCATCAATTCAGAGCTCTCACAAATCATGAGGACGGTTTAACATGTGCTCTGAGCTTTGCAGGAAATTTTAATGTGACATTTTAAAATGTAAGCTAAATTATTTGTATCAACTGTGTTTTTATATCAATTGCAAACAAAACTAAAAGGTGTTACATTCACTTTCACAACATAGATAATATACCAAATCATATAGTTAAAAAAAAAAATCTGTCGACCAAGAACGAAGGCTTTAAATATGCTTGAAGAAGTTAATTAGAGCTGTCACAGAAGTTTTATGTAAAAAAAAAAAAAAAAAAAAAAAAGGAAAAAAGCCACTATTACCAACAGCTACAGAAAATCTCATTTTCTAGTCCAACCAAATCCTGACACATTCTAAATTCCTTCCTTTCCACTTGAAAACGTCTGGCTTCCACATTTTCTATGGTCATTAATTGCTACAGCCAAGGTAGATACAGTAGCAACACGTACCACTTTGTTTTAACGTGTAGGGGGAAGAAACTTTCTGAGGTCTCTAAACTCAAGATTGAACCAAATCATTCTTACTTCAGATTAAAAACAGGTATTAAAAACCAAAACAGAAAGGGTCCCTGGGTGGCTCAGTTGGTTAAGTGGCTTCTCTTGGTTTGGGATCAGGTCATGATCTCAGGGTCCTGGGATCAAGCCCCACATTGGGCTCAGCAGGGAGTCTGCTTGAGCTTCTCTCCCTCTCCCTCTGTCCCTTCCCCAACTCCCGCACATGAGCGCAAGCTCTCTTGCTCTCTCTCAAATCAATACATCTTAAAAAAAAAAAAAAAAAAAAAAGCCAAAAGGAAAAAATCAAAGACCATCTTGTGATATCTGATTGATAGATTCCTTTTGATCAGATTACCATTTCCTGAATTCCAATAAGCTCATCTACCACAATTGGTATACGGCTGCAATTATTATCACACATTTACAAGCATCTTTCGAGCTTTGTATTTATAATAAACAAGGGGATTCAATCATCAAAAGATACAGAGAAGACAATGTAGTGACTGATTAACCCACTGACAGCTACTGGGATTTCCTTTACACAGCAATATAGGCTGAATACTTGTGTCCCCCAAATCCATATAATGAGATCTAACCCCCAAGGGGATGGTGTTAAGAGGTGGGGCCTTTGGAAGGTGATTAGGACACGTGGGCAAAGCTCTCAAGTATGGGATTAGTACCCTTATAAAAGAGGCCCAAGAGCTCCTTAGCCCCTTCTGCCCTGTGAAGACACTGTAAAAGGCACTTCTTATGAACCAGGAAGTGGGTTCTCACCAGACCAAGTCTGCGGGTACCTTGATATTGGACTCCAGCCTCCAGAACTGTGAGGAATAAATTTTTGTTGTATTTAAGCCCCCCAGTCTGTGGTATTGTTACAGCCCCCCAGAGTACGGCAGCAGTGATGATGTCTGTTTTCACAGGTTAGCCCTCTAAATCAGTTTATGAGCACCTTTACCTCCGCTCAGTGATTCCTAGTGTGTTCTGTATTAGGAAGACAATAAGCTGTTTGCTCACTCTAGCACGCTGGCGGTGGCGGATTTTGCAAAGTGCATGACCTACGTGACATGTCTGTAAGATAAAAATATAACATCTTTGAGTGAGTTTCTCCTCTGCTACTATGTACGCTGCTATCTTGTACGGATCTACAATATCGAGGAGAAGATACCATGGGGATGTGCAGACCTTTCCTACTTAAAGAGCAACTAAGTATATCGCTGCTATGTTTCAGTGGGGAAAGGGAGGTCACTGGGAAGTGCCTTATCTGTGATTTTTACAGTATAAATTGCCTGCTTAAGCTCTAGCTATTCTAAGATTTGCTGTTGTTTTTATTTCTAAGCAAGGATTCAGTAATCACAGACTTAGAAGATTTAACAGCTCAAGACAGCCAGATTAGATGTTCCAAAAAAGGAGTCAGGAGATATACGAGTGTATCTTTTGGAGCAAATCTTGTACCTTTTTTTTTTTTTTTAAGATTTTATTTATTTATTTGACAGAGAGAGAAAGAGCCAGCGAGAGAGGGAACACAGGTAGGTGGAGTGGGAGAGGAAGAAGCAGGCTCCCAGAGGAGGAGCCCGATGTGGGGCTCGATCCCAGGACCCCGGGATCACGCTGTGAGCCGAAGGCAGACGCTTAACAACTGAGCCACCCAGGTGCCCCCAAATCTCATACCTTTTGAGTTTATTTCAATCACTTAAAAAATAGTCATACCCTAAACGACCTCTGGGAGTAGCTGCTTGGCAGGGTGAGTGAATAACTCACCCAGTGCCTACACTGGGGCAAGAGGAAAAGATCCCCACACCTGGCAAAAGCTCCCTTTGGATATGGAGAAAAGGAACGTGATTATAACCTTCAGCTAGAAAATGCCCTTTCCTTCTTCGCGGGCCCTTAATCGAGGCCCAGATAAGTAATGCTCACTGAAATGAAGACAAAGCAAGCATTTCCTTGACTTCCCAGCCTTGCTGGCAAAAGTGCCTGATCACAGTGAGCAGAGGCCCCCTGAAAGGTGTGAGGAGGAGAAGGAGGAGGCGGCAGAGTTGCAGCAACCTTTGACTGAAGCTTCAACGGCCCTGAATAAAGAATGGAGTTGAAATTATTAGAAAAGGTCTGCTCCCCAGGAAGGTGCTTATGAGCCTCAACAGTCATCTGGGGAAATGCAGCTTCCTGCAAAGCGTTTTCTCCTCGGTGCCGTATTTCCAATATGTCGATTTCCTTATCTGGGCCTAAAAACCTCAACAACAACAAAAGCACCGTATATTGAACTCCTGGTTGGGGCTTCAAGCACACCCCAAGGCAACTGAGCAAGGGGGCCGAGTGGTAGGAGGAACAAGGGAGAATAGCAAGTGGCCTCCACCCTCCGTGCCCCTGTCTGGGCGGCTGATGTAACAGCAGGCACGTGCTCTCACTGTTCGCGGGTCACTGTTGCGTTATCCAAGCCCGGAGTCACGAGCTACACCCCACGATACATCCGCAAGCTGCGTGAAGGCAATCTGAAAAGTCACCCCTGCCTTACGCGTCGCTGGCTCTCTATTCGTTTACTCAACGCACTCAGCCTATTAATTTTTTAAGCAATTCTATTTCCTCAATACAAAAAAAAAAAAAAAATTAAAAATACCATTAAAAGCTTTACTGGCCATTGGATTTCCAATAGCGTTTCTGGAGTTGACATGAGAATTGTTACACGATTAAAACAAACAAAAAAGAGGTGAGACGAGTGCTCTTAAGGGTACTGTCCTGTGACAGCATGTGGAGCCTGAGGCCACAGTGGGCAGGGTAGAATGGTGGCGGCATGGGGTGCCAGTGCCCCGTGGCAGAGCATCATGCCGCAGGAAGGGTTGGAGGAAAGCGGTTCACTCTCAGAGCTTACCAAGCTTGGTCTCTGCCAGGGCTGTCACAGCACTCTACTCTAACAACCCTCTCATGGGGGCATTTTCTCCTATGAGCAGAAATGCTTCTAAAGACTCCTGGGGTCCACGAGGAAGCATCTTTGTTCCTACTGGGAACGCAAGCAAAAAGTCTTTATGTTCTTTCCACTCTGTCTTCCAGTTCCTCTGCAGCTTTTCACCACTCCTGCTCTGAAGAGAACATGCCACAACAGAGGAAATGCCACAGCAGCAAATCGAATGCCACACACACACACACACACACACACACACACACACAGATGAATAAAACCATCAGTAGAATGACTGCTGGGAAATAATACATAGCAGAAAACTTTCAGATGATATTCCTTGGACAAATTACTCACTGGAAAATTCTTTCTCAGTACATGTCCATCCCTTTAGTGTTTTAATATAATCTTCTGTGGTACAGTGGTAAAGAGCATAAGCTCTGGAGAGAGACAGGTTCAAATCCCAACTCTGCCATTTACACCTGTGTGGTCTTGGACATTTTTTTTTTTTAACAAGTCCTGTGCCTTGGATAGCAATTGAGCTCTTATGAGGATTAAACATGTTAATACATGCAAAGCATTTAGAATAATACAAATAAAGCTATGATCGTTGTTATTATAGTTCAAAATTGCTTTCACATGTATTATTATAATTGTCCCCACAAGCACTCTATGAAACAGAGGTGACCATCTTTTTTTTTTTTTTTAAGATTTTATTTATTTATTTGACAGAGAGAGAGGCAGCCAGTGAGAGAAGGGACACAAGCAGGGGGAATGGGAGAGGAAGAGGCAGGCTCCCAGCGGAGGAGCCCGACGTGGGACTCGATCCCAGGACTCCGGGACCACGCCCTGGGCCGAAGGCAGATGCCCAATGCCTAAGCCACCCAGGCGCCCCCAGAGGTGACCATCTTATCTATGTTTTACTGATGAGAATGAGGTTCAGTGAAGTGATTTGCTAAACACATAAACAATCTGGCCAACCCAAGGTTTGAACTGTGGTCTTTTGACATTAAACCTTGGATTCTTTTCCATTACATTGTATTATTTACATGTATTATTACATGTAAACAACAGCAAAAACAGCTATTATAAAATACAGATGCTAGATTAAATTCCTGAAAAGAAGAAAACTCTTGAGAACGTCAGAGTACCTAATCTAGGAACTCATTCTTGGAATAAACAAATGATGAGCTGATGGCAGAATTGAGCGAACGAAGCTAAAGCTCATTTTTAGATTCAGTGTGTAGCAGTTTGGAACCCCCAGAATTCTGAAGTGAGGGGGGAGGAGGAAGATACATCAATTCGTATTCGTCGTTGTCAATTTTACTTTTTGTGAAAATAGGTAAGCTGTCATCTTGAGAAATTACAATATACAAAAAGGAAGAATTACAAGATGGTTCAGTGACTCCTTACAAAAGGAGCCACCGAAGGGCTCAAATGTTTATATGTGAGCCCTGCCGTCTTATGTTGCGAATTCACAAGGTAGCAATGGGCGTTTTGATCAATGACATTCAGGCTACACCCTCGCAGATCTAGAAGACTGAGAATTTCATCCCTCAGAATTCTTCCCCACACGACACTTAGAAGAGACAAGTTTTATGAGACAAGCAGAAGATTGGTGAATATAAATGAACAACTGGCAGATATTCCTTCTTTCCTAATGAATTTTGTAATTTAGAGCATTTGAATGGATCCCTAGGGGAGAAATTCTTTCATGACT
>NW_024423344.1:15662098-15685190 GCF_017311325.1 Ursus maritimus
CACTCTTTCTAGTAATTGCATCTATTTCTAATTCATAAAATTTGAATGTGTGTTAGCCTTCAAGAACTTGTCTTCTATTTAATAAAGATTAACCTTTTATTTTTTTTTAAGATTAACTTTTTAATTTATGAATCTAGTTTTGATTTTTAATATGCACTCTACATACAAATTATCCCTCAAAATAATTTTTAAAAACCATGTGGACAGATGCAGATTAAAAACTAAATTTCAAGCAGATAGTACACTAAAAATTATCATCTAAAGCAAAAAGACGCATAAACTCTGAATGACCAGCAAATCACACTGTACACATACCAGTATATATCAGTGAGATATATATATATACTCAGCTCATTATCAGGATTCTGTCAAACCTTTACAAAAGTCCACACAAGATTTCCCTTTAAGTTCACCTGAGCAACTCACATTTAATGTCCTCTCATCCAAGTCAACCAATGTCCATTCCGTAGCTAAAGAAACACCCCCCCTTCAATGTTAATTCTGAAATTATGTTTTCAATACAAAATGCGTAATATTCTAGAAATATGCCTCTTAAAGCCGTTCAGACGGAAATATTTCATCCCTTCGATATGTACTTAAAAATCTATAAAATTTAAATAAATCTCACTAATGAACATTACTGAGACATAAAGTATTATTTAGGCCAAAGAGAGGAAATTAGATTTTTCTCTATTGGTCAGAGTTTACATCTCAGTCATGCTTAAGGCAACAAGACATGATTACATGAAAAAATTGAAAACAGATGGCAAAAAAGGACCTTTATGTTAAGCAATTAATAACTGAAAAAATAGAAATCTGTGAGTAATCATTTAAGCCTCAGAGATAGGTATTTTACTTTACTCCTACTTTAACCCTGTCTCCCTCTATCCTGGGTCTGGTTTGAGGCCAACGGCTGTGTGTTCGTTGACCAAATGACCCACTCCCTCAACTTCAGCGACATGGATGTTTCGGATTCCCTCCCCCACCCCACCCCCATGCCACATAGATCCCCCCACTCCCTGGTTCTCTCCTGTAAAGTCAAGGTCATAGCACGACCCCTGCCTTACCTGTTTCCCATCCAGGGTGTACAGGCGTTTCACCACGCCCGAGTCCAGCTTGATGGCGTCAGTGATGTCAGTGAGGACCTGCTCAAAGGAGTGGGCGGTCTTCTTGTTCAGCAGGATCCTGACAGCTTTCCGTGGCTTCACCCCACTTCGGATGATGGTGACCAGCTTAGGCCGAATGAAATCCTTATTCTCCCGCACCTCGGAAGGGCTCCCTTTGGCAGTGGCCAGCGAGGACACCGCCCGGGAAGCCGAGGTGGTCTTGACGTTCACAGACCAGTTGGGGTTCACGTTCTTGGTGTACTCCAGCTTCTTAAAGGGCTCTATTGAGCCGCACACATAGCTCTCCCCTAAGGAAGACAGAAATATCCTTAAATTCACACGAAGGTAAATTCATTTCGTTTTTCCTAGTCTTTGATGTTTCCTTTGCTACTAGAAGTGAGAGTGAGTTGTGACTTTTTAAACATTGGAAGCATGAATAACATTTAATGAAAAGAAAGGGTTCTTTTTACTTCTAATCTGGCTCTGTCAACAGTAGATTGATATCCTAGAGGAGGGAAATCATCATTCCTCCCTTTCTTCATTTTCCGACTGCTTTTTCTGACAGAAATACTGATATTGAATAGACCTCAGGAATAAAATTGAATTAAAAAAATAATGTGTGCTTTGGGATTTGGGGGTATTTGTATTTGCAGAAAACTTCAAAATCAGAGGTACCTACATTTAGTAATAATGTAAGTAACATAATTTGAAAACTTACAGTGGATCGGGAAACAGCTTCTTAAAATAGCTAGGTAATTCATTGAGGGTGGCTGGATGGTAGCCATAGTTGTGCTGAGCACAGCACGAGATACAGAGAAGTTGAATCACTATGTTGTACTCCTGAAAGCAATGTAACAGTGTGTGTCAACTACACTTAAATTTAAAAATCTAACAACAACAACAACAACAAAAAGCTATGCAATTTATAACTCTGATGGGAGTCCGTGTTGAACATTTTGTAAAGTCAAGTAAAATTCCCAAAGCAAGCAAAGTTATTGTCACCAGCTAGACCCCAAGACCTGACCTTTGCTGCTCACCTGCTTGGACCCACCAACCCCTGTCCCACATTTTTCCTTGAGCTCTTCTTTCCAGCTTATCTCTTAATCAGGCAAAAGCCCCGAGGGGCATAGCACCCTCTGAAGGAAACCCAAACTACCCCTCGAGCAATAGTGAGGAACTGGGGCCACCCAAACCACCCAGACCATTGGAGTTTTAATCACTAAATCAGGGCCCTGCAGATGGGGGTGTGTAACTGGTGTGACCAACCTTTACCTCACTGCAATGCTAAAAATCGCAGCCGAGGTGGAGACTTAACATGCAAACGAAACAATGATGTCTAAGGCAGCATGGTCTGTCAACTGCGCCTGCGCGCCCAATTCCCCGCATTTCTTGCCCTTAGACGCTTAAACTGGGCTCCCTTCCTGACTGGGCTCCTTTGAAACTCTCCCTGGCTGTTGTTCGGGGAGTCAGTCTGACACCTTCAGCTGCAGCTGTTGCCCCAATAAAGCCGTGAATGTGCTTTTAGACACTGGGTCCATCCTCGTTGCTGGGTCCAAGGACTCCACGTTGCCTTTCCTCCCATCTCCACGGGCCAAGCACAGTGATCCACATACTAGGAAGCCAACTCATATTTGTTTACAGATAAAAGGTTTTGAGAATGGTTAACGTATAAACTGTAGCTTCAGAAACTGACTCTAAAATAAATGTGATGAATAAGGATCTAACGAATAACATGGTGACTATGGTTATAACACTGTGGTATAACTGAAATTTGCTGAGAGAGTAGAACTTAAATGTCCTCACAAAAAAAAAGAAAAAAAGATAAATATATGAGGTAATGAATGTGTTAATTAACTTGATGGGGGGATCTTTCACAATGTATACATATATCAAATCGTCATGAGGTACGCTTTAAATATCTTACAATTTTGTCAATTACACCCCAATAAAGCTGGGGTAAAAAAAGAAAAGAAATTAATTAATTAATTAAATTAGATTTTATTAAAAATGACTCCTTAACAGAGAACCGTTTAATGAAAATACTCTATTAAGTAAATGTGGCTCACACAAAAAAGAGGTAACACATGAACCAAGTGATGATAAATCATAAGATGAATGATCCCATATATATATTTCATAAAGTTAGGTCAACGCATTTTGAAGTTAAAGATTTTATAATGGCTTTTTTGTGTGTTAGTCTTTGTAACAGGGAATAGTTAAAATGCTAAAAAGCTTTCATAATTGCAGGTAAAGTGACCTAGGACTAATCCTACACAGCCCATTTACTTTTATCTAAATCCTTGTCCTATTTTTAAATTAATTGTGCAAGCATCCAAGGCCACAGTATCCACATAAAAATAATTGAACCGGGGTTTCAAAAATAGAAAAGTGCAGTTATACATGTTATCAAACATTTACTCTTTAAGTGCTTTTAGAATACACTCTACTGTGTGTTTATACATCATGTCCCACTAGAAGTTGTACAAATACTAAATGTAGCAAACCCCCTTTCCATTCCCCTAGTGGATTATTATTGGTCCTAACTGTGCTTTTCTTAAGATATATATAGATATCAGAAACATATGCATGGAGGGGTCACAAGGACAGTGGTGCTTCTGAAGGCTTTGCGGAGAGACTGTGTGAATGTTCTGGTGAGAAATGGAAGTCTGAGCTCTGGCCTCTCCAAGCATGCGACCTCGGGCAAGTCCCTTAGCCTTCTCAGTGGTAGTCTATCCGTCCATCATATGAAGCCTATCCCAGTGGCTACTCATCTCAACTGGTTTTTGTGAAGATCAAATTATATAACAGAGGTCAGAGTGATCTCAAATACAAAACTGCTACACAAGTAAAAAAAACCCCTCTAAGGCTGCATTACCCGGATTGGGCAGTAAGCCTGAAAGGAAAACTAAAAAACAAAATTACTAGAAATCAGTGAGCGGGTCGTCCGTTTTAAGGTGTTAACTGTTTCTAACTAGTTACCAGTAGGCATCACTTTGGGTCCATCTCAATATGAGGGTGCCCCAAATGGTCCTCGACAAGGCACACACAGCCCAAAATAGTGCAGGCAAACCCGTCTGTCAGAATTCTGTGCTAATTGGAGATAGGCAATTGTCTGATTATTTTTAAGTTTATATCCTAAGCTAATAATTAAAATCAAAACAAAGTGAATGGTTTACACTCGAACAACAACAAAAAAGCTTTTTAACTTTAAAAAATACATAATTAGAAAAGCGATGAATTTTAAAGTACTCACATTAACAATGTGGAGTCGGTTTGTTAAAAAAGAAAATAAATACCTTTTTTTATATCTTCTTAAAGAATACTGACAAAATTTTAAGGCATGACAACTTTGAGAAGCTAATGCTGATTTGGTTCAAGCAACAACAATGGGAAGAAACTCTCGTTAAATCTGTTCTATCACTTTGTGACCCCTCTGCCTGGTTTACCAGATTCAAAGATTGCAAAGGAATCTTGGGGACAGGTGTGAGACTCCAATATAGAATGATGTTGGGCTACAAGGAAAGTGACAGCACTTTCGGGAGAGGACAGAGCTGGCCACCAAAGCCAAGAACACACACCACTCAGTGCTGCCACTTAGAATCCACTACACTCTTCAGGAATTCAGTAAGACCAGATGGTTTCCTTATGCTAAAAAGCTTCCATTAAATTGTGCAAATATACTTACATTAAAGACTTATTTGACCCCACATTTTGACAACTTTTAATCATGATTCTGAACTTCTTCCCACCACTAAGGATACTGTCTTGTCTTAATTCAATTTAAAGTTGATTTATTTTCTGACTTTGTTAGAAAATAACTTTTCAATTAATGTGCTAATACCATCGACAACTGTAAATTAGCAAACGTAATTGTTCTCAATGGAAAGAATACATAGTCTTAATTTGGTCAAATAGCTCTGGTTATCCAATGTTTAATCTCTCCCTAAATGGGGCCAAGACTTACGAGGTATGTTATATTCTTGATTAGAGAATCATCTAATCTTGATTAGAGGTTGCATTCAAGGTCTGACAGAGGTATGGATATTAAAGTCCATTGAAAAATAAAAAAATAAAGTAATTCTTATAATTACTGTAATAAACTTCTTATACACACTAAACCATCCCAAAGTTTTATGGTGTAATTTATATTGCAACAATAAAATAAAAGTTAATTTAGCAAAACCAAAGTATATTTGAGCAAAACGGTCTGATGTTCTGATTTATAATAAAAAATATATACTTGGTTTTTCAAACTATTTCTGGCACCGAGCTGCTTAAACCCTTGGAATTTCCTAAGCGATTAGAGCAATGAAGACATCTTGATATGCATAACACCTCCCTTTCAACCACACCTTAGTTTACTAAATGAGGAGGCTGGGAAAGCACCTAAGAATTAGGGCTGGATGCCAGGGGAACCATCCGTGTGCTGAGCGGGTAGAAGCTTTCATTTCAGTCCACCTCCCTGACTTTGGAGAGGGAAGAGGCACTAGTAGTTAAATCCAGTGATTTAATCAATCGTGCCTATGTAATGAAGCACCCATAAAAAACCAAAAGGACAGTGTTCAGAGAGCTTCCGCTTGGTAAACATACGAAGATTCAATGAGAGTGGTGAGCTCAGAGAACATGGAAGCTCCAAGCCCTTTCCCCAGTCCTTGCCCGATGCATCTCTTCCATCTGGCTGTTCTCAAATTATATACTTTTATAATAAACTGCTAATCCAGTAAGTAAAATGTTCCCCCGAGTTCTGTGAGCCACTCTAGCAAATTAATTGAACCAAAGGAGGGGGTCATGAGAACCTCTTATCTATTGGCCAATCCATCAGAAGCACGGTGACAACCTGGATTTGATTGGTGGATGTATGGGGACAACCCACACACGGGTTAGAACAGGTGACCAGCATTTTAGGACCCCAAATTTGCTTTGAAAGTTTGGGATCACTTACTATAGGTGAAGCTTAACAAGGATGGCAAGATGGAAAGATCATAGACGGTTTAAAGGAAATGGTGTAACACTCTATTTAGACGTAGAGCTGGAAATTACCAAACATAATGACTTGCTGGTTGGTTATCATGCTGCTGGTTTTGTTCCACTTTATTCAAGCCAAAAATGTTTGTGTTAAGACTGATCCTCAAGTTGAAATTTAATATTCTGGGTGTCCAAGACACCCCCAACAAATAGCAAGAGCTGCCAAAGCAGCATCTGTCCGAATTGCCGTGGCACTTACAAATGCCAAAAAACTAATATTTGCTTTTAAGCAAAGATAAAGATAAAGAAAATGACAGAAGAAAAAAAAGTAAGGAAATAAAGCATGATATTATGTTTGGATCTGACCAATGCCTACAAAAATAACAGAATATGGTAATTTCTTCCCTGAAAGATCTAAGTATTTTGGGGATTTTGGAGAAATGGATGATTTCTGTGTAAGCATATTAGATTATTTTTGAGATACTGAAGGCTCCATGTATTATTTTGTTTTCAAAAAAATCATACATGCATTTGTAAATTTATTATATTGCTGTTATTCGAAGTATGGAAATAAACGTTCTCTAACAAAGCTTATTACTTAAAAATCTGCAAAGTTAATTCTACTTGGCCATCAACTCCATTATGAAATTAAAGGATTTCCACTTAAAAGAAATTATCTAAGTCACTACTGAAAACTTCCAGAAATGGGTTACCAGCTTCCTCATTGACCAGGCCTATGATGAATGAGCTAGGAAGGTATCCCTCCACAAGATCCCATATGTGGAGATTCTAGAAGTTTGCTGTATTTCCCCTTACTGCTGGAGATTTTTCATTGGCTCAGGGTAGGACTTGTAAATGTCATATGTAACGTCAGTCTGAAAATGACGTAATCTCTGGTTGTTACCTCCTCTAGGACTTCTTTAAGTTTCAAATGTGGCATATTCAAAAGTATCTTAGGTGAGAGATACCTATAAAAATTTCATTTTTCCAGAGAAAAAAGTTTCTCATTAAAAACTCTAGCAATTAAAATTTACTAGTGTGAATTATAGTAAAAACTGGGAAAGACTCAAATATATATTGAGACCTCTGAAAATAAACTGAGTAAAACTACATAAAGATATAATTTACAGAACAAAATATAAAGTTGCCTTCTGGATATTATATTTTATGAGCTTACCTCAAGTACACACAACGACATTTCATAATCTATCTAAAAGGCACTGCTTTAAGAAGAGGATTTTGATAGTGCTATTAAAGGCAAGAGAAAAGATTCCCCAAAGGTACTTTGGGTCATTCTTCCATACAAATCTTTCATAATATAATAGTACATAAAAAGAAGCTTCCAGAAAATAAAATTTGAATGTGTACGTCAGGCCTGTGGAAAATGTCAAGTTCTCAAAATCAAAGCAACAGAAAAATAACATAAAGAAAAAAACTGAGAGATCCAAAATTTTAAATTTAAAAGTGACATAACTGAAAAGTAGAGAAACTAAAACGAAAAGGGGAAAACAGACTGAGGGTCTACACAGAACAATGGGTTACTACAATGGGCAAAGCTTATTATAATTTACAAAAACACAGAGTACCAAAATATATGACAAAGGATAAAGACAAAATACATAGAAAATCGAAAACACTACTAGGGCCATTATAAATTGATAAGAATCTTTTTTGAAAGCAACAGGGCCAACTGTATTTGGAACCATGAAAATGTATATTTTCATTGCTAAAAATTTCTCTTAAGGACATAACAGAATAACAAAACTGCAAAAAAATTAAAAAAAAATTTTAAATTAAAAAAATAAAATAAAATAAACAACAAAACTGCAACAAGCAGATACAGCATTAGCCATGAAAACTAAAAATTAACTACAAACTCCTAAATCTTCAATAAGAAGTACAAAATCTGAATTTGCCACTCTGGGAAGTAAAAAGACTCCTAAGTGAAGAGCTTGTCTTCAAAAGAGCTTAGAAACCAAGATGTGTACATGAAAAGATTTCACCACAAGGCAGTAAACGATAATTGCTAAATAAGCAGTCCAGGCAACCCTAACTCAGGAGAGAGGGAAATCACTTCCCACTTCCCACGGAGCAATCAATAAAGAAGAAATGGAATTCATGCTGGCCTTGGAAGTGAGGGTAAGATTTTCCACTAACAGAAAAGAAAGAGGACAGCATTTCAGATAAAAATAAAACAGTAATATTCCCTACTACACAGTACAGTAAAGGGATAGTCTGTGAGATATTAGTAAGTCTTTCTCAAAAAATAAAATAAAAAATGGTTCCATTGACAAACAAGTTAGAATAAGACAGTGGTAGGGCCCAAGGTCAAAGTTTTTGTGCATGATCAGACCCAGGTTTCAGAAGGCTCGCACCGGCTTCAGTGTAAAGGGAGGGCTGAAGGCGGAACATGTGAAGAGAGAAGGTGAGAAAGCTACTGTAACAGACCAGGAGAGGAGACGGAGAATTGAACTCTACACATCTGCACGGAGGGCAGAGAGGAGTGGGTGCAATGAGGAGAACTTAGCAGATAGAATCAGTTGACTAGATGGTAGAATTGGCAACTGTCTGGATGTGGGAACGAAGGGAATCTGAGTCAAAATGACGAAAATGAAATGATGACATCAGAACTTCCATTTTGCTTGACTTCCTATATACCACCATAGGTCGGATATGAAGGGAACCAGGTTTGGATTTGACAGTAGGGAAAGATACTAATTCAGTTGTGCACATAATAAATTTGAAGTTCCTAGGAGGCAGCTAGTTGGAGATTTCCAGCAAGCAGCTAGAAACATAAACCTGAAGTTTGGAGGGCGATGCACATGGCAGCTGCAGAGATGGAACTGTAGAAAACAGTCCAGGAGGCCACGCCCAGCTGGACAAGAAGTCCAGGGCAACACCAGTCTCTGAGGAGTGCCCAGAGATGGAGGAGCCACTGAAGGCAATGAAGAGAAATCAGGTGCCTGGAGCCATGGAAACCAAAAGGTGGTGAGTGTGTGATTGGAAGAGACGCAGACATGAGTATCCAATGCTCCAGGGACAGCATCGAGAAGGATTCCTAAGAGATCACTGGCCTGGCCACTAAAAGGTCACGTGTGGCCCTATAATGGCCACTTCCATTGGGTAGTGATGCTGGCTTGCTTTCATTCATTCATCCATTCTTCCATCCATTCATTCTCTTTCCTTTTTCTTCCCATAATATTTATTGAGTACTTACAACTACCATGCTAGGCGGAAAGGACTCCAATGGTTCCCTGCCTTTGGTATAAAATAAATAAGTATATTACAGTGTCATGATGCTAGTCGTGATGAAGGAGTTGAAGTATGCTTGGAAGCTGAGCCGACTATAGATAGCATATACAGATATTTCTTATCACAGAAGACCTCTGGGTTTGAGAAGTCGGAAAGACCAAGGCAAGAATTTTTTAGATTGTGGGAGATTTGTGTATCTGTAGGCTGAGGGATGAGGACAGGGACGCCATTGGCAGAAGAGGTTATGTGAGTGTCTGCCATGAGGCAGATCCTGTTCTAACCCATGCTGTTTAACCTGTAATCCTCAACACAACCCTATGAGCTAAGTATTAAGACACCACTTATCTTAGGGCACAATGAGGCACAGAGAGATAGGCAGCTGGCCCCAGGTCACATGGCTAGCAAAGGTGGAGCCAGGATTCAAATGCAGGTAGTCTGACTCCAGAGCCATAACTTAACATTGACATTACGCACCCTCAGGAGAGCATCCTTGCAGGAGAGAAGGGAAGCCTGGAGATGGGAGAGTACAAGCAAAGAGCGTAGCCAAGCTCACTGCTAAGTGTATCAATGGGTAATAGGAGACATGAACAGAATGGGAGAGGCAGGAGCAGGGTCACGGAGAGAAATCCATTAAAGACCGTGGACTGTATTCTACATCTAAGTGGAAAGCCATTATGAGGCAACGGGATGGCACAAAGTGGTTTGTCTCTGGCCAGGTTTATAGGCAGGAAAACTTGTTTAAAGACTTCTGTCTGGGACACATGTGTGTCCTAAAGGATCTGACCTAAGAGAGGTTCTGGAATGGAAAAGCAGGGACAAATACAGATCCCATAAAGAAGAGAAAAACGAATTCTAAGAGAGAGACTAAGAAACTAAGATACGTATTTTCAGCTTACGAACATTTTGCAATAGTGCAGGGAAGAGATGACAATACTTAAGTGGTAGGAATATGAGGAGTTATTATATAATTTTTTAAAATGTTTTTGTATCTTTCAAATTTTCAACAATGCTCACTGTTTAAGAATGTAACTCCCCTGCAGTAAAAAATAGTAATGTTGCTAAAACACTGATGAGAACTTGAAAACTATAATACCGATGGTGGAGAGGACAAGTTGAAGAAATGTCTTAAGCAGGACCAGCAGAATTTGACAGCTTGGATTTGACAGGTGAAGAGAAAGAGAAGTCAAGGGGAATGTTAGGTTAGATGGTGACACCATTTAACCAGATCCGGAATATGAGAAGAGGAATGAATTCTGGGTGGTGGAAAAGAATGAGGTCACATTTATGCAGGTTGAGTTTGAAAGGACTGAGGAGTAGAGTATCAGTTAAGTATATCCAGGTGGTAGGAGTAAAGAACAAAGGTTTTATTATTATTTGGAAGAAATGGACCTTAAAAGAGTGGTTAAGGTAATAAGAGTTGATGACCTCACAGTAGATCCAAAGACAGGAAAGGTAGAGGATATCTATGTTTAAGGGTGAGACAAGTAAAGAGGGAGATCAAAATTCACCATTCAAACACCACCGCAACAATTGCTGTAGGCAAACCCCCCAGTAAATGCCAAAATTCATGGGCAAAATTTGAGGAGAAACAAGATATTCACATAGCCTCAAAGTTTCTCCCCCAAATATATATTCTTTGTAAAGGGGGAAAATAGTAACTTTAGAGTGAAGGTAACTGGTAGACAACACCTTCACCAGCTGATCGTGGCTAATCTCACCAGTAATAAGACACAGCAACATCCTGAACCCCGAAATGATGCACCAAAAGGAACACAGCATCATTTCTGTGGAATTCTTGCCACAAATACCTAACTTCCATCTCATCAGCAGCTACGTCCAAATTGAAGGACATTCTATGACTGATCAGCACCTTTCAAAATGGTCAAGTCATTAGAGACAAGGAAAGACTGAAGAACTGTCCCAGCTTGGCAGAGATGAAGAAGACATAACAACTGAATACAACAGGTGATTCTGGAACCCAAAATAAAAGGCCAGTAGGGGAAAAATTGGTGAAAGCTGAAAAAAGCCTATAGTTTACTAGCATTGTTCCAAAGGTAACTTTTATTTTTGATCATTGTGTCATGGTTGTGTATGAGGTCCCACTGTGGGAAGGGCATATGAGACTCCTTATCTTTACGACACTTCTAATAAGCCCACATTCGTTTCAAAATACAAACTTTTAAAAATGAGGATGTAGCCTAGAAAAAGGTTAAATTGAACCCCTAGCTCACACACTGTACTAATATGACATCCATTAGAATACTTTCTTAAATGAAAACATAAAAATACTAGAAGAAATTGAGGGAAACAACTTTTTAATCTCAGAGTAAAATCCAAGAAGCATGAAAATCATGCCATAAATTAAAAGGCTGACACATTTAATTTTTTCAATTTTTTTTCAATCTGTGTGGCAAAAAACATAACAAACAACATCGCTAGATAAAGGACAATCCAGGAAAAAAAACTTTGAATTAATATCCCAAAGGGCTAATATCTCTAAAAGAAAAAATCCTACAAGTCAGTAAAAAAAAAAAAGACCCCAACCTGGTAGGAAAATGGTCAAAAGCTATGAAGAAACAACACATAGAAAAAGAAACACAACTGCATTTTTAATCATTATGAAAATTAAAAGTATAAGTGGATACATGCTTTGCTTTTCCTAATAGGTTGGCAAGTAGGAAAACATCAGATAAGACATTGTCTTGGTGAGGGTGTAGGAAAACAGCCCGTCTCATATGTTACCGATGTGAGCATAAACCACTACCACGTCTATGAAGATCTGCAACAGCTCTTAAGAGTCTAATGCTTGTACCTCTCTATCCAGCAATATGACTTCTAGGAATTTGTCCTACAAAGATTCTCCTACATGGGTAGAAAACTTAAATCCAAGGATATTCACAGCAAGATTGTGTCTGATAACAAAGGATTGGTCACAACCTACCAATAAAAGCCCATCAGTAAAAGACTGGTTAAATAAAGCAGGGTACATTGATATAAAGAAATACTATGAAGTCAGTAAAAAGGACACAGTAGTTCCAGCTGTATGATACGGTGTATTGTTAGGCGCACAAAGCAAGGTGCAGAACTGTAAGCACACTGAGTCACCTTCTGGGCTAATGATATGTATACCCTTAACACGCGCAGGTGTCTCTGAGATGATACTCAAAACACAAACAAAACAACAACACAAGAAAACTAGTAAACTATTTGCTGGAGGGGAATTTTAGAGAGAGCACACTTTAGAGCCATTCCAGAATTCATTTAAAACTTTTACTACAGCAGGGAGAGGCACAGAAGAAGCCAGTGAATTACAGAAAGAAATCGATGACACCACATCAAGGGGAAGAAAGATGGCCAGGAGAACTGGGTGACCGGAAGGAGTGGTTAGAGATCCCCTAACTGTGCAGTGAAGTGTGGGCTTGTTCCTGAGAGGTTAGCTCCGATGGGGACTTGGGAACAGCCCCAACACTCCAGCTCCGGAGTCAGTGTCCACGGTGAAGTGGGGCGTCAAGGCGCGTGAGAGCTAAGAAAGAAGGGGACTCCTTTCTAATACATACAGAACTGATGTACAAATTAACTTATTTATATCCAGGAGAAAACACACCTGAGTAGCATTTATGTTCATGCTTACAGGAAATGCCCTGGCCCTCTTATACCTACAGTCACACAAGATGTTAAAAGAATGCCTATTTAAGACAGCAAATAGAGTAATGGTTGCCAGGGGCTGGGGGTGGGGACGAAAAGGTGGAGCACAGAGGATTTTTAGGGCAGTAAAACTATTCTGGATGATACTACAATGGTGCACGCATGTCATCACACTGTTGTCAAAACCCACAGAACACACAACACCAAGAGTGAGCCCTAACGTAAACTCTGGACTTCCGGTGCTAATGATGTGTCAGTGTCGATGCCTCAGTTATAAGAAATGCACCGCTCTGATGACAATGGGAGAGGCTGGTCGTGTGTTGAGGGAAGGGGTAGATGGGAAATCTCTGTACCTTCTGCTCAATTTTGCTGTGAACCTAAAACTACACTTAAAATTTTAAGCCTATGTAAACGTGGGGGGATGGATGGTTCACCCCCAACACATACGTCACCGATGCTTGAGCGTCTGGTAAAGACAAAAATCAATCTTTCTCCTAAGAGTTTAAAGGTTTTAAATGTTATTTCTTTATTTACCTTCACATTTACACACCTCCGGTGGAACATAAATAGTGCAAAATTGGGGAAAAAGGGGCAATATTGGGAAAATGAGGCCAAGTCTCAAGGTGAACCACTTGCAGAAATAGGACTGCAATTCCACTTTCCTTATTAATTATCTTGACTTTTTTAATGTATTAAGGCCATTTTGAAAGCAAACAATTAAAACTGCTATCCGTTGTCTGCTCTTACGTATGTGTGTGCATGTGTGTGTGGGTATACATACATGCATAAAGAGACACACCTTATTCATACACACACACAGACACACACACTCACTCATACATTTATGCTTGAGGCAAAGAGCCAGCTCTGTCAATGCGCTTAAACCAAATTTAGGCATAATAATCTGTGGATAATAATAATAAAACGGTGCAAGTGACCATGAGACTGTTATAAATAAAGAAACTCACATATGTCATTGCAATTCAGAATTTTGAGTCTGAGGTAAGTGAGAAAGAACAAACTTAAAAAAAAAAAAAACAATTACAAGTCAAATACACTTGTCACTGCATCCACTAAAAGGATTTAATTTAAAACTCAAACATCAGCATATTGGAAGGGGAAATGAGAAGCTAATAACATGCATTGACGTTTACATAAAATTAGTATGTAAAGTGAGAGATATGAACCTAATGATGGATATGAAGCAACCGTTTGCATTTTAACAGACTAAGCAAAAATGTAATTGACAAAGAGGCCAATCTAAATGGATTTCCAGCTACTTCAACACTAAGTGCAGCTGCATGCTGTCAGAATTATAGACGAGAAAAAAATCTGTCTAAACTGGATTTCTTTAAAAAAACACAGCCAATATGAGAACTTACACACTGTACTGAAGTTATCATTCAATCAGAAAAAAGTATTTTTTTTCCAAAAAAGTCATTTTTTTAACATCAGAATAGTCAATATGCAGTTGCTTCATATTGTTTGGAGAGAAAAGTATGTGGAGGTAAACGGAGCCGTAGCTGTCACTCCTGGAATTAAGTCAAGGTTAAAAACATTTATTTTCAAGAATAATTAATACACTAAAATTTCCTTTAAAGCCACTAAGAATACCCCCACTTGGTATCTTACGAGTGGCAGTTATGAGCTCAAGCTCTGGCACCAGCCTTCCTGGGTTCAAATCCTAACTCTACCATTTCTTGCTGTGTGACTTTGAGCAGGTCATTTAACCACACTGTGCCTCGCTTTTCTCGTCGTAGTGTAAGGATGGTCACAGTAGGGAGCTCCTAGGATCGCTGTGTGAATGAAATGTATTCATATATGCAAGACACATGCTCATGACTGTGAGCTGTCCTTACAATCCTCAGGACAGCAGTCTCTTAGAGCCGGCATTATTTGGTGTTAAAAAACCGATAAAGAAGACGGTGACAAGCATGCCATGGTGTTGCTGATCCTTGTATGTAAAGAACCGTTGTTTCCCACCCCTCACACCCTCTCCTGGGTGGACAGGAACCGTGGGAATATCTCTGGCCACTTCTCAGGGAAGGTACGTTCTGGGTGGGCAACTGATTGAAGTACACTGCCCGCCCCATAGATGCTGCGCGAGTGACTCTAGAAAGAGCGAGAAGCCAAGCCCGGCCGGCTCACAATGTGCTCGGGGATCTTGGCATATTTTGTCTCTACCACCATCAGTCCTCAAAGGGATGGTCTGGTGACCGATTATGCACCTGACTTTGCATTTCATCTTTATCCAGGTCCCTTAGAATAGCCCACCAAATGTTTTATTTATCCCTGTATTTTCCAAGGTCAGGAAAAGGGCAGAGCACAAAAATCAAAGCCGATGCAGAGAGATTTCATATTCATTCTTCCCCTTTAATTTACTGAAAGTGCCAACATCTGAATAGAAGGAAAAAGGCCAAGTCTACAGGCATCTTGGCAGGGTGACGAGTCATTGAAAAGAGATGTGAATTCCCACATAATAAATACACCAGAGCCAGGCTCTCCACACCCTCTCAAGTCCCGTCATACTGCGACCAGACTGGCATCCCCGCCAAGGGATAAAGAGAAGGAAAATGGGAGAAAGACACAAGACTCCCTCAGCCTTGAATCACGTACAAACTCCGGTTCCACAGGAGGACAAGAGGGCTGGCTTGTGTGTGGTCAGGGCCGAGGAACCCCAAACTCCACGGGACCCTGAAAGGGATGCTTCCTGCTACCTGCACGCGAGAGAAAGGACATGACGCGCATGGCCTTCCCCCAGGATCCAGGAAGACAACCGGCCCGGGCAAATATATCCGGAGTAAATAGGAACTCAGGGTGAAGTCAAGCACTTCCCAAACTTGAAACTTCCTTTCCCATGCTCCTCTGTGCTGAGTGCTATTTCATCGTGACCCGAACACCTCAGACGTAGGAACTCCCGCTCTCCAAAGACGACCGGCCAACCTCATTTGCACCTTGGCATGAATTTAACCCATTATCTCTCTCCATGTCATTTGACTTTGCTTATGATTTCTAAGGTGATTAGCGGCTTTCTGTGCTGCTCAAACGGGGTTGGTACTGAAGCGAGTCTACCTACTCTCCTGGCCCAAGACTCCGGGTCTCACCCGAGGACTCACATAGGCCTCCTTCCACATGAAATGTCTAAAACAGATAATGACCGTGAACGTAAATTCGACTCTGAAAAACAACGCACTGAACTGAATAGATTAATGCCTTTTTATCTTCGAATACCACAGAAAGACAATAATCCTTTAAACTTAAAAGGAAGCACCATATTGGAAAGAAATGCCAGAAAACCTAATTTCTAGTCCAGTATCAACATGACCTCACCATGTAACCACAAACATGTCACTCGAAGTTTCTGGGCCTCAGTCTCTGGTGATAGAATTAATGGGTTTGATACCTATATAAGGTTCCTTTCCACTCAAAAATTTCACAATCCATTAGTTATTTTCAGTTCAAGTAATTTCAGACGTCATGACAGCAAAAGTTCATTTGCATCTAGAAATGAATATGAACACCGTGATTAAAGACATAAAAAGGGACTTTAAAAATGTAACAAGAGAATCACAAAAGGAACAGAGAATGCTGGAGAATTAAGACACTTTTTCCTTCAGTCCATTATTACAAAATGCCTGACCTAATACCATTAGTGGGTTTTTTTTTCTTTTTACACTGCAGTACAGCAGAGTGCACTCTTAAATGTGTAAACAACAGGGATCACAGCCTTGGGTTGGCTGCTACCTCTTACTAGAGCAATCAAGTGCAGGTGCCTAGAACAATGTGGACACATGAGAACACATCCTCTAGGGTTACTTGGGAGTGAGCTCACCTTCCACCAGTTGGTCCAGGCTGGAAATCTTCTTGAGCCCATCAATGGTGTAGATTGTTCTCACTCCCTGGGGCAAATTCACGTTATCCGACAGAGTTCGGGTCAAATCAGCCAGCAGGGCCTCAAAAGATCGGAAGCGGTCTGGGGAGATGGCATACACAATCCCTTTGAAGTATCTATCTCCATTTCGATAGAAACGAACTTTCTTGGCCTTCTTCTCAGAGCTGAGGGTCTGCAGCGTGCGGGTTCGGTAGAAGCTGCAGTGGGCGCTGTGCGTGGGGCTGGGCAGCCCGTTCACCCGCGACCCTCTGCTGTACCTCTGGGCCTTATCCCGCTCGTCGAAGTGTTCCAGCTCCATGTCTCTGCCGAAGGACATGATGGGGTTAAAGTGGAACCTAGGAGGCACAGAAGAAGAAGAAGAAAAAAAACAGAGACACATACTGATGTTATTTTAAGATCATGGTTTGAAAGGCTTAGCTCAAGAGCAGCTGGTGGAAATAGTGCTGTAATTGATGATATATTTAATATGAGTTATCAAGTTGGAAGAGAAGGAAGACCAGGAAGAAGTAGAAGAGGCAGCCCCTGTGGAAAGAGCTTATCAATCAACTCCAGTTTAGTGAGAATCAGCTCCTAGGTAGTGACCACCTACCCCTTTCAGGCTTTGGACAGCTCTTATTGCCAAGTCACAACAAACCTTTCAAAGTAGTGTTATCCCTATTTACAGATGAAGAAAACGAGGCACGGAAAAATGTCTCCTAAATTTCTCCAAGTCATACAATTGAGAAATGCTCGAACCAAGACCTCCCACCAAGGTTTGCTTGACTCCAAAGCCCAGACCTCCCTACAGCGAGCTCACTCTGGGGGCAGACAGAAGGTAAGCCATCTTATTACCATCAGGCTGATGAGACCAAGCGGTGGTGGGCCAGGAAACAAAAGGAGGGGGTCAGCATTTAACAGATTATAAACAGTTCACGAAGTTTTGTGCTCCCCCGGCCAGATGGAGAGCAAACTGAATCAATCCCCAGGTTCTACCAACTTAAGATTTTTCCAACATATTCACATATTCGATAGCAGCTTTTTTTAAAGTGATTTCACCATAACTCATTTGCTTACACTTCGTGCTTCGGATAAGTTGGGTTAAAAAAAGCAGAAAAAGGTTGCGGAGGAAGAGGAAAAAGAACAGAAGGGATGAAAGTTACTTTGGGGAGGGCTCTGCCTTTCCTTCCACTCTATTTTCGTGGTTGAGGGAATTGAGGCTAAGAGATGTTGATCAAGTACATTTCCCAAGGTTGATACAGGATCACGTTGGGATCAACGTCTTTAAAGCCTTGCGTCCTCAACTACACATAGGAATGCTAATCATACCTACCTCATAACTAATATTAAGTACGAATACATGAAGCACTTGGGAGAGTGTCTAGCATGTGATAAGTATTAATGTTTTTTATTAATGAAATCTGCTTTTCTGTGCTTAACTCAGTCACAGAAAGAACTAGTAGGAATAGAATCTCCCCCTTCTGGTGAGGAAAGCTCCTTGGGAGTCTGCCTGATTTTCATCTCATGACCTTCTGAAAGATATGCTTGCACTCCCATGGTCCCCATTTTTCTTTCTATGGAGCTCTGTCATCAGCAAGCTGCCTGTGGGATCAATTCATCCTTGCTAAGGGGTTAGGTGATCAAGGCTTGTGATGTTGACCCTTGCAGGGGATCTGGATTTTAACAGGTCAATCT
This sequence comes from Ursus maritimus, assembly GCF_017311325.1. Taxonomy (NCBI): domain Eukaryota; kingdom Metazoa; phylum Chordata; class Mammalia; order Carnivora; family Ursidae; genus Ursus; species Ursus maritimus. Next base: position 15,680,630 of record NW_024423344.1, read on the forward strand.
AGAAAGCATTCAAAGGAAAGAAGTTTTGATGACAAACTTCCAGGCATGTTGGAATACAATATAAGGGAAATGGAAAATCTGGGGCAAGAATCTTGTAAGTGCTCTCCAAATCCCACCATAGATAATGCTGCCTAACCAGAAGTACTGCCAAGCCTCCCTTTCCTTGACCCTCGGTAGACTAACCTCTGATCCCTTCAGAGTGGCTCAAAATTCATGTTTAAAAACACTGCTAGAGACTGTGTAGTCCTGAAATGAAGTGGAAAAAGCTAGTGTTCAGTGTGTTTATTGAATGTCTATGATGTGCTTGACACTATTATTCAGCAATCAATTGTATAAAATGCTAAAACTTCCCTTCTAAACCTCACAACAATCCAAAGACATTGGTAATATTATTAGGACGGAAGGCGAGTACGGGATAGAGCCAGGGTCCCAGAGTCATAATTGAGGGAGGTGGGATTTGAACCTAGCTTTACTCTGATGGACTCTGAAGCTGGCGCTCCCTCCTTTCTGCCCCATGCACTGTCTTAGAGGCCAGACCCCCTGAGACCCTCTCTAGACCCCTTCACCCATAAAAATAGGGGTTTTTAAAGCCTTCATTCTTACCGAGGCCTGTGAGGTTGGGGAGGCCACGTAACTGAGGAAGGCTTCCTCCACAGACAGAGGGGGCGGTGGCCACCAGGCCGCTAAAGTCTTCACCATTCAATTGCTGGGGGGGGGTGTAGAGTGTGACTCAAACCTGGACTATTAGTTCAGTGTATTTTTTTCCTCCAAACATGAAAACTACCTCATGTCTCTTAATAACTCATGATAGCCTAAATTTGTATTTTCCAGAAAAAGCGATACCATACATAGATAGATATGAACCAGTTTCATTGACTGTGAAGTTGGATAACTTCAAAACAGTGATCCAGTTCTTCAGGCAGCTATTAACTGAGTAACAGAACCAATATTTTCCCCATGGTATCATTGCTCCCACTTCTTTTTATCTCCTCTTAAAATGAGCTCTTTTGTCTTTCAAAAGGGGTGTTTGGTCCTTCGGGGGAGGAGTAGTCATACCACCTCACTAAGCTCTTCAAACCTCGCTATTATAAAGGCGAGGGTGGCTTTTGAAGCTTCTGTTTTATTTTTAAAGGCAGTAATCAATCTTCCAACCCTAGGGGTTTCCTCCCAAATCTGTATGAACCAAGAGAAAACAAGCAGGACCATAGCAAAGGACGGCACAACTGTGTCACCAGAGAGCGCCGATGTGGTCTGAAGGGGCTTATATGGATTCACAATTTGCAAAAGCCAAACAATTTAGCAACTGTTGGAATTCCCTAGAGGAATCAGGCCTTTGAACCAAGAGTTCTACACCACATGAAAAAAAAAAAGTCAATTTTAAAATAGACAAAAGTTGATTTTGTTTTATTTGTGTATGTCCTCACACTTGATCATATGTTCAACCAGGACAAGCACATCTCTGCCCTCCCTTCACTGAGCCTGCCCAAAAGTAAGAAATGATGTTGGTGACCAAGAAAAAACACACTCAAAGTGGAATCATTTTCAAGACTACAGCTACCACTAAATGAATGTCAAAAACCACACTACACACCCTAATGTTCCCATAATCATGTGCGACGTCAAACTAGGTGTTCCTTCTCTTGCCTTGGTTGGCTCAGCTCTTCAGTTGGCTTTGTCATATATTTGAACCATAAGCTCCTGGAGAAGATTCACTGGGCTTCCACAGGTTCTTGCTTTTCTGCACAAGAAACCGCTAAAGCACAGAGACACACGTTCATGGACCATCAGTGGCTAGGGGCCTGGGTACACACATGTGATGGTACCAAGAAGGTAACCACACGGCCGGAGCCACAGAGATCACAGACACTTGGGAGGGGAAGAAGGAGGCCTGGCTCTTATCAGAGATTTTCCTATAAACACTGCCATGCCAAGAAATCAGCATCCTCAATTGTCTTCTGTGGGATTTCTCACCATTTTGAGGAACCTCTGTGTTCATCCTTCTCTAGATAAGGATATGAGTTCCTGTTTCAGACATTTCTACACACACACACACACACACACACACACCAAGAAATAATTTGGCATAAAGATTACCACATTGAAACAGATGCTGGACTTGGAAGTCCCAAGGGATATTTTGCCAGTGGGATTAGGTTGCAGGTGGATGGGCAGGCGTGGAATAAGAGGCGCGCGCGCACACACACACACATACACACACCTTCCAAGGGCATGTACCACCTTGGACACGGATATCACAGGATGTGTGCCAATCTTTTATAATGTGCCTACACATAACCCCTCTTAAAATCCCTTCTGACCGCCTTCATGTGACATTTTATACTTAAAAGACTGTCCTACTTTCCTTTCCAGTGGAAAGGCGATATATTTAGGAACATTCATAAAGCGTATTCACGGAACACCCTGCAGTGTGGCCGCTAAACGCATGTGCACCATAATCTGGACACACACTCACAGGTGCGGAGAGAGGGAGCCGGTTTGAATGAAACCTTTCATTTGCTCCATCTCTTACAAGCATTGCCTTTCCAAATCCAGCAGCGATTCCGCGCAAACCTGGGTTTCAAAAGCAGTCTCTTTTGTGGGGCAATGCAGGGCTGTGCATGCGCTCCCACTAGGAGGAAAATGCCATTTCCTCTCCGCATGCTTTTAGCACTGCAGGTACTAATTTGTACATGAGGCAGCCTCGCTGTCCCTGAAGGAACTTGAGACCCTGCAAATGTACTTGCAACACCCACACCGCAGCCACCCACCACGCACAGATCGCCCCATCTTCAAGCACACCACCCTCCCGGGCACACGGGAAAGCACACACACAATAAGAGGCCTGGCCCGGCCACTCCTTGTAGGCGCAGACTTGGTCCTCGCTCCGCGGCCAGTTCTGACAATGACAAACACCTCGCCCAGCTCCTCCGCCCTGGCTCTCCATCTCCACTAACAACGTGGCGAAAAGCCTGGCGGGGAGGGTGGGGGGCGCGCGCCCTACTCCCCGTTTTAAGCCCGGTGGCACCAGACAAAAGAGGCAGGTGCCAGCAGCCCCGGAGCCTCCCGTACACACCGCCCCCGGCCGAGGCCAGTCTGGCCGCGGCAGGGCAGCGCCTTTCGAGGAACGGCGGGCGGGGTGGCGGCGGCGGCGGGCCGACGGGGGCGCCCACCGGCCCTCCACGCCCCGGGCTTCTTCGGCGCCCCGCGGCTGCGGGAGGAGCGGGCGCTACAAGCCCCCGGCGGGGGCCCCCGGCCGGCCCTGCCCGCAGCTCCCTTCCCCAGCCAAGGCAAACCACGCACCGGTCCGCGGAGAGACGCCGCCGGGGGTCTTTGTGGCCGCGCTCGGGGCCGCCTCCTGGTGCTGTCCTCACCGGGCTGGGCGCGGCCGGGGCTGCGGGGCTGCGGGGCGGCGGCGGGGCTGGGGCTGGGCGGCAGCAGCTGCGGGAGCGCGGGCGTCTCGGCTGCGGCCGCTAGTGCAGGGAAGTGCCTCTGCCGGCTCTCATTGAAATGCGGCGCTTCGCACAGCCTCACTCCAGCCTCTCTCCAGAGGAGGGCGGCGGCGGCGGGCGCGCTCCCTTTTCTTGTGGCTCACTCTCTCACACGCCCTCCCCGCTCCCTCCTTCTCCGCCTCCGCGTGCGCGCTCCGGCGCCCCCGCCCTTCTTGGCAGGGCGCACCCACCACGGCTGCGCCCGGGGTCCTCCTCCTCCCTGCGCCCTCTCCGACCGCGGCGACCTCCATGCAGCTGGCCTGCACAAACCCCCAAGCCTCCCCATTCCTCAGGACTGGATGTCCGGAGATAGGGCAAGATCGGGTGGGGGCCTGGGGACAGGGGAAGAGAACGCGGACGGGGCCAGGTCTGAGCCAGGAAAAGTGCGAGATGGGGGAGGGGGGTGAGAGGTGGCGCAACGGCGAGTCCTCCTCCTTCAGGGGAGACGAGGGAAACAGTTACTTCCTCCTCCCCTTGCACAACCCCCCCACCCCACACCCACCCACCCACCCACACACACTTTATGTGACTTCATGATTTAACACTTTTGCCAGGATTATGGAAGTCAGCGTAACGCACTCTCATCACTCTTGTCCAAGACGCATCCATGTAGTTCCTCCAGGGAGGACCAACCCCGGACCCTCCCAATCTACACACTCCAGTGTCACCCTCAGTCCCCTTATTGGGAAGGACCAGCTCTTTTCATAGACCCCACCAGTCATCTCCATTTGACCCCAGGACTTGAGTCACCCTTAAAATAGTGACCTCTGCTTAAAGCCGAATATGTTACAATAGGCGCTTGATAACTTAAAGGCCAGGTTTCACTACTGGAGATCTTATGGTTGCCAAGGCTGGCGGTCAGCGCTGGAAAGCCCCGTGAGCTCATCACAAGCCTTCCCTCCTGGGGCAGGAATGTTCTCAGAACCCAGGCTGTTACCACCAGTCTTTGCACAAAAGCCCAGGGACTGAGAGCAGGTCACTGACTTCCATTAAAACTTAGCCTGGTTCACTGGGCAGCCTAAATTTTGGTCCAGTTAATCTCCTTCAGTCACGTGGCTTGGGACATGTATTTG